>NC_139516.1:176702115-177389554 GCF_947247035.1 Vipera ursinii
GTGAGTACATGTTGTTAATAATTTTTTTCCAAGATCATTGTAACTCTGAATTATTGTTAAACAAATGGTTGTAAGTTGAGGGCTACTTGTATGCACAATTTCTATTTTTTTTATTTAAAATGTTCTTATATTGAATTCTGGGCAGCATGCCATCAACAATTAAAACAACTTGCAGAATAATACATATGTCTATTAAAACCTTAAACATTAAAAAACTGGCACCAAAGTTAGGCTTCCACATGGAATCCCTTCTTAAATTCTCTTATCCACCTCACACTACCCCAGTGCTTGAGGAAAAGTCAGGTCTTAATGCTTTTTGGAAGGCTAGGGGATAGAGGCAAGGCAAATTTCAAGGGGAAGTGTATTCCATAGTGCAGAGGCTGCCATGGAAAAGGTATACTTCCTTTGTCACATAAGACAGCAACTGTTAAGGGAAAGTACAGGTTGTTCTCAACTTACAACTACGGAAAGTACAGGTTGTTCTCAACTTACAACTACAATTAAGCCTGTAATTTCGGCTGTAAGTCATTGAAGTTGTAAGTACACAAGAGCACTTATAAGAGCAAACTCAAATTTGTAACCATTGATTGAGTCACCATGACCATTAAGCAAATCACATAGTTGTTAAGGGCAAATTTATCTAGTGGGTAGTTCTTACTAGAAAATTTCAAAGAAGTCACAAAACACAATCATGACTGCAGGATGCTGCAACTGGTCTTAAATGCAAACCATATGCCAAGTGCCTGAAGTGCAATGATGTAACTACAGGAATAATGTGGCAGTCGTAACTTCAAGGATAGATCATAAACAAGTTTTTGCAACTCCATTGTAACTTCAAATGATCTTAAACCAGTCGTAGGTCAAGGGCTACCTGCAGTAGGATCATGCCTACCCTATCTGATGTGCTAGAAAGGGTATATTTTCTTAGGGAGAAGCAGTATTGCAGATAACCAGGCCTTATGCCCTACTTTAAATCATGAGACCCTAGGACAGACATGTCAAACTTGTGACGTCATGTGACGTGCAACGTATTGGGAGAGTTTTGCCATTGCCGGCAGTGGGGTGGGCATGGCTTCTGGATGATGCGTCCGGCCCACAGGCTGGCAGTTTTATACCCCTGCCCTAGGAGAAAAAAAAAGTTCATAGTCAACTGCCTACTGCAGTTTATTCAGCACTTGTTCCAAATGATTGAAGAGGGGTTTAGATGCCTATGGTAAAGTCAGCCCCCAAAGCTGCAAAATAACTTTCCAAATAACATAATACCCATTGTCCTTTAAAAGACTGCAGAAGCATTTATGGTTCCAAGTGGGAGTTTTTTTTTTTTAAAGTGAAAGAGCCCTTGGGAAGTAGAACCTGACTTGCCAAATAATGAGATTAGAGTAATAAGTAAAATGATGTGGGAAGAAAATAAGAGGAATTGTGCTTGAAATAAATAAAAATCATTGGTAAGGATCTACTGATCGATTGTGACCAATAGCTCCAGTAATCCTTGTGGTCCCTCTAATCCAATTTCTCAATCTTGGCAAGATGTGTAGACTTCAGCTCCCAGATTTCCCTAGCCAACCTTGGTTCAGGAATTTTGAGATTTGAAATCTCTACATCTTAAAATTTCAAAGCTTGAGAAACACTGCTGTAATCAAATCAAGTAATGTTACAGTTGAAAGTACCAAAAATGATCTTAAAAGGATAACAGTACAGAAAAATAGTGGACCAGCATATGAATGTATTAAGTATACATATAAATGATTGAAAATATGTCCACTTAAGAACTAATTAGTATCAGATGAGGTATTTTCATTGGCACAAGCCTTAGTATACTGGTACGTAAAAAGTAATTTTACTGAACTATTTTCACAATGTAATGGATGAGACATGCTATTCACATGATCGACATTGACTACATTGTACTAAATAGGGAATTCCAGTTGACCATAAGTTACCATAAGCTTCACTCTTTATGAATAGAACAGATTTCTTAATAGTATTATAAGAGTTGATTTTTGGAAACCTAAAATTTAACATTTACCAGTTCTTGTCATTATTAACTGTTTCTTTGGATGATTATATAATGGAAGAACACGTTTTTCTACATTGTACCACTATATATTGTCAGAATCTGGGTGTTCATTTGAATTCAAACATGCTGCTTCAATAGCTTACTTTGTAATATGTCCAGATATTTATGTTTAAGGCCAATGACTCAAGTTTATTATAGTCTTGTTTAATTTGTATTACCTAAATCCCTGGTCCATCTAATTTCCAATTAATGTTTAGACAACGTCAGTGTATATAATGTTTCTACTCTCACAAACCACACCTTTGAATTCTTCAATATTTCTCCTAATATTTCCTAATTCTATGCCTCACTACAGTATTCTGTTAATGAAGCAGCTGGAAAATAGAATTGGAAATCACTTAATAATTTGCAGGAGAGTAGCAAAGGTTTCTAAGTCTTAATTTTCTTAATAATAGTCTCCAATCTCATTTCTTCATTTTCCTCTATGAAAGCAAAGATATAGAAACCAAGAGGGCCACTTACAAGCAGTAAATATTTCCTTTTATTCCACCCCTCTATGAAACACAATTCGGCTGAACATTGATCAGTTTTGCAACTCCTATTCACTTCTACATGTGCATAGCATGAAACTAGCTAATCTTTAATCAAAGGGTAAAATGTTGGTTAATATATTTCACGTGTTTAAACTTAATCATGGCTGGCAGAAGGTAAAGATGGTGGTGATTGCTAATATACAAGCTGGTAGCACAAGGATTACTGAGAAACGCATTCCAATTCCGAGTTTATATGTCATTCCCATCTTGTATTTTTTCAAGATCCTTATCAACCAAATATCAACCTGAAATTCCTGGAGAGAAAGCAACTGTAAGCTTAATTACTTAGGAATTGACCATGACACTGAGCAGCTGGTCATCTTCCAAAGGTGGAAGGAATTATATTAATTTGCGAAGAATAGTTTATGAAAATCAAAAACTCTCGAACCTGATGTCTAAAACATGTCTAAAAATGGGACGATATTTTTTTTTGCTTGATTCTAAAAGAATAGCTAGATGTGATGTTAAAAGATGCTTTGTAGAGTTGGATATTAGAGTTTGGATATTACCACTTCAAAGTCTGTCTTTGACAGTGACAGAAGAGCTCCCAGAGACTGATATTCATTTTAATGCTATCTTATCTCTGGAAGTAAGTCACAAGGGACATAGTCTTTTATGTACAATTCTGTTTTTCCAATATTTTTTTCTTTGGGGCAGTTTTCATAAAATTACGGCATCCAACGTACATATAAACAGAACATGCCTGCAAGAGACATAATCAAGGATTTCAGGTAAAGACATTATTATTAAATTTGACCATATGAAATTTATAAAAATAATAGAATTTTTTATATTCCTGATTTTAGCTGAACTGCATTGATAAGAATGTGAACACTTTCCCTCTTACTAAAACAAAACAAGCATTTATTTACCAGCAGAGGGCAGTAGAGTAGGGCTTACAAATTACGTTAACAATAAGGCTGAAATAGTGTATATTTGGCATCAGGTGAGCCATTTTGCTGCTGCATGTTGTCAAAATTAGTACTTGCAGAACAAAGAAGAACACAATGAATTTGAAAAGCTCCCATCAATTTTTTTGAACATAATAACATTTAAAAGAATTAAATACTTATTCACTGGAAAAAATGACACCACCCATATGATATTAGGCACAGACGGTTTCTGAAGAAATCCAAACACATTTCATAAGCTGTAGAGTTAATTGACCTAGCCAAGTTGTTATTCACTGCCCTTCCTCTGTTTGCTCTTGATAGGCCTGGCCATGGATTTGCCCAACTCCCTTAAAAGCCTCCCATTCTCAATTTCATCATTTCCTTCACTCTATTCTTTTCTGGCTGATCTCAAAGTACTTTACAAGTTCTTAGTTGTAGATCTGAGTATCTAGGCTTCCCATCATATTTGCTAAATAAAGCTGCTACTTTTTTCAACAATATTTTCATATGAAAGTTATATTTCTAAATTGAATATTTTGTCAAGCATTTCCACAATATAAAACTCATATCCAACATAGAGATCATATAAAACCCTTGGCATCTTCCTGTGAGTGGTTGGCTAGACACTTGGAGAGCAACAATCAAATTCTTCATGAGTTTACAGTTCTAGTAGTTAAATCTGTAGATGTGCTCAAGACTATCTGGTCAGGTTTCTTTGGATGAGTTTCATATTTTAAGGACCAATAATGTACAAGTGCCTTGGGAAGTTCAGTCAACCAAATGTGTACTTGCCCCTTGCTCTGTTCTTCATCGCATCTGTTTGGAAGGAGTTGGTCAACTGGGCCAAAGAGTTCTAGATTCCTCTTCAGAAAATGATATGATCCCATTGTCATTAAGCCTATGTTGAAAATGTGTGTGTGTGGGTGGGGGGGAGAGAACTTAACCACAAAATCCAAATACTTATAGTCCAGAGGTCAATATTTGTTTGTTTCATGTTATATGGCATTCAATTCAAGGCTCTAAATAACTTACTGTTTAAAATAAAAGATAAAAGGACTGGTAAAACAGAACAGTACCTGAAAAACAGACCAAAAGAACTATTCCGTCCCTCCAGAATGAGGCATAGAAGGTGACCACTTGGGAGTGGTTGCTTTAGTGGTTATTTCTCATACATTGGATTTCCTAGTCTTTTTGACCATAGGCAAAGGCATTTTAATTGTTCCCAGACTTTGCAGGAATTGGTGAAATAACATCTCACTACTTTGAATGAATTTCAAGTATTTGAGAGGGTATAATACATCCCAGACTACTAAAGGAACTGAAGAATGTGATTTCAGAATCACTGACTAGTTTCTGAGTGTTTCTGGTGTTCATGGAAAATGCAACAAGAGCTAATGTTGTTTTCATCTTTTAAAAAGAAGAAAAAATTGACCTAAGAAACTACTGACTAGTCAGCTTGACATCAGTATTTGAGAAAAATCCTAGGAAAAAATAATAATCAAGAACTGGGTGTGCAAGCCCTTGAAAAGGAACAAAATTACCAGAATCTAGCATGGATTTGTTAAAAATAGGCAATGAAAGATAAATCAACTTTTGGTGGTACAGTGTGATTAAATTAATAGTCCAGGTTGTATCATACAGGTTGTATACTTAGATTTCAATAAGACACTTGTAAAATTGATTATAGCCTCCTTCATAAAATGGAATGTTAGTTCAATCCTCCAGCCGCCCAAGCTCCAAGCTCAGGCGGCCTCGGAGAACTCTACCCCTACCTGGGGCCTCACCCCCTCCTCTTCTCCCGAGGAGGGGGCTTCAATTTCGCCCGAACAGCTGATCGGCGCTGTTTCGGGCGAAAAAACAAACAGCTGAGCCGCGGGCAGCCAGGGGAGGCTGTCTTCGGTGCCGCGCCGCCACCGGAAGAAAAGATAGATAGACAGACAGACAGATTCAACACTCAAAAGGATATACAGTAGATAAACATGAACACTGAGCTCTATTCAACAACATTTGAGAAATAAAGATTATGCACTTAGGGCAGAGGGAAGCAGACGCAAGGTTAAGATAAAGAGAGATGGCATATGGCTTAGCAATAGTACTTGTGAGAAGGATCTGTGTACCTTGCTAGGGGTCCATGCCAATTCGCCATGGCCAACTTGCCATGGCAACTCACCACAGGACACTTTCCTGGACAAAAGTTACACTAATAAAGAAATGATGGAATAGAACCATTAAAGGATGCAAAAGGAGGGACAGAATGAAATGTGATCGACAAAAATTAAAATAATTATTTATTTTAAATAATTAAATAGAATTGTTAAAATGTTCCACAGTGAGTAGTCCCATGGCAAGTTGGCCATGGCGGGTTTAAGTTGTCCCATTCCCCCTTGCTAGACCACAGTGTAACAATGAGCCACCAGTGTGGCGTAGCTGCCAAAAGAACAAATGCAATCTTGGGCTGCATTAACAAAAGTATAATGTTTCATCACTGGAAGAAAAAAATTCTGCTATTCTCTGCATTGATCAGACTGCCCCTGGAACAGTGTGTCCAGTACTAGTTGCCACTATACAAGGAAGAGACTGACAAACTGGAAAGGGAGAAGAGAAGAAGAACAAAGGTAATGAGGGGCTGTAAAAATAGTTAAAGAACCTGGTAGCTTCAGCCTAAAGAGGTGCAGAGGAAGAGGAGACATGAGACCTGTCTTTAAACACTTGAAAGGGCTGTCAGAGGGAAGAAGTAGACTTTTTTTTCTGCATAGAAAGATAGGGCAAGAATCAATGATGGAAGCTTTAAAGAGGGAAAACCAAACTTGAAATAATCCTGTGAGCTATTTAACAAGAACACCCTGCCACCTTTTAACTGCTTACTCCATTGTCGGTTGAAGCCAAGGCTGAATGTCCAAAATGGTATGAGGATGTCTTCCTAGGACTGGATTGGACTAGAAGAGCTACAAGGTTCCTTCTAACCTTATGATTCTATAATTCAGTTGTCCTGTCTTCATTCATAGTGGGGACATCTTTGGCTTTTATTAACATATTTAATACATGGGCTATCCTATTAATAAAACTCCAGAAGCTATTTAATGCAGGACACAATGCACAGCATCTCTGTCCCATGGCTATCCAATCTCAAAAATAGCTTCTGCAAAAGATTTTCCTGCACCTTCCCCTATGATTAAGCCCTTTCCACCACCAAATACTGGCTCCTATCCTAATGTTTATCTAATATGGGCTTCCTTACACATTCAATCCCCTTGAAGGAAAAGAGACCAGGTCAACTTATCTTCTGAGTGACTAAGCTTTTGTTACCATGTTTGGGTTGGCCTCAACAATCTATAGCATAAGTAAATAGTTCTTAATGATCACCTAACTTGTGTCTCTCATCTCCCAGAGAAATTGTACTCCCACACAAAAAACAGTGCCTGCCGTATGCACAAAACTTTGATTCCTAAAATACTCCAAACCCCTAGATCTTAAAAAGAATTGCTCAGTGTAGCTTTAGACTTTACTACAGGACTATAGGTTTAGGAAGCATTCATTTCTACTATACAACAATTATTGAGCTAGATTATCCTGGAGATTATATGGACAGTATTTCCTGCCGTTTTAGACTGCTCTCTGCTGGTGATGACCTATAAAGCCCTAAATGGCTCGGGTCCGGGATATCTGAGGGAACACCTGCTGCCGGCATCAAGCTCCCTTCGTCCAGTGCGCTCCCACAGGGAGGGTCTTCTCAGGGTGCCACCGGTAAGAGATTGCCGGCGGGCAACACCCAGGAGGAGGGCCTTCTCTGTGGGCGTGCCTGCCCTTTGGAACCAGCTGCCAGTGGAGCTTAGGACTGCCCCCGACCTCCGTTCATTCCGCCGGGACCTGAAGACCTGGCTCTTCGAGCTCTCTGGCCCAGGCTGAGAATTTTAATTTTAATTTTAACTGGGGTTTTACTTATTCAGGGACGAATATAATTTTTTAAATTTGTTTTTAACTTTTGTATTTTTGTTTTTAATCACCCTGTAAACTGCTCTGAGTCCTTCGGGAAAGGGCGGTATATAAATGTAATAAAATAAATAAATAAATATATATATAATGGGGAAGAATATTTCATGATTTCTGATGTCCTATGCAACAAGCCTTGAGATGAATTATTTTGGAGACCAGTTCCTCCCCCTTCCCCTCTGGTTTTTATTTTTTAAAGTTTTCTAAGTATTGAAAATAACTGACAATGGAGTACATACCAGAGCAGTATAACAACACAGGAAGCACATCTCATCACCTTAACAAAGACCTGTACACTATAACAGCAATGTCACCTATACTTGTCCAGGGAGAACAGACTACAGATTTATGCAAGTATTTAATAGTAGCTTGCCAAGAATGTCGGCAAGCTTTTCAAAAGGAATCTTCTTTTGTGTCTTTTGATATTTAAAGAGCTGTAATTAAAATGGCATAGCTTTGAATTTTCCTCTTCTTCATCCCCACCCCCATTCCCCACCCCCATCTCTGTTAGACCCTTATGTAGATTAATTTATGGACCAATACATGTTACAGACAAGCTAATGAAAGAACTACACATTTCTTTTATATTTTGTTTCTTTTATGGTTTCATTTGTGTGGATAAATGCAAAATAGCGAATGCTATAAATAAGCATAATGAGGTCTCTTTCTTTCTCCAATTGTTGGTTGTTAGTGCTGAAGTCCTGCATAATAAAGAGGGGGGGAAAGCAGAATTTAAATGTTCATTTTTTCTTTTATTTTATAAGATTAATTTGATCAATGTTAAATTTTACTCGTTTTTTCCCCTTGTTCTTTTCCTAAAGACTTATAGCACTTTTTTGTTTTTCTTGATAATATATTAAACACAAAGTTATAAACCAGATAACTGCGTTTTCCCCCACTGCACATTGTGAAACTAGATGACCTTATGCAACATTTTATTGCTACACTGCTTAGGCTGGCACAGAAAATCAATTCTATCACAGGAAAGGAATTCCAGTTTTGAAACCATAGATTAGAATATCAACAATTTCTTTGATGACAGTAAATTTTTATCTCATAAACATTTTTTACGGGCTACCTGTCTATACATGATTGGATCAACTCACTTTTTTTTGAATGCTTGCAAAGTAATTATAAATAAACCCAGTAAAGGTTAGAACCAGATTTGTTTCTGACCTGGATGTTTAAGAATTTGTCATTTTTTTTTGGATTTAAAACAACCCTTCCCAAATGTTTTCTGCTAGTATCCCCTGTGTGGTATGCCTCTCCTTTCCCCCCAATAACCATATTAACAATTTCAATATGTATGTTTATATATTTTTCCTAAATGTACTGAAATCTCTTTCTCTAGGAATTTTGCAATATATACTGTACATGTACATGCTAAATATTGGATGATTGTACAGATAGTCCCTGAGTTGTGACCATTGATTTAATACAATTGTCTTTTAAAAAATATTTTATGACCTGTGCACAAAGTTATAATTGTCGCTCCATTCCTATGGTCATGGGATCACAATGTAGGCATTTGGTAACTGTGTCACTTTTATGACCAGGTAGAGTGTCCTTGTCGATCAGAAGGTCGGCAGTTTGGTGGGTCGAATCCCGAGTGCCACGTAACAGAGTGAGCGCCTGTTACTCGTCCCAGCTTCTGCCAACCTAGCAGTTCGAAAGCACGTAAAAAATGCAAGTAGAAAAATAGGGACCACTACAGTGGGAAGGTAACAGCGTTCCGTGCGTCTTTGGCCGGCCACATGACCACGGAGACGTCCTCGGACAAGCACTGGCTCTTCGACTTTGAAACGGAGATGAGCACCGGCCCCTAGAGTTGGAAACGACTAGCACGCATGTGCAGGGGAACCTTTACCTTTACCTTTAGAGTGTCCTACATTACATGATCACAATTTATAATTTTCGTAGCTGGTTTCAAAAAGTGATGTCAGTTGAGGATGCCATATTTGCTTAAGGTCCACATGGTTTACTTAACAACTGTGGTAAAAATGGTTGTAAAATCAGGTTTGATCATGTGATTACTCATTTAACAACTGTATCACTTAACAACCAAAATTCCAGTCCCCATTGTTATACATCAAGGACCATCTGTACCTACACACCAGATTAGCTGTTGGAAAGTCCCTTCCTTTCACTTACTGTATGAAATAAATTGCCCCTTCCCCAAGAAGAAACATTTGAAATGAAGTTTTCATCACTTCAGAGCATGGAGTTATGGGCAATGGCTTCTATAAAAATAAATAGTTCATTATTCTTGCACAACACAAAATACGTTTATTTCTTATCAGTATTTTTGCCCATGGAGGCTCTGGGTGGTGGGTTAAAGTTCAACACTTCCAGAGAAGTGCTCTGTATCCTAATGGCAGCTTTAACCTTTTTGCAATATGCAACTTTCTCTTATATTCTCCAGGTCATGTTACACTTGGATCATTAGATATGGGCTGTAAAAGTCTACATGTTCACTTGATAAAACTAAAAGATTTAGGTTTTTAATAACTCTTTGTTTCCCTCTGGTTGTCTGAATTTCTGCAGTCCAGAACTGGTAGCCATTATATTATATCATACACGATTTCCAAATAGGCGAAAGGAGGGTGAAGAAAGTAATTGAGATCAACATAATACCTCTTCATTCAGTGTCAGAACTAGCAGCCAGGGGAACCAGGAAAGCTGCTTGAGGCTCTCTTGGTTGGGTAGCAGGATTTCCTATGCAGCTAGAGCACCCCTTTACTTCAGTCACCTTTTGCATGAACAGAGAATTATAAATGAAGCCATCCAGTTGCTGAGGAAAATTATAAGTTCTAATATGCACCCTGGGGAAGCCTCAGCCCACTTGCATACTTAATAACTGGATCACTTACCAATTTTTAGAAGGTCTAAAAAGCAGGCACTTTTTTTTTGCTTTTCTTCAGGCCATGCGTTGACTGAGTTGCTTAACTTTTTTCCTCAGGTCAGTGGATGGAATCTGATATTTCCACCATCCTATTTGCTGTTGCAGATTTAAATAATTCTGTAGTAGTTTGATTGATTTGAACATTGGTGTTTATAAATTCCTTGAGATTGCTCTTCTCACCCATATTTTGGAAGATTAGTTTCAGGGCTCTTCCTCACAGCTTCATTAAGGTCCACTCCTTGGGTTGTTGAGTTGCCAGTGAAATAGGTGTATTATTCTCTCCTGACTGCTGAGAGAATTCACGAATCATTCCACAGAGTGGTGCTGTCTTTAGTGGTATTGCCCAGAATGGAGTTTTTAATGTGAAGCTAATTAAGTAACATGACTAGTAGAGGCTCACGGTTTTTTTTTCTCCTTGCAAAGGGATGTACCAGCAGGAAAAATTGCCACCAATTATTCTGCTGGATGTGGTGAGATGGGATTGGGTGAGAGTTTGCTGGTGTTTGGGAAAGAGGCCTGAGCTACTGTACCTTTCAATTTGCCTGAGTGATCAGTTGCTGGTGTGGTGGTGATCTGCTATGCCTAAAACCTATCAATCAGGTTATTATTATTATTTTTTAATCCCATTTATATCCTGCCCTTCTCCGAAGACTCAGGGCGGCTTACAATCTAAAGCACAAATCAATGTGCTTAGCAATAGCCTTCATTCTATGTATATGCCTACTTATTAGGGCTTTTGGGGCCCCCCTAAGTGGCATAATAACAAAGTCAGCTTAATTGCCCCCAACAATCTGGGTCCTCATTTTACCTACCTCGAAAGGATGGAAGGCTGAGTCAACCTTGAGCCTGGTGGGACTCGAACCTGCACTAATTGCAGGCAGCTGGTGTTACTTAAGGAGGCATTAGCCCACTGCTCCACCAAGGCTCTTTTGGGACATGCCTATAGTGCTTTTCTGGAAAATCATTGGAGGTGTGTTCAAAAACAGCCTGACTGACAAGTCCCAGGCCTGGAGCTAAAAGGGGAAACAGAACTCTGGTCTGGCAGAGTTCTGCACTCACTAGAATCATTGCAAGGATCTACTGTACAAGAAAAAAAATCAGAGACGGGAAAGTGACTCGAGGGTAATATTTCAAATAGAATTAACTGCGATTCCAAAACTAATGAAGCTGGAAAAGAGTATCAGTAACAGGTTCTGCAAGTGAAAGGCAAAGTGGCTGGCAGCACCCAAAGGAGGCCAAAGACTAGCAAATTGTGCTGCACTTGCCCTACTGGTAATAAAAGCAGGAATCATTAAGGCCACAAAAAACATGAATTTTGGACAGGACCAGCAATAAACAGCTGGAAGAAACTTCTTTTCCCTAGGCTATTGGTGCAAAACAGGTCTAGAGCTTTGTTTTAAATCAGTTACAGCCATTTCAAAATTAGGGCTAGTACTTGTTCCACAGTGGTCACCTAAAGAATCCCTCTATGGAAGCCAGTGAAGCCAAAACAGCCAAGAAGGGCAGGGCGCAGGAAATGGAAGAGAAGTTCCAAAGCGGCCTAATGTGGCCAGCAGAAGCTGAGATGATTCCACCCAGTCATTTCTACAACCATATTACTAAGGACTATTAATCATGTCCATGGGATCAATTGTGTTGTGAGAAATGGGGGAGCTCTGTTTCAAAAATGGAACAGCAAAATATGCCTTTAAACTGTCTGTGCTGTGGGCTGGTGATGAGATGAGCAAATGTAGTTTACAAATTATGCCATATTTAGAAGGAAGAAGAGAGTGAGTCCCGAGAAGGCACTTAGAACATAGTAGGGTTGGAAAGGAAGTTCCAGTTCAATAGTAGAGTTGGAAGTCTTATTTTTGTGCATTCACAATATAGCTGCCACTGGAAGATGCCTATTCATGAAATGGCTGCTATCATTCATTCATTCATTCATTCATTCATTCATTCATTCATTCATTTATTCACTCATTTTCTATAGCATCCATCTCACTCAATGACTCTAGGTGGCTTACAATTCAAAAAATATATTACAGTTAAAAACACTAAAAACATCTTAAAACAATAAAAACATCCATATTAAATATACATAGGAACAAGATACTTGGCTATGGCCGGTCACAAAACACCTATTTACCAGTAGGCAAATAGCTTCTTCTGTTTGATTCCATTGGGCCTTTTGTGGGGTTCATTGTCTGCAAATAAATAATATAACTATCAGGTTTGTATGTCTACGGAGATTCTCAACCATCCAGGTCATGGTTCTCCCAAAGGTGCTGCTCAAAAGGCAACTGCACTTTGTTTTTTTTACTTGAAAACATTTTGCTTCTCATCCAAGACGCTTCTTCAGTTCTGATGAGTTCTGGAACTATCAAGTATGCACTACAAAATGCATATGACCACTAGATGGCAGAAAAGAGTTACCTGCATCTCTGGCGGTATTTTAGGGTTACCCAGATATAGCAGCAGACAAGATGTTGTTTAACTTTGTTAAAGTGATATACCACATACATCTTAACTAGATGTCATGGTGTATTTTTAGAGTGCAATTTTATCTTTAAACTAGTCACAGAATAATTATTTTTTCTTCGCTTAAAATAATCAGCCTATAGTTTCAACATTTTAAGTCTTTGATTAATTAGCAATAGCTGATTACTGCATTTCACATGAAAGATTTTCAGGTGAATTCTGTTTTGCAGTTTCAAAAATTAGTAAGGATTATTATTATAATATATAAGATCTCAGTAAAATATACAAAAATATAGTGTGCATAGTGTTGCACAAAAACATAAGATTAAAATATAATATTTCAGACTATAAAACTGAATTATAAAGTATTTGCTAAAGCAATTCCTAAATTACATTTTCTTAGATCTAATTATATAATTACTTCTACAAAGCTGTCGTGGATTTTAGTGTTTACAACTAATACAATATTTGATTGATTGATTGATTATGTAGCATCAAGTAGGTGACAACTCCTATTGACTACTTATGCCTAAAATGTCAATATATAATTCATTTGTTTCATCTTTCACTGTTGAGTTTTCCCATGTTCATCCATTTTATGTTTCAAATTCCCATGCTGATTTTGTCTTTGCAGGTTTGAATTTTCTTTTCCAGCATGGCAACTTCAGCAACTAGATTTCTGAAGGCTTTAATATATTTGTGTCATAAAAATCATTGGTACTTTGAAAGATCATTACTTCTCCCTTAGTAGTGCTACCCAACCTGAGGGGTGCATCATCCAGCCTTATATTATCATTTTATACTGACTTATCAATCTGTTTTTATTGGTGCATATACAGGGATAGTATACCATTGCCTTCTCTTGTGCAATATGAAATTATTTCTCCTACCTTGAACAACTTCCTTTATTGCTGCTGCCTTTTTGCTTTAGCTGGACAACCAAAGACCTCCAGACGTTCTCTTTTGGGAATATATTTACTTCATATACATTCCTAGCATTCTTTGTTTATCCCTCCCAGAAACACACTGCTGCTGTGATAGGAATTTGGAGGGGCTACAATAATTAATTAATTAAATTAATTACATTATTTAATATTGTGTAATCCATCCATCCATCAATTAATTAATTAATTGATGGATTACACAATATTAAATAATTTAATTGACATTTAATTAACAGGTAATTACAGTATTACCTATTAATTATCATAAAATTAAATACAAAGCCTTGAAGGATGCTTTAATATTTAGAAATAAAATAGAAAGTTTGATAACTCAGCAGTCAGTCAGATAAACTTTTACCCATATATCATGCTTGGCAATTCTCCATCTCTTAAATAACCTTTTGATCTTCAGTAAAGGCTTTATCTCAGCATTCTTTGTAGTCGTCTTATTTAAATCATTTTGCTTATTACCTTTTCATATAAGTTATTCAGAATTCATTATGGTTGCTTTGTAACTTTATCTTTCCTCTTTGACCTCTTTAACAGAATCAGTTTATCAAAACATTTTTCAAAATATTATTTCCTAGTGTGGATTTTCTTTTATGAGGCTGGATACTTAGGTGCCTTCTTAACAATTTTAATAAAGCTTAGTTTGTTCATTTAAAAGTCATAAAAAAAGTTTGCATAAGAGGCAATTCCTTGTATCCACTTTCTTTTAATCAAGGCATGAAAAAAATATGTAGTACAGACATGGTATTATGAAAGTAATCCAAAGGTTAAATGCGCATTCATTTTTGTCAACCACTACATTGATGTGTAATTAAGTAATTGGTCCAGGGCTTTTTTTCTCATACAACGCTCAGAACGGCATTCTGGCACCTTTCCCCCCCCCAAAAAAAAGCTCCCTCTGAAAGCCTATTGCAGGGCAAGGCAATCTTGGCCCTTTTTTATGACTCGTGGACTTCAACTCCCAGAAATCCTGAGCCAGCCATGCAGAGGGGAAAGGGAGAGGTTTCCAAGCTGAGCCATACTGGTATAGGAATTCTGGGAGTTGAAGTCCTTGAGTCATAAAAGAGCCTGCACTAGAGGAGGACATTAAAATTATTTACAGGGTTACTTCTTTAGGAACTAAACTTTTAGAATCTAAAACAGCTAATTCAAAAAAGCCAACAGGAAAGAACCTCACATTTTTCATCTGCTTCTGTCTTTTGGAAGGTAAAATTAGATAACAAAATAATCTATTTCCTATGTTAACATCTCTGCAATGAAATCAATTAAGGTAACAGGAAAGAAATGAGAAACATTTTTCTCAATGTAATATGTCTAATTTAGCTGATGCTAGAAAAAAAATAGTATCTTTTGTACATATTCTTGAAAACTATTTTGAATCTAACCATCTATTACAACTAAACCACTTTAAATTAAACAATTCTTAAGAATGAAATATTCTTAATTTGGACTTTTACTGTTTGGACTGTTGTGTGTTTTGAAAAATAGATTATTTAGAAACTAGTTATGTTGCACTTCAGTCTTTAAATAATTAACCTAGTATATACAAAACAATACATGATGTTTTCCATGGTGAGCTTAACATCAATAACAACATTTATTAAAAAGGCTAAAATAATTTCTGGTGGTATTATCTGTACATTAAAATTTTGTTTAGTCACAATCTTTCACTTTTCACATTTTGGAAAAGCAGTGGTCATGTATCCTAGCAAAACAAGTTACATATGTGCATAAGCATAGTCAGTAGCATATGCCTCTTTAAAAATATCAAACATGCAAAGAAACAAAAATAAGTTCAAAATATCTGTATTACATCCAGAAATGCCAACTTTGCAACCAATATTTCTCATCCATAACTATAGCACCATAAGGATACCTGCATACATGCAAATGCTTCTCTGGGATCAGTAACGCAGCAGGGATTGCTTTTTCCTTCCAGTAACAGATTGATGGGAAATACCAAACATGGCCTTAAGAATTCCAATGTTTGTTACAATTTTTTCTGGATGTGGTTGGAAAAAGGCCTAGAAATGCCAGCACAAATACATCACACTTGCTGAACATGCACACGCAACTAATTACAATCTTCAATTATATGTGATATATCCAGGGCTTTTTTCCCCATAGAACACTCAGAACGGCATTCCAGGACCTTTTTTTGCACACACACACAAAAAAAAAGCTGAAGGAAACTGTTCCGGAGAGCCAAATTCTCGTCAGGCAGCCAGGTTGCAGAGCAGCAGAATGCATCACAGCGACAGGCCTTCAGATGACACAAATCAAAGGAAATGCGATCCATACAGGCTAATTTAAAAGTGGCAGGGTAAGAAGGGCCGAGTGTGAACAGGTTGCTTAGCAACCTGCTTAAACAGTCTCTATAACTCATCTCCCGGTGCCTTGCCTTTTTTAAGCTGGGAAGTTGAAAAAAGGCTAAAAAGAAGGCAATAGAGTGCTATCAAGGAAAATGTATAGATATAGCCAGCAGACGTTTAGGGAACCTTTATTTTTCATACACTGTTTGAATTTTGTTTTAATGCCATGGTGATACACAATCAAATGTAGTCAGTCTTTTTTTTTTTTAATCCCAAAGCGTCTGTTCGTTAAATACAGTATAACAAAGTTTTGGATGATGGAATTATATTTTTTATCTAAGGATGACTAATGATAACAGCTCTTAAATCTGTTATTTTGTTTTATTTTTGCACAAAAAATTGTATAATTTGCATTTGCATTCATTTACAAATAGAATATGTTGTTAAAATGTATTGGTGTTGAAATAATTAGTGCACACATATACCTAAAACCAGTTTATTGCTTTTGGCAATTGTACTAAAAAATATCTCATTGTCAACCAATATAATTCATTTAATTTGAAATCAAGTGAAAAATTGATTTAAATTATTTTATTAAAACAAATTAATGGCAATTCTTTTATAAGAAGTTGCCTCAAACAAAATGAGTTTGACATGCCTGCTCTAGATAGTTGAATGCCTGCTCTAGATAGTTGAATGCTCCAAAATAAATTCTTGACCAGGCCTGTACATGCAGCCTACCATGGACAGAGCACAGACTTTTTTTTTTTAAAAAAAGTAATAAAATCACCACCACTGTCCTGAAGGTTATGTTGCCTAATGCATTCATGGCTTACCATGACCATGAACTCCAACACTGTAGATGCTCCTCTAGTCACCAAATCATTGATTAGCCCACCAGCATTCCTTTGCAGACCACAAAGATTTTGAATTTGTCAGTGTGGGCCTTTCCCTTCTACAAGTTGCACAGACCTCTTCTAGATTTTCCTCTTGCCTTTCTGAGTTAACTCCTTGGTCTGTCATTGAGCAAGAATTGACTTTGTAGGGAAGCATATTATCATTTGATGTATATTTAACATATGTTCTACCTTTATTTACCGATTATATAATATTTGTATGCAATCCACATGGCGAGATTTGGGGCAACTTACAATATTTTTAAAATCATAAGATTAAAACATAAAAACAGGGCTTTTTTTCTCATAGAACGCTCAGAATGGCATTCCGGCACCCTTTTTTGCACACACACAAAAAAGTTTTTGCACAAGCTATGCTACTCCCTCTATTGGCTTTCAAAAGCCAATAGGAATTGCTGCTGAACGTGTCAAAAGACCTGGCCAACAAACGTTGCACCGGCAAGTTGTCTGCAGCGAAGGCGAGTTGGCAGGAACTTTGCATTCCTCCCTGCTGCCCAACTACACCATCTCAACTAGGTAAGTAAGAGAGGACAAGGAGTGGGAGGTGGGTTCTGCGGAGTCCATGTGCTCACCCATGTTAGCCAGGCTGGTGGCCTACCTGGTGCTGGACCTGTGCCACTGTCGCCTCACCCTGCCGCCCGCCCCATGCAGCCCCGCCATATAGAGTGGGCCCCGCTGCTCCCACAGCACCAGCCACGCTGGCTCCAGCCCCAGGGGGCAGCCCGCCACCAACACTCCTCATACCCATGACTGCAGCAGCGCCACGCCCCCGCCTCCTGCACCCACCAAGATGAGAGTTCCGGCATCTTTTTTTTTTTTTAGAAAAAAAAAGCACTGAATTGGTCTATGGGGAAAAAAGCTTACAAATTTATTTTTATAACATTTTTTCTAACATTAGTGATAGGTTTCATGCGGTATCGTATGGTAGAGGGTCTAGTTTCATGATATCACATAAAACATTTTATTGAAACATGATCTTTTTCTGAGTTTTTAACAATTTCTACACTGCCCAGAATTTTTTAGATTGGAGCTATATATAACACATAAATAAACATCCTTTTTAAAAGTGTCTACCTACCTGTGAATGAAATATTTCTCTGTGAAATGTGTTATTTCTTTGTTAGGTAAGAATATAGCTATTTTCATTACTATAAATTAACATTTCAAGGGTCTTATTTCTACAACTGAAGAGTTTCAGCTATGAAACCATCAGAAAGAAATATTTTTATTCTACTATTCAGAATCCTCCTTTCTGATAAAGAATGTAAGAAATGGAAAATAGTAAATAGCAAATATCAATAATCAGCCTTCCATATATGAGGCAGTGATGTTCCTTTTTATCATCCAAGAGGATGTTATGCAGCCATTCCAACTATAGAGGGCACTGCAACTCAACTGAGACATCAGCAAGGTAGAGAATCCTTTCAGACCAGCAGGTTACAATCTTGTGTCTCTTAAAAGTACACCATTTGCTCATAAATCAGACTTTCTGGCTTAGCGCATCATGTGAAGATGTTTTGTTTATACAGTTGTTTTTTTACTGAAGGTTAGATGTTTGTAAGACACTACATTGGTAAGAGAACCTTGAACTGTCCTTTTAGGTACTTCATTTCCAAATTGTTCTCTTCTCAGAACATGGAAAAGCTCTAATCACAAATCCTGTTATAGATTCTGACACATCCAAGTTTATACTCCCTCATCTAATTTAGAACCCATCGGCATAATTTTAAAAAAAGCCTCTCAGCTACTTCCATTATCTTTATTCTGAATTCTTTCCAATGTGACAGTATTGTGTTTGGTGACATAAAATATGGCCTTTAAGAAGTAAAGTGTAAACCTTGTGTCTCCCGCAAATGTTGTAGCTAGAATACAAAATGACCCTACAAAACTACCATAAGAGTTCATTTATTTATTTATAAGATTTATATGGCCACCCATTTTAATAACTCTCTGGGTGGCTTAAAACAACCATAAAACCAATAAATCTCTGGTGGGCTCGGGACAGGGGATGTTCCTCTGTCCTAGTCCTATTAGACCTCTCAGCGGCTTTTGATACCATCGACCATGGTATCCTACTGCGGCGTCTCAGGGGGCTGGGAGTGGGAGGCACTGTTTTACAGTGGTTCTCCTCCTATCTCCTGGGCCGTTTGCAGTCGGTGTTGATGGGAGGGCAGAGGTCTGCCCCATGGTCTCTCGTTTGTTTAGTCCCTCAGGGGTCGGTCCTCTCTCCCCTCTTGTTCAACATCTATATGAAGCCGCTGGGCAAGCTCATTCGTGGTTTCGGGGTGGGGTATCATCAGTATGCTGATGATACCCAACTTTTTTTTCCACCCCAAACCAACCCAGTGATGCCCTCAATGTGATGTCTCGTTGCCTGGAGGCGGTCCGGGTTTGGATGGGGAGAAACAGGCTTCGTCTCAATCCTGCCAAGACTGAGTGGCTGTGCATACCAGCATCTCAGGTTAACCAGTTTGTTCCATCGTTAATGATAGGGGGTGAGGTGTTACCCCCCGTTGATAGGGCTCACAACTTGGGCGTCCTCCTGGATTCATGGCTCAGTTTTGAAGAGTGTATAGGAGCCGTGGCCAGGAGGGCTTTTGCCGAGGTTCACCTGGTGCACCAGTTGCGGTCCTATCTGGACCGAGATGCCCTACACACAGTCACTCATGCGCTCGTGACCTCCCGGCTAGACTACTGCAATGCTCTCTACATGGGGCTGCCCTTGAGGACCACTCGGAGGCTTCAGCTGGTGCAGAATGCAGCCACACGAGTTGTGATGGGAGTCCCCCGATACTCCCGTGTAACACCTCTTTTCCGTGAGCTGCATTGGCTTCCAGTTGCCCTCCGGGTGAGATTCAAGGTGCTGGTGATGACCTATAAAGCCCTAAATGACTTGGGTCAGGATTATCTGAGGGAACACCTGCTGCCGACAGTAACTCCCCATCATCCTGTGCGCTCCCACAGGGAAGGCCTTCTTAGGGTACCACCGGTGAAGGATTGCCAGCGGGTGACTCCCAGAGAGAGGGCCTTCTCTGTGGGTGCACCTGCCCTTTGGAACCAACTTCCTATGGAACTTAGGACTGCCCCCGACCTCTGTTCATTTTGCCGGGACCTAAAAACTTGGCTCTTTGAGCTGTCTGGCCTAGACTGAGGGGTTTTTAATTGGGTTTTAAAGTTTTAACTTTTGGGCTTAAAATTAATTGTTTTAAATTTATTTTAACTTTTGTATTGTATGGTTTTAATTGCCCTGTAAACTGCCCTGAGTCCTATGGGAATAGGGCGGTATATAAGTCAAATAAATAAATAAATAAAACAATAGTAAAAACAATAAAATGATAAACAGAAACTCTGTGCCATAATTGTCCCCCTTGTGATGCCCCACAACAGGCCCAGCTACCCTCCTTCCATGCCTTCTACCATACAATCCCAGTGCTTCAGTAAAAAGCCAGGTCTTAATGACTTTCCAAAAGGCTAGAAGCCTGTCAAATGGGAACGTATTCCACAAGGTAGGGACAGCTATGGAAAAGAATGCTCCCAAGGTCCCACCAGATGGCAAGATTTCAAGGAGGGGACCTGGGTGTGCCTATCTTATCTGGGACTGCCACTCGCTGTCTGTTAGCCTTGCGAGCTGGTCCAGAAGAAGAAGCACACCCAGAAATACCAACTCTAACTTTATTGTAGGGTTACATTAGTAGAATCTTGAAAGTCTGAAAGTACATCTCTCCTCCTTCAGCTTTAAAGTCCAAGAAACTAGGGAAGGTTCCTTCTGACCTGTTTGCCATGCACCCATTACATCTGCAGGCTTGCCTCTTATTTGACCGTTGTCTAGTCTGTGGCTCTTCCTCCTGCTTGCCAGGCCATCCCCACATACTGTTACATCCTCAGCCCACCCCCACTCCACAGGGTTTTGTTGTGGAGAAAATAGGAGGTAGAAGCCTTAGGCATACTACCTTGAGTTGCACCAAATAAAGGTGGAGTATAAATCTAATAAGAATAAACAGTAGCACCTTCAAGGCAGTTCAAGAGGGCTAAATGATAAAAGCAGGGTAGTACCACCACAACATAAGCCCTGTCCCTTTTGTGCATGCATTGTGATGTCACATCCCTCCCTCCAAACGTGCAGAATTTGCAGCATGATGACATAAGGCTGTGTTCCTCATTTTGACAAAATCATAAAGGGTTTTTTTTGGGAGGGGGGGTTGCCTGTAGTTCTAATAATTCATTTGTAAATTGTCAGAATTTTGCTAGACCACTCAGTAAACTTGTTGTTTTGCAAACTAAATCACCCAAATCAGTCTCATATTTTAAAAATATTATTTCTTCAATGTCAGCATCACCATGACAGGCAAACCTTTCAAACCAAACTCATCTCTGGGTAATTTCAAAGATAGACCCAGGCTGGTATAGAGAAGGGTTTTCCATTACCTTGTTCTGGGATGTCTTCCCAACGTCCCAGTACAGCCTCCCATCCAGTGGTGGGATTCAGCCAGTTTGCACCACTTCAGCAGAACCGGTAGCTATTTTTTCGTTGTCCAGGCCCAGAATGGACTTCCGGAAGCAGCATCCACCCAGAGAGCTGGTTGTTCACATACTTGAATCCCACCACTGCTCCCATCCCAGGAGTTCTGAAACCTCACATCACAATGTAGGCCCTGATTTGCTTCGTTTTTTGAGATTAGCCAAACTAGGGTAGGTGCTGCTACCTACAGTAAAGCTGTTGCATTATTTGGGTTTTGCTTCCAGGGATTCAAGGCAGGGTACAATACATAGTTCTCCCTTTACTGTTCATCTATTGTTTCCTTTTCAAATTTATATGCCATCCAGTTCCAAATGGAAGGGGAACCTCATAAAAATATAAAGATGAACATCACACAGTCAATCATTTTTCCTCTTTTTGTATCCTTAAAGAATCCAGTAGTAACATAGCAGGGCTTGATGGATAAACCTTCTATCTGAGATTCCTGCTAGGGCATAACTGTATCATCTAGGGGTTACATCACCAACCCTGGTCTGTGGGCGAAATAGGGCTTCCATGGTCTGTATTGTCCTTTTGGTAAAAAAAACAAACACCCATAACAATTGACATACTGTAGTTAAATAATTTCTAAAACACAGCCTCCTGGCTTTGAAGGCATGCGAAAACAGGTAATGCTTATTTTACAGGTAGTGCTCAACTCATTGAGAGACAGTTCAAAGTTATAATAGCACTGAAAGATGTGACTTACAACTTATCCTTGCACTTACAAGAGTGACATCCCCATGGTCACATGATTAAAATTTGGGTGTTTGGTAATGTATTTATAATGGTTGCAGCATGCTTGGGTCACATGATCACCATTTGTGATCTTCCCAGACAAGCAAAATGAATGGGAGAAACTGGATTCATTTAACGATTGTATGATTCAGTTACTAACTGCAGTGATTCTCTTTACAAGTGTGGCAAAAAAAGATGTAAAATTGGGGATTGACTCACTTTGCTTAGCAATGGAAATTCTGGTCCCAATTGTTGTCGAAGGTGACCTATAGTAACCTCAGCTTTTCCTTCTTCTTTCAGAATATGAATGATCTTGCAAAAGATAAAAAAAAACAAATAGCATATTTCATTGTTTTCCTAGCTCAAATTTCTCATTTCGTATTCTGGTGTTTTGCCTTTTAGTGATTCAAATTTCCTAAATCCACCCAAGAAGGAACGAGTTGGTAGAATTTGCCTTTTGCATATGTGATAGGAAGAGTATCTTTCCTTCTGGTTGAAGACTGAAATGTAGAACTTGTCTATCATTTAGATTGGGTAGTATTCGGAATGCTGTCTGGCTATCTATAACAAACTAATTCAGGTAGATCAGAATGAGAACTAGTGATTGGTCTATACTTAATTCATAGCTGAATGAGGATTTGGACTTGAATCTGTCTACACAATAATGCTAAACCACACAATAGCATCAATACAATAGTATGAAAATGAAGGTTCCAGAAATTAATGATGATGATGATGATGATGTTGGAAGGGACCTTGGAGGTCATCTAGTCCAACCCCCTGCTCAGGCAGGAAACCCTATACCATTTCAGAGAAATGGCTGTTCAGTCTCTTCTTAAAAACTTCCAGTGTTGGAGCATTCACCGCTTCTGGAGGCAGGTTGTTCCAGTGGTTAATTGTTCTAATTGTCAGCAACTTTCTCCTTAGTTCTAGATTGCTTCTCTCCTTGATTAGTTTCCATTTGTTGCTTCTTGTCCTGCCTTCAGGCACTTTGGAGTATACCTTGACTCCCTCCTCTTTGTGGCAGCCCCTGAGATATTGGAACACTGCTATTATGTCCCCTCTCTTCCTTCTCTTCATTAAACTAGACATACCCAATTTAACGAAGAGAAGGATGAGGGGAGACATGATAACAGTTTTCCAATATCTCAGGGGCTGCCACAAAGAAGAGGCAAGCTATTCTCCAAAGCACCTGAAGGCAGGACAAGAAGCAACTTGAGTGTCTATATAGTTCCACTGTCATTGCAAAACTATGTCAAATTTGTACACCTTGCTTACAGTGACCTTCAGCAGGAAAAGATACAGCATCTGGAAGAACATCAGTAGGTAACCAATGTGGAGAAGGTATTTTATTGGTCACACAGGAGCCACATCACATCATCAGCTGGATGCACAAGGCTTTCCACATGAGCGCTGGGTTGCCCATCCACAATGAGTCTCCTTCAGAGCATCTTGGAGAGTAACATGCCGGTCAACATAGGTGCGGGAGGAGGGTCCCTCCTCATGACAGATAAATATGGGGAATGGCAGAGTTTCTGTTTCATATAACATCTGTGTCGTCTGTTTTCCAAGCCGCAGCTACTTACTTTTGAAACATCCACTGGGCCTGCCTAACTCACCCAAACCACAGCAGCCACAAGTACCAAGTTAAGACCCATTGTGCCTATCATGCATAAGGTTATATTTGCCTCTGAATTACATGGTGGTGGTGGAAACTTTCACTAGGTCTGAGTTTATTTACGTATGTATGGTAATGCATATAAAGGGGATCAAATACTACATCTCTCTCTCTTTGCCTGCCAGTAAGATCCTTTTTATTGCACACTCCATACACAAGTGTGCAATAAGTGTGCAGATAGACACAGACACATATACATACAGACTATATGGAGTGAGGAATAGAGAAAGATATTTGGATCCTCTTGATTACGTTTGCTATAATTTATTTTTTCCTTCTGTTTTGAAAATCACTTCAGTGAAAAAGAATTAAAAATTCTCAGTTTTGAGGAAGACCTACTATTTGCCTTGCCTTGAATTTTGACTAGAATATAAAGCTGTTCAAGTAGGAACAATCAGAGTGACAGCTGAAATCTAACTAAACTTTTTAGTGAGGTCTTTGAAATGTACACTTTCTATCCATTTTAAGGGCTAAAAAGAGATATGTTTATTGTCAGTAATAAGAAGTGAAGTGATTACCATTTCAGGATAATTTCATACTTCAGAATTAATTGTGAAATATTTTAGAATGGCATTCTGGAATTCCTGTGGATGTGTGTTTTCTATGAAATACTGTCCTGCCAGATGGTTGTAAATAACCACCTACATCTTCAAAGTGTCTGAGCTTTTGAATTTCCTACCTCGATGGTCCTTTACAATCATAATGGGATATTAATTGTGTGGGCAATGAATGAAACAGTTTGGAATAATTTAGGAAAGCATCATTAGCTGTGTAAAATAGATGGCCATGTCAGATCTAGAAGACTCCTTGAAACAGTATCTGTTGAACCAGGACTCACTGTGAAACACTGTTTGCAGTTCGCTTGAAACTCAAATCCAGTTGCTCAGTTCAAGAGCAAAGTACTGCATTGCAGCTTTCTGTCTGCTTTGTACAAATCTTTGTTGGCACCGACCATCCAGAGTGGCTTCACACTAGTAAGCTATTTTCAGCTTCATCATGCAATTTTATTATCGGCTCTTTTTAGGATAACCAATGAATAAATGAATACGTATCAAGAATCTTTTGGAAATGAAAGTTATAGCTTATGTGTTGAATTTGTATTGTCCTCAGAGCTCCCAGCTGAGTAGTATTTACTCTTTACATAAATGTAATGCTTTCTGACATAGATGTTTCTTAATTTCAAAAATTGCCCTAGCCCAGTGATGGCGAACCTTTTAGAGACTGAGTGCCCAAACTGCAACCCAAAACCCACTTATGTATCATCGGTTGCTGGGTGGGCATGGCCTATTGGGTGGGTGTGGCCAATTGAGTGGGTGTGGCCCATTGAGTGGGCGTGGCCCATTGGGTGGGCATGGTTGCGGTGGTAATGGCAGACTGGGTGGGACTAAAAAGTTCAATCAACCAATTCCAACTTTGCGAGATCTTTTTTTTCCCGTGAGAAGTTGAAACTGATTAATTGATTGAACACTTTTTCTTTTTGCACACGGCAGCGGAGGCCTAAAGCGAAAAGGTTTTATAAAACCCAGCTAAAGGCCTAGGACTGTGGCGACGGTGCGTGTGCCCACAAAGAGGGCTCTGCATGCCACCTGTGGCACGGATGCCATAGGTTTGCCACCATGACCCTAGCCCATGGATTGGCAACCCACGGCTCTGGAGCCACATACGGCTCTTTCAGCCTTTTCCTGTGGCTCCCAGCCATTTGCAGAGAGACAGACAGAGAGAGGCACTTGCGCTTCCCTTCTCTCTCTCTCTCTCTCTCTCTCTCTCTCTCTCTCTCTCTCTGTGTGTGTGTGTGTGTGTGTGTGTAACTCATGCTGTTCTCCAAGAAGCTGACAAGCTTATTGGACGGGGCTCCTGCCATTGCAGCAGAAAACAGGGCAGGAGAGCCAGCCCAATAAGAATGTGTGTCAGCTTGTCCAGAACAGTGTGAAGCCAGCTTGCCAGGTGAGCAGAAGATTGGAGAGAGGGAGAGAGAGGGGGGGAGAGGGAGAGAGAGAGAACACATGCACAGCAGCCTCTATTTCTTTTTAATTAAACTCTTCAATCAATCAAGCACACAAGTTTTGCGGCTCCCAGTGTTTTATTTCCTCTGAGAAACGGATCCAAGTGTCTCTTTGAGTATTTAAGGTTGCCGACCCCTGCCCTAGCCTTTAGTTCTGGACTCCACTGAGGCTTTATGCAGAATTTGAGATGAAGGATATTTTGGAATCATTTGGCTAAAGGGTGTCATTAAGAATATTCTGAGAAGATGAGAATGTGTTAAAGGAAACCCCAATCATTTTGTATATAACCTTGAGAAATGTTTGATATTTCACTGTTAGACAACCATGGAGACATTTGTTGTGTGTTTTTCTAAGTTGCAATACAAAATAAAAAGAGGAATTTGCAGCAAAATATCATTCCTTTCTATATAATTACGTGTTTTTATTTTTATTTTTTTATTATATATTTTGTGTTTTTACTAGTTTTATTGTAATCTATCTAGAGTCACATAAAAGTGAGATGAGCATCTATATAAATTGAGTCAGCAAATAAATAACACCTATCCAGCCAACCAGCCATTGTACATTCTTCAAGAATATTTTTCAATCTCAGTATTAGGCAACTAGTATCAATCTACGGACAATCGGAAATGAAACTCCCAACCCTTTGAATTACAAAGTTACATATTAAAATTTTCATGGACCTCTGAGAATACAATAATCTCTATATTAGCAGTTTTTCCTATGTCTTGTGTACATTTGGAACACTGCAGCTGCAATCAACAGCTGCAATGTAGTTTCTGTGGCTACATTCTTGTCTGCAATATAATTTCTAATCTGCAGTTGAGTTGGAGTCTTCTGCCAAGAGGACAATTGAATTTGGAGTTGAATGTTTGGAGATTGTGATTTACTTCTGTGCCTGAGTATGAAGCTTGACATTTGTGTGAGTTCCAGCTTGCATTTTAAATCTAACACTGAATCTATTAAAAAAATCTTCAGTGGTTTTGTTCTAAAAATCAGGCATTTTTTTGTTTTTAGAAATGAGTGTGGCTTTGCTAATATGGCTGAAGTTAAAGGGATTTAGATGCTTGTCATCAGTTGGTATGACAGTTCCGGAAATGATTAGAGATTAAAAACTCATCCGTCTCTTAACTTTTTCTTAGAAAAGTGCCATTGTTATATTTTCAATAAATATAAAAGTGTAAAACAATGGCTGAGATACCTAACTGTATTATTTGCAGATGTTAACATTGTTTTAATTAAGCAAATTGTCTGCAGGTCTGACAGAAAATCATTTTAACAATGATTTTATACATTTTTGATATTTCCAGCATAGGAGAACTATAGTTATTCCCATTTATATTCGGATAATATTGGCAGGTTCAATATCTTCCTTTCACACTTAATGTTCTAAAAAATGGTGCTTTAGTGGAAATAGTCTCTTCTGGACAGTTAGTTATCTGAGGATTCAAGCAAGTCAAGGAACACAGGAAGTTGCTTTATGTTCTGTCAGCCCAATATTTTTCATTCAGTTTCTCCTTGTTGATTAGGAGTTAGTAGCCTGCACAGTTAAATTGTAGTCCTAACTAATAAAAAGATGATTCTTGGGCTAAATCTGCCTGGATATAGTTCTTCTAGGGAAACCTTAAGTTTCCTAGAGGGATGGGTGAAAAGGGCCTGACCATTTGCAAGTAGCTACACCCTGACCTCTTTTTCAGTTGTAGAATAAAGAAAGACAGAAATACATATTCTGTAATGCCAGGTGAGGATTTTTTAAAAATGCTAATGGAACATTTATTGATTAATTGATTGATCATGGCAATTGATGCAGAAGCAAGTCAAAAAGACTTTTATATATAGGCTGATTCAAGGTAAGTTGGGCTACTTCCAGAGTCAAGGATCTGATCACAAGAATTTGGGCATTTCCCGCACAACTCTAACTGTGTTCTATCTGACTATGGGTCAGTTGTTTTCATTTAGCATTTAGTATTCATTTAGCTACACTGAAATGTTAAACATTCTTATAGAACAACCAATAATAGAGTTGTGATTTGTCCAATGATTTAGCATATTTTTTTCAGGACAAGATGAAGTCTCCACAAGCCTAATGTGCTTCTTATTCTGTTTCCTCAGTTTTCTGCATGAATTTGCCAATTACTCATACAGCACTGAGCATTTGCATTCCAATAGCTTTAATTAAGTCATCTGTTCATATTACCAATTTGTTAACACTAGACAGGCAAGACTTTGCTGACATTGATGCTGGTATGCTGAGCAACATGGTAATTAGTGGATGCTCTAAGGTCACGGGGAAATGATGCAACAGATCTATAGATTTCCAATAGTTAGTATTCTATGGTGATCTTCAAAACAGCTGCATTCATAAAAGGGCAGGTACTAACTTGATATGCTGAAAGAATTTGGAGCATTCACATGGGGGAGGAGGATGCTTATACAGTATGTATTTAATGAAAATCATATTCAAAGGAATATTTTCCTTATGTAATACAGATAGTCCTCAAATTACAATACTAATAGCTTAGACTTATATACTGCTTCACAGTGCTTTACAGCCCTCTCTAAGCAGTTTACAGAGTCAGCATATTGCCTCCGACAATCTGGGTTCTTATTTTACTGACCTCAGAAGGATGGAATTGAGCCCCAAATTTCTGTTGTTAAGTGAGACAATTGTGAATTTTGTCCCATTTTCTTGCCAGAGTTGTTAAGTGACTCACTGCAGTTGTTAAGTTGGTAACATGGTTATTTTTAAGTGAATCTCGCTTCCCCATTAACTTTTCTTATCAGAAGATCGTAAAAGGTGATCATATGATCCTGGGACACTACAGCTGTCATAAATATAAGTCAAGCATCTGACTTTTGATCATGTGACCATGGGGATGCTGCAATGGTAAGGCCTAGTGTTCACATCTGTCACAATCCTTCTAGATCTTGAGTCTATCTTCTAAAGTGTTAGTTATTCCTCCCAGTTTGGTGCCTTCTGCAAATTCTGCAAAAGAAGTTCCCCTTCTATCCTTTCATCTAAATCATTTATAAAGATGTTTTAGACTATTGGGCCTAAAATAGCAACTTGTGGAACCCCACTGCATGCTTCCTTCCACGTAGATGTAGTTCCATTGAGGAGTATACATTGAGTGTGGTCGATCAGCCAATTACATATCTATGTGTTGGCAATACTGTCTCTTCCACATTTTTCTGTCTTACCAAGAAGTAGGCTATGGTCTACTCTGTTAAATACCTTACCGAAGTCCAAATATACTATGTCTACAGCATTTTGCTGCTCCACTAATTTAGTCACTTTGTCAAAGAATGCAATAAGATTTGTCCGTTTTTGACAAACTCATGTTGGTTTCTAATAATAGCTTTGCTTGTTTCTAGGTTTTTGCAGAGCCATTGCTTGATGATCTTTTACAGGATCTTTCCAGGTTTTGATGTCAACTGCTAGATCTGTAGTTTCCTGGATCCATTTTTTTTTGAAGAGTGGAACCACATCAGCTCTTTTCCAGTCTTCTGGTAGTTCCCTGGTACTTTTAAAAAATACGTTTTAGTGGTTCCATGATCATATCTGCCAGCCATTTCCTCTGACTTGGGGATCATATAGTCTGTAGGATTTCTTTACCCTTTATCCACCAGGCTTCAAGCCCAATTATCATCTGAAGTGCAAGTTGTACAAAGTAGCTTTTTAATGAATACATGGGATTGTACAGGCAAGGAAGAATCAGGATTATCCAGTTAAACTTCCCCCAACTTCGTAGTCATGCAAAGAAAAAAAGGATGAATGGATGGTTATCTGGTAATTGGGGATGATGTGCATAAATCAGAAGAAGGCTGCAAAGCATGAGAGTTTAATTACTTTATTTAACACACCCTGCAGACCCGCATTTGGGACATCCTCATTTAGTGGCAAGCCAAAGCTGAGGTTATAGAAACGGGAGGGATCAGCAGTGAGGATAGGAAATGGATGTCAATAACATTTTCTCCTGCCTGTAAGTTAGATGCATTGTCATTTGAGCAGACGAGAAAGCTCATACATCTCCAATACTTTATTTTTGGTTTTTATTATTTTGGATCTCAGCAACTTCTAACTGAAACTACTTCTGCAGTATTCCCAAAGCTCCCTGGATCTTTAGCAAGTGCTATTTTATTAAGGCTTACCTGTGACTTGCCCAGGAATGCTCAGTTCATGCTGAGCACTATCTTTCTTTCTACCCTTTACAATCATTCCATTCAAGCCAAATCACAGGAAAGTCAATAAGGAAGCCAGATTCACTTAATGACAATATATTTATTAAATGATCATGTGGCTAGCTTAACAACCACAACAAAAAAGTTCATAAAATTGGGTGCGACTCACTTAATGATCACCTCACTTAGCAGCAATAGTTCTAGTTCCAGTTGTGGTTGTAAGTCAAGGACTACCTACAGCTGTGACTAATAGGATGGTGGGACTGATCTACTGGAAACAAATTTGATGATGGATATTAAATCAGGGACACAATAGGTTACAAATATCCATTCTATCCTGTTTCAGCAATTCAGATTATCTCAGATTTAAGACTTCTCAATTTAGAGCATTTGCTAAAAGCAAGGTATTTTGAGGCCTCGACTTCATTTGCAGTTTGATGGCAATTGATGCAAAATGTGTTATAAAAAGGTAAAGGTAAAGGTAAAGTTTCCCCCGCACATGTGTGCTAGTCATTTCCAACTCTAGGGACCAGTGCTCATCTCCGTTTCAAAGCCGAAGAGCCAGCGTTTGTCCGGGGACGTCTCTGTGGTCATGTGGCTGGCATGACTAGACGCCAAAGGCGCACGGAACGCTGTTACCTTCCCACCATAGTGGTCCCTATTTTTCTACTTACATTTTTATGTGCTTTCAAACTGCTAGGTTGGCAGAAGCTGGGACAAGTAACAGGCGCTCACTCTGTTGTGTGGCACTCGGGATTCAACCCGCCAAACTGCCGACCTTCTGATTGACAAGCTCAGCATCCTAACCCACTGAGCCACTGCGTCCCTTTAATAAAAAGGTAGCTGCCTTCAATTAAATCCATTAAGCTGGTATTTAATGCTGGCATTCTACTTGTGGAAAAGCTTTGATCAAGAGAATGCCTCTACTAAAAGAAGAAACTTTTTTTTGCAGATTCTTCTGTTTCTGTAATCATTTCTTTTGCCCTGATAGCACTGCTGCAGAGACTTGGAGAAACTAAGAAGAGAAAGAGAAGAGGAAATCAGTGGCGTAGCGTGGGTTGTCAGCACCCGGGGCAAGGCAAGTAATTTGCGCCCCCTAACCTGTGGATTTTAGCACTCGAGTCTCTTCCACTAGCTCAGGAATTCTGGGAGTTGAAGTCCATGAGTCATAAAAGAGCCAAGGTTGCCTACCCCTGAGTTAGGTTCAAGGCAAAAAAGGGTCTCTGGAGAAGAGGGAAAATGCTAGTTTAAAACTGAAACAAGGCAACTTTAAGGTGCCTCAGCTGTGATTTAGGATGAGACAAAGAGAGGACATGGCGTTGAAAATGGTTAATGGGGCATGTTTGTTCCACTCTTAGTGGACGTCAGGATAAACCCCACGAGAGAATGACCTTACAACAGATGTGAATAGGCTTGGACTACGTTTGTAGATTGAGTGCATACATCACATGGAGCGATGATGGGCTTCATCAAGATTTATGATCCCACAATTGGCTAGTTTTCTCCATCTTGTCCTAAACCCTGGATACCAACCACGGTTTATGGCTTAGCATGTGGCGTGGGGTTGACCCAACATGTTAGGCGACAAACAATGACTTCCAACTTACAATGCCTCAGCTTCCCAAGGTTATTCCAAAGCCGGAAAAGCCAACCAACCCACCCTGCAGCTTTGCCTGCTTAGGCTGAACCCCAGGAATTCATACTTGCTGCGGCGCCCGACCTATTTTCTGCCCAGACGCTGCTTATCCAAGCCAAGCCGCCTCCTTCTCTTTGGCACCTCACCCCAAAGATTTGCCGGCCTGGCTGGAAACTCTCGCTGCTGGCGACGTGTGTCGGGGGGGCGGTCCCCATCGCCGATGCATGGTTGGATCGGCAACCTGCCGACGCAGCTTTCATTCCAGAGCAGGGACCCCCGGAGAGACACTGCAGCGATCCTCCCCCCGCAGGAAATCCACCCTCTTTCAAGCCCCGCCGCACCCCCCCGCCTTTGGCAACCCCGGGAGCGCCTTGGGAGAGCCTCCGCAGCGGAGCCCCGGGCTTGCAGGAGGGCCGCGCTCTGTGCATGCTCAGGAGCTGCCTTCTCCTTTGCGGGGGGGAGGAGGGAGAGAAGGCTTCCATCCAGCGCCGGAGCGAAGGCGGATTCCAGCCTCTGGCCCTCCTGGCGGGAGCCGTCCTTACAAACGGCGGGAGTAAATAGGCGCCAACCGCGGCTGCCTGCGGCGGCGGCGGCAAAGAAGGGGGGGAGGGCAGGCGGGAAACAAGCCGGAACTTCAGCCAACCCGAAGGCCAGAGGGATTATGCCCTCTCGGGGGAGCGGAGACCGCCTGGCAAAAGTTAAAGGAGCTCTAGCCGGGCCTGGCTCCCCGGAGCCTTCTAGGCCGGGCAAAGAAGAATGCCTCCGACTTGTGGCCTATGGAGTTTCCGGTCGGAGCGGCCCGAAGGAGGAGTCACGCTGTGTGGTTGTGTGTTTGTGTGTGTGTGTGTGTGTGGCGCGCCGTGGGGCGTCAGGCCCTTCCCGGCTGGGGCTCTGGTGCCTCCGCCCTGCCGGATCCCGGCGCCGTCGAGCGCACCCCCCCAGATGTTGTGCCCGGTGCGGCCAGCCCCCCCTGAACCCCCCACGCTACGCCACTGGAGGAAATCACAGAACATGGTATCATCTACATACAACCTCCCTCAGACCTCTGCACTCACACCACATTTGTGTACCCTGCCCAAGCCTCGCTGACCTTGTGCCATATCTTTCCCCTCTTCTTTGGGCTGATATCTAACTTTATTTTTGCATTTAGTGTTGTTAATAGTTTGATTGCTAAACTATTGACAAATTGAACAAACTTCAGCTTAATTCAAACAAAGAAGTGATTTCTTCAATATCTTCATTAATGACTTAGATGAGGAAATAGAAGGGGAACTCATCAAATTTACAGATGACACTAAACTGGCAGCAGTAGCCAACACCCCAGAAGACAAGCTCAGGATCCAAAAAGATCTTGACAAACTTGAACAATGGGTCCTATCCAACAAAATGAGTTTCAATTTGGAGAAAAAGAAAAAGTTTTACATTTAGGCAGGAAAAAATCAAAGGTACAAGTACAAATTAGGTGAGACCTGGCTCACAAACAGTAACTGTGAGAGGGACCTTGGAGTCCTAGTGGACAATCGCTTGACTATGAATCAGCAGTGTGCAGCAGCAGCCAAAAAAGCTAATACAATCCTGGGTTGCAGAAACAGAGTCATAGAATCAAGATCACACAAAGTATTAGTACTGCTTTATACAACCCTAGTGCAGACAGGTCAAACTCGTGACGTCACGTGACATATCAGCTTTTTCTCCATTGCCGGCAATAGGGTGGGCGCGGTTTCATCATGACGTGTCCAGCCCGTGGGGCAGCAGTTTGACACCCCTGCCCTAGTGAGACCACACCTGGAATACTGCAATCAATTTTAGTCATCATACTTCAAAAAAGATGTTTGAGACCTTGGAAAAAGTTCAGAGAAGAGCAATTAAGTTGATCAAAGGCCTGGAAACTAAAATATATGAAGAACGGCTGCAGGACTTGGGTTTGGGTAGTCTAAGGAAAAGAAGAAATAGGGATGACATGATAGCAGTATTCCAGTATTTGAGGGTCTGCCACAAAGAAGAGGGGGTCAAATTATTCTCCAAAGCATTAAATGGGCAGGACAGGAAAAAAAAACAACAGGAAACTGATCAAAGACAGAAACAACCTGGAATTAAGGAGAAACTTCCTAATAGTGAGGACAATTAACCAGTGGAACAGCTTGCTTTCAGAAATCATGGGTGCTCCATCACTGGTGGTTTTAAGAAGAGCCTTGACAGTCACTTGTCTGGCATGGTATACAGTAGGTTCTCCTGCTTGAGCAGGGGGCTAAACTAGAAGACCTCCAAGGTTCTATTCTGTTCTGTTCTGTTCTGTTCTATCTGTTAAAAGAAAAAGAAAACAAAATCAAACAATAGTAACTTAGATTCTGAGACTGGCAGTCATGGGTTCATACCTGAACTAATTAATATGAACTCAGGCTAATGAACAAGCTACATCGATTCCTGAAGACACTGGAACTGGCACGGCAACCTGCCTTAGTATATTTTGACTGTACCGTAAGATACTTTAAATGTGTTTTCCTTTGAAAGTGGAGCCTTCAGCAGGTTTCCCAAACAATAGCTTTGCCATTGACTAGAATGAATAATAAAGGATATTAACTAGTCTTGTTAACATGGCTCCACTTATATCCTAAAATTGTCCTTGAAGACAATTTAAAATAATTGTGGCCTATATGTCCCCCATCATTTGAAAGCTTACGGACTGAAAGAACAGATTCTCCTCTACTTGTCTGCCCAGGTTCTTAGCCTGAGGCTCCTCACATCTGAGATGAATACAAGAGAAGTTCTTCTCAGCGGCTGCACCAGGAATGGAGAATTTCCTGACCAGAGGGATCTCTCTATTCCTAATCTATTAGCAGGTAAAAAAAGATTTTGCTTAAGCTGGACAATTGGTTTATTCCTGAGCCAAGAGGATACCGTTTCATTATTGAATTTTAAATTATGTTTTAATAGTGTCTTCAATTTGTTGGGGCTTTTATTTTACCTTTTTATTATTAGCTATACAGTACTGAGTGCTACTCTTAAGTAGAAAGAACTGTGATGGTATAAAATAAATAAGGAACCCTTTCATTAAGAAGTTTTAAACAATAACAGCAGACAGTCTAGTGTGAATGGAAAAGGAACAGCCAAGTCTCAGGCTTTGAACATTACAGTAATTTCAAATGACCACTATAAAACTCAGGTTTTAACTGCATTATCCCCAAACTGACACAAGAGGGAGACTCCAGAATGCCATCTGTTTAGAAACTAAAGTTATTTTGACTTTTTTTTATAAACAAACCTGGGGAGTCATACATTGGATGACCAATAACAAATATCCTTCACAAGAAAGTGCATCCTAGGAGGGAAGGAAAGAAGGAAGGAAGGAAGGAAGGAAGGAAGGAAGGAAGGAAGGAAGGAAAGGAAAGGAAAGGAAAGGAAAGGAAAGGAAAGGAAAGGAAAGGAAAGGAAAGGAAAGGAAAGGAAAGGAAAGGAAAGGAAAGGAAAGGAAAGGAAAGGAAAGGAAAGGAAGGAAAGAGTTGGCACCTTGCAGACTTCATCATGCTAGCTGAAAATTGTAGGAGTTTAAATTACAACAGTTCAAGAGGATGCCACATGGAGAAAGAATGGCATGGTGTTATGAAGTGATATTTTGTATTTGTCCCAGAAGAGCCCAGAATGCTTACAATTAATAAATATTTATTAAAATGGTTCCATTTATTAAAATGGTTTACAGCATTGGGGATTCATCTCCTCAGAGCATTGTGGTGAGTCAGGATTTTGGTGAAGTAGGTAGACAATGAGGTGTGACTTACAAATGGATTGCTTTCCTAGGCAGACTATGTTGCCTCTCCCCCTCTCTTTCTCTCTCAGCCCCCAGAGTTGCTTAGTTAGGTATCAGTAAGGAAAACTACATATTAGCGAGGATTAAATGTCTAGCAGGTATTGATGGCCTGCAAAGACAAAAAGTAATTATTTAGTTGGGACTTCAGTTGAAAGTTTATTATTTTACAACTTGCAATAATAAATAGGAAGAGCTAGCCTCTCTTCCAAGTGATAATTAAAAAATGTGGGTCAATCACAGAACACTCCCTTCCTGACAACATTAAAACCTGAGGTCATAAATTTAAACTAAATGAAGTGAGACTCTATTTCTTGGGTTGGCCATTTTGTTTCACACGATGTATATTTACAAAACTCAGCTCCCAAAGTCCTCATTTCCCATCTTGCAACTCCAGCACTCATACCTAGTTTTTGGGGGAAGGGGGGAATAGATGGTGGAACTTCCATTATAATTTATAGTCCTTGGATTCTTTGCAGTTTTCTATCCAAGCACTAACACTGCTTAGCTTTCAAGATCAGCCAAGACCAATTAGATCTCACTACTTTTTTTTTTAATCCCATTTATATCCCGCCCTTCTCCGAAGACTCAGGGTGGCTTACAATTTTAAGCACAAACCAATGTGCTTAACAATAGCCTTCATTCTATGTATATGCCTGCTTATTAGGGCTTTCACCCCCCCCAGCGGCATTATTACAAAGTCAGCTTATTGCCCCGAACAATCTGGGTCCTCATTTTACCTACCTCGGAAGGATGGAAGGCTGAGTCAACCTTGAGCCTGGTGGGATGCGAACCTGCACTAATTGCAGGCAGCTGGTGTTACTTAAGGAGGCATTAGCCCACTGCTTCACCAAGGCTCTTTGCCATTCGCTATATATTATTATTATGCAATTATTATGATATTTTATTTATTTATTTTGTTTATTTTATTGGATTTGTATACCGCCCTATTCCCATAGGACTCAGGGCGGTTTACAGGGCAGTTAAAACCATGAATACAAAAAATAAAAACAAATTAAACAAATTAAATTCAAGCCCCAAGAGTAAATCTAAAACCCACTTAAATTAAGAACCCCACAGTCTGGACCAAATAGATCGAAGAGCCAAGTTTTCAGGTCCCGGCGAAATGAGCGAAGGTCGGGGGCAGTCCTAAGTTCTGTGGGTAGTTGGTTCCATAGGGCAGGCGCACCCACAGTGAACGCCCTTCCCCTGGGAATAACCCGCCGGCATTCATTAACCGGCGGTACCCTGAGAAGGCCCTCCCTGTGGAAGCGCACAGGACGATGGGAAGATGATGCCGGCAGCAGGTGTTCCCTTAGATATTCCGGACCCAAGCCATTTAGGGCTTTATAGGTCATTACCAGCACCTTGAATCTCACCCGGAGGGCAACCGGAAGCCAATGCAGCTCACGGAGAAGAGGTGTTACATGGGAGTATCGGGAAGCTCCCATCAAAACTCGCGTGGCTGAATTCTGCACCAGTTGAAGCCTTTGGGTGGTCCTCAAGGGCAGCCCCATGTAGAGAGCGTTGCAGTAGTCTAACTGGGAGGTCATGAGCGCATGAGTGACTGTACGTAGAGCATCTTGGTCCAGATAGGGACTCAACTGGCGCACCAGGTGAATCTGGGCAAAAGCCCTCCTGGTCACAGCTCCTATATGATCTTCCAAACTGAGCCGTGAATCCAGGAGGACTCCCAAGTTGCGAGCCCTATCAATGGGGGGGTAATACCTCATCCCCTATTTTTAATGATGGAGAAGGCTGGTCAGCCCGAGATGCCAGTATGAACAGCCACTCAGTCTTGTCAGGATTGAGACGAAGTCTGTTTCTCCCCATCCAAACCTGGACCGCCTCCAGGCAACGGGACATCACAGTGAGGGCATCACTGGGTTGGGTCGGGGTGGAAAGAAAAAGTTGGGTATCATCAGCGTACTGGTGATACCCCACCACGAAACCACGAATGAGCTCACCCAGTGGCTTCATGTAGATGTTGAACAGGAGGGGAGAGAGGACCGACCCCTGAGGGACTCCACAAACGAGAGATCTCGGGGTGGACCTCTGTCCTCCCATCAACACCGACTGCGAGCGGCCCAGGAGGTAGGAGGAAAACCACTGTAAAATGGTGCCTCCCACTCCCAGCCCCCTGAGACGCCGCAGTAGGATACTATGGTCGATGGTATCAAAAGCCGCTGAAAGGTCTAATAGGACTAGGACAGAGGAACAACCCCTGTCCCGAGCCCACCAGAGATCATTCACCAGTGCGACCAATGCCGTCTCTGTGCTATGCCCAGGTCTGAAACCCGATTGGTACGGGTCGAGATAATCAGTTTCCTCCAGGAACAGAGGAAGCTGATGCGCTACCACACTCTCAACAACCTTCGCCAAAAAGCGAAGGTTGGAGACAGGACGATAGTTATTCAAAATTGCTGAGTCCAGGGTGGGCTTCTTGAGGAGGGGCCTCACCACTGCCTCTTTCAAGGCAGAAGGGAAAACACCCTTCCTCAAAGAAGCAGTTATTACTGCCTGGAACCAGCCTCGTGTCTTCTCCCGGGCTGCATAACTCAGTCCAGATAACACTTTCAAGACCACTCGAATCCTCCCTGTCAGATTCTGTCCACTCAGAGTCCAAGCCGGCCTGAATCTGAGCAATTTTATCCGCAAGATGACGACTGAACTCCTCGGCCTGTCCCTGCAAGGGATCCTCCCTTTCCTCCTGATGAAGGAGGGAGCGAGTAACCCGAAACAGGGCGGCTGGGCGATTATCTGCGGAGGCGATGAGGGTAGCGAAGTAATTAGACTTCACCGTCCTCATTGCAGTGAGATAAGACCTTGTAAAGGCTCTTAGTCGCAATCGGTCAGGCTTAGATCGGCTGGATCTCCAACAGCACTCTAGACCCCGTCTCTGACGTTTCATCTCCCGGAGCTCTGAAGAAAACCATGGAGCCCACTGGGATCTGCGTCGGGTTAGGGCTCGCAAGGGGACAACATGGTCAAGCGCCTCAGTGGCAGCCCTTTTCCAGGCATCCACTAAGGCGTCAGCCGAGCTGTCTGTGAGGGAGATAGGAACAGACCCAAGCGCCATCTGGAACCGATCAGGGTCCATTAGACGCCTGGGGCGGGCAGCAATTTTGTTGGCACAATTTGGATAAGTGATCTAAAATATCCGGAATAACTAGATAGCTTCCTTTTGAATATACTTGTTGAGCCCCGTGGGCCCGAGACTCCATGGGGGGGCAGCCTCACGTGCTGGCCTTGCACCTTCTTCCTACCTGGCCTTGAGCAGCCTCCGTCTGGGGCCTACTGCTGGGCGGCCGTGTCGCTTGCCCATTTCTTCTGCTTGTGTTGGCCTTCCTGGTCGTCCTTCTATGTCAGCCGTCCTCCAACTGCTTCCAGAACTCACGGCAGCCACGCCTGTGCAGACGGACCAGCCGGCTGAGCATGCCGAGTGCCAGCTGCTCCCTCCATCCTCGGCCACCTGCCAGATGATTCCAGGAATGCCGGCTGGCGCGGCTGAATGAACGGACCCTCCTGCCAGGCCTGCAGACCGCTGGGCGATACCTGGGTCCTCGGCCACCTGCCGGTTGCTTCCAAGGACCCGGGCAGATGCGGCTGAGTGTCCAGACCCTCCTGCCAGGTCTGCTGCTGAACAGCTGTTCCAGAGCATGGGACCAGACGTCCTGGGGTTTGCGGGGTGTGGTTTGGGGCACGGATCCCCTGGTGTGGCCGGGTGCAGTAGGGCTGGGCACCTGGGGTTAAGGGTAGGGGTTATCTGGGATACTTACCTGGTTGGGGGCAGCATGCCGGATAGGGGGGAGGCGGGTTAACACACGTGCATGGGATTGGCGTCTGGGGATAGAAGCAAAAGGAACTGTACGGGGGGAGGAGGGTTTATATAGATGTGTGGGCGGATGTTGGTCTGTGGCATGAGGGCGGAGCCCTTGTACCTGATGGCTATGTAAGCGTTGGGAGCGATGTGCTACCAACGCTGACTATGTTTCCACTGGAGCTGAATAAAGCAACCTCTGTTTTGTCACACATTCCTGCTGGAGTTTCGTGTTTGCTTCTATCTATCCAAGGACGTAGTCGTGACAATGATACTATCCGAATCAATAGAATTATGCAGTGCTTTTTTTGTAAAAAAAAAAAGTTGTCGCAAATCACACACAGCTCATACACAGCTCCGGCTCCAGTCGAAACCCCTTTACAGAGGGTGGTGGTGGTGGAACCGCTTTAGGGAGCTTCCAAGGAACAGATCACTCACCTGGAAAAGGTGTGTCTCCTCTGTGTCACGATTTCTGTTTCGATATGAGGCATCCAGAGCTCTCTGTGGCCTGATCGGGGCTCCGGAGGCCTGGAAAAGACCTCTGGAGCCCAATCTATGGCCGGAGAAAGATTTTGCACCCCCCCAGCGGCCTGGTCAGAGCCTGGATCCATGCCCATGGAGTGATTTTGCAGCTCCCCAGTGTCCCCTGGCCTCAGATTGGAGCGGCAGCAGAAACTGCAGCAGAAAGGAGACAGACCTTTTCCAGGTGAGTGCCGTGTGGCAGGAAGGGAGGGGGAAGCATGAGAGTGTTAGGGGATTACCTGTAGTCACGCTGGCAGATTAGAAGGAACTGGCTCTTCCATTCAAAAAAGGTGCCAGAATGCCGTTCTGTGTGTTCTATGACAAAAAAAGCACTGAAGGTATGATGGCTTACATTTAAATGTAGCTATTTATTTATAAGAATTTTTATAATAGCTCAGTTGCACTTGGCTTAATTATCTCCATAATTGTCTCCAAGAAGTGATTCCAGGCAGCAATGTATTGTTGTATGGAAGTGATGGAATTGTCAGAATGAAAAAAGCAGCACTGAGGCATTGAGTTACAAACTCCATCCCTTTGGGCATGAGTTCTACATGGGACTTGCATCATGAGGCTGTTCTTTCCTCAGTCCCACCTCCCTTGCCCCTACATCCACATATCCTTTTTTGCTTACTATTTTTAAATAGTAGTTTTTAAAGATCTGCTAACCTAGAAATTGGCTATTGAGAATGGTCCAGAGGCATAATGGTCCAGAGGCATAATGACACTGGATGTGCAAGTAATTGCCAGCATTCCAGTGGTTCGAGTCCAGCTCTGCAGGACAGGGTGAGCTCCCATGTATTGTGTCTAGCTCCTGCCCACCTAGCAATTCGAAAGCATTGTTTGTGAGTAGATAAATAGGTACTGCCATTTCAGTGGTGGGAAACTGGTGGCTGTGTTCTGCGTGGGGAGCTGGAACCAGTGCTAGATCTGCCTGGATGCAATCGGGGGAGGAATGGAGGATGAAAGTCCCAGATGAGCGAACTTCTTCTGAGAACACTGCAGACCAGCCAATGTGGTGCACCAGTGCAACAGACTAGCAACTGTTGGCTTCCAGGACTTTCACTCTGTACATAACATGGTAGCCTCCCTGGTAGCCTCCCTGTGCCATGCACTAACTAACTAACTAACTAACCAAATAAATAAATAAATAAATAAATGAAATATTTTGCCTATGTTGCAAATTTCAGATATGCTCTGTGAGACATGGAGATCCTTTATAGATGCACCTTTTGAGTTATATTGAGATTATATTCAGATTTGTTTGTTTAGACAGTTGAATAGCAAAATAAATTAGTGTTTACTATTTTTCACTTTTCTTGACAGGTAGAGATGAATGATGCTCTGCTTCAACATCTTTGTATCAAGGTACTCCCGTACCAAATCATGTTTTTTGTCTCTCCTTGTGGCAGAGAGACATTGTGAGGAAATGCTAGTGATCCGTTATTTGTATTCGAATAGAAAATCCAATTTAGCTCATTAGAGTGGGGAATTTTTCACCATAATTGCTCAATGAAGCATTAATTTGTCATTGAATTGCAACAGCACTTGGCTTTCTCAGAGGTTCTCTCTCAAGTCCTGTTCAGGAATTTTTTAAATGGAAATGAATATACTGGATAAGGGGAGGAAAAAGAGGGTCAAGCCTTTAAAGCCACAGTGTCCATAAAGTCTATACATATGAAACTCTATGGAGGTTCTTGGAGGGGGGTGCATTTCCTTTAGAGCAGAGGTAGGGCACGGTGGCCCTTTTATGACTTGTGGACATCAACTCCCAAAATTTATGAGCCAGCCATGGTGGCTGAGGAATTTTGGAAGTTGAAATCCACAAGTCATGAAGGACACATCATTCCCCACCTCTGCTCTGGAAGATAAGTGCTCCTCTAGAGCTTTTGAATATTTCCATTCTGTCACTCTGTCATTCTGCCTTTTATTGGGATGGGCAAACATATCATCAGAATGGGTAGAATAAAATTCTGGGGCTCTGTTGAAGCTTTGTAGAGGGAAGGTTTAAGAGGCAAGTTGGGTGCGTGCGGTTTTATAGAGGATTGAATGGACTATTTTCTTCTTTATTATAAACAAATAATGTTGAAAATCAGCAACTCTTGGCTGAATAATTTCTGGGAGCTGTAAATTGGGAGCAGGAGACAGACATGTGATTCATAGCCATGACTTTCCCCACATTGCTTTCATTCTCTGTAACAAGGAAAGAAGGAAGGAAGGAAGGAAGGAAAGCGGTCCATGTGATTTTAAAGGACAGGACAACAACAATGTTGTAACTGGTTTAGCATTTTACAAGTTGGAGTCCCAGAGTATTATGAGAAAATTGCCAATTATTGATAAAACTGAGAAATTATAATGCAGTTTAAAACAACTGGTAAAATTTATTTCAAATATTTGGTCTTTTTATTTGGAAAAAAATCGAAGTACTGCAAACAAAACCTCTTTTGAAAGGCATTTTAAGACAGCTATTTAAAATTTAATTGATGAAAAAAATCTTTTGGTTAATTGCCTCACATTAATGTGAGGATATTATGCATATAGGCATCTTTTACTTATATCTCAATGGTTTGATCTATACAGTTCAAAAAGGGATAATAAAGAAATGTTACATCATGTGTAGAATTATAATTAGAGATTTTAGCATGTTTTTTCCTAGACTGTGCACTACGATAAACACATTTGACATTATGCCCAGGAAAATATTTGTCACATTTTTTAACTCTCTGAAATCTGCCTTGTTTTCCTATTCATTAAAAAAAGAAAAGGAAATAAAAAAATAGTAGGAGATTAATCAAGACAATTCTAGCTATTTTAGGAAATGCAGGCAGTGAAATGACACCAAGAGGAAAACCTGGTCCTAAATATTTTAATTAACAATTTAAATATATAATATTCTAAACATCCTTAATATTTTATTTTAATAGAGGTTTTCCCCTCTTAACGTTCTTTGGTCAAATTAATTTTATGTCTGAAGGAGAAGGCTGTTAGCACTGATTGCCTCTCCAGTGTAAATTTTTCCTCTTTCATGTATGGGTGGATCCTGGCCAGCTCACGTAACCATACTGGACAATGACAGAGATGGTGTCCTTGGAGTGGGGGTGTCAAAAAAAAATCAAGACCCACCAATGTTATTGTTCTGTGAACTATAGATGAGAAATAGCATCAGAAAATTATTAGTCTACATATAAGCTGTCTCTTTCTTCTGAATAAATAGGAAATAAAAGATGTGATGATAACTTCTGGTAGCAAACATAATAACTGGCATTCATAATAACGAAGCCATAGAATGTAATGGACCTTGAAGATCATTTTATCCAAGCCCTTGCGCAGTGCAGGAATCCATTACTCTAGCATCCCTGACAGATGGCCATTCAGCCTCTCCAGAGTGTATCACCTCCTGAAGATGTATCATTGCTGAATAGCTCTGACCAATAGGAACTTGTATTTGTGCAACTGAATACTATTTCTTTGTGCAACTGAACACAGTATTTCTTGTCCTGTGATTTGCATCAGTTTTAACTATTCTGTTCTGTTTTTTACATGATAGTCTTTTAAATACTCAAAAATATCTCCCATACCTCTCTGCAGATTTTCCCAGTGCTTTAACTTGTATTCATACTTTTTTTGTTTTTCCTTCCCTTATTTATCATCTTGTTACCTCTCCACTGGACATGCATGGGTTTGCAAATGTCCTTCCTAAATGGTGATACCCAGAAAAGTAGAAGCAATATTCAAGGTGTTTGTTTTTTCCTGAGGCATCGTTCCTGGAGTTCCTGGAGTACAGTGGTGGCGAACCTATGGCACGGATGCCAGAGGTGGCACTCAGAGCTCTCTCTGTGGGAACCCATGCCATGCCCTGGAGGTGGCAACTGTCCCTCTTCAACCAGCCGCCTGCTAATTCGCTGAGGTCCCACATGGCTGAATGCATCCCGGCACGGCTGGTTTCCCTTCCCCCCGTCCCGTCCCTCCTGGCCTCGCATGTTCTCCTTTTCCCAGGCACGACCCACTGCATCACCTCCTCAGTTGTTGGCCGACCATCCATCTCAGAGGCAGCTTCTTTGAACTGCTGGCGACAGGCTGCAGAGCCCCAGAGTGTGCCTGTCGAGGGTCTGGTAGGTTTTCGCTACTTACGGACACCATTGGCCCCCATGCGGTTGCTGGCCTCTGTGTGCAGGGGCCGATGGTGTCAGGCAGCAGCTGCCCCAGCCCTTGCCTTGCCCCATGGCAATGGCACCACCACTCTGCCTCGCGTCACCCCACAGGATAAGTCTCCTGCTTACCACCCCACCTGCCAGAGACATCCTGGAGCTACCCCAACCCTGTCCACCCCCCACAGGTGTCCCTCACCACGAGCAACATTGAGGTGACCACACCCACCTTGGCCACACCCACCCAATCTTCCATGACCACCACAGCCACACCCACTCAGTGGGTCATGCCCACCTGGCACCCAGCAATAAATAAGTGGGTTTTGGATTGCAGTTTGGGCACTTGGTCTCTAAAAGGTTCACCACCAGTGCTATAGTATCACCAGTCTCAGTAGGAGTGGATCAAAGTTTCATCTACTTTTTGGGACTTCCGGTTTGCCAACGCCACCGTTATGGACATCTGGAGGACGGCTCTCATCTTCCACATCCAGTTTCGCATTGCTGGGTCCTAAAAGCCTTGGTGGAGAAGTGGGCTAATGCCTCCTTAAGTAACACCAGCTGCCTGCAATTAGTGCAGGTTCGAGTCCCATCAGGCTCAAGGTTGACTCAGCCTTCCGAGGTAGGTAAAATGAGGAGCCAGATTATTGGGGGCAATAAGCTGACTTTTTAAAAATGCCGCTTGGGGGGGGGAAAGCCCTAATAAGCAGACATATACATAGAATGAAGGCTATTGCTAAGCACATTAATTTGTGCTTCTTAGCTTGTAAGCCTCCCTGAGTCTTTGGAGATGGGCGGGATATAAGTGGGATAAAAAAGGGCCAAAGAGTTGCCCTGGAGGGGCGACCAGCAAGAAGGGGCTTTTGCAGAAATGGGGGGAAGCCACAATCCTCCCGTTAGTGCCTTTATTTCCTTTGAACCAGCAGACAAAAGACCAGCCATAGCAACATGGCCAGTTACTAGGCTGCAGACAGCCGAAGTCACACTTACCACCGGCAACATTAAAGCAGCATGGAAGAGACTTGGTAAGATCCTTCTCTTATACTCCAATCTTCTTCCTTTCACCATTCAACCATTCAACCCTCCCTTCAAAATAGCAGCGATCGAGCCTCCAGGGTTTTTTTTTTAAAAAATGTTGAAAAAATGAATTGGACCTCAACTAGAACTTTATAACTTGTGGACTAAAAGCTTTTGACTACCTACTCCTTACTTCCTACTCTTATTTGAAAATTTGGCTCTGCTTTTCTAAAATAGAAGAAACGATTGAAAAGAGATTAACAGATAGTTCCCTAAAATAAAAGAAAAGATTTTTTAAGCACTTGGGGGACACCCAGTGGCTAAACCTGAAATTGCAATCTGACACTCTTAAGAGAGAGAGAGAAAGAGAGAGAGAAGAGACTTGGCTGATACCTTAGAAAACAAGATAAGACTAACCTTGAACACCAGTTGTGAGACTCGACCATGGAAGAAATACAAAAACAAACCTATGTCATGATGAAAATAACCTGCAAAACCTATCAGTTCGTTTCTATAGCCGGTAATAAAATAAGAGCTTTTGGGGAAAAAACTAGAAAGCGTCTTGGATAAACAAGGGTCACTTCAATACGATATAATAACACAAGAATTCTTTGATGACCTTGAAACAAGGAAACAAAAAATGACATGGCAAAGGAAAAAAGCAAGAATAAGATTGAAGAAGAATGGACATATTTAAGAGGCCTGAAATGGAAAACGCTAAAATAGACAGGATTGTACTTGGATTACGAGAGATTGTTTTGATGAGTAGATAAAAATATTGGCTAATTAAAAAAAGCTCAGATGTATGAATATCAACAGTTAAATTGAAATATTGAGCTGTTTAAATGAAATTGATTAAGATGTATATATGTTAAGAATGATACAATGTAATAGATATACTTGGATGTAGTGATATGAAAGGATGTATTAAATGTTGAAATGGGAGAAAGTTTGGCTAATTTTCAATATGTGGAAATTATAATGAAAACAAGAATATTATATTGTATTACTAACTTGTTGATGTGGAAATGAGATAGATAAGAAGTGTATTTATATTATTAGGTATTGGAGAGAATTGTGTAAAGGGAAGGGAGGTCACCTAGAAATATAAAAATGAGAGACTTCAAACATTTAACTTTAATATCAATGCAAAATTAAAGCTGGAAAAATATATAAGGTGTTTGATGTCTTAAAGATGGAATGTTAAAATATACAATATACAAAAGTATTGACAAATGTAAGAAAACTACTAAATAACTGATGGATAACAATAAGAAGTATGTTAATTTAGATAAGAGATAATATGTATCAGAGGAAAAAAGAGAGGAAATACTGGTTACAACAAATTGGAGATTTGTAATAATATGCATTTGTATGAAATGGAACTATTATAACCCAGACACCACGTTGCTTTTCAAATATATCATTGTAATATTGGAAAATCAATAAAAAACTTATAAGAAAACATTCTAGAATCTAGACCAGAGGTAGGCAACCTTGGTTCTTTTATGACTCGTGGACTTCAGCTCCCAGAATTCCTGAGCCAGCCATCAATCCTCTGAAATTTACAGCATGTTCAGCCAGTTTTATTCGCAAATATGAGGCAACCGCAGTGTCCCCAACGGTCACCTCATCATGATAACTGATGCTCCCTGCCAGCTTCCCAACCAAATTCAATAGGATAACCTTCAGAAAGTCACTCCCCGTCCCACTGCTTGTTTGCCTGCCTTGTGTCATTCTGTTTATTTATGTACATAAATAAATACTGACTTTTTATCGAGAGAAAAAACCAAGTTTTATCTAGTTTTCTGGTCTTTATATGTAGCCTTTATAATCCAATAGGTTCCAGAGTATAAATCCAGTCCTGAAAGCAATGTTTTATAGTGATCCTTTATCTCAGGTATCCAAAAATTGTCAGTCAGGCAAGGTTGTAATCCACAATGTTCAAAGTGTTCAAAATGTTCAACCTCCCTGAAAACAGTTCAAAAGTCTCTCACAGGCAGGTGTAGTCCAAAGTCATTTTTTCTTTCTCTCCCACTAGCTCTTAAGATTAAAAGTCCAAGCTCAGTAGGTATTTATAATCCAAGAAGGTCAGGCCCAGGTACAGCACAGAGACGGCATTGGTCGCTCTGGTGAATGATCTCTGGAGGGCTCGGGATAGGGGATATTCCTCTGTCCTAGTCCTATTAGACCTCTCAGCGGCTTTCGATACCATCGACCATGGTATCTTGCTGCGGCGTCTCAGGGGATTGGGAGTGGGAGGCACGGTTTTTCAGTGGTTCTCCTCCTATCTCCTGGGACGCTCGCAGTCGGTGTTGGCAGGGGGGCAGAGGTCGACCTCGAGGCCTCTCGCTTGTGGAGTCCCTCAGGGGTCGGTCCTCTCGCCTCTCCTGTTCAACATCTACATGAAACCGCTGGGTGAGATCATTCGTGGTTTTGGAGTTGGGTATCATCAGTATGCTGATGATACCCAGCTTTTTATTTTGACCCCAAACCACCCCAGTGATGCCCTCGACGTGATGTCCCGCTTCCTGGAGGCAGTTCGGGTCTGGATGGGGAGGAACAGGCTTCGACTCAACCCTGACAAGACTGAGTGGCTGTGCGTATCGGCATCTCGGGATATTCAGGATATCCCATCTCTTTCTATGGGGGGATGAGTTATTACCCCCCGTAGATAGGGCTCGCAACTTGGGAGTCCTCCTAGATTCACAGCTTTCTTTAGAAGACCATATAGTAGCTGTGACTAGGGGGGCCTTCGCCCAGGTTTGCCTGGTGCACCAGTTGCGGCCCTATTTAGACCGGAATGCCTTATGTACGGTCACAAATGCGCTCGTGACCTCTCGTTTAGACTACTGCAACGCTCTCTACATGGGGCTGCCCTTGAAGACCACTCGGAGGCTCCAACTGATACAGAATGCAGCCGCGAGAGTTCTGCTGGGAGTTTCCCGATACTCCCATGTTACACCTTTGCTCCGCGAGCTGCATTGGCTTCCAGTTGTCTTCTGGGTGAGATTCAAGGTGCTGGTATTGACCTACAAAGCCCTACATGGCATGGGTCCGGAATACCTTGGGGAGCACCTGCGGCCGGCATTAACTTCCCTCCGCCCAGTACGCTCCCACAGACAGGGCCTCATCAGGGTGCCACCGGTCAAAGAATGCCAACTGGTGGCCCCCAGGGGGAGGGCGTTCTCTGTGGGCGTGCCGGATTTATGGAACCGTCTTCTGATTGAGCTCCGGATGGCGCCTGACCTGCGCTCCTTCCGGCACGATCTAAAGACTTATCTCTTTGAACAAGCTGGCCTGGCCTGATGGGATGGGGTTGGGTTTTATTACTTTTAATGTGTTTTAACCTATTGTAAGAGCTGTGGGCATTTTGTTTAATCTCTTTTAATTTTTGTATTTTGTCTTTTAACATGTACTGCCCTGTTCACCGCCCTGAGTCCTTCGGGAGAAGGGTGGTATACAAATAAAATTAATAATAATAATAATAATAATAATAATAATAATAATAATAATAATAATAATAATAATAATAATAATAATAATAATAATTTGCAAACCCATGCATGATCAGGGAAAAAAATATTGGGTTGTGTAGTACTGAACAGATTCATATCAAAGAAGTTAATGTGAACCAAGGCAACTCATTGTTTACTAAGCACTAAAGACTAATTCTTAAAAACCAATAAAACATTTATATATATAAAAAGAAAATGATTATGTGGAATTCCATTCCATTCCATTTTCAATTATACTATGTAATTTATCTGTTAGCATAAACTTATCAGACTTACATACAGTGTATTTATGTTATATTATGAAAGCCAGCAGCTAAGGGACCAGGCTAGAAACAAGGACACTGTGAATTCTAGTCTCACCTTAGGCCTGAAAGCCATCTAGGTGACTTTGAGCCAGTCACTCTCTCTCATCCTACAATGTCAGGCTTGAGTGATAAACTGGTTGATCAATTCCTGTGGCAACCAATGGATCAATACTAAGTTGATAAAAAAGGCAAACTCTGCATTTGTGTGTAAATATTAAGAGAAAAAAACCTGTATTAATTATACTGTACTTTCCCAGTAATATCAACTGAAATTTGGTGTCCCACTTGAAAAGTCCAGAACCAGATATTGGTCAAGGCCTGTTTAATTTGGCTTAAAAACTGCTTTTATTGTGTTTATCAATAAAATACACACTAACTGCCATTCCAACATGTTTCATACTTTATGTTTTACATTCTGTGGCAGGAAGTACAAGTGTTCTGATGCTGCTAACATCAGAAGTCCCTAGTTCCCAATATTGGAAGATGGATGTTAGCCCACCCGATCAAATAGTAATACAGAAAATAATGAACTATGCAGAATCAGATCGGCTTACTATGATGTTGAGGGGACGAGGAGACACAGATTACTATTTATCTTGGAATCAATGGTATAAATGGATGTTAAAAAGAGCTTTTAATTGAATTATTCTTCTTTTCTTTATGGTTGTTTTCTTAAATGTAACGGGACAATATTATTCCTCCTCGCACTGTGATGTAGACCGCTATTGATTTAATGTTTGTTTGGTTTATAAATAAATAAAATAAATAAATAAAAAAGAAGTCCCTAGTTATATGTCCCATAGAAATTTCAGAAGCAACAGCTGTGTTTTCTATCCAGAATATACATGGGGAGACCAGAACATCGTGGCTCCCATCCTTCCAATGTTTTGTTGATCATGCAAAGAGCCCAGTTGGCCAATCTATCAAGGGCAAAAAAAGATGGAAATTGGCAGTGGGGAAAATAGTGAAACTTATGAGTTCAGAAGGCTGTGTTAATTATTTGGGGAAGGGGAAGAAAATTCATGTGCAAACTCTGGCTGCTGGGGTAATTAGACAGGTTCAGCAGCAGCCTTTATGAGAGGCTTACATTTCCTGATTAATGTCCCACTTGTGCACAGATGTGATTTAGCCTACTGCTGAATAAACACAACATGGTGAAGGCAAGGTGATAACTACCCAGCTCAGCAAAATGCAGGAACCTATAAATATGCCAGTGGGTCAATAGAAGTGATTTCATTCTTTCTTCACGGGATTGCTGATGAAGTCTGACAAGGCAGCTCTACTTCATTAATGCATCACAATGGCAAATAAAGCCTGAAAAAAGGGGTGGGGGAGAGAAGGGGAGAAGTGTGTGTGTGTGTGTGTGTGTGTGTGTGTGTGTGGAGGGAACTCTTGTAGCAGATTTCAGCTGGATTTGCAGCTGTCAAGAACAGCCAGATTGAAAGAGCTGTAACAATGGAATAAGGAAGATGCTATTAAATGTAGATTGTTTCCACCCTCCTACAAAGTTTAAATTTATTTTTTTAGGATAAGATAATTGAAAGAAGTTTTAATTTAGATTAGACCAATGTATTTAAAATATAGAACAGGGGAAAAGACCAAATGATCTGAGTAGTTTAATTTACTTGTCAAATGTAGAAGATGGTTCCAGGGTAAATCTAACTGGGAAGAGTACCATCAGACTATTATTTTATAAGAATAAATAATAAAGTCATTGAAATTCTATAATGCTTATATTAACTCCATGAAAAATTTGTTTCCACATAGTTTTCTTTCTGAAGTAGAGAACATTATCTATCTGCTGTCTGAAAAATGTTCCTTCTTTTCATTTTCAAAAGTCACATATCAAAGAGAATACTTATATTGTTTCTTTCTGTGTATATATGTATAATGGCAACATAGAGATTGATCTCAAGTTTGTTGAGAAGTAATTATCTTCTTATTCACATTCTCAATTTGACGTTGTAAGAGACATCATGTTTCATGCTATGGGTCTGATTCATGGCCCATATGGGCACTCTATGTTATGTCCTATTTAGAGCAAATACAGTACATTATATAGCATAATCTCAAAATCAAATGAAAGAAAATAAATTACTGTATCTATACATATAATAACACATAATTCAATTTGGAACAAATTTCAGTGATTGGGAAAGCAGCCTAATTTGATCTGGATCATTTCAGAGGCCATCATATTTCACTTGTGACCAAACTGGATTCTGACATCAAGTAATCCGAAGAATTGTGCAAAATTTCATAGCTTCACCAAATAGTTCAAGGACTACTAGATTAAGAGCCTTGGTGGAGCAGTGGGCTAATGCCTCCTTAAGTAACACCAGCTGCCTGCAATTAGTGCAGGTTCGCATCCCACCAGGCTCAAGGTTGACTCAGCCTTCCATCCTTCCGAGGTAGGTAAAATGAGGACCCAGATTGTTGGGGGCAATTAAGCTGACTTTGTAATAATGCCGCTTGGGGTGTGTGTGAAAGCCCTAATAAGCAGGCATATACATAGAATGAAGGCTACTGCTAAGCTTGTAAGCCGCCCTGAGTCTTCAGAGAAGGGCGGGCTATAAATGGAATTAAAATAAAAAAAATAAAAATTAAAAATAAATAAAGCTGATTTGTGTAGCAGATAAAAAAGAATTTACTTCCCTTCCATCTTTTGGTTCTGTGGGCAATTTATATACTATTTTGTAGAGTTGCAGGTATGTAAACACATTTCATTTTTCCCAAAGAGTAAATGTAGGGAAAGTGGTTGTTTATGTGTTATGTACCAGTAATTTTTTTTGTACAAAAAGAATAGTACAAAATAGCATGCATCATAGAGTAATCTGTATAGAAAATAATAGGTGTGGGGATGGTGAAGGAAGGGAAATTAGTAAAAGAATGAAGGATTTTCATCCTCCATTCTTTTTTTAATCTTTCTCTAACATATTTTGTGTGTTTGCACACATACACATATTTCATTAATTTGTATGCAAATTGTATTTATCATAGAAATTTATGTATTAGGACATCTGTAAAAATTCAGAACGATAGGTCAGGAGCTATAGAACTATGATAAACAAAAAGCACTTTTAAGTTTGGCATTGTCTTCTAGTTATTTGATATTAGTAAAACATACAGTATTTGAATTTTTACTTTTTGATAAAATATTTGGAAATATATCACAAAACACAATGAAAGGGTTGAAGAACTGGAACTTCTGGTGAAGATTCATTGCAAACTAGACATCAGTGAAGAACTGGGGATAAAAATTGTGGTGGTGATTGGCCCAAATGGGAATTCTGGCTGGGAAAGTCTCTTCAGAGAAAAGAGAGATCCTGAGACCACCCTCTTGTACTCTGTACAGCTGCTTTTTGGTGGTAGACTGCAGGAACTTTGATTTTGCTGTTGGCTCATCAGTTGATTGGATTGCGATGGAATCCTGGGAGTTCTTTTCTGGCAAGCTAATTTAGGCCTACCATAAATGGTCTAAAAATACCTTAACAAGGACAGCCCAGACATGGTAATTCTAAATACAATGTAACACTTGACTTTACTATGTTGCATAAACTTGATCTCAATAAATGTTCTCCAACTTCTAGTATTCCAGTTGTTTTGGTCTACAACTTCAATCAGTTTCACACAGCACAAACAATGACAAAAAGCGATAGGAACGTATTCCATACCATTTGATGGCGGGGTTTGTTGGCAAAGTGAGGCTTTAAAAAGTCTCCTTGCTTAATGACCCTAACTGGAACTTCATCTTTATTGCTAAGTAAAGCAATTGTTAAGTGAAAAGTCATGTGACCACAGCTTGTGACCCACTGCTGACTTCTCCACTTGTTGGAAGCTATTGAGGTTGATAATAATAATAATAATAATAATAATAATAATAATAATAATAATAATAATAATAATAATGATAATAACAACAATAACAACAACAACAACAACAACAACAACAACAACAACAATAATAATAATAATAATAATAATAATAATAATAATAATAATAATAATAAAAATAACAACAACAATAATAATGTTGGAAGTGACCTTTGAGGTCATCTACTCCAACCCCCTGCTCAGGCAAGAAACCCTATACCATTTTGGACAAATGACTCTCCAGTCTCTTCTTAAAAACTTCCAGTGTTGGAGCATTCACCACTTCTGGAGGGAAGTTGTTCCACTGGTTAATTGTTCTAACTGTCAGGAAGTTTCTCCTTAGTTCTAGGTTGCTTCTCTCCTTGATTAGTTTCCATCCATTGCTTCTTGTCCTGCCTTTGGGTGCTTTGGAGAATAGCTTGAGTCCCTCCTCTTTGTGGCAGCCCCTGAGATATTGGAACACTGCTATCATGTCCCCCTTCGTCCTTCTCTTCATTAAACTAGACATACCCAATTCCAGCAGCCGTTCCTTATATGTTTTAGTCTCCAGTCCCCTAATCATTTTTGTTGCTCTTCTCGTACTCTTTCTAGAGTCTCGACATCTTTTTTACATCGTGGTGATTAAAACTGGATGCAGTATTCCAAGTGTGGCCTTACCAAGGCATTGTAAAGTGGTATTAATACTTCACGTGATCTTGATTCCATTCCTCTTTTAATGCAGCCTAGCACTGTGTTGGCTTTTTTGGCAGCTGCAGCACACTGCTGGCTCATATTTAAGTGATTGTCCACTAGGACTCTGAGATCCTTGTCACAGTTACTACTATTGAGCAAGGTACCCCCTATACTATACCTGTACATTTGTTTTTTCTTGCCTAAATATAGAACCTTACTTTTTTCACCATTGAATTTCATTTTGTTAGATAGCGCCCAGTGTTCAAGTCAGTCCAGATCCTCCTGTATCTTAAGCCTGTCTTCTGGAGTGTTGGCTATTCCTGCCAGCTTGGTGTTGTTGCAAATTTGATGAGTTCCCCATTTATTCCTTTGTCCAAATCATTGATGAAGATGTTGAAGAGCACTGGGCCCAGAACAGAGTCCTGGGGCACCCCACTACATACTTCCCTCTATGTAGATGCAGTTCCACTGAGGACCACACGCTGAGTATGGCCGGTCAGCCAGCTATGAATCCATCTGGTGGTGATTCTGTCTAACTCACATTTTTCTATCTTATCAAGTAGAAGGTTGTGATCTACTTTATCAAATGCCTTACTGAAGTCCAAGTAAATTATATCCACAGCATTCCTCTGATCCACTAATTTTGTCACTTGGTCAAAGAATGCAATAAAATTTGTCCGGCATGATCTGTTTTTGACAAACCCATGTTGGCTTTTAGTAATGACTTTGTTTGCCTCTAGGTCCTCGCTGATTTGTTGTTTGATTATCTTTTCCTGAATCTTCCCAGGTATTGAGGTCAGGCTGATAGGTCTATAATTTCCTGGATCCATTTTTTTTCCTTTTTTGAAGATGGGAATTACATCAGCTCTTTTCCAATCCTCTGGTAGTTCTCCAGTGCTCCAGTATCTTTGAAAAATAGAGTTCAGTGGTTCTGAGATCACATCTGCCAGTTCCTTGAAAACCTTGGGGTGTAATCCATATGGTCTTGGTGATTTGAACTCATCTAGACTGGACAGGTGCTCACTTACCATTTTCTTGCCTATCTTGACTTGTGTTTCTATTCTGTTTTTTATGGCACTACTTTTGATAGGTTGTCTGTTTTTCCCTTTGTGTAAAATGGGAAGCTGCAAATGTTGTATGGTGATTGCCAAGTGCTCGAATCATCAGTATGTGATTGCAGGAGTGCTACCAAAATTGTGAGGACTGGACATACATCACATTTTCCCGCATCGTTGTAACTTTAAACAATCATTGAATGAAGGGTTGTTGAGAAAGGACTGCCTATATGTGCCTTTCCAGCATGTGTCTTAAGAACTTGAGCTTCTACTGATAACTGTCTGATACTCGTAGCTTCACTTCTAGCTGAAATTAGTTTTTTTTCTAACACATTTTATGATCAACAGTTTGGCACCTGAATCTTTTAATAAATCCTGTCTCAGTTGCAGTTAGGAAATTTATTCTGTGCCTTGATAATTGTACTAGGTGTTAAAGGCTGAGAGATTTATCTCAATGTAATTGGTAATATGTGGCATATTTTTAGCTTAGATTTGCTCATTTAAAGTTCATATTAAGTCTCTAAATAATCAGGTTCCTTATACCAAGTGATCAAAAAGTTTAGGGTTACTAGAATGAAAAACCTGGAACTGTGAAAATCGCTCTGTAATGCCACAATATTCAAAAATTAAATTTCTGCAGTAACGAATTACGATATAATGAGGTCACATTAGAGAAATAAGAGGCCCAGATGCCTCAGTGATTTAATCTATCTTTCCTTGTAAGCCTGCACCTAATTTTAATGAGTATTTTGATAGATAACATATTTAGTTCAAAATACATCTTTGAAGATGGTAGTGAGTGTATTACATTTTAAAGATGCTGTGATAGAAATTCATTTCATTAACTAGCTGATAAGGAAAAACGACTCCACAAATGCATTGGTATCTGACATACTATTATGACCCACCTGCTTCAGTAAAATAAACTGACAGTAATGTATCTTTATTGGGCTGCTTCCCTGATGCTGCAGAGGCTCATTTTCCAGGGCTAATGAAAAACCAAGTGACATTAATGAAACTGGTATCTATAGTACGAATCTTAACTTCTGAGAAGGATTTGGACAACACCAAAAACAAAATGTTTCAAGTAGGGTCTCTAAAAAACATCCATTTGTGGAAAAGCAGATAAAAGGAAAGTTAAACTGAACACTGTTTTCTGTAACAAATGAAACAAGTATATGTGGCCTTTAAACAAATGGGATGAAACAAAAACCTACATCTTCATCTTTGCATTTCAAAAGAAATAGGCTATCATTTGATCCAAAATTCCAACTCAGTTTCAGAATCTGTTTTCAGTGAAAAGAGCTTATCAAGCCAAGAAAAGAATGTGTTCCCCTGTCAGAAGATGAACTGTGCCAAAACCTACTTAATGAGCATCTAGTTTGCCATGCTAGAGTACTCTGTAATTTGATAGATACAGTATAGTCTTCCACACAGTAAACATGCTTTCCCATGCCCATCTAATGCTGCTACTCCTTTTAGAATCTTGTTTCTTATATATATTTTGTTGTGTTTTTATATCTTCTAGATTTTGATATTTTTAGGCTCTGACGTATCTTCTATGCTTTTTAATTAATAGCACCTCACCCTTCTTATGCTGGTCTATGATTATAACAAATGTTTGATTTAATCTGAATATCCTTCTCTGCATAGAAAAAGAATTTACGCTATGTCAATTCAATTAAACTCCAGTCAATATATTATTATCACTACTATAAAATAATATATCTTATGGCTCCAGAATTTGGAAAGGCTAGGTCTTTAGGACTTTCTGGAAGGCCATAAGAACGAAATTCTCCTAGCCTTGGAGGGTGCCCCTATGCAGAATGCCTGCTTTTGTACCACATCCCATCAAACCTTCTGATAGCTGAGGAGCCTAAGGAAGTGTCCAAAAAGGGTGGACAGAATTTTTCTGGTAAAGGGTAAGTTTCTTAGATTTCCAGGGTCAGACATTAAGGGCTTTAAATGTAGCATCCAACAACTTGAATGATAAATATACCTGTAACTTTTACAGTAGACTAATTAGACTGACAATAAGCATGTGGTACACTAGATTTGGGATCACCTGAAGTTTCTGGATGGTTCTTAGCAGGGCTTTTTTTGTCATATAATGCTCAGAACGGAGTTCCGGCACCTTTTTTGGATGGAACCTTGTAGGGTAGGCAAGGCGGGTTGTATAGCATGTTTGAGTTCCGGCACCTTTTTCTTTTACAAAAAAAGCACTGATTCTTAGGGGCAGCCCCATGTACAGCAAACTTCAGCAACATAATAAGAGTTGACAGGAGTTTGAGATACTGTCCTCAGTAGATCCTATTCCAAGTAAGAACACAACTAGTATTATCAATTTTGAATGTTGGGTTCATTCCAGTTTTAAAGGTAAAGTTAAACATAAAATAATCTAACATATACCTGTATCAAATCAAACTAAAGTAACATAGGTTTGAAATAACATAATCACACATTTGAAGCCTCAGAAAATGTTAAAATGTGTAATGATTTTTCTATGAGATTATCTTTAATTATTTGGGATTTTGCTTTGCCATCTTTTCCTACTGAGTTTTTATTGTTCTTTCTGGCTGCTGTTTCAAATGCTGAACATTAGGATACAACATAGCCCTCACCAACCTCTAGCTCTTCAATTATGATTATGTCTCATAATTCCTAGCAGGTACGGTTAATAATTGCATTATAGTCCCCTGCATTCAGAGTTTATCAGGTTGAAAAAAGATGTAATATCACCAATATTTGAGAAATATCCCAGCATGCCATATGACTTGATTAGCCATTAATGGAGTTGTTAGCTACAGTATAATTATGAAAAGAATTTTATACCATTTTATGACCTTTCTTGCCATAGTTGTTAAGTGAATCACTGCACTTGTTAATCACACAGTTATTAATCTGCTTTCCCCATTGACTTTGCTTATCAGAAGGTTGCCAAAGATAATCACATGACCTTGGGACACTGCAACCATCAGTTGCCAAGTATCTGGATTTTTATCATATAACCTTGGGGATGCTGCAACAGTTATAAGTGTGAAAAATGGTCATAAGTCACTTTCTCAGTGCCGTTGTAACTTTGAATGGCCACTAAATCAACTGTTGTAAGTTGAGGACTACCTGTGTTGCATACTTTATTCAACTACTGAGAGATTTAACCCTTTAAGAGTTTAAATTGGCTCTTCTACTCAAACATCAGCATATAATTGAAGACAGAATCTTAAAGTGAGCCTTTCGGAATATATGGAACTGGATGAAACAGTGGGACTAGGATAGATCCCAACAATCAAAAAGCATTCTACTATAGTGACTTAATCTTCCATGCTTATTTATAGAATGCCAATGGACTCATTTGTTTCTCATTCAAAACCCTTGGCAGAAAAGCCAAAAATGATTTTGTACTTGAACTTATGTAATTATAATTAGGGTTTTTTTTCCTTTCCCCAAACTGAAAAGAAAACACAGTAGATGTCTAATTCTGACTCTAGCCTTGTTATGCATGAAATAACTAAATCAGGACAAAAGCCAACAAACATCTAACTTGCTCTTGAAAGCATGTGATAAATGTCACTTTGCCCAGTTTTTTATTTCCTGGAAGAAATAGTTTTAGGAAAATAAAATAATCCCACTAGATCAAAGGGCTATCCAGTTACATTTCCTGACTTATACAGGCCAAATATCTATAGAAATGCATATGAAAGCCATAAGACAACTTCTGATCTCATTTATATAAAATGATGGTTTGGGCCAAGGATGTTTTGTGAGCCCAGCTATGTATACTGTAAGCCATGAGCTCTCTGCACCTACAAACCTTTTGATCCTTAGGGACAATAGATGTAAAGATAGCAGAGGAGCCCTGCTTGTCTAAAAAACTTGGTATGCCTCCATATAACATGCTTCCTGTTTAACTAAGAAAAATTCCCAGAACTTTCATGATTTCCTTCCACTCTCAATTCAGTCTTCTTCCTCTTGTGATCCTGACCTATGAGGTTTGGTAATTTACCTAACTCACTAAGAGGAAAGCACTCTATGAATGTGAAGGGCATAGGAAATGGCCTTGAGGGGAAGTGTCACTGCCAAGTTAATGGTCAACTGGCCCTTAACTATAAATAGAATTTCTTGTAGCCATGTTATTTCCTAAACAATGCTTGTCTTTATTTTTTATGCAAATATCAGCCTTAAGAGTATTATTTATGCTCCTAATATTAGTGCTTTTCTTTCCAGACATTTTTCTACTTCATAAAGTTATTGGATATCCCACATTTATGATTTAATATGATGCACATGCCCACCCAAATATATTTCATTCAATAAATATGTATTTCGATTGTTTCTTAACAAATCACACTAAGAAATTGGCTGCAACTGTTTTTGAGGCTAAAATTGTATTCACCATGATAATCAATTACTCTGAACCTAAAGCAAGAAGGTGAAACAGGATGGTGGAAAAGTTAGACGAATTTTTTAGTGGCTGAAATTGAAACTACTCATGTTATCCATGATCATGTTTATGACTTTTAACAAAAAATATAAACATTTGTAGACACTGTATATCAAATTCTATAGAAGCATAAGGATGCTAATCTTTCCTACTGAAAAATAAACTGAAAAAATATTTATTTATTTATTTATTAGATTTCTATACCGCCCTATTCCCAAAAGACTCAGGGCGGTTTACAGGGCAAAGTTAAAAACAGTTAAAACAGTATTTATTTATTTATTTATTTATTTATTTATTTATTTATTTATTTATTTATTTATTTTAATTCTATTTATATCCCGCCCTTCTCCGAAGACTCAGGGCGGCTTACAAACTTAGCAGTAGCCTTCATTCTATGTATAAGCCTGCTTATTAGGGCTTTCACACCTCCCCCAAGCGGCATTATTACAAAGTCAGCTTAATTGCCCCCAACAATTTGGGTCCTCATTTTACCTACCTCGGAAGGATGGAAGGCTGAGTCAACCTTGAGCCTGGTGGGATGCGAACCTGCACTAATTGCAGGCAGCTGGTGTTACTTAAGGAGGCATTAGTCCACTGCTCCACCAAGGCTCTTTACAAAAGTTAGAACACAGTTAAAATTAAAATAGAATTAAATAACGTTAGCCCAAATTTAAAATGTAATTTAAAATTTAAAAATTTAAAACCCCTCAGTCCAGGCCAGCTAAATCAAACAACCAGGTTTTTAGGTCCTGGCGAAACGAACGAAGGTCGTGGGCGGTCCGGAGTTCCACAGGCAGGTCGTTCCACAGGGCAGGCGCGCCCACAGAGAATGCCCTCCCCCTAGGTTATCCCCTAGGGATAACCCGCTGGCACTCACTGACCGGTGGCACCCTAAGGAGGCCCTCCCTGTGGACCCATGCCATTTAGGGCTTTATAGGTCATCACCAGCACCTTGAATCTGACCCGGTGGGCAACCGGAAGCCAATGCAGCTCGTGGAGGAGAGGTGTTACATGGGAGTGTCGGGAAACTCTCATCACAACTCACGCGGCTGCATTCTGCACCAGCTGAAGCCTCCAAGTGGTCCTCAAGGGCAGCCCCATGTAGAGAGCATTGCAGTAGTCTAACCGTCTATAATGCTTTGAACTGAAGCTGACTGTATAGTTAACTTGTATACATTTCCAGTCAATGTGTGGGAGAAATCTGAAGAATGCTCCTGGTGTGATTTCATTTTGCTTTACCAACTGAGCCAAAATGTTAATGTCTGACTGTTATGTACTGGGCTTTTGGTACCACACCACGTGGGTTGCTGGAGACCTAATGGCTCTCCAGCAACCCAGACAGGACGTCTCCAGTCCTGCAATTGGTCAACCTCGGGCGGCAAGCATGGGTTTAATCTGATTGGTTGCTACTATAGGGTTTGGCTATATATTGCGGCGGGGAGCGCCCCAAGTCCAGTACAGTTCCAGCTTGAATAAAAGAATGAGTTTCTCTGTACTCAGCTGTGTGTCTTCATTCCTGCTCACCAGAGCCCATGACTTAACACTGACCATTATGGATCTAATCAAATAAAGCTGCATTTAAAACTGGGCCTTGGCACCTGTCCAGTGGTATTGCTGTGATATTCTCTTGAATTAAGATTGTGAAGAACAAAAATAAGTCCATGGACCTAAATTTAAAAGAGGTAAAGATCCATCGGATTTTAAGAACAATGTGGCATAATATTGTTTTGTATTTTCCTGTATGTAGAAGATAGCAAGTTGTGTAAACCTTGGTCTAGTAGTAATCATTGCAGATAGTAATTTGGCTTCCCTATTTTATTATGTTGCATATTACAAATCTAATTTACATTGTGCCTATCTGCCATAATGTGTCTGAGACTTCCATTCATATGATAATGCTTGAAGATCAGGTTGCCAGATGAATTGGCTTGTGCTTGCTGTTTGTGTATGACTGTTTGCTTGATGAAATAGTATGCACTTGTTTATGGCTGGAAAACTATGTTATCTAACTCACTGTTTGCAAAGTATGTTGTAAGACCAACACTTGCCAATCTGGTGCTTCCAGATGTGTTGGACTGCAATGCCCATTGCCAGCTCACACAGATATATTGTTGTGATGCTCTTTTAACTCTTCTATTCAACAAAGCTAAACGTTGGGAAGGCTTTCTAATATTAATAGTGTGGAATACGTCTCTACATTGGGGTGCTAAACAGTTCTTTTCTAATACTTTAGTTACAGAATCATTTATCTTAAAATCTGAGGGAGGTCCAGCTCTGGAGAGTGACATGTCCCATGTGTGCACACAAGTGTAAATGTTCAATTTTAAATGGATAAAGGAGAAAATAATTTTTACAAAAATGAATATTTTTCTTTAACAAAAGTGCCTTTGAAAATAGTAAAATTAACTAGATAAACAGATTGCATCTTTGTAGAAATGTTGATTATTAAAGGAAGTAGACAATTGGTGGATTTTACAAAGTAAGAAGATAAGAGTAATATAGTGAATATAGCAATGGAGAGCTATTGGGACTAAAGTGTTAAAGACAGAGAAAAGCAAAATGTGAAAAAAGGAAGTTACCTTTTACTTTCACCCTGATATTAGAATACCGCACAAAAGAAAAGGATGTTGTTTTCTGACAAATTCAAACAGAAAAAGATTCCATTTAGATGGTATAAGATGAAAGGAGTGATTTCTACTTTTGAACAGCAGATTCAGACTGAACTCTGTGCAGAAATAAAAAAAATCTTTCTGTGAAAAGTTAAAGAAAAATTGGAGGAAATGCAAATGAAAATGAGAAGGATAGATGTGAGTAAACTAATGCTACAACAGAAACCACAGGACAATGAATACTGATTACTATATATACTGATTGTTCTAAAATCTTGGTGTAACTATGGATTATAATGTTTAACTTGGAATATAAGTAGAGCAAATGCTCTTCAAAAGGGGGAAAAAGGTAAAACAAGATGTGATTTGCTTACAAGGAATACATATTAGGAAAAAGGATATAAAATATTTGAATCCCAAAAATGTAGGTGAAGAATTAATTTCAGCAGGAATGAAAAAAATGGAGTTTTTTATATATAAATTCTCATCTATATCCAAAACTTATATTGACTGATGATTGTGGAAGATATGTTGGGGTGGAAATTAACTTAAAAGGGGCTAAGACTTTGATACTAGGAATTTATGCCCCAAATGAAGGCAAAACAGATTTCATAAAGACATATAGATAAACTTTTGGATTTTCATATGAAAATAGGTATTCCCTTGGGAAAATGGAATTTTAAAAATACACAAGGCAAACTACTAAAGTTTTTATTTGACTTAATGGACAAACTGGAGCTTATTGATGTATGGAGATATAAAAATGGTGACTTAAAAGAATATACTTATTTTTCTGAAAGACATAAATATTTTTCAAGAATATATATGATTTTGATCTCTAAGACTTTGGTTACTCATGTTTATAAAATGAAATATTACCAAAAATCTTTTCAGAATACAATTCAGAGGTTTCCTCTGATCTTAATTAGTTGATTAGTACCTTCTAGCCAGCTTGTGCTGCCATCTGTAATTGACAAGACTTTAATCAGTTACATGCTGAAGGCTTTCATCTTTCATTGTAATTTTTGTTAAAGTTGACATCCTCTCCCCATTTGTACTTTTTTTTTAATTATCAGTGTCCTCCTTTGCCTGTTATATCTGATAAAACAAATTTAGGGCTAATTCAGCAGTTAGAAAAATGATGTTATTGCAACAAACCAAAGACTGCAATCCTCACTGATTTGGGGCTAATCTGAAAAAATCAAAATTAGTTCATGTCTCTCTTTATCTTCTGAGGACATGAAAATGTATTGAGAAATACAGTACACTTCTTTTGTACCAAATTAAAATTTGGTCATCATTATGCATAAGTGAAATATTATTTCTGCTGTTAGGTTTTGTATTGTGAGATAACAGTTGTATTCTGGTAATTTTACAAAGTTGTTCAGTTTTAAATATCCAGTTCCTTCTTACTTCTCCCAAACAAAAAAAAATTAAAGAGAGCATTGTGGGAATTTAAAGATGAATAGTATTTAACATTATGGACTATGATCCATTTTATCATATCCCTGCAGTATCTTGTGTTTCAATGAATATGTGCCTATAATAAGGATAATTGCAAGGTCTTTATCATCATCCATATTTTCTGTTTTGTATTTCTCTCTGGTTCTCTAGTTACTATTATTTCTAGTTTTTCTTCTGATGATTTGTATTTGTGTGCACAAGCATTAAGACAATTAAGACAATAAGACTATTTCATGCTGATGACATACAGGCTGCAGGTTTTTTTGAATCTTACATTGATTTTTGACTTGTACATCATACATTGAACCACCAAATGTATACAAGATCAGGGCAAAGACATTGGTGAACTGGTACAAAAAAATAAATTTGATTTAATTTAATTTATATACTAAACGTAGGTAACATCATTATTTCCCATGTATTTAATAATTTTCTCCTTTTGTAATATTAAAAAGACAATAACATTTTTACACTGATCATGACTCTAGTAGTCTATATAGATGTCTGAAAGTTTACTGATAACATATAAATGTGGTTTTCCCATTGTCCTTTTATGGGTTTGTTGTTTATTTTCCAGTTTAGACCTTGGACTTTCTGATAATCTCCACTGAATTTCTAATACACTTGAGCTTGTTTAATTTGTTAACGTTAGCCACAATTGGGTATTTACTACAATGCAATTGCAGCCCCAAATCATATATAATTCCCAAATATTGGATGTAGCTCACATAGCCCTAACGGTAACAACAACAACAAAAACAGCACCACATTATTTTTAAATTAGTAAAATGGGGGGAGAGGGATGGGCTATACCCAAATCTTTGGGGATCCACATATGTTGTTATTCTATTCTAAGACTCCATTGAAATTTCTGCCACAAAGAACATGCTATTATTGTAGTATGCCAACTTTTTTTTAAATTTCAACAGATTAAGTAATTGTCTTGTTGGAAGATGTTGCAAATCAGAACTCTTTCCTCTTCCACTGCAACATACACTTTTTTTTCTTCTCCACCCCCACACAACAAGGAGTGACATCTGTAATTGTCCCTGATTGCCCATTATTTAATATTCTTTGATAGTGGTCAAGCTGGGCAGAAGCTCAAAGAAGAGGTTTTAAGTAGCAGTACAGAATGGCCTACATTTAATTAACAGGTGCCAGAGAAGCTGTATAACTTTAAAGCTCTTTGGGGTGACTTACCTGCTAAAAGATATATAAACCATGTGGAGTATATCCCAGGGGATTTGTTAAGCATTTCCTGAATTGTAACGATGTGGTTATTTCCTGCCCTTATAATGGCTGTTGTCCCAGAGCACCTTAGCATCCCAGCTACTAATGCTTGTGTTCCCTGAAAGCTACTAAAGTACCAGCAGTTGCTGTAAGTGGCAAGAGTGCCATGTAGCCTATCCAGCACAATCTAATGGAGATTAAGAGCCATTAAGAGCTCTTTGCTGCAATACAATTGCTATTGATCAGGCTAACTCAGTAGTTCTAGCCAATGATCTGTTTACAAATGTTGTCCCTTTCCTGAATTTTACTGGCAGAAGAAAACCTATAAATGCCCACTAAGCCACTTGGACCTTCTGTTTCTTTTTCAGCCATGCTTAACATCTTGTGTTCCTGCTGTTTGTGACCATTAATAATTGTTCTTACCCAAGATTTCCAACAGTGCAAAAATATTTCACTTTACATATGCAATCAGACATGTGTGTGTGTGTGCATGTGATATGACATTGGGCTACATTATGCAACTCAACTTTCAGTGAGAAGCTCAGGCCCTAGAGAAACTCAGTAGCCATTGGGCATAACAATAATTTCAGGGATGCCACTAATGCACTACAACTTCTGTGGAGCAGGAATATAAAAATATAAAACTAACACTGCTGTTTTAGACCAATCTTCTGTGACAAACGCCTGCATCTGAGAATTCACCACCTAGTCACAGGGTGATAGTTCTACTGTATTTAAAATCAGGTTTATACAAAATGAATGTGTTTATATTGGCAAATATTTGAAGAATTGAACAAAAGGGGTTCTGACAGAATAGTCTTTCTTCATTGAAACTTGGGCTTTATACATCTGGGATAGTAAAAGAAAAATTATCTCAGTTTTTATTTATTTTATTTATTTATTTTATTAAATTTATATACCGCCCTTCTCCCGAAGGACTCAGGGCAGTTTTTAGCAAGACCTCCCATTACTAGTGTTTTTTTCCATTAGTACTACTTAAAATAAAAAGAAAGACATTCTTTATTTTGCCTTGGATTTAATGAAAGCATGAGAACACTGGAAAGCTGCAGGTAATTTCTCAGATATTCCCTTCTCAGTTTATATCATTTCTAAAATAAGCTATTCTTCATGAACAGGAACTATACCACGTAAATAAAAAATAGAATACATAAAAATGCAGAAAGATTTCTCTATTCAACATCAGTTTCCATAGAAATGAGTCTTGCTTTGGATGTTACACCACAAAGGTGTAAACTATAAAAAGGCCTATGATCAGAACCAGCAACACCTCAGAAAGGTAAATATATTGTCCAGAAACACCAGAGTCAGAGATCAAGAAGGAGGATTATTTTTGGCTACTTATTTATTACTCACAATAGGAGCAAATTAATAAAGAAACTATTCTGTTCATTGGCATTTTATTCAAAATTTGACAAAAATGCCTGGAGATATTATTATAGAACAACCCCTGGCACACACATGCAAATGTGCACAAGCTCACACACATACCCATCTTCTTTTAAGATGTTTAAAATTTAATCTATAATGCAGAAAGAAGATTCTAGACTTGTTCCACAGACAGCTCCATGGATCATCAGTTCCATGAATCATCTTCCAGAATTTTCTGGTAGCTAGCTGGGCCTACCAACTTGGATATTCTGATTCTGCTACCTATATAGTCAAAAGTCACAATTTAAGATTTACCACAAGAATTTGAAGGGACAGTATGCTGACTTCCCTGGCAGTTTCTATGCCCTTTTCAGAGTGAATTGTGCTGGGTAAGCCTAAAGCCAAGGATCACCAACACAGGAGGATCCCAATAATGGATACAGTCCTTTGCTGGGGTCTATTCAAAATTGCCCTTGCTTCTCACTATTCCTTAGCAGTCAACAAATTGCAGCCAACAGCTTCCTTTCCAGGCTATACCTCTTCATGATTAATTCATAGTAGCAATGTGTGCCTGAAATATTTACTTTCAACTCCAATAACATGACAAGGAAATTCTTGTACCTTTTAGAGTTACCTTAGATTTTTCTCATCTCCCAGACTGATACTCTCCCCATGTGTTGGATGATGATGAAGATGAGGATTTCATGCTTTCTTTCTCTGGAAGGCTCTCTCTTGTGTCATAATGTAACATCCCTTTTCATGTATTGCATCTTTTTACTGCTCTTCAGAACAGTAGTAATAGATGAGAACAGGGAATGATAGGTGTAAATGAAAACACCTCTGGAAAGCACCAGTTTAGGAAAGATGCATTAACCATTGTCCAGTATCTTGAGCTGCTCTTATGTGTTTGTTGGTTTGCAAAGATTTGTAAATGCCCCTCAGCATCTAGCAGATCCATTCATAATTCATCAGGAGCCTCACTAACTATAATTTAAAATGATTTGTGATGGTGATGGAAGAAAATGAGGGTCACTTGCCATGTTATACAGTACAAAGGACAGTGCTTTTTTTGTAAAAGAAAAAGGAGCCGGAACTCACACATGTCATACAGCCCGCCTTGCCTACCCTATAAGGTTCCATCCAAAAAAGGTGCCGGAACTCCATTCTGAGCATTCTATAAGAAAAAAAGCCCTGACAAAGGATAAAAATGAGCCAATTTTTTTAATAAAAATATACATAGTTATTTTTTGTTTATAGATTTAACAATTCTTTTTCAATGGATAAATATTTCCACTGTGTCTCTTTTCCTCAGATAGTTCTGCAACACGCCTTTTCAAATTATGTACTGAAAACATCCAAGCTATTTAAAAATATTTTTATTAGGTGGTAGCCATATAGTCCTAGACAGAATGAGCCTAAGATATTTTGCTGCCTGAGGGAAAGAAAATGATACCATTTGCCCTAGTTCAACTGAATGGGTATCGCATAGCAGAAATTTCATAATTTTCTGTCCTGTATGCATAACAAAATACTTAACAATAGACACCATTTCCTATAATCAAAGATGACTGAGGAAATTGCCTTGATCTGCCTCATGTAGGACTGGCTCTGTTTCCCTGATTGGATTCCTTCTCCTGAGCAGGAACTCTGGACATGGGAGTTACTCAGAACTGGGCAGCATATGAATTTAAATAATAATAATAATCCCCCTACCAGGCACTACCTTGATATGATTGTGGGATTTCTATGTTCTAAGGAAAATGACAGCTATGTCAGAAGTTCAACCCTACTGGGCAGATCTCATCAGAGGAGCCAGATGAAGAGTGTTTCTCCCATAAACAATATAGTGGGATGTAATTTACAGATATTCATACTGGTTCATCATCACCCAGGTCAAAAAGGACTGTTGGAGTTCCTGGTGACAAATGGACTACAGGACTCAGGACTGTTGGCTAAGCCACCAGAGCCAGCAGCTGCAGGACTACTTTAAGAAAAGTTATTTATCTGTTGCAAATAACAAAGATTGAAAGCAATGAAATAATGATATGTTATTATAAAACATGAAGAAGAAGAAGAGGATATCTGAAAAGAATGCCCCAGTTTTGGAAAGAACAACCAGAATCAGAAATATCAGAACCAAGGCTAGCAGATCAATGTCAATTCAAAAGAAATAAAGTATACAGAAGCAGAACTGGAAGAACTGCAAAGGTTTTCCGAGGGCAAAGAAATTGAAGCCTTGCCTGAAGTAGTTCAGTGTGTAGAGGCAAACCAGGGTCAGTTGGCAGTAGAGGAAGCCAGCATAGTTATTGAATTGTTTTCATTTCCAAACCAGGGACCTTCTCCTCTGCCTTCTCAGAAAGAACAAAGCTGTATAACTAAAGGAAGAATACAAACTAACACAAAGAATAGCAGAGCATCTATAAAAGTACAAAAACAACAAAACAAGGTTGCCTTCATTGAAGCTTGTTCCAAAGAAACAGCTAGCACAACTTTTAAAAAATGCTAGTACTGTAATATAAAATATAAGCAGCAGCTCACTGCAAGAAACAAACTAATTAATGTTCCAAGTAATGTTTTACTTGAAACAGCTTTCATCCTCAGTGATATCTGTAACATCATCAAACATCCACCTCTTAGGAAGGACTTCATATGTGGATAAAAATGCCAAACCCAGTCTAAACATTTGGCTGACTGTGCAACCAACAATAATAATGGTGATAGTAAGGACTCTTATTTTGGAGTGCCAGATTTTATCAGGTAGAGCCACTTCTAGAGACTAAGGCATGGTATTCCTTAGGTTGAAATTCTAACATTTGTTAGAGAGTGAATAGTGCACTTTAGTGATTAGCTGGTGACAAGCCAATCATTGGGAAAATGATTGAGAAGTTTTGAACTTAACTCCCATTATGCCCAGACAATACAGAGTATGGCAAGTTAATGTAAGTATGATCATCCCAAATATCTGCAGAGACCAGACTATTTCCCCCTAAATAGGAGCCAGAGGGCCTGAGCTCTTGTGATTTTTAATCACTCTGTAAAGCTCAGGCAAGGCTTTGTTCTGTGTAATTTACAGATCTCACATATATGGGATTTAAGAACAAGAACAACAAAAGGAGAACTCTACTTTTCTAGTTCCCCTATTATTCTGCACTGGGCTTGTCAGAATACTTTCCCTTGGAATTAAGATTGCTCTTTACCTTTTCCATATACAGTAACTACTCTATGCTCAAAATAAAAGCTGCTGAAATTCACATAAACTTTCTTTCAGAATCCAAAATATGTGAAATGGTTCTTAAATTTAAGGTAGTTTACATGGCCATATTTCCATTTTAATAGCAAAATATTTCATGTACCTACTAAATGAAAATATTTCAACGTGTATTAAATAGAAACTGTTGGAAACAAGGAACACAGAATGCTGAGCTCAACAAATGCTGAAATCACTCACCTAAGTTCGAGAATGCCAACTTTGCCCTTTTGAGTCATTAGATGAAATATGGAAATAAGCCAACCAGAAAGTAATTTCTCAGTGAAAGTTGATGCTCAACCTTCCAAACCCTTAGTGTTGTCCCTCCAAAATATATAAACATATACAGTAGGTGACAATTTGGAAGAATTCCCATTATCCACAAGTTAGGTACTTAAGGCAAGAAGTGAAAATCCACCTATCACATCTAGCAACATTTCAGATTTTGATCCCTCTAGAAAAAGAAAACACAAGTTCTTGATTTGTGAAAATCCCACTTACTATGTTGGTCTGCTGTACATTTTATTTTGCTTTTAATAGAGAAGCACAGGATTAATGAGTAAGGAATTTGTACAAACTATAGAGATTCTAAGAACTAATGATAAACAGTGGAGAGAAATATACACACATAGACTTGTGTGATAAATTCATGTGTGCACATGCACACGCACACACATACACACACTGTGACACTGATCTGACTGGAGTGTCAACAGCATTGTAATGCAAAATGCTTTACTGCTTTATTTAAGAGATATTACACCAGGAAGGCTTAATTAAAGGCATCCTGAGAACCTTCACATGTGAGTCCCCTTGGGAAAGCTTAGCTCTTAGCAGGCAAAGGCTATTGATTCAGGGGAAGAGTGTTTGGGCAGCATACACCACCGCTGGGATGGAGTTGCTCCAAAGATAAGGCAAGGGCAATAAATAATAATGATTATTATTAGCTGTGTGATGACTACTGTATATGAGGAATACATTTTTGTCTTTTAACCTGCTTCCCCTTTGGGCTAAGTGAACTAGCATAGGCAGGAAAGGTCATCTAATCTAATTGGAAAGCAGAAACAAGACAATCATAGAGTGCAAACATTAGGAATATTTTCTGGCTTTGGCATTTTTCTATTCCCTGAATTGTATGCGTGCGAAGTATGTAAAATAAGAGTGAATAAATTAGTGCTACTTGAAATGGGTACAAAATGCAAAAACCCAGATGGCCATTAGAGTTAGAACTTTCTGTATCTCTTTGCTGTCCTCTTGTGGGCAATCAAAAGTTGGCAATCTAGATATAGACACCCTAAAATAAATGTTTAAAAGCTCTACAGAGTTACTTTTTTTAGACTTTTATACTGCCTTTATTTTTTTATAAATAAGTCAAGGCAACAGACATTCCTAATATTTTTTTCCTCCTCCAATTTTCTCCACAATAACAACCCTGTGAAGTACATTGGACTGAAAAGGAATGACTGGCCCCAAACCACCCAACCAGCTTTCATATCTAAGACAGAACTACAATTCACAGATTCCTGGTTTCTAGGCCAGTACTTTAGCCAAAGATATTGTGATTTTTACAACTGGAAATATCCCAATATGTTTTTGGTGCCAGTATTTTGCTGAAGATCTATAGGCTTGGTTTGCCAATATCTGGTGGGAGAGTTCTGGGAAATCCCATGAATGGTTTCATGAATTTCTTTAGGATGCTCAACAAAGCATGTACAACTATCTTTCTTCCCTAAAAACCCTATTGCAATGCTGTGCTTATTGTTTTAAATGCTCTTTTCCCATTGATACTCTTTCTCTGTTAAATGCTGTTTCCCATTTATAGTCCCTTTCCCAAATGAAATCTTGTGAATATTTTCATCTTTTTTTGTCCTGAAATACTGCTTATTGTTTTGCATGCAATTTTTCTAGTGTGTGTGAGACCTTCCCTTTTACTGTGATTTTTCTGTTGACTGCTACATCCTTGCTGATTATTTTATGAGAGCTTACAAGCTGACATGGAATAAAATTCAACCTCTTTCTCTGAGACCTGGGTTTTGAGGTTCAGAGTTGCTTTGGCATACATTGTTTTAAGTCCTTTGTTATTAAAGGTCTCATTTGTACACAAGAACTGTCTCCTGAAAGAGTCCATATATCCCGGGGCATCCATGGGAAGATGTAAACAAAAGTTAAGTTGACAGCCCAAAGTGAGCAATTGAATCATGTAAAAAATGGAGCAGGGTATTTAATCAACCAGTCATGACCACCATCTTGACTTTTGGGGTACTCTCCCAGCAGACACCCTGCATATAACTAGAAATAATAACAAGTTGTTACCTGATATTCTACAGAACTAAGTAAGCTCCCCTCATTCTGGTCTAATAGATGTAACCTTATTTAGTTTTCCTTTGATGTGCTCCTAAGGAACTGAGTATCCCAGGGAGATGCTAACTTGTTCATCCTTCAACCTCTAGTACAGTTGGGAGGTTTATTGTGGAGGTGCAGGGATCTCTAATGATGACCAACTATCCTGTGAAAGAAATAGAATCACACTAGCAACTTGCTGCCCCAAGGCATAGCTCTAGAGTGTGTACAACAATTACAATCTTCTGAAAAGCACAGATGTCCCTTAAAACCAGTACCTGGTATTTAGCTGAATGATGGGAAAAAAAACAATTCCCTCCTGTGGCTAGAATCTTTGTTGTTCTAATAAAAACCCATCATGTTTAGTAAAAATCATGTGGCTTTAAAGCAGCTGAGGAATTGATTGGGAAAGGAATTAAGGATGAGTGAAATGTCACACTTAGGCAATGCTAACTTTAAAATATCAGTGCCTGAGATAAATGATGTTAGTCACACTAACATCAGAGGCTTAGAAATTTGCTCTCTCTGTTCTTACTTACATCTCACAGTGCAATAATAGAAGAGCATGTTTTCCCAACCACATTTTACAATAGAATGCAACCTCTCTTAACTTGGTCCCTCTGGATGCTTTGGACAATAGCAACCATCATCCCCAGCTAGCTGATAGATCCTGCTAGCCAGGGATAATGGGACTCACATGGTAAGGTGCTATATTACTAAATTAATAATAATAATATATTTCCAAAAGAGAAAAAGAAAAAGAACAAAGAAATAAAAACTATAGTCCCAGCTTTTTATTTAGCAACAGTCCCAGGGTTAAAATGAAATGTAGATTAAATCCCCCCACCCTTCCAAGAGAGAGAGAGAGAGAGAGAGAGAGAGAGAGAGAGAGAGAGAGAGAGAGAGAGAGAGAGAGAGAGAGAGAGAGAGAGATATTCTTTGTTCTTTCTTTTGCATGTGTCATCCTAACAACTGTCATATAAGGTTAATGACAGCCTCTCATTACCCTTGTCAAATATATAATAATGTGGTCCAACAACAGAGCTGAATGGCTGCTGCTTGTCAGATCCTTGTTTTGCAGAGCAGATGGTCACTATATTTGGAGCAGCTCTGTTAAAATCTATCAGCACGATCTGAGATACATGTATGCAGGAAGCAGTTTGCTCTTAGCATGGGTTGAATGCTAAGCGGGCTCTCGTGAGACAAGCCAAGGGCTCTCCTCCTCCTCCTTCATCTTCTTCCCTCTCTTCTTCTTCGTCTTCCACCCCACATCAACAAAACGAGGAGATACAACAACAGCTTCTTCATTTTTTTTATTACACAAACAGTCACAGCTCACCTTTAAGAGCTCTCGAGGTGGCTGGCAACAATAAGAAACAAACACAATTGTATTGTATTAGAAAATATGTTAAAATCATCATAAACCTTGTCATATAGAACTGCTGAACCTATTTTCATATTTTAGAGGTGGTATTGACAAGTTACACTACATATTGATTGTTTCTGAGCATTTTAAAAATGGATATAATTCCACAGATATAAATATTGTGTGTGTGTGTGTGTGTGTAATTTATATCTTGTGGAATTATATCCATCTCTGAAGTACAGCATTGCTAATTCCCAAAATATTTTCCATGTAAAATCCATGAATGATCTTGGGCTTTGGTTTTTATTTTGCTGATTTCCAAAATCCCTCATTGTGCAAGATCTTTAATAAAATGTCACAACAATTTGCGTACTTTTGAGTACATTTGCATATATTTGTGACCTTTTAGTTGGCTTTATAAAGATATTGCCTTAACATGGATTGGCTTTTTCTTGAGGTTGAAATTCAAATTGCTTTGGAGAATTGCAGACAATGCAAAATTGTACATTTGGGAAAAAAAACATTTTAAATTGAGAATGTGATATTCTATTAAATCTGCCATAAAATATTCCTTGCATAGCCTAACTCTCTGAAATGTTCATTTTTTTGTGTGCATGTGTGTTTTTGTGGGTATATGTATGTGTATCAGTAGCACAAAGAGAAAATGTGCATCTACCATCGCTATGATGTTTTTCTCTGAATGAACAAGTGCTGTTGGTGTTGTTGAAGTTACTTATAAGAATATGACAGTTTATTTCTATGGCAACTGCTATGATAAAACATCACTTCCTTTCCTGTGGCTGCATCCCTTAATGCAGCAAGGAAAATAAATATTTAATTATGAAGAGGAGATAAACTAATTTTCTGGTTGAAGTTACTGCAGCAGAAGTTTGCTGTAGTTTTTTTTTTTTGCTGGATGCAGGCTTGATTTCTCATGTGATGTCTGCCAAGTAAAGAACTCCATCTCTCCTTATCTATGGGGCATTTTATACCATTTTCTATGCTGCAATTGCCTAGATTTATATTATGGATATACATATACATGTGCATGGCCTTTGAAGTAAAAGGTAAAAATATTTTTTTAAAAAATATATATTCACTATCATATTCACTATAATATTAAACCTAGAAGATTAAGAGTTTATGAATCCCCACATTGGGACTGGCTTTTCAAATTCCACTTTCCATGCCTGAAAAAGATGGACTCTTATGTCAATTGTCTGAACTGAAGATAAGAATGCCTGTTGTTTCCTACAATATGCCATGGCATAGAAGTCATCGTATCTTTGAGCAAAAGGTACCTTCTTTGCTGAGTTTTGTGTTCAGATGCTGAAAGATGCTGAACTGTAGACCATAAATGCTCAAATTCAAAGGACAAAAGCAGAGTTACACCAATACAGTTCAATCTCTATACCTTTTGTACAAGTATCATGATATTCCATACATGAATGAAAGGGAATGAACTTGTGGCATGATTCCATAACATTAGTTTAAATTTGATGAGAGCCTTTGACTCTGTGGATGCTTCTGCTCTGAACTCATGTGATTTTAATAGTTTGGTCTAATTTCCCATCCCCTAATATAACAACCCTGCTGTTTAAATCTTAAAATCCTGTGAATTAAGTTAATTGGAGGACAGGCTATCCAACGTGGCATCTATGACACCTCCATGGCTCACCAGGTTCTTGCTGGAAGAGTGGAACATGGTGAACTGGGAATCTCTGATTCTCATCCTGTAGAAAGTTATGCATAAGTAGCACATGGCCATTTTTTGGCCTTACTGGAATTTAACTTGTAACTGGCCATATTTAAATTCCTGCAGGATTTAAACCTGGGGACTAACATATAGAGAAATAGAATTGTATAGTATAGGTTCACAGATAAGTTCTTGCATCTGTGACTTTCTACTGTAATTCTCTGCACCTTCCTGGATCTGCTTGGAAATGCAGGACAGGGAGAGAATTTAATTAGGTATTTCATATAGGAAGAGAGGAGCTGGCATTTTGGAAAGCAAAGGGGAAACAAATGATAGTTTAAAAGTATCCCTTTAGTAGGATAAAAAAATAGTGGGAGAAAACTCAATTAGCAAAGTGTTTAATAGTCATTTAGAGCTCTTGAGGAGTGTGTGTGTATTTGTGTCTGTCTGTTTAACACACACACACATACACACACAGACACACACACACACACACAGAGAGAGAGAGAGAGAGAGAGAGAGAGAGAGAGAGAGAGAGAGAGAGAGAGAGAGAGAGAGAGAGAGAGAGACTTTAAAATGGTCTTTTTTATAACCTAGCCTGTTCTTCCATGTGATATAGGCTGTTACATTTCAAGTGTTTTTTTTCTTGCATGAAGACCCATTAGTTCTGATTCGGCAATGACATTTCTTCCATATGTTCTAGCCTTTTGAGATTTTAGTCATAAATGTTTTATTGGTAGCTAACATCTTTGGCCAAACATTTTCAAAGTTTGTGCAGAACATGATGCATGGTGGCATCATGTTTTTCTCCTTTACCAATCCTCCTGGGAGCCATCAGGAAGTGAGGGCAGTCATAGAGAAAGCTGGATCAGCAGAACTTGGCCTCTTCTCACAGTTCATTTCTTCTATTTTGCTTGCTCTCTCCAGAAAACAATTCCACAGACCATTAAAAAAAACTTTTAAAACAAACCTTAGATTAATTCAGATGTAAAGAAAATATAGTAACAATAGTAATATTTTAGAAAAATTGAATGACACTCAGAATTCCTGACCAGGACTCGATAATAGATCGCAAGTTCTCCATCATCTCATGGCTTAGCTTAAGTCAGTGTTTTTCAGCTTTGCGGATTTTAAGATGTGAGGACTTCAACTCCCAGAATTTCCAGCTAACAACTTCAATGTGAATTGAAGTCCATACATCTTAAAAGTCCCCAAGGTTGAGAAACACTGACTTAAGTAATTGGCTAGAATTGGCAGGGAACTGATCTTTCTTGGCTAGTTTAGGATCTTTTCTACAGACAAGAATAACACATTAGCCACATGGTATAAAAACAGTTATTAATTTGGCCATTACAAAAGAGTTAGAGAGCAAGTCTATTTACATAAGGGTAATATCTCTTCCCTTAATTCAAAGCTTTTGATACCATCGACCATGGTATCTTACTGCGGCGTCTCAGGAGGTTGGGAGTGGGAGGCACTGTTTTTCAGTGGTTCTCCTCCTACCTTCTGGAACGTTCGCAGTCGGTGTTGGCAGGTGGGCAGAGATCGACCCCGAGGCCTCTCGTTTATGGAGTTCCTCAGGAGTCGGTCCTCTCACCTCTCCTGTTTAACATCTATATGAAGCTGCTAGGTGAGATCATCCGTGGTTTTGGAGTGGGGTATCATCAGTATGCTGATGATACCCAGCTTTTCATCTCGACCCCAAACCACCTCAGTGATGCCCTTGACATGATGTCCCGTTGCCTGGAGGCGGTCCGGGTCTGGATGGGGAGGAACAGGCTTCAGCTCAACCCTGACAAGACTGAGTGGCTATACGTGCCGGCATCTCAGGAAATTCAGATTATTCCATCTCTTACTATGGGGGGTGAGTTACTACCCCCCGTAGATAAGGCTCGCAACTTGGGTGTCCTCTTAGATTCACAGCTCTCCTTAGAAGATCATATAGGAGCTGTGACTAGAGGGGCCTTCGCCCAGGTTCGTCTGGTGCGCCAGTTGCGACCCTGGATGCCTTGCGTACAGTCACTCATGCACTTGTGACCTCTCATTTAGACTACTGCAATGCTCTCTACATGGGGCTGCCCTTGAGGACCACTCAGAAGCTTCAGCTGGTACAGAATGCAGCCGCACGAGTAGTGTTGGGGGTCTCCCGATACTCCCATGTTACACCTCTGCTCCGTGAGCTGCATTGGCTTCCAGTTGCCTTCTGGGTGAGATTCAAGGTGCTGGTGATGACATATAAAGCCCTACATAGCATGGGTCCGGATTACCTACGGGAGCACCTGCTGCTGGCGTCAACTTCCCTCCGTCCAGTGCGCTCCCACAGAGAGGGCCTCCTCAGGGTACCACCGGTCAGAGAATGTCGACTGGTGACCCCCAGAGGGAGAGCGTTCTCAGTGGGCGCGCCAGTCCTTTGGAACCGCTTACTGGCTGAACTCCGGATGGCCCCCGACCTTCGCTCCTTCCGGCGTGATCTAAAAACTTATCTATTCGAACAAGCCAGCCTGGTCTGATGGGTTTGGGGTTTTAACATTGTTTTTAACTAACTTACTGCATCGGGCACAATCATTTAATTTTAAATCTTGTATCCTGTATTCTTATTTTTATTGCCCTGTACGGTATATAAAGCAAATAAATAAATAAATAAATAAATAAATAAATAAATAAATAAATAAATAAATAAATAAATAAATAAATAAAGTGGAACAAACCATTTTTAAACTACTTTTAAAATGCTTCCTGTTCTTATGCCATTTTTCCCCATGAATTTTCTTAAGCATGGCAATTGTGCCCACATAAGGTACACAAAATATGCTTGCATATTTGACATGGTCAGATAAGCATATGGTTAAATATATTTGTTTCAATTATTTTCAGTTGTTTGGATTATTTTCACACATTCTTACTTATTGGACCTCTGAGAAAGAGAGATAGAAAAAGAAGGGGAAATCACAATGGTTTAGGATAGTGTTTCTCGAGCTTGGCAGTTTGAAGATGTGTGGACTGCAACTCCCAGAATTCCTCAGCCTGCAAAGTACAGCTGGCTGTGAAATTTTGGGAGCTGAAGTCTACACATCTTCAAACTGCCAAGGTTGAGAAACACTGGTATAGGACACAGGAAGAAGAAACTTGGTGAGAGGTTCAAATGAATTTTTTTTTGCCCCATTTGAGACCTTTCAGAATCTTTCAAAGTCGCTGTCCTGAAGAAGAATCTGGAGTCTAGATTTCTTCTCTATCCATAATTTGAGCTCCTATGGAGTATGAAAAGCAATTATTAATGAGATTTGTAAGAATGTTTAACATGATTTCTATTATCATCTCCACACGAAGGAAGCTGTGTTCTTAGGCCAATTCAAAATTCTAAAATAGTTTTCAAAGGCATTCCAAGTACTGTGAAAAAAATATATGGAAGCTGGTCAAGGTTAGAATAACCTCCTTTGGGGGCAGGGGTTTTGGGAAAAAAGTACTTGCAGTTGAGCAGAAATGGGCATGGAATGCTTTTGAAAAAAAATGTGCATTGACATTTAAAGAATATGCACACTGCTTAGGAAGTGAATTAGCTACAGGCAACAAAAAAAAAGCTTCATGTCTGCTGGGAATTTAGTGGTGCTTTGCTGCCTTTTTTCTCTTGGAAATTTTGACAGAGAAAGCAACAAGGTTCTGAATGTGGTTCTCTAGGACCATTCCACAAAACTGATGGTAAAAAAATAATAATAATCTTACCTGCAATTTATTACGGATGGTGTGGAATCATTCAACAAGAACTTTTTCTTTTTTCAAAGAAGCAGATCCCAGTTTGGATCAGAACCATAAGATGCGGGGGCAGGGGGATTTGGTCCAGCCCCCCTTTGTAGATCCCTGATAACTCAATTTTCTTTTTCTAAATAGTAGAGTGGAAAACATTAAGATCAACAATGCATGGATTGTTAATATTAGCTTAATAAAGGCAATTTTATCTGGGGAACAAATTTTACTTGGTAAATAAGTACACTTCCCTCAAGTATCAAAGGGAATGAAGGTTCATTGGGCATGCTTTTTTAGCCTTGTAAGGCAGTCCAGACAGATACAGTAGTACTATCTCTAACTTTATTGTAAAGTTACATTAACAGAAATTTGCAAGTCTGCATCGCTCTCCCTGCCTTTCCTTTACAAAGAAACTTTCTGTTATGTATTGAATATATATAAAGTTGTGCTAGAGCCTGTGTCTTGAGCACACTCTTGTACTATAGTGAGTCTTGGACCCTTTACGCATGGCAGGAGAGAAAGTTGAACACCTCCAACATATTCTCGGCATCACCTGGCATGGCAAAGTTCCAAATAGCGCAGTCCTGGAATGTGCTGAAATTTCTAGCATGTATACACTATTGAAACAGCCACATCTACGCTGGCTTGGGCATGTCGTGAGAATGGCTGATGGTCGGATTCCGAAAAATCTCCTGTATGGAGAACTAGTGCAGGGAAAGTGCCCCAGAGGGAGACCAGAGCTGTGATTTAAGGATATCTGCAAGAGGGATCTAAAGGCCTTGGGAATGGACATTAACAGCTGGGAAACCTTGACCTCTGATCGTTCACTGGAGGCTAAAGACACAGCATGGCCTTCTCCAATTCGAAGAGACACTTTGCTGAGGCAAAGAGGCAGTCCCAGAACCAGCAAAACCCGGAGGCTAGACAGGGGACTAGTTCGGGCACTCGGTCTCTAAAAGTTTTCTCATCACTGGTATAGGGTTTCCTGCCTGAGCAGGGGGTTAGACTAGATGACCTCTAAGGTACCTTCCAACATTTTTTATTTATTATTATTATTATTATTATTATTATTATTATTATTATTATTATTATTATTATTATTATTATTATATAAAATCTATGTAATTCATTTAGTTTCAGATCTTGCAAAACCTGCCCTCAGTGTGGAAGGGACTGCCACTCTCGAATTTTGCCTTTTTAGCCACACCACATGCTGCTTTAGGACCTCTTTCCAGAGCACGATACCATAGTCTCTCGAGACTGAAGGATGCCAATGAATGAATCCCTGCTAAAGTGAAACTAACTTAACTCCAACTGCTTGTGAAGCTAAAATGAAAATAACCTTTAGATGACCCTGACTGTTAACTCCAACTGTTTTGGAGAGAAACTTTGAACATTCATATTTGGGTGGGTTTTTCACGTATTGTGATTGGTTAAGGCCCTGTGGGCTCAGAGTATAAATTACAGGCAATCGCCTGCAGTTCTCCAGTTCTAGTTTGAGTCAATAAATAATGTTGTAACTATGCTGGTCTGCTCCTTGCCTACTGAAGCCCACTACTCAATACTTTCGTTGAAGAAATGAGGAAGGACTCCTTCTGTAGACCCAGTGGCTGCTTGTCTGACCATTGTCTACACTGTGGCTTTTCTTCCTGTCTCCCAAGATCATTCCTACATACTCTTACATGCTTAGATTCATTATTTTGTTGGATGGAACATACATTCCAAGAACTACTTATTGAAATGTTGTCTTGCTGCTGAATCTGTGTACCATATGAAGTTGGAGCATTTAATCAATTTACAGAGTATGGTTTCCTATCTTGCAACTGTAACTGTGGGCAGCTAACAACATGTAAATAAAAAAAACAATTATTCTAAGAAGTTTTAAATGAATCCTCTTTGTAGTATGTACAGAACCAATATCCTGATCAAATATGATTCCCAGTTATATATATTATATTCATCCAAGCATAGATTAGAGCTTCCTTTAATCATTGCAATTCTTTCTATATCACAATAGTCCTTTCTCAGTTTAACTCTCTATATATTTAGGCTAACCAGGAAGTCTAGTACAGGGTATTGGAAGCTATGGCCTTCCCAGTGTTGCTGCTGCTAATCCCCAACAACTATCAGCCGGCATGGCCAATAGTGAGGAATGCTAAAAGCCATTCTGGGCTAAGAAGAGACTGGACAGCCATTTGTCTGAAATGGTATAGGGCCGTGGTGGCGAACCTATGGCACGCGTGCCACAGGTGGCACACAGAGCCCTCTCTGTGGGCATGCAGGCCATCGCCCCAGTCCTAGGGCTTCAGCTGGGTTTTAGAAAACCTTTTCACTTTAGGCCTCTGCCGCTGTGTGCAAAAAATAAAAAGGTTCAATCAATCAATCAATTTCAAATTCTCGCAAAAGTTGGAATTGATGGATTGAACTTTTTAGTTCCACCCAGTCTGCCGTTACCACCACAGCCAAGTCCACCCAATGGGCCTCACCAACCCAGTGGGCCACACCCACCCAATGGGCCATGCGCACTCGACACCCGATGATACATAAGTGGGGTTTGGGTTGTAGTTCGGGCACTCGGTCTCTAAAAGTTTTCTCATCACTGGTATAGGGTTTCCTGCCTGAGCAGGGGGTTAGACTAGATGACCTCTAAGGTACCTTCCAACATTTTTTATTTATTATTATTATTATTATTATTATTATTATTATTATTATTATTATTATTTAAAATCTATGTAATTCATTTGGTTTCAGATCTTGCAAAACCAACATGATACTAATTTAAGTTGCACTATCCATATGTCTTTTGCATCAAAACAATTTGATAGCATACTAAAAAAGATACAGATGGTCCCTTTTGATTTAGTCATGCAGTCCAGTTTTCTATTTCTAATAACAGCAGGGAGAATGCCTCTGGACTTGCATAGAAACATGTCTAGATAATTTCTGGAGCAATTCTCATGCTCTTGGCTATGCTCCACCGAAGTCAAGGTGTTGAAAACCCATCTGAATTGAATTTCACTATATGTTTTCTGGCACTTAGTACAACTTGTCTACTTGAATTAATTGCAAAGTGAACTTGCATTTAATTAAATGTGGCAATAAGTTCATCAAATGATCATCCCTTCTGCAGTCTAGTTCAAAGGTCCTCCTCAAAAATTTTGGCTCAATGGACACATTTAGAAATTTGAGAGCATGTTGTAAGGTATACGTAGGTCTTCTGCAGTAGCTTATCTAGCCTCCCTTCCTCAAGATATTATTTACTATCTCAGCTTTCGTCCCAAAGATGCTTTTTCAAAAGGCAATTGAACTTTCTTTGTTTTTCCTTGAAAATGTTTTACTTCTCATCCAAGAAGCTTCTACAGTTCTGAGTTAGTTCTGAGTCAGAACTGAAAAAGCTTCTCAGATAAGAAGTGAAAAGTTTTCAAAAAAACAACAACAACAACAACAAAGAAACTCCAGGTGCCTTTTATTTACTCTAAACAGCAACACAGATACAGTCTGTGTTGCTGTTTAGAGGTACCTTTTGAAAAAGCATTTTTGGGACAACTATGACCTGGATGACTGAGAATATCCATAGATGTATCTCAGCTTTTTTGTTTTCTGTGCTTGGATGTATATTTCCAAACCATATAAATGCTTTGGGACATAGAACATAACATTAAGCTGAAAACCACACCTTTGCTTCACAATATTCTACCTTTCCAAGCCATCTGGTTTTAAATTAAAATAATATGAAATAATGTAAAAAAAAGTTGGGTGGAGCAATCTGTAACCACCAAGGGAAGCTTTTATAGGCGTGTTCGTGTCTAAAGTCCCTTTGTTGGTGAATCCATTTCTAATGTCAAAAATGGCATCAAATGAGATGATGAAGTTATCTGTAATTAAAATAAATTATGATTCACTTGAAGCTTTGCTGCTGAAGTCAGTGATCTGTGGATGACATTATGTTTAGTAAACAAAATATAAATGCCCTCAGTGAACTGAAAAAAGAACTTGTGCTATTTGGCAAAGTCCCTAAAGATATTTTTTGGGTTGGTTTGTTTAGTGTTTAATAATGGTAATAGTAATAGTAATAGTAGTAATAATGTTTAAAGACCTCGGACTGTATTTCGGCTTCTCTCTTTTGAAAACTGCTCAGGCAAACTTGGATTCACACAGACTCATTAGGTTTATGATGTATGTGTTATTCCTTGTTATCTCTGTGGCCTTGAGTACATTCATCTTCTAATCAGACTGTATGTGAAACTACTTGCAGCCAGAGTCAGGTGAAGAGGTGTGTGTTTTCTTTTGTTGGAGGCTTGTCAGAAATGTGGGACCATTTGGGGAAAATTTGGAGCAATTAAAGGACTGTTTGAATTGCCAGCTGACTGCATTGCCTCTGTGCTGTGCCCTGGGTCATCACAGATAGAATCAAGATCACATGGAGTGTTAATACCACTTTACAATGCCTTGGTAAGGCCACACTTCGACTACTGCATCCAGTATTGGTCACCATGATGTAAAAAAGATGTTGAGACTCTAGAAAGAGTACAGAGAAGAGCAACAAAGATGATCAGGGGACTAGAGGCTAAAACATATAAGGAACAGTTGCTGGAATTGGGAATGTCTAGTCCAGACATGTCAAACTCATGACATCATGTGATGTCACACAATGTATTGGGATGGTTTTGCCATTGCCAGCAATGGAGTGGGCTTGGCTTCCACGTGATGCGTCCGGCCCATGGGCCAGCAGTTTAACACCCCTGGTCTAGTCTAATAAAGAGAAGGACAAGGGGTGACATGATAACAGTGTTCCAATATTTCAGGGCTGCCACAAAGAAGAGGGAGTCAATATCTGCTGGATAAAATTGCTCGGATTCGAACTGGCCTGGACTCCAACTGGGCTGAGCTGGAAGAACAAGACATGGACAGTCTTGTCGACGTCATCTGGGAGGAATTTGATCCTGTGACTCCTAAGGAAGTGGACAGGATTATGAGAAGGTTGAGCGCCTCCACATGCTTACTGGACCCGTGCCCTTCCTGGCTGGCCTATGCAGCTCGAGAGGGGACACGAGGCTGGTTCCTAGTGGTCATCTCTGCTTCCCCCTGTTGATAGGGCCCGCAACCTGGGTGTCCTCCTAGACTCGCAGCTCTCCCTGGAAGATCACATAGGAGCTGTGACCAAGGGGGCCTTCTCCCGGGTTCGACTAGTTCGCCAACTACGGCCTTATCTGGACCTGGATGCCTTACGTACAGTCACCCATGCCCTTGTGACCTCTTGCCTAGACTACTGTAACGCTCTCTACATGGGGCTGCCCTTGAGATCCACTCGGAAGCTTCAACTGGTGCAAAGTGCAGCGGCACGGACACTCTTGGGAGCCTCCCGATACTCCCATATCACACCTCTCCTCCGTGCGCTGCACTGGCTTCCGGTTGCCTTCCGTGTGAAGTTCAAGGTGCTAACAATGACATACAAAGCCCTACATGGCATGGGTCTGGACTACCTATGGGAGCACCTTCTGCCAATGTCAGCACCCCACCGTCCTGTGCGCTCCCACAGAGAGGGCCTCCTCAGGGTGCCACCGCTCAAGGAATGTCGGCTGGTGGCCCCCAGGGGGAGGGCATTCTCAGTGGGTGCGCCAGCCCTCTGGAACTGCTTGCCAACCGAAATCCGGATGGCCCCCGACCTCCGCACCTTCCGGCGCGACTTAAAAACCTTCCTGTTCCAGCAGTCCGGCCTGGCCTGATAGCTTTAATTGGGGTCCCAGTTTGTTTTTACTATTGTTTTTATTGTTCAATCTGTATACCTACCTTACTCTGTACACCGCCCCGAGTCCCTCGGGAGAAGGGCGGTTTATAAAAATAAATAAATAAATAAATAAATAAATAAATAAATAAATAAATAAATAAATAAATAAATAAATAAATATTCTCCAAAGCACCTGAAGGCAGGACAAGAAGCAATGGATGGAAACTAATCATGGAGAGAAGCAACCTAGAACTAAGGAGAAACTTCCTGACAGTTAGAACAATTAACCAGTGGAACAACCTGCCTCCAGAAGCTGTGAATACACCAAAACTGGAAGTTTTTAAGAAGAGACCGGACATCCATTTGTCTGAAATAGTATAGGGTTTCCTGCTTGAGCAGGAGGTTGGACAAGAGGACCTCCAAGGTCCCTTCCAACTTTATTATTATTATAATTATCATCATCATCATTATTATTTATTAGTTGTTTTGTTGTTGTTATTGTTATTATTATTTCAGAGAAATGGTTGTCCAGTCTCTCCATTAAAAATTTCAGTATTGGAGCTTTCACAACTTCTGGAGGCAGGTTATTCCATTGATTAATTGTTCTAACTGTCAGGAAACTTTTCTTTAGTTCTAGGTTGCTTCTCTCTTTGATTAGTTTCCATCCATTGCTTCTTGTTCTGCCTTCAGGTGCTTTAGAGAATAGCCTGACTCCCTCTTCTTTGTGGCAATTCCTGAGATATTGGAATACTGCCATCATGTCACCCCTAGTCCTTCTCTTCACTAAACTGGACATACCAAATTCCAGAAAACAATTTTAAAAGAATACCAGATACTGCTTTATCAGCTGTTTTGATAACATGTTTCATCTTGCAAAGACCCAGCAATATATCTCAAGGCAGAAGAAGACCATATTCCTCGTAGGGCTGATCTGTTCAATAAGATTCTTTGGATTAAGGTCAGGGTTTTGTGTGTATGCGTAGAGCATGTGTAGATGTAAGTGTTAGTTACTTCTTTTTATTTTAAGAAGTAGAATTTTAAAGAACACTTTCTTTAACCTACCACAAAACTAACTAGCCATTTATAGTTATTCTGCATATTTGTATGAACTTACCTTACAGCTATTCCAAAACCTGAGGTCCTTGACACAATTATTTTGCATTGTGGAAAGCATTTTTAATACGCACTTTGCAATCATGTTTATTCCACAGTATGCATTTGCAGCATGCCTTTCAATTTACGTGGACTGGATATAGTAATTAAGCCATTTTTTCATTTGTAACATAACTGATTGCTTTTCTTGTGTGTGTGCAAAATAATGTGAATACTTGTCTAAGCTAATCATTCTTCATTATTTATGAGCTTCAGTAAAAAAAAAGAACTATTCTTTATTTTGATGTTAGAAACAGTTATTTTCTAACTCAGAAAGACAACAGTGCATACATTTGCTGTATACATTCTGTTTCTGAACATAGGCAAGCTGGCAAGATCAAGGAAACAAGCTATTCATGGTAGTCACAAGTTATCTTTAATGCTAGTCTTGGGATAAACAGAGAATCTTGGAAATTGCAAGAATTCTCAACCGTTATTTAGTGAGTTATTTATGGCAGCATCACTTTGAATGTTGAAAGTACTTTCTCCCAAATTTCTAGGCACCTGGGTTGAGTTGCCATTTATAAGATAAACTAGCGACTGATTCTCATTCTGCTCGTTATTGGGTATATCTAAACTTTCTTCCAGCCTCCACACAATATCTCACACATGCAATGTACAAATATGAATGTAAAACATATACATTACAGGGTAGTAATAATAATAATAAGTTGGAAGGGACCTTGGAGGTCATCTAGTCCAACCCCCTGCTAAGGCAGGAAACCCTATACCATTTCAGACAAATGGCTGTCCAGTCTCTTCTTAAAAACTTCCAGTGTTGGAGCATTCACCACTTCTGGAGGCAGGTTGTTCCACTGGTTAGTTGTTCTAACTGTCAGGAAGTTCTGGTTCCAAATATGAAAATTCTTATCTTTGTTGTTGAGTGCATTTTCCTCTTCTTTGATTTGATGCTCATCATCTTCTCCCTCCATATCCAATCCTGTTCCACCTCTTGGAAGGAGAAGGAAAATCTTAGGTGATATCCTTTCTTTACCTCCCTCATCCCATGTCTTGCTTTTTCAGAAAGGTTAGTGAATAATTGTGCAGGTAGTTCTCAGTTAAGCACAACTGAGTTTGGAATTTTGATTGTAGTTTGTTGTGGTTGTTAAGTATGTGACCTTGTGATTTGACTTGATGTTATAGCAATTATAAAGTAAGTCACTGTGGTTGTTAAGCAAAGCACATGGTTGTTAAGCAAAGCTATTCTCCCAAAGGATTTCCCCCCCCAGAAATAGCAAAAATGTTGTAAATCACAGTCATATTGATTGCACAATGCTGCAGTTGATCATAATGCAACCCCATTGTCAAGTGCCAAAAATGTGATCATGTAATTGTGTGTGTGTGTGTGTGTGTGTGTGTGTGTGTGTTGTGACAGTTGTAACTTTAAAGACAAGTCACTAGTAATTCTGATTAATATTCACCCTGGCACCGGGCATATGCCAAGAGACACATGGAGAAACTTCACATTTAGAGATAAATTGAATGATGTCCTATGCCTTTAAAGGAATTATTTTGTGTATCTTCATGAAGCTTTTTTCATCAATATTTTTCATAAGCTTTGGAAATATTTTTCATGGGAGTGATTACTTTCCTTCATTACCTGCAGTCTTAAAGTTAATGTATTGTTTAGGGTTAGGGTGTGAAATTATTATTGATTGTCGTCTTTGTATTGCATTTCTTGCCATGCTGCATCCCTGAAAATCTTTCATCTGCCCATGCTACACAAACAGGAGAGAGAATAACAAGTGTAGGGGGGACGGGGGAAATGCTATGCTCCTTGTGGACTTAAATTTAGCCAGTGTGAAGCCATTTATCAAGAGCTTATGTCAAGGAAACCAGCACAATGGCCCTCAATGTGGCACAAAGCAGTTGCCTCTTTTCCACAACTTATGGAGCCTGTGAGCAGGATGTGTGGTAGGAAGCTGCACATCTATCTATTTATAGTATCAAGCACTTGAGGGAGTACAGCAAGCTGTTTCTGACATAGAGGCTTTTTCTCAAGTCAAATTGCAGCGACACACATATAGGCGCTTGCATGTGCATATATATGCAAAAAAGCCCACTCACACCTACACTCCACTGCTACTGTCCCATCTTTGCAAGGTACAATGCTTGATTATGCTGTTTGCCTCAGAGCAGACCTGTTTCCTACAATAAAACAATATAATCTCCCAGGCAGTAAATGTCAGAAATCCTCTTCAAAAAAATCTTTTATACAGCTGATAAAACTGGGGCACAAAATCAGTGAGCAGCTGGTAAAAGAGGAGGCGAGGGAGACATATTCACAACCAAAAAGGAGAAAACGTGCAGTGAAGCACATTAGTCAATCCTCTTTCATCTTCTTACTTATTCTGCCTCCCCTATAGTTGCATGAAAATGTTGTTTAATTGGGAAAAGCATTGACAAAACCTGACTGGCAAATAGGGATGCATCTTGCTAATTACTTCTACTTCTTTTTTCAGCTTATAGTTCTTCAGTGAAGACTGCATGTCCTTGGCTACTGCAAGCGTTGGTGCTTTCTATGAAATATTTTCATAGATATCCAAGCAGTTAACCAGTAAATCAAACAACTGCAGTAAACTTAACTCCCTTACATACCGTATTTGCTTATGGCCTTATGTACTGTATATTCTATCCCAGTTTATTCACAGCTATCAAGTGCTTGTACTGAGTCCCTTTAATTCAGTGAGGCAGAAATACATATTCAGTTTTGATGGGGTGAAACAGTAGATCTTCATAATGTATTCAGAGACCAGTGACTGCTCCATCCTTTGCTTCTTTCTTAAAAGGATTTTAGTATCCAATATAACGCCAGTTTTAATGTATGTTTTAAATTTTTACATTCAGTTTTTGGATCTTAAATTTATTAATTCTCTTGAGTACTACTCAGGAGAGAAAGGCAGAATACAAATCAAGTAGATATATAAATCAAGGGGAGAAAGGAAGCAAGTAAGTAAGAAAGCAATAGCATTACAATAATATAGCAAAACTTTAAAATATGTCAGTTTTTGAATTTTTATGCAATCCCTCAGAGTCTAATTCTTGGGGATAATGATAAATGTATGGTAGGACACATACCTAGGCAGGAGTCCAGTTTATATATAAAGAATTGTCATAAAAATTCAATATCTGACATATTTTGCTAAGCAAAGTTTCACAAATATATTTGAATATTTGCTTCTGGCTACTTTCTACTATTCTAACTATCAAGCACAGCTAGATATAATAATAGTAGTATATATAATTAATTTATATTGCTTAATGTGGTGGCCCAACATGTTCTATAATCTTATGATTATGCATAATGGCAAGAAGGTGACAAGCAACAGGGAGAAAGCAGAACTATATAACTCGTTTTTTGCATCTGTCTTTACACAAAGGGAAAAAAAACAGTCCAACCTACCAAAACCAGTGCCATAAAAAACAGAATAGAAACACAAGTTAAGATAGGCAAGAAAATGGTAAGTGAGCACCTGTCCAGCCTAGACGAGTTCAAATCACCAGCCTCGAATAGCAAATGAGTACTGAGGAAGCTGTGAGACTTCCTTCTAGTCTCTCTTTTTCCACTGATATAGAATCTTGGTATACTTGGGATTTTATGGCATACACTGAAGTCATGGTAGGCTCTCTGCCAATAGCATTTGTTCGGGAAATGCTTTAGCATCAATTGAAGTTTCTGGAAAGCACATTACTGTATGTAATAGTAGAAAGTAAGGATGGAGGTTCCATTTACATTTTTTAAGCCACTAATGCTAGAATGTTTCTTATAAATGAATATGCATATGCCTTTCAGAAATTACGATTGGGGCTATAAAAAGGCCTTTTTGCCAGTGCCACTTAAATGAGAAGTGAGACTGATGTCATTGGAACTAATTTTAGGGACACCCTTGATCAACATAGCAGCTGGCAATGACAGTTTCAGTTTCAACCAAAAGAGGGCTCCAGTGCTTTGATTTAAGCATCAAGTGAAGCTGTTATGTTATTTGGGATTTAATTGTAAAAGTAAATCTCTAAATTTCATTGTACTGGATTCCATGAGATGTGTTATGTAAAGTAATACTTTTAAGATTATGTTTCTTACTAGATTAACATGAAGGAAGGGTAGCTCAGTTGTTAAATCTGAACTAGTAATGGCTTTCCAAATATCCCGTTTGTTTATTCTAATGTATAGGCCTGTGTATCTCAACAAGTGACTCTGGAATGTGAACAAAGTTAAAATAAAACAACGAACATTATAAAAGTTAAAATACATTAGCAACAGCAACCCATTTTTAGAGTGTGTGACTATCTCTTACATAAGTTGGGGCAAAATTATGGAAATTAAGCCATTTAATAGCCATCAGAGTGGAGAACAATAGGCCAGATAAGGTCATGAAATACTAAAGGTATTAATTAATAGTAAAGACAGAGCAATATCCCTCCCTATCCCATATTCATGGTAATTTATTCCCCAGTGTGGAAATTTTGCTACCACTTCATACATACCTGTTCAGTTCTCCTAATGTAATTAAAAGATGGTAATGGTGCAGTGTTGTGTAATATTTTGTTTTGTTGGATAAGCACTAGGAAGCCCAAGATTAAAAGTTCCATTTAGCTAAACCACAAGAGGGGGATTTTAGGGGAATCTTCTCTCAACCAATCTGCTTCATAATTCAGACTGACTATAAAATTAATGGGGCCATAATATATCAACCACCTTGAGCATCTTGAAGAAAGACAGGGTATAAATGCAAGAAATATACAAACGAGAAATGCCCATTACCAATATCCATTAAACCAGAGATTAAGTCCAGATTCAGTCATATGCATTGTAGATCCACTACAATCAGTGAGACTTCTTTTACTCATGACAGGCAGTACATATCAGTTTTCAAATAAAATTAGAATAAATAAATTTCCTGCATGTAAAAAAAGATGTACAATTGACTTCCATGAGATATAAATATTCTACATATTCAAATATTGCTTCATCCAAACATTTTTCAGTCACTGTCTTCCAGATATGTTAGTTTTTCCCAAATTCCTTGTTAGAAGTTGAAGTGTGTATACACACACACACACACACACACACACACACACACACACACACACACAAAGGCTATCAACCTGAAGAGGGATCTTCTGGTACATTGAAAGAGATAGAAATGGAAGGAGAAGAAGGAAGAAGTAATTATTGATTTCTTTTTTATATAAAATCTCATAGGGGAAATCTGTGATGTATGTGTAAAAAACAGAAATCATTTAGACTAGCAGAACAAATCTAAAGATCTTTCTCTCTTGTTCTTAGAAATAAATTTTGAAGGGAAAAAGAATTATGGATCTAGTTGCCTAAACATTGATTCTCCTAGTCCTTGATCAAATATTTGCATTTTAACACAGGCTAAATTTCTGTCTTTGATGATATTAGCCATTTGCTACATGAAACCAATAACCGTATTCATGGTACTAAAAACACTATGTGACTATTGAGAAAAAGCAAGATTCCACATTAAAATACTTTTTGCTTATCTCAGGAAGGAAGGAAGCAAGTTCTAAGAGGAAGTTAAATGTTGAAAAAAGGTAATGGATAAGGAAGTGAAATAATCCTATGCAGGATACCAATTTCTAGGTTTGCAAATTATTCAGATGAGGCAGCTGATTTGCATGCCTAACTAACACCACCCCACCACACATAAAACTGTGGACATCTTATCAAGGATTACCCACATTGTGTGGCTTGGTGCAGAACAAAGAGCATACTGGATTAAATCTTACATAAATGATTTATTGTCACTTTTTTTCACACCACACATTTGTAAAGACACCTGCCTGTGTGTGTATATATCTTTCAGAATGAAGCATGTGCAGCAGAATCAAATAATCTGGTGTACATCTGCAGAATCTATTTCTTTTTTTTAACCAGAGGGGTCAATACAACAGAAAAGTATTTTTAAAAAAAGAACACGAAACACATTGCTATAGAAAGAAGATAAGAATATATATGGTATAAAATTGTCTACCGTAATGGTAAATTATTTTGTACTTTGCCATTTTTAAAAAACTTTATATTAGTTAATGGACTTTCTTACCATCCTGGAATTATTTTTTGGGTGTTGTAATTTCTTACACAGTTTCATTTAAGAATGAATGCTACCACTCTGAGTAACAATATAAAAGTGAATCAGGAGAAAGACTGTGAATTGTACTGTGATGCAGATGTGATGGACACAATGTCATGTTGGAATTGCTTTCAGAACTTCCTTAAAAGAACAATAGCATCCTTCATTTTTACCGACTTTGTTCTTAAATATGAGCCATAGCTGTATCTTCATTCAATTAATCTTACACTGACTTAATTGGGATTTAAACTGCCTCAGTATATATGAAAATGAGACCTACATGGCTATATTCCTTGTGCATGGCACGGATTTTTGTGAAGCTCCTGAAAAACTAACACAAAGCAGCAAAATAATAATAATAATGGGTAAACAGACCGTTATTATTTTCCTAGAGATATGGACATGATTTAGTCATGAAGGGTGTTCACAACAAACAATATGTACATCTGTATTTGCATACGATGAGGAAAATCAAGTGTGTATTTCCAGGCTACCATGTCAGGGAACAAAGAATAAATTCTACTGGCAATGGAAAACCTCCTATGCAAAATGCCTGGTCAGTTGTCCGACAAGGTTTTCATTTCCTGGACTTTTTGTATTTCAGAATGAATGAGGGCCTCACCTTGGGAAAAATATAAAACAATTTTCCTTTCAATATAAATGTCTGCCCCAAAAATCAATTTCAATTTCATCTTTGTTTCATGAAAAAAAGAAAAGAAAAGAAAAGAAAGAGGGAATAAGGGAGAGAAAAGAAAAGACCAACAAGGCTATAAGTAATAGCTACCCACAGCTTTCATAATGAATATTTCTGGAGCAGTAAAAAGCTATGCGAATGCTTCCCCCCCCCCCTTGTGAACTGGCTACACTTTAAAAACATTTATGACTACATGAGCAGATAATGTCTAGATTCCGATTCCATCATTTCTGTTTCCAGAGATGGCTCATTCCCCTACCCTTCCCTTCCTCTCCCTCTGCTCTGTCACCCAGCATTTTTTTCCAAAGTGCAGCTTTTTGGAATGTGCGAGGAATGGTGTGACATTTCAAGAACTGCTATCAATATGCATCCACAGGTACAGTTACGTCCTGTACAATAAATCATCCATCCTTTGTGTTCAAATAAACATTAGAGGACCTTTCAGTAGCAACTCCTTATCTCGTCTAGGCAGGATTAAAAGATACGCTCCTCAAAGCCCAACTGGATATATTTTGCTTGCAAGCTTGTTTAAATTATTTTTACTGGATATAAACATTCATTTCTTTCTAATTTCAGAAAGGGGAAACAATGTTCTCATTTTAGGAATGCTAACTCATCACCCATCCCCGCCTGCAGCATTTACTCTCTCACTCAAATGCTGCATTCTTTTAAATTTACTTTAAAAAAAAACCCCAACACCCTGAACTGGAACTATGAGAGATTTATTATGGAAAGTTACAGCAAGGAGAAATGTGTGCCAACCTTCCCCCTCCCGCTGCTTCAGTGATTCAAGCATTGCCTCTGCAAAGTCAGTGTGCCGTTAAGGTAGGTAAGTTACGCACACAGTCTCCATCGTTCTTTGTGCTATTATGTTGACTGGAAGCTGTGCAGTTGCCTTATTTGCATCTTTTCCTGTATTGGCATATCAAGTGAAAAAGAGATTGCTGGGGTGGGGTAGGGTGAAAGAAAAGAAATCCACTAGCTTTTAACAAATGATATTGTATTGAAAGCCTAGCTTTTAATAAAACCACATGTTGGAAATTTTAGTCGCCTGTAATGGTTGATGCTTCTCTTTTCTCTGGAGCAGATTGGCTTGGGCTGCATTTTCTTAACCTAGATTCACGTTAAAAGGGGTGGCAGTTTAAAAATGCACTGCCCAGTGTTGCTGACTAATACAACCCAGCCTCATTCTTCCAGCTTCTTGCAACTCCCTCCCCCCATCATCTTACAATGCAAAGTCACCGTACCAGTAACGTGGGCCAGATTTTGTTTGGTTTGATTAAGAAACCTCGGCAAGGAGAAGGGCAGGGAAGGAGTCCTCTTGAAACTCCCCCATCCCAGCTGAGCTCGCAGACAACCACTTTCTAGCTAAATTAGAAATGTCAGAAAATGCCATGAAGGGGAATGCATTCCACGAAGACTATTGTGGCTTGCTGGCTTCCTCTCATTCTCTCTCATCCTTCATAACATTAGCACCATATAGATTTAATAACGAGATGACTGGCAACATTTTGATGATGGAGCAGTTTCTATGATCTGCAAAAAAGACAGCATCTGCTTTTCCCATGTACCAATTAATTATTGATGCAACTGAAGCTGCAAGAACACTTTTCTTCTTTTACTATAAGGAAGAAAAAAGGTTGAACTTTTTTCCAAACGGAGAAGAATTATATCATCCTGACCTTGGAAGGTGTGTTTGCCTGTGTGTGTATTGTATTGCATAATGCACGTGCATGCACACATACATACACACAACATATTTTGTTCTTTTCTTCTCATCACTATCTCTGCCAAGCAGGACACTGCTGTGAAATTGTCACTCTTATCTCCGATTTCTATTTTCAATCTGTGCTTTATTAGTGCTTAAAAAAACAAAACCCAGCACAATTCTCTATTTACTGTTCCATATAACAGCTTTCTTCCCAGTGCCTTTTTTTACAGTGAAATCTTCTGCTGTATGAAAGAGCACTTCTAAATATATAAGGTTTATTTGTTGCTGCTTATAATCCAGTTCATAAGGGGTGTTTGTTTCTTTCTCAGGTTACCTGGAATGAAATGTTACTCATTGATCTAATGTGATATCTTTATCGTGGGAAAATCATACCCCATATTTAGCATTCTCCAAATATTTCATTTTCAAAAGAACACATGTATATATTTTATACCTTTGTAAATAGAACAAAGTTTGCAATCACCTACTTCGCCATTGGCGATTAATCTAAAAAATATCAAATAATTCACTGCCCCATGCTATTCACATATCACTTGCTACCATCTGTGCTTCTCAGCAGCAGCAAATGATGGGTAATTAACTCAGTGCTTTTGTCTTTCTTCCTCCAAATGTCTGACACATATATGGATTTGGTTCTCGCTTATATCGCTTTCCTTCTCCCCTCCCAATTTCTTTTCCCCTCTTCATATATACCAGAGAAGAAAATAGTGGACCAGACTGGGGTGGGGGAGAGGAAGGAAAATTTAAAAAAAGCAGCAATACGTTGCAGAGGAAGAAGAGAACCACCCGTCCCCAACCTCCATCAAATGCTAAATCTAAGAAGGCGAGTATCTCGCCTGACCTTTTGCTCTCCTTAATATCAAAAGAAAAAAAGGAGTTGACAGTGGACAATGGCTGCTTCGAATGCGGAGGCTACCTCCTCTAAAGCTTTGGGGTCAAGGTCAAGATGCAACCATGAAGAAAAGGATTTGCAAGCTTTTCTGTCAGCTGAAGCATGAAGGGGAAGCATGAAAGTGGGGCCATATTCAAGGAAAGTAGCAAGCCTGGATACAAGCTAGTGATCTTTCAAATTATATATTCTTTTCTAAGGTGGTGGAGCACCTTAGCGCAGGACAATTGTCTGGATATGCAATCTTGTTGTTCTAAGGAAGGGAAAAAGAACAGATATCCAGTGTCATATTTTCAGCACATTCAAGACTTTGAAAATATCCCTTTGGTCGATTTAATGTGACACATTTATATACGGGAGGAGGGTGCAGATGGGGGACAGAAAAACCTGGTGTAAAAAGAATTTTCATTCTCGAAATCTGCTAGCAAAATATGTTTCACATTTCAGGGGTGTTGATAGTCTTAAACAAACTGTAATTACATTAAAAATACAATTGAAAAGCCCCACGGCACAGGGATAAATACAAGAAGTGGCCAGAAATAGATCAATGACTTTGGAAGCTTATTGGATTATCTTGGACCAGGTGTTATTTCTTGATTTTAACCAACTCGGAAGGTTGTTATTAGAAAAGAGATGGAGGAGGAGATGCTACACTGAGTTTATTAGAGGAAGAGCACAGTAATAAACATTGGGTGCATTGTTTTGTATAGGTTCTGGTAGGAAAAGAGCATGTCCTAAATATGTGGTATGGGTAATACTATTTCCTGCTGCAATTTTTCCCAGACTGGTACTCTTTAGATGTACTGGAATTTAGCATTCAGTACCTCTAGAAGATATTTGTTAGGGGAAGATTGATCTATTACAATATAATAATAATAATAATAATAATAATAATAATAATAATAATAATAATAATAATAATAATAATAATAATAATAATAAAAATCCTAGAAGCAATAAATAAAGCTTTGGTGAAGCTTCACATCAATTACCAATGTATAACAAAGCATGAAGATTTGGCCTTTTGCTTTCAGAAAGTCCACGTAGGGGGAGATTATTTCTTCACCTTCCTCTTCTCAGCAACTGGTTTTAATGGTATCTTACTCTGAATAAATAAATTATATTTAAATATTAAGATAGTAGCTACATCCATGTTCCATGAAGCTTATGGTCTATCAGAACTGTGTGCAACTATTTGAATGATGGTGCAGTAAATATGAATATTGACATTAGATCTTCACTGTGGGTGTATGTATAGCTTTATCAATTATATTTACAACATATATCTTTGAAATTATCAAACATGTGTAAAATTTATCCACATTTTATTAGAATTTGTGAGTTTCTTGCTTTAAATGAAAACTAAGCAGATTTCTCCATTACTCTGTGCTTCTTCCCAATTCTGATATTAGAACAAGGGAAAGAGAGGAATCAATATATTTAACCCCAACCCACATCAACTATAGAAATTGTGACTATCATGTGAAGAAGATGGATTCCAGAACCAAGTTGCTTTTAATTTATTTTCAACTACCCTACTTTCTGAAAGCTGCTGCAAAACAATGCTTTAGTGCAAAAACTTATTATACATGGATCTTGATTTTGCACTAAAAGTAGCAAACAAAAATATGCATTTTGCAAAAAATCTGTTTATTTTTGTACTTGCAAAAATATGGTTTAAAAAACAAAGTTTATGTCTTCTGTCATATATGTTTAATTTGTATATTTACTATTGTACTTTTAATTATAACATACACTCTCACTCTTTCTTGTTAGATGCAGTTTTCTAATCCCAGCATGAAAATACAAAACAGGAGCTTCTGTAGTCTACATCCCACACACATTTGCAGTATTTTCCATCCCACACACATTTTCAGTATTTTCCATTGCAATTATCCACATATGTTTCTCCAAAGCCTTTTCAAACTGCAGTGCAGGCTTCTCTTCTGCATAGGCATATTGTTTGGCATGCATTCAACTTTCCTGAATTGGGTAGGATCTTCTTCTTCTTGTGCCATATCTGTTATCGGACATTGGCGATCATGTTGGCGATCCTGTGCTGCTGAGTTTTGTCCAAACCAGTCCTTAGATTTTGAAGCCATGAAGTTCTTCCTCTGCTTGGACCTCGTTTGCCTTCAATCTTTCCCTGGAGGATTAAATGGAGTATGCCATATTTTTCTGGGTGTCGCATCACATGTCCAAAATATTCTAACTTTCATTTTATAATTGTTTTCATGATTTATGCTGATGATACCCAGCTTTTTCTTTCTACCCCGAACCAATCCAGTGATGCCCTCAACGTGATGTCCCGTTGCCTGGAGGCGGTTCGGGTTTGGATGGGGAGGAACAGGCTTTGACTCAATCCTGCCAAGACTAAGTGGCTGTGCATACTGGCATCTCGGGAGAACCAGTTTTGTCCATCATTAACTATGGGGGGTGAGGTGTTACCCCCCCATTGATAGGGCTCGCAATTTAGGCGTCCTCCTGGATTCACAGCTCAGTTTAGAAGACCACAGTACCTTGCTGTGACCAGGGGGGCTTTTGCCCAGGTTTGCCTGGTGCGCCAGTTGCAGCCCTATCTGGACCGAGATGCCCTACGCACAGTCACTCATGCGCTTGTTACCTCTCGGTTAGACTGCTGCAACCCTCTGTACATGGGGCTGCCCTTAAGGACCACTCAGAGGCTTCAGCTGGTGCAGAATGCAGCCACACGAGTTGTGATGGGAATCTCCCGATACTCCCATGTAACACCTCTTCTCCGTGAGCTGCATTGGCTTCCAGTTGCCCTCCGGGTGAGATTCAAGGTGCTGGTGATGACCTATAAAGCCCTAAATGGCTTTGGTCCGGGATATCTGAGGGAACACCTGCTGCCGGCATCAACTTCCCATCGTCCTGTGCGCTCCCATAGAGAGGCCCTCCTTAGAGTGCTGCCGGTTAGGGAGTGCCGGCGGGTGATCCTCAGAGGGAGGGCATTCTCTGTGGGCGCGCCTGCCCTTTGGAATGATTTACCTGTGGAACTCTGGACCGTCCCCGATCTGCGTTCATTTCGCCGGGACCTGAAAACCTGGCTTTTCGATTTATCAGGCCTGGACTGAAGGGGTTTTAGCTTTTTAAATATTGTTTTAATTGTTGGGCTTAATTAATTTAATTTATTTTAGTTTTATATTATCTTTTATATTGTATTTTATGCTGCCCTGTAAACCGCCCTGAGTCCTTCGGGAATAGGGCGGTATAGAAATCTAATTAAATAAATAAATAAATAAATAAATAAATTTCCCTTGGGTTTCCCAGGTGGCTTATCACCTCCTCATTTCTGATCTTGTCAACCCAGCTTATATGTAACAGCCACCTATAAATCCACATTTCAAATGCTTCTATTCTCTTCAGGTGGCCTTCTGTCAGAGACCAACTCTCTACTCCATAGAGCAGGACAGAAAAAATATAACATCTGACAAGCCTGATTTTCAATCTTAGGCTTATGTCGTGACTGCAGAAGACCTTTTTCATTTTGAAGAATGCTGTTGGAGTTTTCTCTGTCCTTGTATTTACTTCATTGATCATGTCCCAGCTTTCATGTAAATTAGAACCAAGGTGGGATGCAGGAATTTATCCTATTGCCTTGCATTTTCAATAATACCAAGGTCCCTGGGTTGCATGAACTCAGATGAGAAAAATAGAGAAACTCCATGATTGTAGAGAAAATGTCACCAAACTATCTATGTGACTTCTTGACTTCCTCCAAGTTCTGTATTCCCTTTTCAATCAAATACATTTCTTGTTCAATACAATGACTTGATTCTGTCATTTAATGAAGGAATGAATAAATGTAAATTACCAATTTCTGCAATCTTTTGGTGGAAATCATTCTGATACTGATAATCTGGCATCCTTCCCTCTCCCTCTCCCCTCCCCCTTCCTCTCCCCCTTCCCTTTCCTTCCCTCCCTTCTTCTCTTCCATCTCTTCTCTCCCCTCCCCCCCTCCCCTCTCCCATCCCATCCTCCTCCATTCCCCCTTCTCTTTTCCTGTCAACAATTGATAAGTAATAAAAGTCAGTTTGTACAAATTACACTTTTAATGGAAAATAGATGTATTGCAATGAATCGGGCAATCAAATGCAGCTTCTCACAGCCAGGAGACAAACTGCAAGAGTGAGAGCAATAATTCCCTCAGAGAAACCAATGCACTGTGCTTTTCACTGAGTCAGTACTTGGCAATTTGATGACCTAGTATCTTTTCATTGAAAGAAAAGAAGGAGAGCCCAGAAAATTAATGGATGCTAAAATAGGCACAGAGTACCTGGCAGGTTTTGCTCACTGACTGCAATAGGCAAACCCTAGAATGACAACAGTTTGATGGAACAGAAAAAAAATATTAAAATTATTATTGTAATGAATGGAACACACACATACACACAATTTAGTTACGTAGATTAGGAGACAAACAGAGTTATTGCAAGCTTTTTTCATGCACGTAGGTTTTTAAAAAGGATGCAAATTACCTCTTCCCTCACAACCTTGCTGGTCTTTGTGTAGTAACATTGTAAGAAAAACTATAGCTTAATAGAAGGAAAACAGATCCTTCTCCTCTTTTCTCTTCACTCTTTCTTCCTCCTTTGCCTTCTTTTCTGCAGGCTGTCTCTTGATTGGCAGCAATTCTTTCACTGCATTCAACAAAAACTCAACTGGCTATTCTAAAACCATCATCCTGAAGGAATGAGCAAAACATGGGATCTCTGATAGCTCTCTTGAATTTTCTCAAGGACATCAGGAGGGAGAGACAGGTGTCAAAATGCTGGCCTGCAGGCCGGATGTGTTACCAGGAAACCACACCCACCCCATTGCCAGCAATGGTGAAACGTTGCGTGACGTCACGTGATGTCGTGAGTTTGACATAGGAAGATATTGTTGGTAGGTTGTTTCCATTAGCTGTCCCCTCTGCCACTCAGAGTGTTTTCTTCATTTCTTTAATGGTCAGATTGGAGGTGATTGATCTGCCCATTTATTGGAAGGCACCCAGCAGATCATCAGTTTCAAGTCCCTGGAAATCAAATAGTTAAGGGTTGGGGTGGATTGCTGCCTTTAAAATGTGGTTTTTAAGGAGAATCTTGAGAATGTCTTGGAGTCACGAAGGAATAAATCTTGAAGTCCTAGGGATAGCACAAAAGAAAAGAAACTGCAGAAAAAAGAAGGAAATCTGAGCTATTTAAGTTCTAATGTAGGAGTAATTCTATACAAAGGGCCCTGCTTGCACCTGACATTACTAGAAAGAGCAGTGGAGGAAAAAGAAGCAGGAGCCAACAAAGAAACACTTGAAATTGCAGTATATATATACATACATATATATATATTGGACTGCTCCAAATCATGAAGAATGTGCAAGAACATCACAGAGGCAGATATAGTGAAGACTAATGGTAATCAGTCTTCTGAAAGGAGGATACACTTGAACTGAACTGAACTGAGAGCAAACTTAATTTATTGGATTAGTTACATCTATTTGTGGGATTCTTGGTGGCTTCTGAGATTGATTATTTTCTTGAAGATGTTCCATTATCCAAGCAGGTGAAGTCATCAGCCTCATACTAATGATGTTACCTAGTTGAGTAATGAAAAGTTTGTAAGCATACAACAAAGCTCAAACAGCATCAAGAACTCCATAGTTCAACCCTGAGCTAAATTTACTGTCTTCTACTGTTTAATGTTTATATCTCATTTTTTCTAGGAATAAAAAGCAGCATATATAGTTATTTCACCTCCGTATTTTACAACTTGAAATAGTAAGTTGGACTGAGAGAGAAAGAATGATTTACACAATCACTCAGTGAATTTTCATGGCAGTGGTTAACCTGAACCCCAGTTGTAGCCCAATCTCTAAACCATTAGACTGTGTTGGCTCTTTCCCAATCATGTAAAAATTTCTTAGTCACTTGAAACTGCTGGATACACACACACACACACACACACACACACACACAGAGAGAGTGAGTTTGAATTAAGATTCTAGCATGGCCTACAATAAACATGATGTAGAGAACTGATAAAAAAATCTTCAGTGAGAAAACTCGTCAGTATATAGCTTTGCACTGCATAAGAAAAATGATAAAGGAATTATAAATAGAATACTTCTCATGCATAGCTATTTTTCTTCATGCTTTTACAGATGTGTAAAATCAAGATGAAGAAGAAGTAGAAGAAATAATCCACTGCCTTTATATGATCAATGAAAAATGTGCAAGGAGTGATTGAGAGCAAATAAAAGAAAGCAAATATAATATTTCATTTCCCCCTATATCTCTGAGCAGTCTGCTATACAAATTCAGGACAGCCTCCTTAAAGAAAGGGAAAAAAATCAAGTCATTCAAGATTACCCTACTTACAAATGAGTAACAGATTACCTTCCTTGACAATGAAGTACAATAGCACCACTGATCTGAAACTGAATTCTTCTCTTGGCATGCTTTAATTTTATTTTGAGACCTTTTCTGAGCTAGTGACGAGTTGATTAAAGAGGAATTGTCTCTCCCACCCCTTTCTTTCTTTCTCTCTCACACACAGACTTGATTGCAAGCATAAGAAACGGGGAATAATTTTTTTGTAGGCAATCTTTTCTGAGCTAAAATTGCCAGGCTACTTGTGTTTAGTTCATTTGCCCACATTGTTAATATTTTAAAATAGCAGAAAGAACAAGGTTGATGGCATGAGTATGCATGCATGGATGTTTCATGTACCCACAGAGTTTTTGATGTTTATTCACATATTATTGCCAACAACAGTTTCTTGGGAATCAATGAGAGGTACAAATTACAGTGGCCAATGCAAACAATACTATGAAAAGCAATAAATCTCTTATCATTACCACCACTAATACCATCTTCATTACCATCACATCTGGAGCCCACACTTTAAAGAAATGAAATCGCAAAGGTCTTCCAGATAATCAAGCTTCTCGAAGATCATAAAAAATGAGAAGCACTCTTATATTTATTCCAGAGGAGAAGAATCCTCATAGAGAATGGTTGCTCTCAGGCCTCTCATCTTACCTCTTGGTAATTGGGCATTCCCTATTCATGTTCACTGGACAGGTGAACATCTGGGATAGGTAGCCTCATAGATACAGTCACAGAGGACTTGTAAGTCCATCATTGAACTCAGAAGCACCCCAGTAGTTACCAAGTCTCCTGATGCATAATTGCTACTACACCTTTACTTATCTTGCAGTTCCACTGAAATGTGGCTAGACAAATTTCAGTGAAATGTAGTTTCTGATCCTCACCCAACCAAATCTGCCCTATCACCCACAGTTTCATCATGACCAAAGTTAAATTGGTTGTTTGTCAAATGCATCAGCTTAAGCTTGAGTCACTATTTTGGCTCATGAAATTATATTGGGGAATCTGAAATAGAGATGAGCAAATAATTTCTGAACTATATTTTTTTAGAATGGTTCACCACCCATTTACTACCATACACTGTTTCCATGCCTTCCAGAAAGTGAGGAAAGTGGGGCCCCACATCACCACTGGGGTAGAGTGTTCCACAGGGCAAGGGCAACGGCAGAGAAAGTTCTCTATCTGGACTCTAACAGACAGATTCTTTGGCTGACAGAGGTTTCAATATACCTTCCCTGCCTGATCATGAGGTGCAGGCTGATGAAATGGACTTCCTTCTCTTGTGCCTCCTTCCATCATCTACTCCTTTCCCCCCCTCAATTTCCTACTTTGCTTTCACTCAAACTTTCCCAATGTATTGTCTCACTTCAAGGGGGGAAGGTCCCGCCTCCTCAGCTCCCTCATCAATAATAGAGTAAGATAGCTCTTTCCTATTTTTTCTTTTGATTGATCTTAGCCTACCATGCTTACTGTCAATTCAAAATTCTGCAGTCCATTTTAAGCAACACAGAATCAAACTCTCCTCAGCCATATTCACAGTTTTCTACACAACTTTCTACTTCAATATTATCCATAATTTAATGCCCACAAAGTATAATTCCAGTTAAAGAACCTCCTGTAACCTTTCAGCACATCATTCAGATAATTCCTTTTAACCTCTCCTTTTCCTCCTTGTCTTGTCTTTTTTCCCTTCATCTCTTTTCCTTCCTTCTTCCCGGTTCTTGCACTTCCTAATCCAAATGCTTTGGCAACCACTTTAGCTGCCACCACTGTTTCTTGACACATTTTCTACTATGCCTGCTGAGTGAGTTACATGTAACAATTCATGTACTGATTTTCAGTTATAATACTTATGCCAATGCAGCCGTCCCCGAGTCCACTTGAATTCCAGCTTTCAGGCCAATTCAGCTTTCCAGGTTGTGGCATTGGCCCTCAGTCTCCCAGTGAAACATGGACTTTATGAAAGTTGTCCAGTAAAACCTGCAGTGTAAGGACAGCAAGCCCTCTACACTTTTTTCTTTAAATATCAGTTCTTTAGATAAATTCCTTTCCAGATTCAATTTCGTCCACAAACTCTTCTCTTCCTTCGTTTCTCCTTCTAGTACACAGTTCTCCTGAATTCCATTAATTCAATGACTGATAACAATCAGACCAGATCTATTAAAACTTCCAATCTTACTTTTATGTTCCACTAAAATAATTTATATAAAATATCACAAGTTAACTTATAATTGTAAAAACATAAATTATGTTTTAAAATGCAAAGGAAGACATTCATGTATAATAAATTATTGATTTTATTTCCCAGGGAAGATATAGATAAGGCAAAAGAGTCCATGTGTATTTAAAATCCCAGTTTTACATAACATTTCATTACCAGAGATTTGTATTGCTTGCTCAATCTGGTAACACTAATTATTTTCTCCACTTAGTTCATGTTAACTATCACTTTTAAAATTTAATTTTACATCTAAGTAGGAATATCATGGGGTAGACTGTTCATCAATACAGATTTGGTATAATGATATTCACATTATAAGCAATTTCTGAATAGAATCAAAATGAATTCATGTTATTCAGCATTCTAAATAAATATTTATAACAATGATATCCTACAGAATAAAATGAAAAATAGAATTATGTTGGCTTTCACAACAATTGTGGTTTCTTTGACATCTGCACATTCATAGATTCCTGTCCACTGACTCTTTCCTGAATGAACTCCATCTATGAATTTTTATATGCCTGGAAGCTTCCCAGCTCATATATTCTAATGGCAAGGAATCTCGTAAAATAAGTGAGTAGACCCACCCCATGCCCTATGGTCTGCCAGATGCTTTATATTTGCTTCTGATTTCACAGTTATGGTCCAATAGCAAAACCCAGTGATTAACTTATATTAACTGAATCCCAAAACCTAGAACTCCTGCTTAAGGCTATGTCACTTGTATACTGGGAAGAAGATAAAAACATCATGGAGACTTGGAAAGAAAAAGAAATAAGTCTACAAAAAGAAAAAAAAGATGAAATGAATTAAGTGACCTACTGGATTGTTATATATATATTTATCTAAGTGACAATATCTCCAAAGGATGTCATTTATTATTATACAATGCAATGTATACTAATTCTTCTATCTAGCTTTCCAGGCTCCCACATTTTAAATGAAATGCCAAGGGATTTTCTCTCTTTGGGCCATTTTCAAAGTGTACTCTACTATCTTGCAACAATAAAAATTAAACTAAAAATCTGAAAGTCAGAAGGAATTTAAAAAAAAGGAAACTTTTTTTAAGAAATCAGAGAATAGATTTTATCCTGTTATCTCTAAAAGAATGCAAATGACTAGCAAATGACTAGCAAGAATGCAAATGACCAGCAAGGAGTATAAATCCTTCCATTCCTCACCATCCAGTCAGAGCTGAAGAAGGTTCTTGGATGAGAAGCAAAATGTCTTCAAAGAAAAACAAGAAAGTCCAGTTGCCTCCTGAAAAAATACCTTTGGGATAACTGTGACCTGGAAGACTAAGAATTTCCATATACATTTCATCCTTTTACTATTAGGAGTCATAGCGACTAGGCCTCTGATTCGATTTCAGTTGGAGATTCGAAATTTAAAATGGCATGGTTCAGTCTAAGTTTATGATCTGAGGGCTAACAAATTAGGTTCAATCTATGTAAAGATTTGAACATCAATTAAAAAACTTTGACCATAGACCACAATCGGAAAGCATCATAATGTTTGCAGCTATCTGGTCAGTGCAGAACAGGAATAAAGTAGTACAGATGATAGTTTCCAGTGGAATTCATTCTGAAAAATTTCCCATACATCTCTCTTAAGGAAAATACAGCATGGATGAAGACCACAAATTACCAAGGCATTGGGGGTGTGTGGTGACCTAGGCACAAGTATACAAATAATTAAGTGAACTGTTATGATATGTTTTGGTGATTTTAACAAAATCTTGGTAAAACTTTTCAACTATGCGGATACTTCAGGAAGACTTTAATTTGTCCACACAAAACTTGTATATTACTCTAACCTACAAATAATAACTTTCAAAAACTATTTAAAATATACAGTTAAGTGCTTATTTATCCAGAAATTCTAAGCTTAATATAAGCTGAAAAATGACACTTGACTTGTTGTGGGTAGTGATATTTTACTATCTCTGAGCATTTTAAGAATTTAGGGTGGTTGTCATATCTGGCTGAAAGAACTAGCTGACTTGGGTGAAATATCAACTTTGACAGAACTCATTAGCAGAACTTGACTTTCTTCTGAACAGAGTTCCCAAGAATGACTGTTGACCACATAGGTTGCTGTAACTTTGCTGCCTCTGGTTAATACATTTATAGGAAAGTAAGAGTTAGCTTAAATGGTTGCTTGCATGGCTATGCAGGAAAAGATTAAAAGAGAAATTTATTATTCCATTAGCTCACAGTATAGAAAAATTAAAAGAGACTTGGGAAAATGAATGTTGCCTCCAATACTGTTAGCTTTGCTACCCCAAAAGAACTTAAATAGGTAAAAGTTTAATAAAGTGATAAAACTCCTTAGTGGCAATTCAAGTCAGTATTAGCAGGGCTTTTTTGTCATAGAATGCACTGGAACGGAGGTCTGGCACCTTTTTTGATGGATTTTCCAGAGTTGCCTTGAACAAAATCCTAGTCTTTTAGATACACTAAAAATTGAAGGATTTTTGTTTTCAACTACAAAGGTAAACCTTGTAGGGTAGGCAAGGCAGGTTGTATGATGTGTGTGAGTGCCAGCACTTTTTTTTGTTTACAAAAAAAACACTGAATATCAGAGACCCTATAATATATTAATCAAGTTGGCCCCCAGAATTCCCCATAGGTAGAAGCAAAATTTCAAAATTGTATATTTACACAATCAGTAGCAGCACTCAGCGATACAAAGCATTTTAAACCATTTGACTGACTAGATTCACTGCTTTGAAGCAGGTCAGTACTTTGATTCTCAAATCTGCTTTGATGGGGTGATTACCATACCATTAAATTTTATTGTTGCGTTGGCTTTGCCTATCACTCCCGTGCACTGCTGTGAAGTGATTGTGTGAAACAGTGAATAAATTAGTAATAAATAAATAATATTTTGTCAAATTGGAGAAACCCTTTTATTTACTGGTCCAGCTTCTATTCTATTCTATTCTCTCTCTCTCCCTCCCTCCCTCCCTCTCTTCCTTTTCCCTAAGCATAATTATAATCCATCACCAAGGTTAGCATGTAGGTAGAAGACTAAATGCTTCCATTTTTTCTTGCATCATTCTCAGAAAAAAGTGTATGAAATTTGACATTATAGCCTGCACATAGAAATGTTTGCTGCAGAATAACTGTATCATTTGGTCACTGTGGTAGTTAGACAGAAAAAGAGGATAGGATTTGCTCTTGTCCTATTGTTTTGCATACCTTACCTTTCATCTGAAGAGGCAAACATTGCCCTTATTAAATGAAAGGAACAGACAGTTCCTTGCATGTTTGCCAACATAAGCAAGATCAAATGATTGCTCATTAGGAAGACACCCAATTATTTCTCCTTTTTTACCAATTAGGAAAATAATGTCAGCTTTATGATTCCTTTGCAAAGGTTTATGACCTATTATCAGGCACCTGCACAAAGACACTGCTGATCAAAAACCTGGACTTTATTTTAACACGGGAGACATGGAACTGGAGTATCTCTGATAATTTTTATGAAGACTGCTTTGCTCCTGTCTCATTTCTCTAACTGGGGAAGAAATGAAATATGCAATTTTAAAACAAAGTCATATTTTTTTCTTCAGATTTCACTGATAAAGTTTTATTTAGCAGTTAGAATGTGGCCACTCTTGGTTATTTAAATCTTGGAAGAACTCCTAAAATTAATATGAAGTTAAAACATAAAGGTAAAGGATCCCCCGCACATGTGTGCTAGTCGTTTCCAACTCTAGGGACCAGTGCTCATCTCCGTTTCAAAGCCGAAGAGCCAGCGCTTGTCCGAGGACGTCTCTGTGGTCATGTGGCCAGCATGACTAGACGCCAAAGGTGCATGGAACGCTGTTATCTTCCCACCGTAGTGGTCCCTATTTTTCTATTTGCATTTTTATGTGCTTTCAAACTGCTAGGTTGGCAGAAGCTGGGACGAGTAACAGGCACTCACTCTGTTACACGGCACTCAGGATTCGACCCGCCAAACTGCCGACCTTCTGATCGACAAACTCAGCGTCCTAACCCACTGAGCCACCGCGTCCCTTTTAGTTAAAACATACGTCTACTTTATTTCACTCCTTAGAAGCATGAAGGCAAAGCAGTTTCACAAACATGTTTGCTCAAAGGATCATTAAAACAATGTCGGGTTTTTTTATTTTTTGGGGGGATGTTGAACGATGCAGTTGTTGTTTTTCCTTTCTGTTACATTCTATCACTCTGAAGACTTTCCAGTTACAGGTATCCTTGACTTACAACAAGTCACTTAGTGACTGTTCAGGGTTATGGTAGATTTCGCCTGGGGTCTTACAAACCAGTTCCAAAGTTCTAAAAGCCACCATCTTCCACAGTTACATGACCACATGTCAGGAGCTTGGCAACCAGCATTTGTGGCTTTCTGCAGAATCCCATGGTCACATGACCACATTTTATGCCATTATTGCTGAAACCTTGCATTTGCTTCCAGATTTTGGCAAAACTGGTCCATAGCAAATAATTGGTTCTCTTTAACAACTGCCCATTTTCTTAACGCCTGTATTATATGTAGTTAACAACACTGTTTAAAGTAAGGAACGCGTGTCAGCTCCTTTTGACAGCTGACAGCCGCACACACGGTTTCAGTTGACAGCTCCACACGCGGTTACAGTTGACAGCTGAGTTGACAGCTACACACATGGTCCGCACGGATTGGGTAGAGCTAGAATGGCGGGAAGTATTCGAGGGCAGGGATTGGCTAGCCTACAGCTGGCATCCCTATATAAGGGGGAGATTGTCCCCTACTTGTTCGTTCCTGTGAGGCAAATAAAAGAGCTGTTTTGAGCCGAAGCCTGCTGTCCTCCTTCTTATCAGAACCTGCTGCGAACGACACAATGCCTGTCACAAAAAGGTTGTAAAATTGGATAGTTGATCTGTTTGATGGCTGTCATACTTACAACCATAATGAACAGGTTCCATATGGTCATAAATCGAGGGTTATCTGTAGCCACAGTTTCCAGTCTAAAAAAAAAAGCCTATTGAATATTTATCTTACAACATGTTCCTCTGGGACTTAATGAGAAGCCTGGGAGACTCCATACTGTTTGAGAGATGATGGGAAAGCAGGACGTTCATATACATCCCATAATTATCTTATATATAAATAATTGTAAAGGCAGTGTCTGCCACCCATGGGAAATATACTGGAATTCTCTCTCTTTTAGAATAAACATGTTGTCTTAATAACTGAAAGAAAACTGTAAAAACAACGCAAGAGAATCTTTTTGCAAGGTGCTAATCAAAGCCTCATGCTTGTGAATTAATAGCAAGATCTTAAGTGAAAATGAAAGTTAAAGGTGGTGATATCTGACTAAAGAAAACAAGCCCATGTATATTCTACAACAGGAACCCAATATCCAGAAAAGCAAGTTAATTTCAACATTGAAAGTAGATGGTTAGATATAGTTATACAATATAACAAGAACAGTAACAATTCCACAGCCATATACTGAAAATGTGGACCTGAGATACTGCTTTGGGGGAAAAAATGAGTTGCTTTAGTGGGGAAACTATAAGGAGGAAGGAGTATTATGCCTGTTTGTTACCTTATTCTTTTATTTATAAAGTAATAAAGGGATAAAAATCCATCCATCTATCCAACCAACCAACCAACTAACCAACCAACTGCCCTATTAAAAGAATTGCTCTCTGGTTCAGCTGTGCCTACAGGATTTTGTTTCTTTTGATCAGGGGTCTTCAAACGTGGCCCTTTTATGACAGGCATGCTGGCTGAGGAATTCTGGGAGTTGAAGACCACAAGTTTGAAGACCCCTGCTTTTGATCAACGGAAGAATTATTGCAAGGTTACAGCACAAATTCTGCCTCTTTTAGGGGGGCAACATTGCAATGCCTGTAGAAAAGAGGCAGAGTTTCCATCATAGTGCTGCAAAATTGTTTTGACCAAATTGATTCTTTGTTTCTGGCACACCATGGGTACTGCTCCCCCTTTCTCTGTTTGCTACCCTCTGAAAAGGCATCCATAGCACTACATTTCTTATTTTACATCAAATCAGAAAAGATCTGATTCTAGGTGGATCACTTTCAGAATGATACCTCCCAGATAGGCTTACCTACCACTGTCAGATCTGAAAATAAGTTAAAAGCATGTGCTAAATGGCTTGTGACTAATGTATTGCCCTTTTAAATAACTGAGTTTACCTCCATTTGAATGAACAGTATTACCTGTCAAATGGAACTACAGTGTTTACTTTCATTGCACTTGGGGTAAAACCAGGGCTTTTTTTCTCATAGAACGCTCAGAATGGAGTTCCGGCACCTTTTTTGGATGAAACCTTGTAGGGTAGGCAAGGCGGGTTGTATGACGTGTGTGAGTTCCGGCACCCTTTTCTTTTACAAAAAAAGCACTGGGTAAAACCCAATACTTTTCCTACATTGCTTTTACATGGATTCTCTTAGCTGTTCCACCAGTATCTCCAGTACCAGAGCCTGTGAGGTTTGTACACAATTAGACTGGGTTTGTTCTATATAGGTTTATGATATCATTAACTACTTTAAAATCACCACTAGAGCATCACTTCCACTTATCTTTTAGGGGAAGCCTAAAAGATAAGAAAGAAAATACAGTATAAGAATATGACATTCCTTGCAACCAGAAAGGTTGTGTTTACTAACTGACTATTCAACTATATCTAATATTATGCATATCATAATACAATATAACAAAAACCCATATTTGAACAATTGTTCCAAATATTTTTTATATAATTTTCGTTAATAAATAAAAATGAAACTACGAATGTAACCTACTTTATTATTTCATAGGCAGTTTTTCTGGATACTGTGTAAAAAAGTGTGAAAGTGTTGAACTGCAAACAACGGGGTGGTTGTGACTGTATTCAGTATTCTGTTATCTTTCTGACTCTCAACATAGTGGAAGAGAGCACAGTATGGGTCCTTAGAGATAGGCTTAAATAACTCAGGCTTTTCTATCACTATGCTATTTCCTAAATTAAGCTTGTTTTTATGATTTCTTTTTAAACAGAAGCACTAGCCTGAAGAATACTTTGCGATAAAAATTTTGTTCCTAATTTCCTCTCTGCAGGCAATCTTTCTGCTTTATAAAGTTGTCTGTTTTCAGCAGTGATATATTCTGTTTTTGGTAAATCATTTGCCCAGTTTCCCATGCTGGCCTGCTCCCTTTGGAAGGCTTACAGCTTACAGATCAGTAGCTTTGATTCATTTCCTATGGATCAGTTGATCAATGACCACCATTTGGGAAAATCAGATTGCTTGTTTATTTTTATAAATGGAACCAAAAAGACAGATGTAGATGCTGCCATGGTGAACTTATTTATACTTTGGTTTATGGTTGTTTTTGTTAATTTGTATATGTGTGTGTGTGTGGGGGGGGTACTATTAAAGCAGGGGTGTCAAACACAATTTCATTGAGGGCCACATCAGCATTGTGGTTGCCCTCAAGGGGCAGGGTGGGTATGGCCAGGGTGGGCGTGGCCTACTGGGTGGGTGTGGCTAGAGTGCATATGGCCTACTGGGTGGGCATGGTCAGCTCTACATCGTTCGCATCAAGGGTGCCTATGGGGGCCTGGGCAGGAGTGGGACAGATCTGAGGGTCTCTGGCAGAAGGAGGGTCTCTGGGCCAGGGCCAAGGCAGTGGGGGCCGTTCCCTCACTGTTTCCAGGATGGCTTCGTGGGCCACATGAAACCACTTTGCGTGACGGCTCCGGCTCCCGGGCCTTGTGTTTGACATGTCTGTATTAAAGGTTTGATCCTATGAATCAGTAACAAAAGGATGCAGGTTCGTACAGCAGGCCAAAATTATTTTTTATATAGACAAGGGCCCTCCATGTAACTGACAACATTTAGTTAATTCAGACTGTCATTTTCTCTTCAGAGGCTTTGGGAACTGCTATGATGAGCCTTCATATTCTAACACAAATAACCACTAGTGCATGGTGCAGCAATAAGAAGCACTTGGTAGATGTAGAAAAGCTGTCATTCCCTGTGTAAGCAAGGTCACTTTAAGGACACTGCAGCACAATATAAATAGCATGACAATCTCTCTTCAGCCAGGATGATATCATGCTGGCAAAATGATGGTACATAAAAGCATCTATTTCAGAAGACTATAAAGGAATGTGGTGTAATTTTATTTTAAGCACTGCACTATTTTGCAAAAGCTATCAATAGCAAGATTTAAGTAACATTTAAGTAACAGGAAAGGCTCTCTGCCTACATTAATTTGTTGGAATAAAGCTGAGTATAAATTATCTCATAAATGATATTCACATATTAAGTAGAGGTTGTTCTGTTTGGACAGGAACAGGAAACAGTCTGAAATCATCAGTAGCTGTATTCTATCCTTTTAGTTCTATTTTGAGTCTCTCTTCAAATCTATACTGCAAGTTAAAAGCAAGAGACGGCAGCATAGTGGTTTACCGGATTGAAGTGCTATTGAGGGTGCTTCTACATAGCCATTCTTTTCACTGTCCTACAGCTCAAACTGACTAGTGATCATGTGCAGCTTCAGAATGCTGAGACAAAGCTCTGACAGCAAAGCTTCAAAGGGGAGGGAGGAGCCAAAACTTGAAATTAAGGGAATTTTTTTTCTCAGTGAAAGACTTGTCCTCAAGCTCTTAAGAGCTTCAGCACATCAAGCCAAAGGACTAGATTTATTGTGTTTTCTTTTATACTTACTTATCCATCAATAAACTCTTTTGGCTTTTGGATACAGCTGAGTTGTGAGATGGAATAGTGGGAGACTGCTTTTGAACTAACCCAAGGTCCTGTGTGGAAATGTTCTGAAATAAAGCATTACACTAAGACCACAGCAATAATGAAGCAGCAGAACATTATATACGACCTAGTCAGGTAAAGAATTGTATTTAATATACGTAATATATTAAATTATTTAATATAAATTTGCTTGATTTATTTTTTCCAAAAGTTATGGAATGTAAGGCCCATTTTCTTCCAATCCACAAAATATGTTGCAGAATGATTTAAGTTAATGCCATATTTCCTCTTTTTCTTTCATGTAGTGCTTAAAATGCTGTGGGGGTATTTGAAATAACATTATAGTAAGTTAGTATATTATATCAACAAACAATATTTCAGCAAACACTAAGCTGAACACAAAGTAGTACCACTGATATCAATAGAATCACATGGCTAACTTGTACCATTGATTTCAATAGATCTATTCTAACTTCCTGTAGCTAACCCAAATTCTATGATCCCATATGCTAAGAAATTTAAACTGTCCATTTCCATGAGTTTATGGCACATTTGGTTCAGGAAAAGGGCAACATTTCATTGAATTTTATTAAAATGGAGTCTAAAATCAAATTGTCATAAGTTGCTAGTCAGATTGCTATGAATGAATGAATGAATGAATGAATGAATGAATGAATACTATGTGTCTTCATGAAACTCATACCAGCGTTCACTTTTTGCCAGTTTCAAGAGTATTATTAAGTAATATGGATAACCTTTTGTCTAAATGCTGAACCAAATATATCATTATGTGTAATGGTTTCAAATCAGCAAATTAACAGAATTTGCACATAATGGACAATTTCACTTAAAGACTACAAGATTTATGTAAGTTCTTCTTCTTCTTCTTCTTCTTCTTCTTCTTCTTCTTCTTCTTCTTCTTCTTCTTCTTCTTCTTCTTCCTCCTCCTCCTCCTCCTCCTCCTCCTCCTCCTCCTCCTCCTCCTCCTCCTCCTCCTCCTTCTTCTTCTTCTTCTTCTTCTTCTTCTTCTTCTTCTTCTCTTCATTTAGGATAGTGTGCAGACTCAGAAAGTTTTTAGAGCAACCAATAGCCTTCAAAACTTGCCACTAAATAGTAAGAATAGATACTTACACTACTTACACTTCAGCCTTGGTGGAGCAGTGGGCTAATGCCTCCTTAAGTAACACCAGCTGCCTGCAATTAGTGCAGGTTCGCATCCCACCAGGCTCAAGGTTGACTCAGCCTTCCATCCTTCCGAGGTAGGTAAAATGAGGACCCAGATTGTTGGGGGCAGTTAAGCTGACTTTGTAATAATGCCGCTTGGTGGGTGTGTGAAAGCCCTAACAAGCAGGCATATACATAGAATGAAGGCTACTGCTAAGCTTGTAAGCCGCCCTGAGTCTTCGGAGAAGGGCGGGATATAAATGGAATTAAAATAAAAAATAAAAATAAAAAAATTATTTATATGGTTTTATATTGCCATCCATTTACAATTTTGATTCTTGGAAATTAATGCAGTTAATTACTAATAGAGAGCCAGTTTGGTGTAGTAATTAAAGCTTGAAGTTAGAAAGTGGAAGACTGTGAGTTCTATACCTCAGGCACAAAGCCACAAAGCCAAAGGGTGATTTTGGGCCAGTCACCCTCTCTCTCAGCCCTAGGAAGCAGGCAATTACAAAACATTTCTGAAACGACTTGTCCTGGCAGATTCCAGGAATCAAAATGACTTGAAGGCATTAAGTAAGATGTTAATTAATTTTATCAAAAATAGTCAAAATGCTTCCCCCCCCCCGAGTCTATATCCTATTTTATAAATATAGCTTCTGCAGGCCATTTACAGATTCAACACAGAAAGCTTGGAGACTTTAGCATAATGGAACCAGAAGTAGAGATTAAATCCCCCCCCCCACAAGATTTTTCAATGTATAGACCAGGGGTCTTCAAACTTGGCCCTTTGATGACTTGTGGACTTCAACTCCCAGAATTCCTCAGCCAGCGTGTCTGGCTGAGGAATTCTGGGAGTTGAAGTCCACAAGTCATCAAAGGGCCAAGTTTGAAGACCCCTGGTATAGACCATGAATGTTATTAAAAACTCTTTGATACAAGTTGCAAAAAGAGATTGTGCAAAATGTTTATCCTCAGTGTTTGTCCACATCTTGTTTCTTATGTATTTTTGCATGCATGGTAGCAGAGAGTGCACTTTTACTCATATTACTTGTAATAATTTATTTATTTATTTATTTATTAGTTTTTATAAACCGCCCTTCTCCCGAGGGACTCGGGGCGGTGTACAGAGGAAGGAAGGTATACAGATGAACAATAAAAAGTAATAAAAACAATAGTGAAAACAAACTGGGACCCCAATTAACGCTATCATGCCAGGCCGGACTGCTGGAACAGGAAAGTTTTTAAGTCGCGACGGAAGGTACGGAGGTCGGGGGCCATCCGGATTTCGGTTGGTAAACTGTTCCAGAGGGCCGGCGCACCCACTGAGAATGCCCTCCCCCTGGGGGCCACCAGCCGACATTCCTTGAGCGGTGGCACCCTGAGGAGGCCCTCTCTGTGGGAGCGCACAGGACGGTGGGGTGCTGACATCGGCAGAAGGTGCTCCCGTAGGTAGTCCGGACCCATGCCATGTAGGGCTTTGTATGTCATTGTTAGCACCTTGAACTTCACTCGGAAGGCAACCGGAAGCCAGTGCAGCGCACGGAGGAGAGGTGTGATATGGGAGTATCGGGAGGCTCCCAAGAGTGTCCGTGCCGCCGCACTTTGCACCAGCTGAAGCTTCCGAGTGGATCTCAAGGGCAGCCCCATGTAGAGAGCGTTACAATAGTCTAGGCGAGAGGTCACAAGGGCATGGGTGACTGTACGTAAGGAATCCAGGTCTAGATAAGGCCGTAGTTGGCGAACTAGTCGAACCCGGGAGAAGGCCCCCTTGGTCACAGCTCCTATGTGGTCTTCTAGGGAGAGCTGCGAGTCTAGGAGGACACCCAGGTTGCGGGCCCTATCAACAGGGGGTAGTAACATGTCCCCGATGTTAAGCAATGGGACATTCTGAATATCCTGGTTTGCCGGAACGTACAGCCATTCAGTCTTGTCCGGGTTCAGTTGAAGCCTGTTCCTCCCCATCCATTCCCGGACCGCTTTCAGGCAGCGGGACATCACGTCTAGGGCATCACTGATATTGTTTGGAGTTGAGATAAAAAGCTGGGTGTCATCAGCATACTGATGGAACCCTACTCCAAAACTGCGAATGATCTCACCCAGCGGTTTCATGTAGATGTTGAACAGGAGAGGTGAGAGGACCGACCCCTGAGGGACTCCGCAAGCGAGAGGCCTCGGGGTCGACCTCTGTCCCCCTGTCAGCACCGACTGCGAGCGACCCTGGAGAAAGGAGGAGAACCAACGCAGAACCGTGCCTCCCACTCCCAGTCCCCTGAGGCGTCGCAGCAAGATACCATGGTCGATGGTATCGAAAGCCGCCGAGAGGTCTAATAAGACTAGGACAGAGGAATAGCCCCTGTCCCGGGCTCTCCAGAGATCATTCATCAGAGCGACCAATGCCGTCTCCGTGCTGTAGCCCGGCCTGAAACCCGATTGGTACGGGTCTAGATAAACCGCTTCATCCAGGATCTGAGGAAGTTGGTGCGCCACCACGCTCTCAACAACCTTCGCAAGGAAGCGAAGATTGGAGACTGGACGAAAGTTATTTAAGGAGGATGGGTCCAAGGTGGGCTTCTTGAGGAGAGGTCTCACCACCGCCTCCTTCAAGGCGGTGGGGAAGTGACCCTCACTCAGAGAAGCAGAGATGACCGCTAGGAACCATCCACGTGTCCCCTCTCGAGCTGCATAGGCCAGCCAGGAAGGGCACGGGTCCAGTAAGCATGTGGAGGAGCTCAACCTTCTCATAATCCTGTCCACTTCCTTAGGATTTACAGGATCAAATTCATCCCAGATGACGTCGACAAGACTGTCCATGTCTTGTTCTTCCATCTCAGCCCAGTTGGAGTCCAGGCCAGTTCGAATCCGAGCAATTTTATCCAGCAGATATTGACCGAATTCCTCGGCTCGACCCTGCAAGGGTTCCTCCCTCACCTCTTGGTTTAATAGGGAGCGAGTCACCCTGAACAAGGCAGCTGGGCGATTATCTGCGGACGCGATGAGGGTGGAAAAATAGTTGGATTTTGCCACCCTTATCGCAGCGAGATAAGACCTGGTGAGGATTCTTAGTCGCAATCGGTCGGATTCGGATCGGCTGGATCTCCAACGGCTCTCTAGGCCCCGTCTCCGACGCTTCATCTCCCGGAGCTCCTCGGTGAACCATGGGGCTCGCTGGGATCTGCGCCGGGTCAGAGGCCGCAAGGGTACAATAATGAGCACCTTATGGGTGCTAAATCACTGGCGACTTTTAAGAAGAGACTGGACAGCTGCTTGTGTGGAATGGTGTAGGGCAGACATGTCAAACTCACAACGTCACGTGACGTCGTGCAACGTATTGGGACAGTTGTGCCTTTGCTGGCAATGGGGTGGTGCGGCTTCCATGTGACGCGCCTGGCCTGCAGGCCGGCAGTTTGACACCCCTGGTGTAGGGTCTCCTGCTTGAGCAGGGGGTTGGACTAGAAGACCTTCAGAGTCACTTCCCACTCTGTTATTCTGTTACTCTGTATCTGAACTTTGGGACATTTTTCTCACGGACTCAAACTGTATCACAATACATATCAAAATATGAATTTCAGCATAAATGCATATTTCAGGTTTTGTATTTTGGGGAATCAATAATTTATTTATCCTTCTGATGGACCAAATTTCACATCCATCCCAAATTATTATGGATCCAAATATATAAATTAGTGTATGATTTCTATTGAATATACCTCAAAATGTTACCAAAACCAATAGAAAGAAGTTTTAAAAAGTAATAAAATTACAACATCCTTCCTGACTAATTATTTTGGTACCATATCTTTTACTACTCAGACACCAATAGATACCTGTTAATGCATTTAGATATAGTAAAAATGTACGCATTCATTTGAAATTAGTAGGAAGTGGGATTACACTTTAATTACTTTTGGAAAACCTATGTGAATAATTGGATTCAACATAACTCAACCCCATTTCTAAATCAACTGGAGTTGCCTTGCTTGCATCCAAGCGAACACAACTCTGTATGGAGTTCTTTTTTGGTAGTATTTTCTGAGAAAGAAAGGGAGAAAGGTTTTCCAAGACCAGTTTTCAAAATTCCTTATCTATAGTTTACCTACATATCACCATGTTTTTATGGGGATTTTTCATAATCTTTTAAAGTTTGCTGGGAAGTTACTTTTTAAAGTAGACTTACTGACAGTGTTTATAACTACACAATTAAATATGAAGCTAAGATATGACTCATTGAATAGATTTAGACAAGTGACTAGTTTCTCTTAAGGCATTATTCTATTAATAGCCATTTATTAACTGTTCAAATATTATCTGGAACTTGCTGAATTTAAATAAGAATAACATTTTTACTTAATCTGAAAATTATTACCATAATCAGCAATAAAAATAGTATCAACAGCAGGGGGCAGCACTGTGCAAAATGTGGCATTTGGGGTTTGTAGTATTTGAATAGGATACCATAGGGAAATTTCAGGCATATTGACAAGAAGTTCGCAAAACTATTCCAGAGAGAAGAGCAAAATCATTCTCTATATTGTTATCATAGTGAATATCTTTAATATATGTATAGGAATTTGAAGGAATCTTTGTCATAGTTGCTATTTTTTGATTCTGTTGTTCAACATAGCACAAATATCCAGAAAATTTCAATATATAAAAACATAGGTAACCTTAAATGTCTATGAATTTCAGTCTTGTCACTGAGTACAATTACTGAAAATAATGACAGTTTCTTATACGAGCAAACTATCATTTTGACTACCAGGTTACATCAAGAAAGCAAATTTGTGGGATCTCATGCAGAAACAGTTTTTAAAAATATGACATTATGCTTCAGTTCATATTGTCTAAGGAATTTAAAAAGTATTGCTTCCTGCTTATTTTATTTCAAAAACATTTCATCTGTAGATACTTTTACACAGTATAAGGTGCAGTGATGGGCAGAAGATAAAACCTGAGATTTTCTCCATACACAAATATGTTTGGTTTATAGACAACTCTGAAACTCAATAACCTGCCTAATCATTTTGCGAATACAGCTTTAAATTGGACTGTTTCCCCTAGGAAGTAAATAAATAAAATCTGCACTTGGAATTTAAGTCCTTGCCACTCTAGTGCTTGGTGACTCAAGTATTGTGTCAAAGGGCAAGTTTGATTCAAGGATGGCCTCAGACACCTGCTATCTGAGGTGAAGGACAAATTAAATTGTTCCTGTGTCATGAACTGAAATTGACTGGATTGTCTATTGAATCATATTTTACCACTCACAATACAGCATTCTCCTTTGTTGAAATAGACTTGCAACCTAATTTGGGAACTGCAAATTATTTTAATGGAGTGTTTCTAAACCTCGGCAACTTTTAGATATGTGAACCTCAACTCCCAGAATTTCCAAAACAGCATGTCTGGCTGAGGAATTCTGGGAATTAACATTCATAGAGTTGAAAGTTGCCAAGGTTGAGAAACATTGGTTTAGGGGTGTTCACAGCTCTGTTCTGCTTTATCGTAGCATTCTTCCTTATCTTAAGTTGACTCACAAATGCTGCAGTGACAAGGAACATCTTCATCATCTTCAGCTAAAACACCAATTCTTGTTTGTTCTGGTGATATTGGTGATAATATTTATTTGTTTAGTAAATTTCTACACTTCCCATTTCACCTACGTAACTCTGGATGGTTTACAACAACATAATAAAACAACATGAAAACATGACTAAAAGCACATTAAAAAGAGAAGTAAGAATGTATATATATATATATATATATATATATATATATATATATATATATATATATATATATATATATATATATATATTATGTTTGTTAACTATTTAGATTACCTTGCTAGGCCCCATACATGGGACAAATCTTATTTCCTGTTTCAGCCTAACCCAAGGCCATCCACAGGCAGTGGTCACAGTAGTGACAGCTCATATTTGTGTATGGCTGACTGATGAGAACAAATAAGTTTGAAATGCATATCAGTCTCCCTTTAATTCTTTGTTAGCAATCCAAAAATTTTTTTTTACACAAATATGAGCTGTCACTACTGTGACCACTGCCTGTGGATGGCCTTGGGTTAGGCTTAAACAGGAAATAAGATTTGTCCCATGTTTGGGGCCTAGCAAGGTAATCTAAATAGTTAACAAACATTTAACACATATTTCCCTTGCTTCTCAGCTAACAAAGTGAGAAAGAGCCTGTGGCCTAGAGGTTAAAACAACTGCCTAAGGTTCGAATCTCAGAAGGGTATGGCTGGCTGATGAGAACAAATAGGTTTTAAATGTATATCAGTCTCCCTTTAATTCTTTGTTAGCAATCAAAAAAAAATTACACACACACACACACACACACACACACACACATGTAGATTTTTTGGATTGCTAACAAAGAATTAAAGGGAGACTGATATGGCCATTTAAAACTTATTTGTTCTCATCAGTCAACCATACCCTTCTGAGATTCGAACCTGGGCCGATTGCACATTAGGCAGTTGTTTAACCTCTAGGCCACAGGCTCTTTCTCGCTTTGTTAGCTGAGAGGCAAGGGAGATATGTGTTAAGTATTTGTTAAGTATTTTAGAATACCTTGCAAGGCCCAAATACTTAACAAACAAATACTTCACACACACACACACACACACACAAACATTGGTTCTACCTTTTTGTGTGGTCCAGAAACAGCAGCTAACACAAAATGTAATTGCAAATAAGTTGTATGGTGCATCTAACTGAAAATATATGTTATAACTGTTAAATAGATTGGCTAGTTTCAATTCCTGATGGTTATCTATACGGTCCTAAACAAGTTGGGACAAATATATTCAAGGTAATTTTTTTCCAGTGTAATTTTGTTTGAACACTATCATCAACCTCACAATTCAAATACATGTCATACTCCTTTGTCCTCACATCAGGAGACAGAGGACTGTTAAAAGCAACTCAATATGGCAGCTTTGATCTGTTCCTTTTTCTGTGTTTTTTGTGAAAGCAATATATGTAAAAAAATGTGTGGGCTTGTGGGTGATAATAATATTTTATCCTTACTTACATGATCACTGTGAGGGAGTCTGAAATGTATAGGAGAAGAAGCAAGGAAATTTCCTTATGACTTCCTCTGAAGGAGAAAGAGATTACAAAAACTAGCTCCCTTTTCCTTGGTGTGAAAGGACATGGCTTATGTTATAAGATGCTAGCATCAGTAGAAAGGGTAGGTTGGACTAAGGCAGCCCTTAGTAAGGTCATTTCATGTTCTTACCAGAAGCTACATGACCAGGTCATGCTATAATTTGCATTGCCTTTGTGAGTCTTATTAAACATTTCCAAGGCATATAACCTGTAACCTTGCTCAAACCTGGCCTTTTTGCATTCTTTTGGCTGGGAGCCCAATGATTACTACTGTTGTGCATGACCATAAAATACAGTTTGTTACACTTGCAGTATCTCCAACTGCTTTTATTCCTTATTTAAGTGGGCACTTTTCTCACAATAGGTTACAATTATGTGGTTACAGTCATCATCTTCAATTTTTTGATGCCTCTGTTAAAATACTCTTGGCCACATCAATTGGATATTTACTTGGTATCTGCAATGGAAAGTATTTTTCATTCTTCCTCTGGGAAATAAAACATCTGCCAATTCTACTGCAGCTGAAAGTATTTTTATTTATTTTGGCATTTGGGAATTATAAGGGCACTATGCTTACTGATTAGTGATTTAGGCTTACTGATTGAATAGGGTAATTATTTTATATAGCTTGTTTTATTTTATCCTACCTTGTAAAATGTAATATATCTTATATTTTTCTTTTAAAGTGTATATTGGTTATACACTTTAGGACAAATGATACATAAATATTTTCAGTGACAACCAAGGAAGATGATTGTTGCATTGCGTATAGCAGAAGGTGTGTATTTGCCTTTTTCAGTCAATATGTGGAAAAATCTGACAGAGTGGTTGAATGGAATGTGAGAGATTATGATGCTGGAGTGTGCTCCAACTGAGAGCTGGAGGCTCATCCTGGACTTGTGAAGGACCACACACATTGCTTTGTGTTGGAAGGATGGAAGATTAAGAATTGGACTGTGCCATGTTCCAGAAGAAAAGGACATACTGCAGTGATAAGGAGCTATGGTGGTTGGAGCAGGATCTAGAGCAGGCATGTCACACTGCCCCATGGGTTGGATGCGTTATGCTGAAACCACGCCCATCCCATTGCCGGCAATGGGGAAAAAGTTGTGATATGTTGCATGACATCATGTGACGTCGCTCTAGAGAAAGTACAAAGGTGCCCAATCCATCCAAGCCCTGTGGGTGGTTGAGTATTGTTCTCCCACATTTGCAACCCACGTTTTCCTTTCCTAAATCATATTGGTGAAATTTCTCATCCATTGTCTTCTGGATTCAAGTGGGGGACAACCTACTAGTCAACTTGCAAGACAACCTACTAGTCAACCTGCTTGCATTAAGGGTTGATGATTAGGTATTATAGTGCAATATTGTGTCAGCTCCTACACTTGAGACACTAGTGAAAGAAGCAAGAAAAACATGGAAAAGGTGGTCATTTGAATTAGGAAGCTTAGAGCAGTCAGATCTAACTGCTTGTATTGTAGCAGCTGCCTGCACTGCTGGTAAAATCCTAAAGGGCACAGCTGTAGGTTATTTTTATATTTATTTATTAAATTAATACACCACCCGTGTTCGCTGTTTGAATGTGTAGTTTATTATTCATTAAATCAAAAAGTTTTAATCAGATTGCATTCATCATCCTTTCTTGTCTACTTTAGGCCAGGACAAGATAACCTTGCAAACCTCTATAATGTTTGCATCATTGATGGCAATGCTATCTCCAAGCAGACCATCACAAATATCAAATCCAAATCAAATAATATCTGCTGGTTGCATGCAAGTGTATGATTTTTAAAGTTTGAAAGTTTGTACCTTTTTTAAAAAAAATTGAAGCTACCAATAAGCTCTAAGTACAATGACATTATATTGGCATGTTGTTTGAGTTTTTATACTTCTTTCTTTCCTTTTTACTAAAAACAAGGCAGACAAAAGCTACTGGCTTATTTTCATGGTAACCTTGCAACATCCATCAGATAACAATGACCTTAGTAAATGTTCTTCAAGTCAATTTTAATGATATCAAGAAGTTTCTTTTCCCTATGACTATTTTTCCCTTCAAATTGGATCCATGTCTCCTTGCATTCTCTCAAGCTGATGAGAATGATTAGACAGACATGTTCCTAAGGTGATAAATAAGCAGGCTTTCCAAGGAGATGAAGCTATATAATTGATCTGGAGAACAGAATTTTTTTTAAAAAAAGAATATACATATTCTTCATAAGGCCTTGCAAATTGTGAATTTGGATTAGATTTCGAGATTTATGTACTTGTGTTTTCATGCCTTCAGATTAGTTTTATCTTACATTGGCAACTATTGGCATATGTTTTCTTTTAAGCTTTACATTGATTTTTGTGATGAATTTTAAAATATGGGCTAATAATAGTTCTGAATTAATTTCTTATTAAATCTCACAAGTACGAAATTTGTTTATAGTTTCTCTATAGCATATATGCATTCAGCTATCTATTCCATATAAAACAAAAAAAATCTAGCAATATTTAATGTAAGATTACTTCTCTTGTTAACATGCCCACATTAATATATATAAGACTAATATAATTGCCTAAGCTCCAGCTTCCAGATATTGCTTTTATCTTTGCATATCCTAGGCTCCTAATGTGAATAAAATAATAACCACAATGAGTTTCAAAACAAATATTTATTTGACAAAGTAGTTTGAAGCTTGGGTAAGGCATGGTGACACACAGAGATGATAATGATGATGATTTTATTTTTATCCTGCCTTTTTATATGGTTAAAAATATGTTTGAAATGTGTACACCCATGGTTTGAACTATAAAGTTCCTTAGTCTATAAATTCAGTAATCTTATACTATTGACAACAACAAACAGCACAAGTAATAATATTTAACAAATGACAATGTTGAGCAATGATTATTTGGGTAAAAATAACTATTTTGGGTAAAAGTGAAATTCTCACCTGTAGATATAACCTTAGTATATTTTCTAGTTAGTAATAATAACTTAGTTTTTGGTTTGTTTCTTAGTAAACACAACTGAACAATCCAAATGTGAACATTAATATTATGTTTATATGATTGAAAGAATTATAAATGTATTGTCATACTTTATGGAGCTTTGAGTACTAGGTAAGAGTGAGCTTCAGTAATACTGGAAACCCCATCTCACAATATGTACATTATGGAAATAAACAAATAAATATTACATTCTCACTAACACTAATGCATACAACAGTAGTCCAAACCTTTTCAATTTCATTGCCATTCCATTACATATATCATTATAATTTATTTATCAAATTTATATAGCTGTTCATCTCCTAAATATGCCTCTAGGCAGCTTAAAGTAAAAACAGAATTAAAAAAAATCTAAAACCATGAAACAATTAAAACAAATATTACACACAGCATAGAGAGTGTCTTGAAGATCTTACATACAATGTAGCCATTTCATGGGCTTTCATGTGTTCTCCAAGTATGCTGACAAAACCAGGTTTTAAGGGATTTCTGGAAATCATTAGGACTGATCTTATCGCCATGATAGAGAAGGCTCATCTCCTGGTTCACATCTGATGGAACTTCTTAGCACATGGAACCCATAACACACCTCTCATGCTGGACCTGTAAATAATGGTGTGTAGAGTTCTAAACACTTAGAATGCATCATCTGAAAGAATCTTCACAGGAATCATAGAATCCAGAATTACTATTCTCGGTTTTTAAATAGGAGTTTGAAACTTACAAAGTACAGCTTGCCTAAGACCATGTTGATTGATTCATGGCAATTGTTAGATTCATAACAGCGGTTTATATTCCATTGCTTTTGCCATTATGCCTGGTCACCATTAGAAGTGTTTCAAGACCAGCTGGAATTTCAGTATGATGTCAGAATGATTTCAGTTTGAAACTCCTCTTGTATGTCTCATTATCTGCATTGGTACAAATATACTTTTGCTCCTAGGGAAGTGGTTTCCAGAAAAGACATCCATTTCCCTGTGTGATACAGAAGCTAGCATCTACTTAATGAACCATGAGAGAATCTGAAGGGAGCTGACGACTGCATTGGAAGATCCATGTATTAATTTATAGCATTTGCATTTTAATGACAATTTGGACAAAATGGTGCTTCATCTGTACTGTTCTATTATTTTTGGAATGTTCTTCCTTGCATTTGTACAATAAGCATACTGTATTATAATGCAGTTTCCAGCATAATAATGTAGGCAGTAAAATATTTTTAGAAGTATTTTATCATTTTTTAGACTCAACTCTTCCATGAAAATACACATTTATTTTTACATGATTTTCTGTAATCTAAGCTATATTAAATCATAGTGAAATATTGTAAATAATAAGCTACCTACTACTATATTGATTTATATTATATAATTATATGAGAGCCGATCCCCCCACAAATTTATGCTTAATATGCAGACTAATAGTTATAGTTATAGTTTATTTGATTTATATACCGCCCTTCTCCTTGGTAGGACTCAGGGCGGTTCACAGGGCATATATAAAAAACAAAAAACACAATACAAAAATTAAAAAAGAATTAAACCCTTGCCCAATAAAACAGTAGTACAGATTAAAAACAATTAAAAAACCCACAATCCCCATCAGGCCAGACCAGCTAATTCGAACAGATGGGTCTTCAGGCCCCGACGGAAAGTTCGAAGGTCTGGTGCCATCCGGAGCTCCACCGGCAATTGATTCCATAAAGCCGGGGCCCCCACAGAGAAGGCCCTCCCCCTGGGGGCCACCAGTCGACATTCCCTGACTGGCGGCACCCTGAGGAGGCCCTCTCTGTGGGAACGCACAGGGCGGAGGGGAGTCGATGCCGGCAGCAGGTGGTCCCTGAGGTAACCCGGACCCATGCCATGTAGGGCCTAATGCAAGTTTGAACACTTATTTGAACAATTTTTAAAACAGAATGATAGGTGTCCATGAATCTCTTCTTCTTGTTTCTATATTAAATTCCATTTTGACCAATTATGCCATTTTGCTTCTCCTGACCTCTGCAGCAGTTGATTTTCAGCCCTAGCTATGGCATCATTTTTATCACATCCAGGTATTTAAATGAATTTGTGAAATAATGCTTTGGCAGAGTTTTCTATGGATGCTGAGCTCCGCAAAATATGCACTGTATTAACAAACAGTATTTAAAACTGAAGTTAACTTATCATATTCTGTTGTGAAACATCAATAAAGACTGCCAAAATCTACCAACTAGATCAAAGAGTAGAAATGATTGCATGGACTGTAGTTGCTGTATCACAGCTGCATATGTATCGGGATTGAGCTTGCAAACTTCAAGAGATTCCCTTAATTTCACCTTCATTCCATCCTCCAACTACATGTAAGTTTCAAGCCCACAGTGTTGGCTCCATCTTGTTATGCAGTTGAGAAACTGTAGCCATCAAAAAATAGGTTAAGGTACAGGTTTTGTTTTATAGCACTGCATGGAAAATCAGTTGCTGCTCATAACAGCTCTGTGGTTGGTTGATTTAAAACAGGAGGATAGCTTTGAATGATACCCAGACTGTTCACCAAGGAAAATATTCTGTCTTTAAGCCTTTCTGACTGACTGTGTTTAATCATGCTGAGCAGGCCAAATTAGTCTGCAGTATTCTCACGTTGCAGAAATATTTAGAGATGGCTCTCTACTCCTTGCACTGTACATCGGTTTTCTGAAATAAAACAGGGAAACATGGTGCTTAGATTTAAACACATTGTTTAATTGCTAGTTTATATTAAAACAAAACAAACCAACCAAAAAACCCAATGGTTTTATAATTTTCTCATATTTTAGGAAGGGACAATATTTAGGAAATTATAGCTTTTCTAAAAATAAATGGATGAACCAAATGAGGGGCACAAGACAATAAAGCATGAAAATCAGACTAACACCCTAAAACCTCTGTGGTCTTTTGCTTCAGAATAAACTCCTAAGTAACAATCTAATACTTTTGAAGTACTGTAGGTCATTAATACAATTTATGTCATTGACATTACTGATGCAATTTGTATTTTTTCCATGATTATTTATTTACATCATTTGTATCAGTTTACATCAATTAGCATAACTATGTAATTGTGTAAATGATGTAAATTAAATCTGTGGAAAGAAAAATCTTTATCAGGGTCCAGTCCAAGCTGGGAATAAGCAAAATGGGGATTGCTTTAGAAAGAAGGTTGGAGTTTATTGAAGAGCAAAGTCAGACAAAAGCATGGCTCTGGGAAAGCTGACCACATGTAGTACGGAGTGGTGGGTTTTTATACCTTCTTGAGCTTTTGTTTGGAGTTGTTTCTGTGGCATGAAATTTGACCTGAGTTTGAGTGTGCCTTTCTGGTATTCTGATGGTGAAGGGTTAATCCTATTATGTCCCAAAGGTCATATACTGCTTCCCTGCGGGTGTGGCTGATGACTATGTTCTATGTTGGAGTTTTTGGTGTGAGGGATTTTTGTTTCTAGGGATCTTTGTCTTTCTAATCCCATCAGCTCTAAGCTTCCAGGTGCCAGTCTTTCTGAAAGGAGTATGATATCTGCATTTCTACAGAGCTGGTTTCTGCTTAGTGGAGGGAGATTTGAGGCTATTAAGAAAAACTGGGCATGTTTTTCTGCCTTTTTAAGATCCTTTGAGGAAATATAATATTCTGCCCTTTTAATATTTCCTCCTCTGGGGGGGGGGCTGACTTCCCACACATCAATGATTAAATCCAGCTTTAACAGACATTTCACTTCAACAGGTATCTCTTTTTCCCATTTGATCTATTAAACCAAGACTTTATTATTATAAAACAAATAAGAGGCATATGATAGAAAGTGACATAGTGGCCATTTCTACTGCCTCAGTTCACATTTTTGTTAAGTGACAGTAACTCAAATCAGAGCAAATGCAGTTAATATATAAAATGGCATGATCACCATGATCATCATTATGGAGGCAAGTCCCTTAGTGCAGGGTCTTCAACCCTCAGTCCACGCCCCACTCCTAGGCCGTGGCCCACTGAGAACCAGGCCGTGCAAGTGGCAGGCGAGCGCATGTGCAAAGGTCTATTGCACTGCCACTGCAAGTCCGCAGAGCTGGAAAGGTTAACGACTGCTGCCTTAGTACTTTATTGGAATGACCATTGTAGCAGGAGAAGATACTGTACGTTATGATGAGTGTCTTAGATATAATAAAGAAAGCTGAAATGTGGTTGGCAATTCAGCCTGAAGAACACAGTGCATACGCAGTTGCATAAAAAGAAAAAAAATAGATAGAAAAACAGGGTTGCGAAACATGCTGGCATATTGTCTCTCTCTCTAAAGTAATGCCTCATAGGACAAGACACTTGCAAATTTAGATTTAAAATATCAAATGTTTCTCACATCCTAGTGAAAAGTATTATAATAGAGTATGTTTGGACTAAAATAAGTTCCTTTGTAGGAATGGAAAATGCCTTTAAATGCTAACAGCCATACTTTCTAGTTTACCTTTTGAGCTCAAAATATATTTTCCTTTCTTGCCACATTTTGTAAACAGTAGTGGAAATTACAAGTAGCTTTTGGGTAAAATAAAATATTAGGTTGAAAATGAACACCTACAAAGTTGGTGGTGCAAAAAAACAATTTATTTTTTCTTCCCCAAATCCTTGTCTTCATGTTTTCTATTTTAGGATGGAAAGAAAGAAAACCTGACAAATATTTATCTTTACTACTTGCAAGGAATGATCATAACACAAAGTATTTATCCAACAGTTCTGAGTTGTAACCGCTCCAATGGATTTCACATGTCTTCTTAAATTTCACTATCTTTAGTTTCCTGTTGTTTTCAAAATTGTTTTTCTCCCTCTTTGAAGGTATGTTCTTTAGAATCAAGATGTAGGATATCCTAGAAATTAAATTACAAAGTGGGAATGAACTTAATTCACTGTCAGTTAATAGTGGGTGCATCACCAGTATATTAAGTTCTGCATAACTACAGTGGCACAGGACCCCATTCACTGAAGCTTAATGCAGGCAAGAAAGTGTGTTAAATCAAATAATATGAATAATTCATGATACCATGTTTTATAATCTGAGAGATAAACAGGAAAAAAGGAAACAAAATCCTAAATACAAAGAAGTTTCCTTTACAGGATTTTGTTTGTTTGTTTGTAAAAAAAGTTCATCTCTATTTGGTAGAGCAGATTATGGAATGTATATTCAAGTCAGGAAAACAACACCACAACTCACCCCAGCTCCCAACTCTGCACAATGGTTCTTTCCCCTGACAGAATTTCTCAGTGCCAAAAAACAAACTATCCTGTAAAGGCTTTGGTTGTTTGTAGTGTTTTTGAACTTTCTGCTGTCTTTTTATTGTTGTTAAAATTGGCCTTTCTCAACCCTTTGCAACCAATTAGAAAAGCAAATAAATTATCCACTTTATCTTCCTGCCAACAGAGCTTGCATCTGCATTTACTTACAGGGAACAAGCAGGGTAATGGGTCTGCAGCCTTCTAGTGAATCTTCCTCAGCCTGCCTGCCATTTACATAAAATCCTGGGAAATGGTGGGTAGTTGCTGTGTGTAATATAGTATGAGTTGGATTTGCTCTTTGTGGATGTCAAGGCTTTTCTCCTTAAATGCCCTTTTGCATCATGAAAACATTAGTTGTAGTAAACAGATTTTTAAAAAAGCATTCTGGTCTTATATGAAGTTACATTGTCAGTTTACTAATGGCTTCAGATGAGACAACAGTAGCTTTCCCTCTTCACTGTCTCAATTGCTTGGCCATTGCTCGGTTTCTACTGCTTTGAAACAGTGAGGGCAAATAGAGTTCATTATTCTGCTGTATTCCAAGCTGAAATAATTATAAGCCTAGGCCATCTGTGCCTGTCTTTTACAACACTTTCCTGAGGACAAATTAAGGGCAGTTGCTTGAGGTCAAAACGCACTCCTGCTGTGATGTCCCCATCTTCCATTTGCAGGAAAATGCAGAATATAACAATGCATTTCAAAGGCCTTAACAAAATTATAATTGATTCTAAGCTACAGTTACAGGGTCTGTGCTCAATTTAACACATTTACATGCCCATAATCAAATATCAGCAATACAAGATATTGCATAGTGAGAGACAGAGATAACTTTAAGTCATATACAGTGTTGAATAAGTACATTCTGACCACCCAGTGGATATTTCCATTGGTCTCCTCTTCTGTCCATACTGCCTACCCAAATTTATCTTTGAAGTGTCTTCAAAGATGATCTTGCACTTTCCAAAGTAGTTATGAAAATAAATAGAGAACTTTCTCTTTTCTCCTCTCTTATTTGTCACTCATCTTGGTCCTCTAATATCTACCTGCCCTGTTGCTTACTTTGAGCATATCAATTAAAGAATGACAGTAGGATGAAGAAAACAGGCTGTCATGGTTCCGATGAATGAGACAAATCAAACAAATTGCAGACATATTATTTATCTAAAAAGTTTTAATAATGAAACAAAACATCAGCACTCATGGAGGGATGCCAGAATCTGAAATCTCCTCCCCCCAAACCTATCGTAACACACACACAATCCCCGCCCTTATCTACACATCATAAATCACATTATCCAATTAGTTTTACATATGAGGTCTCACCTCCCATTCTGTACACAGGCTTTTCTAAGCTTCTCAAAATAGTCATTAGAAAATTCCCTCCCTTCAAGATTCAAAGCGAAGCAGTTTAAACAAAAGGCTGTCTCTTATATTGTCAGTGCAAAAACATGTCAATGTTTGCAGCATTGACACAGGCCTTATTTAGTGCAGCACCAGCCTTTGGCACAACACATCCCTTCTTGCCTGCATTCAGTCTTACAGTAAGATATTTTTGAGTCATATGAAAAAGTTATGCTGTTTTCTCAGATGACTGTTGTCTTTTTATGTAAAGTTTTTTTTTTTAAATTTTGTGCAGCCACTGCAAGTTGTTCTGGATAGTGGTAGTTTGGTAATCTATAAATAAATATATAAATTTATGGGATTTGTGCAGCCAGTTGTTAATTTGCAGTATTTTTCTTCCATTTCAGGTCTTCTATAGTCTTGTCTTGTCCCAATCCATGCATGCACACAAGGAATTTTAATGCTGTATTAAGGCACTGCAAGCTCCTATTGTTATTCCTCCAACTCACTGAAAAAGCGAGGTCTTGATTTGTCAGAGTTCACACCGCCAGGACACGATGTCAAAGTGCAAATATAAAGTTCAAGTTCAAGGTACAAGTTTGCAAATCCACACATGAATTCCAGGGTCCAAGCACAAGTCCAAAGTTCCAACACAATGTTCAAAGCCAAGTCCAGAATACAGTCATGAAATCCAAGGTCCAACATGTGCTTTGCTCTACATGTTGGGCTAAATAAGTGCCAGCCAGTGCAACTCTTTAGGAGCGGTAAGGCCGCTTCCTCACAAGTAGCCTCACTGACCTTCCTCCACTTGGCTCTATTTGACCTGGGATCCAGGGGGGATCTGGCAATTCCTCCTTGTCTCTGTTGATGGACTTTAGCTGTGCCTCTTATCCACCCCATACCTCTGGTTCTTTCTACTTCCCAGCTGCAGCTGCATTTCTCCTCTTGCCTCCTCAGCCAGGTGTTCATCTGGTTGCTCATTTGCCGGCCCTTCCAATGTTCTTGGCTCTCCCACTCTTGCTCATCCACTCTTGGCATGAAGTCTCCTGTGTCCTCCAAGTCTTCTCCATAGCATGCTCCAAAGTCCCCAGAGCTGGGTCTTCCTCATCTTCCAAGTTGACATCCAGGGAAGCCATTACAAGTCCTAGCTAAAGAATGACACTTGAGGCCCCAAGATTTTGAGCCTTCTTATCAGATATTTTTTAAAAAATTGTGAAAGTTGTAGCTCTTCTCTGCAGCATGATTTGTTCCGGTGTGGACTACCAGGGAGAGATAATTGTCAGTAGTTTTGATAAGTTTGGAAGTTGTTCTGTTATGTGGATTTTTTTTGTCCCTGGCAGACAGAATCATGAACCAATGGGTTTAGTTGACAGACATTTGTTCTGATTATTGTGGATGTGAATCATCAAGTACTATGATACTCTTTATTGTTTTCTTGAAGGACAGAGTATATCCCCTTATGCCTTTTGAGGAGCTACCATCCTATCTCTGGTTCTGTTCTCCTGTTTTATAGGGTCACATTTTTCTATTCTTCCAAGCTCAGAAACTGCTTCTTTTGTGAGGGTCTGAAAGATGATTCCAAGTTCAGCTGTAAAGAATTGCTTTTTGTTGTCAATTTAGTCCATGAGCTTTGATTATGTTTCCATGAGAGTGCTGTAGTGCATCTCTTATTTGATCAGTGTTCCTCTCTCATCAACTAAAGAATGGCATTTATTACTTCAGTTCTTTGACATTTTCTTCAAGAACTTCTCCAAGCTTGCACCTGATGCAAATATACTGAGGTTGCTCTCTGGCAGAGATAGAAACATGTCTCTAGCATTGTACATTAAGTGTGCAAAAATCATTCATTTTGTTTCAGAGGTATTACTAACAAAAGACTTTATTTTTCTTTCCTTTCTAAGCTCTCAAGATAGTCAAGGATACATCATGGACTTAAGAGTTCCAACTTGAATTCACCCACCAAACTCCTTTACTCTCACTTTTTTTGGCCACTGAGTTCAGTCGTCCTTTACAGCTGCTTTATATTCCTCTTATAGCCTCTACTTAATCAGCAGGAAGATACTCCATGTAATACTTATTGCCATTTAGCTCTTGCTTTTTTGAATAACTTGCTATTGAGGTCAATAGTTAAAGTTCATTGAATAAGTTTAGACATCACACTAAATGCTTATTTAGCTAAGCTTTATTGAATAAATTGTAGTTTAATTTATACACTACTTTAAGTTAACATTGGTCTTTGAGGGCTTAGTGCTAATACCTCAGCTTGCCAATCTTTAACAAGTATTAAGAGGATGTTTTTAAACCCACCACTGCCATTTAAGCAGAGTAGACAGCATACTGTCATGTGTAATATCCAGGTTGCCATGTTACTTTAGTAACTAAGTGGAACCATTTATCCTATTTGAATTATTTTAACCAACTATTTTTCTAACATTTGTATCCATCTTCTGGACAGGATACACACAGCAGGTAAGCTACAAGTTAATTATCAAGCTTACCTGGCCATTGAAAAAAAGCATGAGTATTAGTTCACAAAGCTGAAATAAATATTTTGGCATATTTCACTTCCCCAACCTTCACAGTAGAAATCAGACAGAGTTCTTTCCCTTTATATTTCTATAGCAGGAGTAGATTTCCATATCAGAAATGCTTTAATGTGTTTAAATGTTTAATATTAAAATATTTAACATATAAGAAATAATGATTTTAATTTTATCTTTTATATAAAAGAATGGTTATTTCATAAATTTCTAAAATAGGAAGGATTGAAACATCCATTGGTTAGATGTAATAGGGCTAAAGTTAAATTGTAATAATCTGTGAAGTCTTATTAATGGAAGAATCTGATAACCTAATTATTCAGAGTCCGTTATTCAATTCCAGTATCTGAATTTTAATATAAAATACTGAAGCACATAGCCCATAGAGGTTAAATATATATTCTATTTCTTTCAAAAAGATAAAACCCTACCCCAAAATTTCAAAGAATTAAAAAATAAGGTAACAGACTGTTTTGGAGATGTGCCCACCTATCCTAAAAAACAGTGGATAGAATCCTAGCAGTGATTTGCAAGCCTATCTAGAAGCTAGAATTATAATGATTCTTTAGAACGTGAGATATTCTGGGCCTAGTTTACCCACCTTTATTCCCTGCTAGTAGTAGCACAAACATGCAGAAAATGAACAAGGTTAGGGACTCACTAGTACCTAGATTCTCTCAGTATGGTGCTTAACATTTCTTTAAATCAGGCGCTGAAAACCTGGTGCATATCAGTACATTTGTACTTCAGTTACTATCATTCGTAGCCAGCATGACAAATGGAAAGTCATTGGAAGGGTTGAGGTCCAATGCCTGGAGGAGGAAGGTACCCGATTGCCTAATTCAGCATGAGATAACTATCACTCTCTGATTTGGGACATAAAGATGAATGTACAATGGGCCTTTAGTGAAGAAAAGATGGGCTTTTCATTCAGCCCCTTTCCAGAACTATTCTAGCTACAGTCTATGTAATTAATATTATAGTATTTTATTACCTTTATAACAATGTTTCTCAACCTGGACACTAGTACTAGACAACTTTAAGATGGGTGGGTTGGCTTTTCTGGTTGGGGAATTCTGGGAGTTGAAGTCCACCCATCTTAAAGTAGCCCAAGTTGAGAAACACTGCTTTTTAAAATTAATATAATGATTTTTTACATTTATAAATTCAAAAAAGTTCTAATTCTAGTAAGTTGTGATGGATCCGGATAATATGGAGAAAATAATATTATTTGTTATTTAACAGCATATACAGTGATCTCTTTGAAAGAAGCAAAACTTGGAGTGAAGGGCGTGGGAGACATATATTTATGAAAAACAATTTCTTAAGAGTAATTAATAAAGCAGTATGAACAGGGTCAATACTACTTTTAATTAAGGAGATTGCTTAATTTCATTTGTCCAAATACATTTTTCCCCTCAATATTTTCATAATCATAATCATAATAGTAAAGTTGGAAGTGACCTTGGAGGTCATCTAGTCCAACCCCCTGCTCAGGCAGGAAACCCTACCATTTCAGACAAATGGCTGTCCAGTCTCTTCTTAAAAACTTCAAGTGTTGGAGCATTCACAGCTTCTGGAGGCAGGTTGTGCTACTGGTTAATTGTTCTAACTGTCAGGAAGTTTCTCCGTAGTTCTAGTTTGCTTCTTTCCTTGATTAGTTTCCATCCGTTGCTTCTTGTCCTGCCTTCAGGTGCTTTGGAAAATAGCTTGACTCCCTCTTCTTTGTGGCAGCCCCTGAGATATTGGAACACTGCTAGGTGACAACCCCTCATCCTTCTCTTCATTAAACTAGACATACTCAATTCCAGCAGCCGTTCCTTATACAGGTGAAACTCAAAAAATTAGAATATTGTGCAAAAGTTCATTTATTTCAGTAATGCAACTTAAAAGGGGAAACTAATATATGAGATAGACTCATTACATGGAAAGCAAGATAGTTCAAGCTGTGATTTGTCATAATTGTGATGATTATGGCTTATAGCTCATGAAAACCCCAAATCCACAATCTCAGAAAATTAGAATATTACATGCAGTCAATAAAACAAGGAGTCTACATAGAACAATATCAGACCTCTGAAAAGTATAAGCATGCATATGTACTCAGTACTTGGTTTGGGCCCCTTTTGCAGCAATTACTGCCTCAATGTGGCGTGGCATGGAAGCTATCAGCCTGTGGCACTGCTGAGGAGTTATGGAAGACCAGGATGCTTCACTAGGGGCCTTCAGCTCTTCTGCATTGTTCGGTCTCATGTCTCTCATCTTTCTCTTGGCAATGCCCCATAGATTCTCTATGGGGTTCAGGTCAGGCGAGTTTGCTGGCCAATCAAGCACAGTAATCCCACGGTCATTGAACCAGGTTTTGGTGCTTTTGGCAGTGTGGGCAGGTGCCAAGTCCTGCTGGAAAATGAAGTCAGCATCCCCATAAAGCTCATCTGTGGAAGGAAGCATGAAGTGCTCCAAAATCTCCTGGTAGATGACTGCATTGACCCTGGACTTAATGAAGCACAGTGGACCAACACCAGCAGATGACATGGCTCCCCAAATCAACACAGACTGTGGAAACTTCACACTGGACTTCAAGCATCTTGCAGTGTGTGCCTCTCCAGTCTTCCTCCAGACTCTGGGCCCTTGGTTTCCAAATGAGATGCAAAAGTTGCTCTCATCAGAAAAGAGGACTTTGGACCACTGAGCAAAAGACCAGGTCTGTTTTTCTTTAGCCCAGGTAAGATGCTTCTGATGTTGTTTGTTGTTCAGGAGTGGCTGGACAAGAGGAATACGACATTTGAAGCCCATATCCAGGATCCGTCTGTGTGTGGTGGCTCTTGATGCACTGACTCCAGCCTCAGTCCACTCCTTGTGAATGTTGTGATTCAGGGTCAGCCTGTGGGTTCGGCAGTTGGGTCAGACGACTCAGAGGAGGAGGGGGGTGTTGAAGAACTTGCTGAGGGGGTTGAAGAGCTTGCTGATGAGAGCCCTCAGCCAGGCCCCTCCCACTTGGTCACCACGGAGACCCAGCTGTGTGAGCCTGACAGCATGGATGAAGATGACCCACAGCTGGCCCTGTTCAAGGACGCCCAACGCAGGAGGCAGTCAATTAGGAGTAAACAGAGGAAGGCAATGGGGCTCCTCGGAAGGAGGCAGAGAGAAGCCACGCCCTGAACTCTATATAAGGGGAATGTGTGGGAGGGCTGGTTTGCTGAAGGCAACCGCTTGGATAGTTCCTGTTTCTTAAAGCTCCTGTTTCTTGGTTTGTTGTTCCGTTTGTTTTTGTAGCAATAAATTTGGCAGGCGTAATTCCAGCCTCTTGCCTTCTTGTAAAAGGGGTTGTCCCTGCCTTTTCTGCAGGGCCGGTAGCAGGCTGGTACAGAACAGTGAAAGTCCCCAACACTTTTGAATGGCCTTTTCCTGACAATCCTCTCCAGGCTGCGGTCATCCCTGCTGCTTGTGTACCTTTTTCTTCCACACTTTTCCCTTCCACATAACTTTCTATTAATGTGCTTTGATACAGCAGTTTGGGAACATCCAACTTCTTTTGCAATTACCTTTTGAGGCTTTCCCTCCTTATGGAGGGTGTCAATGATGGTTTTCTGCACAACTGTCAGGTCAGCAGTCTTCCCCATGATTGTGATTCCTACTGAACCAGACTGAGAGACCATTGAAAGGCTCAGGAACCCTTTGCAGGTGTTATTGCTTAATTAGCTGATTAGAGTGGGACACTTTGAGCCTAGAATATTGCACCTTTTCACAATATTCTAATTTTCTGAGATTGTGGATTTGGGGTTTTCATGAGCTGTAAGCCATAATCATCACAATTATGACAAATCACAGCTTGAACTATCTTGCTTTGCATGTAATGAGTCTATCTCATATATTAGTTTCCCCTTTTAAGTTGCATTACTGAAATAAATGAACTTTTGCACGATATTCAAATTTTTCGAGTTTCACCTGTATGTTTTAATCTCCAGACCTCTAATCATCTTTGTTGCTCTTCTCTGTACTCTTTCCAGAATCTCAACATCTTTTTTACATCGTGGTGACCAAAACTGGATGCAGTATTCCAAGTGTGGCCTTACCAAGGCATTGTAAAGTGGTATTAATACTTCACGTGATCTTGATTCTATCCCTCTGTTAATGCAACCTAGCACTGTGTTAGCTTTTTTGGCAGCTGCAGCACACTGCTGGCTCATATTTAAGTGATTGTCCACTAGGACTCTGAGATCCCTCTCACAGTTACTACTATTGAGCAAGGTACCCTCTATACTATACCTGTATATTTAATTTTTCTTGCCTAAATGTAGAACCTTACTTTTTTCACCATTGAATTTCATTTTGTTAGATAGCGCCCAGTGTTCAAGTCTGTCCAGATCCTCCTGTATCTTAAGGCTGTCTTCTGGATGTTGGCTATTCCTGCCACCTTGGTGTCATCTGCAAACTTGTCCAAATCTTTGATGAAGATGTTGAAGAGCACTGGGCCCAGAACAGAGCCCTGGGCACCCCAGTACACACTTCCCTCCATGTAGATGCAGTTCCATTGAGGACCACACACTGAGTACAGCCGGTCACCCAGCTATGAATCCATCTGGTGGTGATGCTGTCTAACCCACATTTTTCTATCTTATCAAGTAGTAGTTTGTGATCTACTTTATCAAATGCCTTACTGAAGTCCAAGTAAATTATATCTACAGCATTCCTCTGATCCACTAATTTTGTCACTTGGTCAAAGAATGCAATAAGATTTGTCTGGCATGATCTGTTTTTGACAAACCCATGTTGGCTTTTAATAATGACTTTGTTTGTCTCTAGGTGCTCGCTGATTTGCTGTTTGGTTATCTTTTCCAGAATCTTCCCAGGTATTGAGGTCAGGCTGATAGGTATGTAATTTTCTGGATCCATTTTTCCCCCTTTTGGGGGGGACTTTTCCAGTCCTCTGGTAGTTCCCCAGTGCTCCAGGATCTTTGAACAATATAGTTCAGTGGTTCTGAGATCACATCTGCCAGTTCCTTGAGAACCTTGGGGTGTTATCCATCTGGTCCTGGTGATTTGAACTCATCTAGGCTGGACAGGTGCTCATTTACCATTTTCTTGCCTATCTTAACTTGCGTTACTATTCTGTTTTTTATGGCACTATTTTTGATAGGTTGGTCTGTTTTTTCCTTTATGTAAAGACAGATGCAAAAAATGAGTTAAATAGTTCTGCTTTCTCTCTGTTGCTTGTCACCTTCTTGCCACTTTCACCCACTAATGGACCAATCATTTCCTTAACTATTTTCTTGTTTTTTATATGTTGAAAGAAGCTTTTTTTGTTATTTTTTACTTTGGTCGCAAGCCTTAGTTCATTTTGAGCCTTAGCTTTCCTCACTTCATCTTTGCAGGCTCGGGCTATTTGCTGATATTCTGACTTAGTTATGTGCCTCTCTTTCCACTTTCTATACTTGTCCTTTTTATCTTTCAATTTATCAGAGTTTATGCAGCCATGCTGGTTTCTTTTGAGAGCTGTTATTTTTCCTCTTTGTTGGTATTGTGCTAGACTGGGCTTTTATTATCTCACTTTTCAAAATTTCCCAAGCTTCTTGAGTTGTTTTCCCCTTGAGGATTCTCATCCATGGGAATTGATTTTCTGTCATTATAAGTAGTAGTGGGAAGAGAGAGAATGCTTGCTAAAAGAATAAAAACAAATAGCAATATTGAAGCCAGTGACAAGTGAATGAAAAGTAATGCCTCCTATCTATGTCACCAGTGGATGGCAATACTGAAAATCCTTGTGCATTCTTTGCCATCTGTTCTTCAGTTCAGCTGGTGGAAAGTTGCTTTGGCAAAAAGGTTGAGTTGCTAGTATTTCTGAAATAAAAGCTTGAATTGAGTACTGGCTGTGTGATTGAATTCTGAATGCCAAAGCAGTTTCTCCAGTTGATATTCACTGTCAGATTTATAGTGTTTATAGTGATGATTGTGTTGACATGAGTACTGTGCATCTCTAGGCCAAAAAATATAAAATGGTGGACGAAACAGTGACTTGTGTGATCAAGAATAAAGTAGATGAGCTATGACAAAAATCCATTAGTTTCACCACCCTGCTATCAGTCCAGATTTGGGACCACATGATTTTCTATTTTTACCAAATTGAATATCTTCATGGGCATTTATTTGTCTCAAATAAAGAAGGAGAAAGAACTGTCATGACTTGGTTGAAAAGACAAAATGTAGAGTTCTTTGGTGAGGGCTTTAAGAAACTAGTCTGTCATTGGCAGAAGTGTATAGTGAATATTGATGATTATGTGGAGAAATGCAGGTAATAAACAAGCTTATTTCAAGGATAATTTTCAGGTATTAAAATGTTTCTTCTTAAACTGAGATTATGGGACTGGATGCATTACTTTCATTCATCCCTCATGCCTGTATATTTTGATAAGTCTTATCTGTTATCCAAACTGCTTATTTATGTTTCAGAATAAAATAAAACTAAGCAACAATAAACATATGAGCTCTTGTTGTGTCCCCATGAAAATCCCATTTTCATGCATCGTCAGTAACATAGTAGATGTTCCAAAAATAGGAACAAAAATGAAGAAATGTTAGTAGTTGTTCATATATTTAGTGACATTCCAAAAATAATCAGTAAACATGGACCTTAATTTAATAATAATAACAACTGTAAATGCTAATAAATATAATTTCAGATATTCTCTACACAGGAAATATTTCTCATGTTTCCTTTTTTTTTTAAAAAGAACATTCTGAATCAAACTGAGACAACAAAGTACCTTTAAATGTACAATTTGTGGTTGCCTATGCTTTGTATTTCCAATAATCACTTCTGTTCAATCTTGTTTTGGTATACCTGCATGCAATATGCAATGTTATATACTGGTATTGAACAACAACTAATACACAGTCCCAAAAAGAAAACCCTATTATCATATCTCAGAAATCCTCATGGTGGCTGAGTGGGTTAGGACGCTGAGCTTGTTGATCAGAAGGTCAGCAGTTTGGCGGGTCGAATCTCGAGTTCCATGTAACAGAGTGAGCACCTGTTACTTGTCCCAGCTTCTGCCAACCTAGCAGTTCGAAAGCACGTAAAAATGCAAGTAGAAAAATAGGGACCACTACAGTGGGAAGGTAACAGCGTTCCATGCACCTTTGGTGTCTAGTCATGCTGGCCACATGACCACGGAGACGTCCTCAGCCAAGCGCTGGTTCTTCGGCTTTGAAAGAGATGAACACCGGCCCCTAGAGTTGGAAATGACTAGCATGGGGGAACCTTTACCTTTACCTTTTTATCACTCAATTAATGTCTGATGAGAAGAGGTGGAAGAAGCCCCAGTCACAACTGATACTAATTCAAAACTAGTTTTTAAGATCCTGGGTAATGTGATAGTGGAGAACTAGAAGAAATCCAGGTTCATATTTAGTCTTAATCATGGAAAGTCATTGGGTAAACTGTGGAGCATAACTATCTCTTAGCCAGGTCTTCTGCATCATAAAACTGCTTAAGACAATTCTTGTTAAAGAAAACATGATTGTTGTGGTGGTGAAAAATTGGATGTAGGAGTGTTATGTTTGTCACTTTAAATTCCTGTGGGAAAAACAGGATAAAAGTAGCAAATAATGAATAAGTGTTATTATTGTACATCTATATAACTATCCATAAGTGTTTTATACTGGGAAATATACAGAAAATTCTAATTCTTATGGACCTAATTGAAATACAGATTAATTCATAATTATGCTGACTGAACTCTGAAAAACTTAGTGTAGTATTGAATTTTTGCATAAAAATAAAACCATTTCTGTAGTACATAAAAGAATTAGAATGCAAGCATGTCCTACCATAAAAGAAAAAGTGAAGCCATGGCATGCCACTGTTGCCTAATGGGGTGGACAATGTTCCCCTTGCGTTTCACAAGAAGAAGTCCTGGGTCTGAGAATGTAAAAGAAATTTAGTCAAGATCTGTGGAAAAAAATATTTGTATGTCCCATTATAATAATCAGCATAGAAGCTGTATCACTCAACAGAGTCCATTTTCTTATCATACAGTATTTCAGGAGATTTCATATATGCAACTCCATTTCTTTCCACCATGCAAATATAAAACTTAGCTGCAGTGTTACAGCAGCCTAATAATTTTGCATTGTAGATGTATACACATATTTTAATGTACCCTTTATTATCCCTTGATGGATGGAGTCCATAATTTAAAATCATTTAGTACAAAGTCATTCCAGAAATTTACAGTAATAATTTACTCACAAAAAATATTTCTAGATATTAATTTTATTAATTCATTGTATTGCTTTTATAATTTCTATCATATAAATTTCAAAAAGTAGCTCAGAATTGGACAAAAGTTGGCAGTTGAAAAATTGTGCAAAAGGTAGCTTAGAGATAAAGAGGCCAAGTGCTTTCATTAAGGGGTGGGGGCAGGGCTTTTTTCTCATAGAACGCTCAGAACGGAGTTCCGGCACCTTTTTTGGATGGAACCTTGTAGGGTAGGCAAGGTGACATGTGTGACATGTATGACATGTGTGAGTTCCAGCACCTTTTTCTTTTACAAAAAAAGCACTGGGTGGGGGTAATTGAGATGTCCAATGTTGCATGGGGCAGAACCTTTTCTAATCACATTCCACTTTGCCAGGACATATTTTGAAAATCAGTGCTGCTGTTACCTTTTTGAAAAAGCAAATATATGAAAAATGAAAACAGTAAGTTCTCCAACACAGTTTTCAAAATGATCAGAAACACAGCTGACCTATGCGGATGCTGCCTCATCTACTTCCCATTGTTTCAAACTTTATAGGCCTTGACAATATACCCCATTCTTTCTTGCTTTTTTGTTGTTTTAATCTTTCCTTTAGTTTATACAGTGCTTTTCTCAAGCTATAGTCATTGACTCCATTTTCAGGATATATGTATACTTGTACATACAATGTACAGCACTGGAACCTTGTTCTAAACTCTTGGACGGAAACACCATTACACAGCAATCTTCCTATGCTCTACTGAATATGTGAAGGTTCAAAGTAAAAATAAGGCTAATAAAATCGAATCAAGGTCTGATTCTGTCATATATAGGAAGAGTTCCAGCTACATTGTATGGATTGTATATTCAGTTTGACCCTCACACTTTCAAGAAACAAGTGAAGATCGCTTTCCTTGACCCCATAAAAGTCTTTCATTGGAAAATATGATTAAGAAGAAATAGTCCACATAGCCCATCTGAGTTCCTTTGTTTACATTCCTAACTACATTTAAATGCCATAATCTAACACAGCACATTATTCCATAGTATGGCAATATTCATTGTCAAACATACAATTTAACGCTGGATCTTATGGGTAACATGAAACTATTTTTTAAGCTCAGCTGCTAGAAACACTGATCAACACAATTACTGGGCAAAACTGAGCACAAAATAAAGCATTCTTAAGACCACTGATTTCAATGGCTCTAAACATGACTCAGTGTGAGATAGACTGTGAAATCATAATAATTGGAGATGGCAGACTTCTGAACAAAGAAGCACATGATGAGAATAAGAGATGGAAATCTGGAGAGATTTGTAAACTACAGGAAGCTGGAGGACAAAGGAAGATCATATCCAGTTCCTAAAATACCCAAAGAAAATAACCATTTTTTAAAAAAAAAATCTAAGTCTAATAATGTTTCTAAATTATAAAGATATGTGCATTCTAAATTATTTTGCATATTCACTCACATTTTCTCATTGTGTTCTTTTTCATTGTTTATTGCTCTATTATTTTACTTCTGTTTACACTCCTTATATTTTCTTCCTTTTATTATTGTAAACTGCCTAGAGTAGCCCCATGGTAAGTTAGACAAGAAATAAATTTAACAAGTAAATGATACTAATTTATGAGACCTTATATTATCGATTTAAATTAAATTTATAATATGAAAAGGTATATATAGTTTTAGAATGTATATATATCTAAGTATATGTAATAGAAATATTTTGGGACTATACAAATCAGCCAAGATTCAATTCAAATTTGGGACTAAAATTTGTGATTTGCCATTTAAATTGTTGAATTGAGTTGATCTAAAGATTACTATATTGAGAATCATGGTGGATATAGTGATTGAAGATCCCAGGCTGAAAACCAGGAGCCAGTGAATTCTAGTTCTGTTTTAGGCATAAAAACATCTTGGTTATTGAGTCAGTCAGCCTTTGGAAGAAGACACTTTGACAAATATTGACAAAAATATCTTCAGGAATAAGTCTAATTTGAAGACACACATCCACAAACACGAAAAAGACCTTTTACTTCTATAAAACATGAATAATTTCATCTAATCTTCAGAAAAAAAAGAATTACATTCATTCAAAAGTTTGAAGAGGCAATTTGTTATACTGTATGAAATTATGTATTTTCTATTTTTCACCTTGTAGTGTGCATTCAAAACCAAAAGTGTCACTAATATATATGACACAAATGCAGACATACTAAAAGTGTAACATATTTGTGTCTTTTTGTACTCTCATGCATAGCTATAAAGCCTAAGGATCAAAGTGATCCTGAGGGATTTTAACAGTTGTAAAATGCATAAAATGTAGTTGTTTTTCTGCTGTACCATTTTAAAATCCTGTTGAGAAGACTATATTACTTGATGAGTATTGATTTGATACCAAACTTCTATTATTTTACTATTTATGAAAATTGTAAATGGGTGTGATTATTATTTCTTTTATTTTTAAAACTAAAGCGTTATGCAATTAAATAATTGCATAAAATGGAGTTTATAATATCTGGTCAAACCTAGTTTCACTGACATATATATATATATATATATATATATATATATATATATATATATATATATATATATATATATATATATATACACACACACACACACACACACTTTATGAATTAGCCCCAATTTACTAGTTTTATTTGTGTCAACATATTTTTGAATACTATTAGCATAGTAATCAGACCTGTTCTCAAGTTCCTGAATGATGTGTTAACTTCTGAAGTAAATAGACATGCAGTGTGAAGAGTGAGCTGTCACTTTGGAAGCGGATTCCTCATCTAAATTAAAAAGCATTTCTAACTGAAAGCTGCAATATTGGCAGAATTAGGAAAAAATAAAAGCACTTTTTTTTCAAGCAAATGTTCATAATTTTTAACCAAGGGAGAAGTAGAAAACCTGAAGCAACGTAAGAACAAAGTCATGCTGTTACATTTTGTAAATGTGTAATTTCAAAATGGCTTCTTGCTTTGCTGGGAAGAACATTGTATACATTGACAAGGTTGTATAAATCAATGATAATGGAAGTGTACATGTGTATTGATTGCTTTGCTCACACCTATTCATGTGCCTATTATAAGTTTGACCACATGGCATGGATGAATGCATATTACTATGTTCTGCTGGAGTTTTATAAATAGCTACTTTAAATTATTGATTTTTCTGTCAAAAGTATTCTGAAAAAAGCCAGTTCATAGACACATTTAAAGGTGCTTTAATCTAAGAGAGAACCACCTTAATGAAATCTGTTTTAATTTATTGGATTAAAAATAATTCCAATCTTTCCTTTTTAAGGGTTAAAATTGAATCCTGTCTTTAGCTCATTTCTATAGTAACCACAAGACTGAGACTTTTTTAATGGGCACCTAATAATTAGAAAGTGCTAGAAGGTATAACAATATAATGAATCAAAACTGATAGACTTGTGGGTTTCCATAGAAACATGTATAATTATGATAATCGGTCCCTGGCGTACCCTCAAAATCGTATACATTCAGTTAAACGCAATAAACATTAGGCACTATTTAGTGAGCTGTGATGCAAATTAACAGTGTGAGATACAGGGAGCCTATGAATAAAATTGCTCTACAGTTTATCTCAAACTAATTTCCCAGATTGCTTTAATAGGTATACTGTGTGGATGGGAAGAGCAGAAAACTGTTTTGTTACTGGTAACAACAATAATATTTCAAAAAAGTGGGCTGAATTATGGTTAATTTACTTCAGCACATTATTACATGCAGGATCACAGATTGCCCACTGAGAAAATAATGTAGGGGGGGAGGTGTCAAATTATTTTTTAAAATGAATATATTTGTGTTTCTTCTTTTCAAACAAAAATATTTCTACTTCACAATAAAAGAAATATTGAAGTTTTTTGCTCTTTGATTTATTTATTATTGCTTAACGAAATTACTGGCTTGGCCTATGATTGTAGAACCATGGGCAAAATGGGAGTATTTTGATTCAATAAAAATAAAAAGGATCTTATAGTATTTTTTATTATCTTTGTAGTGTAGTATAGTATTTGTAGTATATTGTACATACACATCTACAACTATTGGATCTGGCCTACAAAAATCTGGACAATCAACAGAAAAGAGATATAGAAAACTCCTAGATTTTTACTCTCCAAATTTATTGTACCTTATTTATTTAATATTTATATAGGAATCTATATTAAATCAAATAAATAATAATAGTAGTTTATTAAACTTGTATACCAGTTGAATTCCAATGACTCACAACAGAAACAAAGAAATTACAATAAAATCAATTAAAAAAAGATGGCAAATGTAACAGACCTATTTTGAATGAAGTGAGGAGTCTTATTGCCCCTTCCTGGTAACAGCAACAACAACAACAACAATATTACATTGACATACTCTATCTACCAAGGCAAATAGGTGGACATGGAATGCTGCAAGTACATCAGATGATTGAAGAAGAAAAAATGGCTTTGGAAAAATATCTGAAGGACAATGATGAAGATGCAGTGAAATTAGTATATCAGGAAGGCTTACTGACAACTGGAGAGACCAAACTGGCCTACAAAAAAGACCAAATGAAGAACAAAATAGAGGTGTGGGAAGACAAAGCACTACATGGCCAGTACATTAAAAAAATAGCTGGGAAACAAGACATGGTAATGTCTAAGAGCAGGAAAGTTGAAGAAAGAGACCAAGGGACTAATTCTGGCTGCACAAGACCAAGCCTTAAAGACAAATGCATACAAAGTCAAAATTGAGAAGACAGCAACAGACAGTAAGTGCCACCTATGCAAAAAAGCTGAAGAAAAAGTGGACCACCTGGTAAGCTGCTGCAAGAAGATCGCACAGACTGCCTACAAGCAGCGGCATGACAAAGTAGCAACAATGGTGCATTGGAAGATCTGCAAGAAATATCATTTGCCTGTAAGCAACAACTGGTGAGATCATAAAATAGAGAAAGTCATAGAAAATGATAAAGTTAAACTGCTCTGGGACTTCAGAATTCAAACAGACAAGCACCTGCAACATAACACCCCGGACTTAACAATTGTCGATAAGAAAGACACAAAAGTCTGGATAGTGGACGTGGCAGTGCCTGGAGACAGCAGAATAGACGAGAAAGAATTGGAAAAGATAACAAAATACAAAGACCTACAAATAGAAATAAAAAGACTGTGGCAAAGGCAAGCAAGGGTAGTACCAATAGTAATAGGCACCTTGGGTGCAATCCCAAAACAACTGGAGCACCACTTGAACACCATTGGCATTGACAAATTCACCATTAGTCAATTGCAAAAGGCAGCCTCACTAGGAACTGCTTCCATCCTGCGACGATATCTATAATACCATCAAACATCCACACCTGCCTATCCCAGGTCCTTGGTAAGGACTCAATAGGTAGTCAAAAATGCCTAATCCAGTCTGACCATCTGGCTGACTGTGTGAATAATAATAATAATAATAATAATAATAATAATAATAATAATAATAATAATAATAATAATAATAATAATAATAATTAATAATAATAATAATAATAATAATAATAATAATAATAATAATAATAATAATAATAAATGATATCCTTAAAAGCATCAAACATCCACACCTATCCCAGGCCATTGGAAAGGCTTCAATAGGTGGATAAAAATGACAATTCCAGTCTAACATCTGGCTGACGGTGCGACAAACCATAATATACCCATGGCTATAGATGCATGAATCTAATGTCCAGAAAGAAAGAAAAAGTTATTAACTATTTGTGGGAATTGGATTGCCTGCAATGTTTCCATGAAGACTGAAAAATCACTTTGTTAAATAAAAAAACGGAACTCTGTATAGCTGCAGTAAGTATGGCAGTGATAATTCACAACATTCTCTAGAGTATAAAGCATGGAGACACTTTTGTATGTGGGTGGAGATGTATACAAGAGACAAAGAGGGAGAAGGGCTAGGATGTCAGGCACAGAATCAATTAATGGACCTAGTACTGATTTGGAGACCAGTGAGTGTGTTAGATTTTCATGACTAGAATAAGGATGAACGCAACATTCAGAAAAAAAAAATCAAATCAAAAGAAACAAGAATATTAAGGGAATTGTCAAATAATTGTTTCACACAATCACAGTTAGATTACATTATAAAATATAAAGCATTTGTTTGACAATTATAGTACTAAACTTTATTAATTCATGAACACAAATGTTCACAATAGCTTATTTAATTTTAACAAATTTTACACTGTTTTTCCTTTAACACCAATTAATTTGTTTTGACAGATGTTAAAATATCTTGTGTATTACAACAAAAGCCTGCATTTTTAATTAAAAACATGGTCGCAAGTTTATTCATTTTATGGCCTTAGATTTATACTTTTTAAAAATACTATCCCTAATGGTAAATCATATAAAAGATAGCTTTAAAGAAGATGTGAATCAAAATTTACATCAGAAATTATGGCTCAGAATTATGCAAAATAGAAAAAAGAAAGCCAGAATAAAACTTTTATAAATGTATAATATGAAAGAATGATGGTTGAGCAGTAAATATTGTATTAGGGCGGTAAATAAATAGCTTTTTCAGTCATTTCAATGTGATTACCGTACTATATTTTTGATTTCACTAAAACCAATGTTTGTTGTTGTTGTTAGCTGCGAAGTTGTGTCTGACCCATCGCAACCCTATGGACAACGTTCCTCCAGGCCTACCTGTCCTCTACCATCTTCTGGAGTCCATTTCAGCTCACGCCAACTGCTTCAGTGACTCCATCCAGTGACCTCATTCTCTGTCGTCCCCTTCTTCTATTGCCCTCAATCTTTCCCAGCATTAGGCTCTTCTCCAGTGAGTCCTTCCTTCTCATCAGGTGGCCAAAGTATTTGAGTTCTATCTTCAGGATCTGGCCTTCTAAAGAACAGTCAGGGTTGATCTCCTCTAGGACTGACCGGTTTGATCGCCTTGCAGTCCAAGGGACTCGCAGGAGTCTTCTCCAGCACCATAGTTCAAAGGCCTCGATTCTTTGATGCTCAGCCTTTTTTATGGTCCAACTTTCACTGCCATACATTACAACTGGGAAGACCATAGCCTTCACTATACGCACTTTTGTTGACAGGGTGATGTCTCTGCTTTTTAGTGTGCTGTCTAGATTTGTCATGGCTTTCCTCCCGAGGAGCAAGCGTCTTTTAATTTCTTGGCTGCAGTCCCCATCTGCGGTGATCTTGGAGCCCAGGAAAATAAAATCTGTCACTACCTCCATTTCTTCCCCATCTATTTGCCAGGAATTGAGAGGGCCGGATGCCATGATCTTGATTTTCTTAATGTTAAGTACATCCAATATACTGCAGTTTTAATAAACTATATAATTGTTACTATGGTTTTTTTTCCTCCAGTGTTACTGTAGTTTGTTGTAACTTCATGAAATGTAGTTTCATTATGGATTAATACTTTCGATTTCAGGACAAGGTAACAAGATTTTTTTCTTCTCAGTGTTTTTCCACAAGTACAAGGTGTGATTCCCCCCAAATCAACGAAATAATGATCGTTGTGATCATAAGTGACTGACTGGCTTTCATCTAACCCTGATGTTGTGGGCTGAGAAACAGTGACCGGCAAAAGTCAACCAGCTGTCTTTCATGCCTAAGGTAAGGCTAGAATTCACGGTTTCCTGGCTTCCAGCTTGTGCTTTAACCACTACACCAGTCTGACTCTTGAAAGGAGCAATAGCAATCCATGATTTAAATTAGGGTCTTTTTTAGCTTTTTATGTAACTTTTACTATTTTCTGTTAAAGGAGAAATGGAGTGATTGTGTATGTGTATGAGAGAGAGAAAAAAATGTGTGCAGCCATGATCTTGACTTTTTTCATCCTAAACCTGGTTCATAAGAAGATTTCACAACATATTATTCCCCAGCTTTGTATACAGGAGGTTTTTTTACTCTCCCATTGCTATCTCCAAAGCAATCTTTCTTTTATGAAGTTTTATAGAATTGCTATCACTATTTGTTAGGATTTATTTCCTTCAAGAAGTTAAGGTATTATTCATTGTCCTCCTTTCACCCCCTGTGATCAGGTTTGCTGGTTGAGAGTGACTAGCCAAGTCACTTAGTAAGCTTCCATGACCTGACAGTGGACATCCACATGGCTCTCCAGAGCTGAAGTCCAATATATCTGACTGCTAAATTATATCAGCTCTGATCAATGAAATGACACAGAACTAAAAAATAATCAATTTCCCTAAATATGTTGGATTTCATTTCATTGTCAATCTCTAATGTATTGGCCTAAATTGCTGATCTTAATAGCCGTACGATTGCTTAATGGTTTTGTATTGCTGCAACCCAGACTGTCTGTCTCCAGGCAGTTAACAATGTTTTGGGTGGGAACACTCACTTTAAATCTATTGGTTGCCGCCTAGAGGCAAACTGTATAAATAGCTGTTCAGCAGCCATTAGGGCTGCTTCTGTTGTGAGTGAATAAACACGCTTGCTGTTTGAACGCTCTGCCTAACCAAACCAAGAACATAACACAATCAGTATAGCCAAATTCCTCCATGTTAAGAAACCATCAGTTTGGAAAAGGCTGAATTAGTTCATTGACCTTAGTCATAAAGCCAGGATGCTACATGCTCAAATGTCCTCCCTGTTTTCATATCAATAATAATAATAATAATAATAATAATAATAATAATAATAATAATAACAACAATAATAATAACAACAACAACAACAATAATAATAACAACAACAATAATAATAATAATAATAATAATAATAATAATAATAATAAAGTTGGAAGGGACCTTGGAGGTCTAACCCCCTGCTCAGGCAGGAAACCTTATACCATTTCAGGCAAATGGCTGTCCAGTCTCTTCTTAAAAACCTCCAGTGTTGGAGCATTCACCACCTCTGGAGGCAGGTTGTTCCACTGGTTAATTGTTCTAACTGTCAGGAAGTTTCTCCTTAGTTCTAGGTTGCTTCTCTCCTTGACTAGTTTCCATCAGTTGCTTCTTGTCCTGCTTTCAGGTGCTTTGGAGAATAGCTTGACTCCCTCTTCTTTGTGGTATCATTGTTATTCATATGCACAGTCGATTCCTGCAATTAACTATTTGGATAGGAGATTTTTTGATGAGAGTCCCAAGGCCAGATTTTATCTTCATCATAAAAGCTTAAATGCCTCTTCCCAATTCCATGCAGGTCATTTCTTCTATTTGTGGGATTCTTCATTTGAATATGGCCATGATGGTTAGATTTGCCACCATTTTTTTTAAAAAAATATATTTTTAATGTCCTAGTTTAATGCTTTCCCAGATAGTGGTAGGGATGAAAATCATATTTCATAGACATTTTTGTTGATACAATACATTTAGTTCTCAAACTTATTAGAAACAGTCATGGAATATGGCATTTCAGCTATTACTATTTATTTCTCAGTCATCTGCAAAACAGCTGTGTTCTGCTTCAAGTAGATAGATGGTTCATAAAAAATAATGAACCGTTCTCTCCAAATAGCAAGTAGAGAACAAGTGTGTTTCATGGGTTCTCTACTTTCAAATCCTGAGTTTATTCTTGCTTTATCTTACTCACTGTGCTCAGCTGACATCATGATAGGAAAAAAAGTGGGTAGAGAGGAAGTCTCAGTGAAGACAACCTGGACAGAGCAGTATCATTGCCTGTTGAAATATACAGGAGGTATAAGGGGAAAAAATCCTTTGTACTAAGCTGGGTAGAAAAATGGAGGGAAATTTGTGGAGGACAGTAAGAATGGATATAAATATATGAATGCGTGACAAATTACAGGAAAGAACATGTAGGTTGGCTCCATGTCTCTAAGAGAAAGAAGACTTTATCTTGCATCTTAACTTTCTCCCTTGCTCCCATTTTGTCTGTAAAATAATCAATTGGATTCTTTCTTAATTTTTTTTTGAGGAAGGGAAGAGAGAAATAATAATGCAAGAACCTGGTTTTTCTTCCCACATCACTGATTGGCAAAGCATATACTGTAGCTCTTATAAAAAAATCCTGCATATCATGGGAAAAAAACAATAAATACTAAATGATTGTATCTTATTCCTCTCACTTGCTTAATTCCATGTCCTTGAGAAAAATAGAAAGTGAGCAATGCCATTGTTATTACTCTTACCAACACACTTCCAGTAATGTGGTACAATTTTCTATATTTGCCATAAATCCACACTTAAGGTACAGAGATCAGCTTCATGCTGTAGTATTAAATAACTTGGTTATAAGCAATCTATATCAATCATTTTTGAAGCATGATTTCATCTTTCTTTAATGAGAAACAAAATCTTTCATGTACGTTTTGCTTTTTTACAATGGTTTTAGAGAAACTGTTTGTTAGTTTTTATTATTAACATTAGATGCTGAATCTAACTATAAGATGTAATATGTATTTTAAAATATTCATTCTGATATGTTAAATATCTTTTGTACAAACCAGCTATTTATGATAGAAACACAAGCCTAAAATTACAGAAGGTTAAAGGAATATGCCATGCAAATTTTCAGCCTTGAGATGTAGCCTTCAGCTGAATCTTTTTCAATACTTATATTACAAATCAATTATTGGTGAAGCGTTTCCAGCATTAGCCGTTTTGTAATATTTTCTTGCTGTAGCATTTTCTTAACACTCTGCTGATAACAACAAGGATATTTAAATATGTTATTATAGTGTAAGCTTTGTCAGACTCACAGAATAACAACTTGGTGGGATTTTAAGATATCACAAGATTTTTTTATCCTTTACAGCAGCCAACTTACCTGGTTTCCAACTGTCAACAGTGAATTTGGTAGAGCATGCTTTTTTTAGCCTTTTGTATTTCTAAACCTTATAACTATAATATTTCCATAATTCTCAAACATGGGCATCTGGTCCAAGCCACAGTGACACTGTGGATATCTTGGCATCATTGCACTAATAATGTAAATTACATAATGCACATAATTTAACTCTCTTGTTTCCCCCCCTTGTTCCATGGACCACATACACACAGCAGACAATTATGCTAAATGTACTTAGGTAAAGTCAGAGTTCAAGTTACAAACAGAGAGGTAAGCATATGAATATTTTTACAGTCCTTTTTAGATCTTTGTGCAAAATGATAAGATGTTTGGAAAACATTTTTCCAAGGATGCTAAGACGAATCTTTCTCCATTTTATGGTATATTTCCTATTTCTAAGGGCTGATCTGCATGAGCAGGTTGCTTTAGATCACTGACCATTTTTAAAAACACAAACACACAGTGTACTCTGCTACTACTCCCTGCACAACAATGAGGAAATGTCTGCCTCCCCACCTTTTATTGTTACATGTCAAAAATAATGTCTTCTGACTTGTGCTGACTCAGGCAATGCTGTCTAGTTTTCCCTTGCCTTTCCATTGTAATTGAATACTACTTATGGAAATGGTACTCCCTTCTGGTCACTGATTGTTGTTCTTGTGGATAGTGGTAAAAAGGTCAGTGTTTCTTGGGGGTTTTTATTTTACATTTCACTGATGGAATAGTGAACTCTTCCTTCCTACCTTCCTTTCTTTCTTCCCCATAAAGCAATGAAACTAGGGTCTGTCCTTGTTTTTTTTTAAATCATGTGAAATTGACAAGAGTTTGCCCTTTTCTCCTTCCAGCAGAAGTGACATGAAAAATGGAACATTTTATGTGTTCTTTTATCACTTCAGGAGGATTTACAAAAATGGGAATTCAGCAGGAAGAGGCTATGGTAACATGGTTTAGAAAGAACATCAAGCCATTGCCACGGTCATGGAAGATAAAGGGGATAAAATCTGGAAAGGGGTTTCTAAAACCAGCTTCAGACCTTGCACAATCCCATCAAGTTCCTCTGTCCTGGAAGTATCCAATCTTTTTCAGCCTTATGCAAGAAACAACTATTAAAGTAGTAACACTTTTTTGCATTCTGTGCTTGCTGAAGGATTTTTTTTTTGGAATTTTTTTAATCAAAGCTCTCACATCCCTAATTATAATGCATGACCATGTCTCCTGTTCCTATTAGTTTGATGTTCATGCAGATGAATGCTTTCATAGGTCTACAGAGAAGTCATGTACCACAGAACCAATGGGAACTCACTTGCTACTTAATTTTTCTACACTAGTTCTTATTACATAATTATCTATGGCTAGAATATCTTTCTAACTAATTCTTTTTTATCTTAAATCTTGGCAGCATCCTAAATCTTGGACAATTATGTCTCTCCCAAGCAATTTCCTATATTTATAATGTTCTTACCAGTCACTAAAGTATTACACTGGATTTTGTATTCCAGTTTGCATTACTGTATAATCCAATCATAAGTACCATTTCTCCAACGCCTTCTGTGTCTGTGAGTGTGTGCCTTTGTCAATGGTGACTCTGGGCACTTACCTTGTAGCAGTGAAAATATTAATAGCTTACATGGGTTTTAAATATCTTTAAAAATCATGAAGTTTGTTGAAAAGGTTGTATAACTTTGTACCTGTACTTCAGAAAAGCCAGTTTTGTCTAGTGGTTATACATGCTACAAACCAGAGACCATGAGCTCCACAAAGCTCATAGTTTTTAAAGATATTTAAAACACATATAAGCCATCAATATTTTCACTGCTACAAGAATGAGGAAAGAAATACTGTGCAACATTTTTTTTAATTTTTACTGTCCATTTCTTTGAAACCTTTATAATCTTTTTTCCCATTTCTTTTTCTTCTTTGATTCATATAAGCTATTTTATTTTCCGTTTTAATATATGTTTATATTTATGTTTGTGCATTCACATGTTGCTCAAAAAGATCTACCACATTGATTTCCAGAAAACATTTCAATCAAATCTATGTACAATATGTTCAATTTAAGTTTCCAAATTAAGAATGTGAATTGGGATGATCAATACAGTCCAAAACACTGAAGGGCAACAATACTTATAATTGTGCAGTGATTTCTTTTGAATCATTGTATGCTGTGAGTTCCCAGTATATCTGCATTGCTTTATTTTTTTTAAAAAAATCTACTGTTAATAAGCATCTAATGTCATTCTGGCCTACTGCATCTTGTTCTCCTCTCCTAAAGTTTCTATGAGGTGAAGCACAGTGTGGAAAAGAATTGGCAACAATTCAAACATTTGCTTTTGTGTAACTGATGTGTAGAATCTGAAGCATGTATATATGCAATAGACATATTACGGATTTGTATGGTAGGATTTGTATTTGTATTTGTATTTGTATGGTAGGATTTTAATTGCCCTGTAAAACGCCCTGAGTCCTACGGGAATAAGGCGGTATATAAGTTAAATAATCGCAGATAATCGCCCAGCCGCCCTGTTTAGGGTAACTCATTCCCTCCTTTCTCAGGAGGTGAGGGAGGAGCCCTTGCAGGGGCAGGCTGAGGAGTTTAGCCAGCATCTGGCAGACAAAATCGCTCAGATTTGGACCGGTTTAGACTCTGACTGGGCAGAGTCTGATGGGGAGGAATCGAGCAGTCTTGAGAGTATTATCTGGACTGAGTTTGATCTTGTGACTCCCGAGGAGGTGGACAGGATTATGGGGAGGCTGAGCTCTACCACCTGTTTATTGGATCCGTGCCCTTCCTGGCTGGTTTATTCAGCTCGGGAGGAGACATGAGGCTAGTTCCAGGCAGTGATATCTGCTTCTTTGAGTGAGGGTGTCTTTCCTGCCACCTTGAAGGAAGCGGTGGTGAGACCCCTTCTCAAGAAGCCTGCCCTGGATCAAGCTATTTTGAATAACTATCGTCCGGTCTCCAACCTTCGCTTTTCAGCGAAGGTTGTTGAGAGTGTGGTGGCGCATCAGCTTCCTCTGTTCCTGGAGGAAACTGATTATCTTGACCCATACCAATCGGGTTTCAGGTCCGGGTACAGCACGGAGACGGCATTGGTCGTGCTGATGAATGATCTCTGGTGGGCTCTGGACAGGGGTTATTCCTCTGTCCTAGTCCTATTAGATCTCTCAGCGGCTTTTGATACCATCGACCATGGTATCCTGCTGCAACGTCTCAGGGGGTTGGGAGTGGGGGGCACTGTTTTACGGTAGTTCTCCTCCTACCTCTTGGGCCATTCGCAGTCGGTGTTGACGGGAGGGCAGAGGTCCGCCCCGAGGTCACTCGTTTGTGGAGTTCCTCAGGGGTCGATCCTCTCTCCCCTTCTGTTCAATATCTATATGAAGCCGCTGGGTGAGATCATTCATGGTTTTGGGGTGGGGTATCATCAGTACGCTGATGATACCCAACTTTTTCTTTCTACCCCAAACCAACTCAGTGATGCCCTCGACATGCTGTCTCGTTGCCTGGAGGCGGTTCGGGTTTAGATGGGGAGAAACAGGCTCTGACTCAATCCTGCCAAGACTGAGTGGCTGTGCCTACAGGCATCTTGAGTGAATCATTCTATTCCATCTTTAATGATGGGGGGTGAGGTGTTACCCCCCGTCGATAGGGCTCACAACTTGGGTGTTCTCCTGGATTCGTGGCTCAGTTTTGAAGATCATGACCAGGGGGGGCTTTTGCCCAGGTTTGCCTGGTGCGCCAGTTGCGGCCCTATCTGGACTGAGATGCCTTGCGCACAGTCACTCATGCGCTCGTGACCTCCCAGTTAGACTACTGCAACGCTCTCTACATGGGGCTGCCCTTGAGGACCACTTGGAGGCTTCAACTGGTGCAGAATGCAGCCACGCGAGTTGTGATGGGGGCTCCCATATACTCCCATGTAACACCTCTGCTCCGTAAGCTGCATTGGCTTCCGGTTGCCCTCCAGGTGAGATTCAAGGTGCTGGTGATGACCTATAAAGCCCTAAATGGCTTGGCTCCAGGATATCTGAGGGAACACCTGCTGCCGGCATCAAGTTCCCTTTGTCCTGTGCGCTTCCACAGGGAGGGCCTTCTCAGGGTGCTGCCGGCAAAGGATTGCCGGCGGGCGACACCCAGGGAGAGGGCCTTCTCTGTGGGCATGCCTGTCCTTTGGAACCAGTTACCCGTAGAGCTCAGGACTGCCCCTGATTTTCATTCGTTCTGCCGGGACCTGAAGACCTGGCTCTTTGAGCTTTCAAGCCAGGACTGAGAATTTTTAATTTTTAACTTATTGCGATTGGGTTTTTTAATCAGAGTTATAGGGGTTTTAGATTTTCAATTAAGGATAATTTAATCTATTTTAATTGTTATTAACTTTTGTATTGTAATATTGTTTTAATTGCCTTGTGAACCGCCCTGGGTCCTATGGGAGAAGGGCGGTATATAAGTTCAATAAATAATAATAAATAATAATAATAAATAAATATGCTGAGGTGTGACATCTTGTAAAAGTATAAAAATCATAGTCCTAGAAGTACAGTAGGACTTTAGCAACACTGTCTATAAATACTATTTGCTTATTAAAAAGAGACAGCAAATCTCAGATAGAGAAATGAAATGGCTAAAAAGATATCACAAACACAGATAGTAATGGCAGTTCTGTTGCCATCTCTGGCTGATCACTCAATGGGAAGAGCAGCCAACAGCAAGCATAAGCGGATTTGCAACTGATTGTACCTGAATTCTGCACCTGATTTGAAGCCACATTTTTCAGCTTATACCCATGTCCCAGAAAGCTGGATTAGAGGGAAAAAGCACCTCTAATTAATAAGTTTACAATATAAAATGGGAGAAATAATAGTAAATCTTGTAGAATTGCTAATCACCTCATCAGTTACATGTCTGATTAAAAACTTGTTGGATTAAAAAATAGCAAGAACAATCCTTATAGTATGAAAATACCAATCCGTCAAAAGCAGGGGTGTCAAACTGCTGGCCCACGGGCTGGATGCATTGTGGCAAAACTATGCCCACCCCACTGCTGGCAATGGAAAAAAAAGTAATGATACGTCATGACACGTCATGTGATGTTGCGAGTTTGACAACCCTGCTCTAAAGCTGTATTGATTTTTAAAAGTAGACCACCCTATCATTTTATATATAATTAGGCAATGGTGTGAAGTTGTCATTACCATAGCATTCAAATCACAGGTTCATTCTGTAATTTACAAAAGCTTCACTAAGCAGATCACAGTGACCAATGAGAAATGAAGCTTTTTAGGGCCATTCCCAATGCAATAGCCAAAAAATAACTTGATTCCCATGCATCCCATCCTTTGTATAAGTTACATAATATTTGTAGGACAGATTTTACAAATGGAATTATGATTGGTTCTTTGAAAGAGTAATTAGCAGAAACCACAATTGAAAGTGCACATTGATGAACATAACTGAAAATACATTTTACATGTAATTTTAGTTGGCAGGGTACATCAATAGGATCTAGATAAAATTAAACCTGCAACAGTCTAGGATTTGTGAAAGTAAAAGCTTTCTGTTCACCCTGATGCCACATCAAAGAGAACACTGAGAGTAAACTCTGTAATAATAGTTTTCTAAGAAATGCTCTGAAATATGTTTGCCTGGCAATGCTCTCTGCTGGGATACTGGAGACTGTTGAAGGCAGAAAACCATTTGAACATGTGCATTTATAGAATAGAATAGAATAGAATAGAATAGAATAGAATAGAATAGAATAGAATAGAATAGAATAGAATAGAATAGAATAGAATAGAATAGAATAGAATAGAATAGAATAGGATAGAATAGAATCTGGAAGGGAGGACCTATACCAAAGAAGTGAATGTCTAGTCTCTTCTTAAAAATCTCCAGTGATGAAGCACCCAAGATTTCTGGAGGCAAGCTGTTCCACTGGTTGATTGTTCTTACTGTCAGTTTCTCCTGAATTCCGTTTCTCCTGAATTCCAGGTTGCTTCTCTCTTTGATCAGTTTCCAACCATTGTTTCTCATTCTCCCTTCTGGTGCTCTGGTGAACAACGTGACCCACTCTTCCTTGTGGCAGCCCCTCAGATACTGGAATACTGCTGTAATATCTCCCCTATTACTTCTTTTCTTTAGACTAGCCAAAGCACTTTGTTTTGGTAAGACTCAATAAAATTTCAGACAAGTACTGAAAGACAAGACATAAAGTTGGCAATCCTTTCCAAAATGAACTATTTGGTACATGAGCTTCATGTGTGTGTGTTTTGAAATGAAGGAGAAAAGATAAATTACTATGGTTGGTCACACAGTCAGACAGATTTTTAGACTGGATTTGATATTTTTTTTTATCTACCCAGTGGCCAAACAGATGCTTCTGAGATACTCATATGCAAAGGGAATTGGGAGGCATGGTACTTTTGGACCTAAGATAACACTGAGCTTTTAGGACAAATAGCTGCCCAGACAGTATTGGCAGGAGCACATCCTAGAAATGCTATATGTATATATGCATGTGTCAATAAATAAATAAATAACTAGATGTTTGTTTATCTGTTCTCCATATATGCATTCAATCCCCTTTTAAAACCATCCAAACGAGTGGCGATCATAACGTCATTCAATAAAGGTTAAGTATGTATTGTGTGAAGAAGTAGTTTATGTCTGTTCTCAATCTTCTTATGAGCTTCTAGAATAATCTATAATTTAACATCATCATCCTTCCACCACCAATACCAATGGGATGCAGCTTACAATCTCATTCCAGATCTGTAGTTCTTTTTTTTTACTCTCAGTGCTTAAGCTAGTGCACTATTGCAATCTTTAGAATTCTCTAGTTTTTTAATACAGTTTTATTAGCTTAGTGCCAATCAGGTTTTTAAACTATTTGAATTATTACAAGATGAATTTTGTTTGCCTAAACCTATGAACTAGCACTATTGTCAAAGGTGTCTCTGTAAAAAAAAAGAGTATTAGATTTGTGTAGGGAATAAAAATAAATAAATACTGATCCAAATGTGTGCAGATTTGAGTTTTGCATTAATTTCTGGTGTTTTTGTTCTTCTGAAATTATTTGTTTTCCCAGACCCTATTTTTAAGAGTGTTAGTATACATATACATATACATATACATAGGTAAAGGTAAAGGTAAAGGTTCCCCCGCACATGCGTGCTAGTCGTTTCCGACTCTAGGGGCCGGTGCTCATCTCCGTTTCAAAGCCGAAGAGCCAGCGCTTGTCCGAGGACGTCTCCGTGGTCATGTGGCCGGCATGACTAGACGCCAAAGGCGCACGGAACACTGTTACCTTCCCACCGGAGTGGTCCCTATTTTTCTACTTGCATTTTTACGTGCTTTCGAACTGCTAGGTTGGCAGAAGCTGGGACGAGTAACAGGCGCTCACTCTGCTACGCGACACTCGGGATTCAACCCGCCAAACTGCTGACCTTCCGATCAACAAGTTCAGCGTCCTAACCCACTGAGCCACCGCGTCTTTTCTATACATATACATATACATACATACATACATACATACATACATACATACATATATATTGCATAAATGTTTTGGATTGCTAACAAAGAATTAAGGGGAGACTGATATATATATATATATATATATATATATATATATATATATATATATATATATATATATATATATATATATATATATATATATATCGCCTGTTACTTGTCCCAGCTTCTGCCAACCTATATATATATTTGTTTTCTGAGGTTTTCGCGGGTGCCTGTATGTGGATCCTTGGTTTTTTGGGTTTTTCCCCGCGTAGAACTAAAGATGTGGGCGCAACGTTTCGACGGAGTCCCATCCGTCATCATCAGGCTTTAGCTTTAGCTTCCTTCTTCTGAAGGAAGCTAAAGCCTGATGATGACGGATGGGACTCCGTCGAAACGTTGCGCCCACACCTTTAGTTCTACGCGGGGAAAAACCTGAAAAACCAAGGATCCATATATATATATATATATATATATATATATATATATATATATATATATATATATATATGTTTTCTGACATATATATATATATGTCAAATGTTAACTATTTAGATTACCTTGCTAGGCCCCAAACATGGGGCAAATCTTTATTTCCTGTTTTCAGCCTATCTTGAAGGCCATCGAACAGGCAGTAGTCCCACCGGACAGCTCATATATTTGTGTAAATTACTAACAAAGAATTAAGGGAGACTGAAATGCATTTCTAACTTATTAGTTTTCATCAGTCAGCCATATATATAGGTAAAGTCTGTTTTGTGCTCAACTCCTAGTGCCTTTATGGACACATTCCTCTAGTTAGCATGGTACTAAAGCAGAAGTGAGTTCCCATTGCCTTCTTCTAGAATGTACTCATTCATTCACAATATCCCTGAATGTTAGTATGACTTGAAGAATTATACTGGACATGTCCAAATTAATAATCACCAATAACCACCAATATTAATATATACACAGTATGAGAATGGAGATGGTATTTATCCCACTGTGCTGTTGATCAATAGAGACAGTTGGAGTAATGAAACAAAAAAATTTCCCTTCTCTTCTAGATTTTTAATGAGTTGCTCCTCATTCCACTCAGTGAGTTTCTTTAAAAAATTAGAATCACATTTATTGTAAACTTTCAATCAGCTGCTGTTTTTTCTGTATTATTAGAAAAACAATGCACGCTTACAACATGAGACAAGATTACATTCTGTATTTGCTGAACCATCTGGGAAAGTACATTGCAACTAAAAGCAAAGCCTCAGGCTTTTCTGCAAAACAAGGGGAAATTTACCCAACATGTTATACAGCGTGTAGTCCTGCAGATAGTTCCTATGGCTTGATTCCACAGTCAATTATTAGATTACCATCATTTGACTATTGTGACTATCTATCAAATGCACCTTTCCCAGATGCTTGTTCACATTATTTTGGACCATAGTAATTTACTGCATAGGCCTTGGCAACTTCCCATGAAATCAGCAGAACACAAGACCCCCTTTTTCTGCTCCTTCATTGTGAAAAGGCCCCATGCTTACCTATTGTATATTTATTTCCCAAATTATGTCATGCTATTTTGGAATCAATGCACTCTTATATAATTTCCTAATGCACTGGGAGCATTCTCACTGACAAATATATTTCACCTTTTTTGGACCTTTACTGCATTGGTAAATGCATTGCCATAAATAATTCTGTAAGTATTCATTAAATACTGCAGGAAAGCAGTGTATTAATTTTGCCTGGGGGTACCAAGCTGTTTCAGTAGCGACAGCTGAAATCTTAGCATACTTCTCCAGAAGTAAATCAAACTGAATTGAATATGGCTTCATTCTGAGTAACATACACCACTGATCAAATGGCTTTTAACAGTACAACATGTACTAAAACCTTTGAAACAATAGTTCAGATTTTTAAAAGGATTCATAAGATTCCTAATGCACATTATTGAGTTTAAATTCAGTTCAGAATTGCCATGCATTATAACAAGGAGCCCGTACCAGATCAAGAACTCTTCAAAGCTCTCAAATGTTATTTTTCCAAGGTTGACATATTTGCATACATTGCATATGGAAATGAATATTGTTGAGATACGGCCCAGGGGCGCAGTTGGGCCTGCTGCTGGCGTACCTACCACCTAATCGTGCAGCGGCGGCCCTGCCCGAGCTACTCGATGTCCTCTCAGGGTTGGTGGTTGAATTCCCAAAACTCATGGTCTTGGGCGACTTTAACCTACCGTCCCTGGGAGGATCGTCCGAACTGGCTAGGGAGTTCATGGCTTCCATGGCGGCCATGGACCTGTCGCAAATAATTTCTGGACCGACTCATGAGAGAGGCCACACCCCAGACTTGGTGTTCTTGTCTGGACGGTGGCGTGATGATATCGGTGGGGGTGCCACAACTGTTACGCCCCTGTCATGGACCGATCACCACCTCCTGCGGCTAGACTTTCCCTTTGCCACCCCCCACCGTGGATGCACGGTGCCAGTCAGATGGTACCGCCCTAGGCGCCTAATGGACCCTGATAAGTTCCAGGCAGCGCTTAGGGACACACATGCACTCCCTGCTCACAGCTCGGCGGATGCCTTAGTGGAAGCCTGGGAAAAGGCAGCCACGGAGGCTCTGGACCGAGTTGTACCCTTGCGGCCTCTGACCCGGCGCAGATCCCAGCGAGCCCCATGGTTCACCGCGGAGCTCCGGGAGATGAAGCGTCGGAGACGGGGCCTAGAGAGCTGTTGGAGATCCAGTCGATCCGAATCCGACCGATTGCGATTAAGAATCCTCACCAGGTCTTATCTCGCTGCAATAAGGGTGGCAAAATCCAACTACTTTTCCACCCTCATCGCGTCCGCAGATAATCGCCCGGCTGCCTTGTTCAGGGTGACTCGCTCCCTATTGAACCAAGAGGTGAGGGAGGAACCCTTGCAGGGTCGAGCCGAGGAATTCGGTCAATATCTGCTGGATAAAATTGCTCGGATTCGAACTGACCTGGACTCCAACTGGGCTGAGCTGGAAGAACAAGACATGGACAGTCCTGTCGACGTCATCTGGGAGGAATTTGATCCTGTGACTCCTAAGGAAGTGGACAGGATTATGAGAAGGTTGAGCGCCTCCACATGCTTACTGGACCCGTGCCCTTCCTGGCTGGCCTATGCAGCTCGAGAGGGGACATGAGGCTGGTTCCTAGTGGTCATCTCTGCTTCTCTGAGTGAGGGTCACTTCCCCACCGCCTTGAAGGAGGCGGTGGTGAGACCTCTCCTCAAGAAGCCCACCTTGGACCCATCCTCTTTGAATAACTTTCGTCCTGTCTCCAATCTTCGCTTCCTTGCGAAGGTTGTTGAGAGCGTGGTGGCGCACCAACTTCCTCAGATCCTGGATGAAGCGGTTTATCTAGACCCGTACCAATCGGGTTTCAGGCCGGGCTACAGCACGGAGACGGCATTGGTCGCTCTGATGAATGATCTCTGGAGAGCCCGGGACAGGGGCCATTCCTCTGTCCTAGTCTTATTAGACCTCTCGGCGGCTTTCGATACCATAGACCAGGGGTCGGCAACCTAAAAAAGAAAAAGAGCCACTGGGAACCGGTTCCATCACAAATTAAAAAAAGAGGGAGCCGCGTGCGTGTGTCCATGCACGCGCATGCGCAAAAAGGTTTTTTGCGCATGCGCGGACGCACGCGGCTGCCATTTTTTTAAAAATGAGATGGAACCGGTTCCCGGTTGCCCGATGGCGACGGCCCGTCTGCAAAGCTGCCGCTTTCGGCAGCTTTGCAGATGGGCCGTGGCAGCTTCCTCAAAGAGCGGCGCCCCTGCCCATTCCGAGAGGTGCGCGCGCACCTCTCCGAACGACCGGAGGTGCGCGCGTACCTCCGTGCGAATGGGCAGCGGTGCCGCTCTTTCAGGAAGCCCGCCGCGGCCCGTCTGTGAAGCTGCCGAAAGCGGCAGCTTAGCAGATGGGCCGCGGCAGCTTCCGCAAAGAGCGGCGCCCCTGCCCATTCCGAGAGGTGCGCGCGCACCTCTCCGAACGACCGGAGTTGCGCGCGCACCTCCCCAAACCTTTGGGGAGGTGCGCGCATACCTCCGTGCGAAGGGGCAGCGGCGCCGCTCTTTAAGGAAGCTGCCGAAAGCGTGGAGTTGTCGTTGTTGTTGTTTTCCCAGCAGTTACGTCCCCCAACTGTTGCAGCAGTACAAAGCCTGCCTTCCCGACCGACGACACGCGGCCGACGCCCCAAGGGACTTTAGCGAGGAAACTGAGGAAAGTTCGTTGCACGGCTGCCCCTCCCCCCACCCCCGCCGGCCTCCTCTCCTCTCCTGCCGCTCGAGACGGGACGGGAAGCCCCGCCCGCTCAGCTTCTCAAACTTAATTTCCAACGGGCAACTTCGACTTCCGCTTCGGGGGGGGGGAAGCGCCCGGCCGAGTTTGCGCAGGGAGCCCGCCAGCGCGCGCTGCTGCGCACGAGTCTTTCCTCCCCCCTCCCCCCCACCACCACTCCCAACTCCCGCCCGTCTCGAGAGTCTATAGGCGGGGGAGTTTTCCAAGCGCCGGAAACTTGTGCGAAAGTTCCGAGAAGCAAAAAAAAAAAAAAACACAACCTCCCCCGCCCCACCCCGTTGCCAGCGGCGGCGTTTTTACGGGTTCGGCGTCGCTCGGAGTGAAGTGGCGTGAGGGAGTGAGTGAGGGAGGGGGCCATGTCCGGCACCTCCAACGTAGCCGCTATGAAGAAAGTGGTGCAACAGCTGCGGCTCGAGGCCAGCGTGAGCCGCGTGAAGGTGAGCCCCGGAGTGGGGCGGAGACCCAAGGCCGCCCGCTCGCTCGCCAGCCCGTCGGAGCGCCTCGGCCGCCATTTGCGCACCTCGGGGGAGAAGGCTGCGTGGGCGCTCAGTTTACGGCAGTTTACGAAAGCGGCAGCTTCCTGAAAGAGCGGCACCGCTGCCCGTTCGCGCGGAGGTACGTGCGCACCTCCCCAAAGGTTTGGGGAGGTGCGCGCGCACCTCCGGTCGTTCGGAGAGGTGCGCGCGCACCTCTCGGAATGGGCAGGGGCGCCGCTCTTTGCGGAAGCTGCCGCGGCCCGTCTGCTAAGCTGCCGCTTTCGGCAGCTTCACAGACGGGCCGCGGCAGCTTCCTCAAAGAGCGGCACCGCTGCCCATTCGCGCGGAGGTACGCGCGCACCTCTCCAAAGGTTTGGGGAGGTGCACGCGCACCTCCGCCCATTCGGGGAGGTGCGCGTGCACCTCTCCAAACGGGCGGTGCCACTCTCCATTTGGAGAGGTGCGCGCGCACCACTGCCCGTTGGAAGAGGTGCGCGCGCACCGGGCGGCTGGGAGCCGCAAGAGACGGCTCAAAGAGCCGCATGCGGCTCCGGAGCCGCGGGTTGCCGACCTGTGCCATAGACCATGGTATCTTGCTGCGACGCCTCAAGGGACTGGGAGTGGGAGGCACGGTTCTGCATTGGTTCTCCTCCTTTCTCCAGGGTCGCTCGCAGTCGGTGCTGGCAGGGGGACAGAGGTCGACCCCGAGGCCTCTCGCTTGCGGAGTCCCTCAGGGGTCGGTCCTCTCGCCTCTCCTGTTCAACATCTACATGAAACCGCTGGGTGAGATCATTCACAGCTTTGGAGTAGGGTACCATCAGTATGCTGATGACACCCAGCTTTTCATCTCAACTCCAAACAATATCAGTGATGCCCTCGATGTGATGTCCCGCTGCCTGAAAGCGGTCCGGGAATGGATGGGGAGGAACAGGCTTCAACTGAACCCGGACAAGACTGAATGGCTGTACGTACCGGCAAGCCAGGATATTCAGAACGTCCCATCCCTTAACATCGGGGACAAGTTACTACCCCCTGTTGATAGGGCCCGCAACCTGGGTGTCCTCCTAGACTCGCAGCTCTCCATGGAAGATCACATAGGAGCTGTGACCAAGGGGGCCTTCTCCCGGGTTTGACTAGTTCGCCAAATACGGCCTTATCTGGACCTGGATGCCTTACGTACAGTCACCCATGCCCTTGTGACCTCTCGCCTAGACTACTGTAACGCTCTCTACATGGGGCTGCCCTTGAGATCCACTCGGAAGCTTCAACTGGTGCAAAGTGCAGCGGCACGGACACTCTTGGGAGCCTCCCGATACTCCCATATCACACCTCTCCTCCGTGCGCTGCACTGGCTTCCGGTTGCCTTCCGTGTGAAGTTCAAGGTGCTAACAATGACATACAAAGCCCTACATGGCATGGGTCCGGACTACCTATGGGAGCACCTTCTGCCAATGTCAGCACCCCACCGTCCTTTGCGCTCCCACAGAGAGGGCCTCCTCAGGGTGCCACCGCTCAAGGAATGTCGGCTGGTGGCCCCCAGGGGGAGGGCATTCTCAGTGGGTGCGCCAGCCCTCTGGAACAGCTTACCAACCGAAATCTGGATGGCCCCCGACCTCCGCACCTTCCGGCGCGACTTAAAAACCTTCCTGTTCCAGCAGTCCGGCCTGGCCTGATAGCTTTAATTGGGGTCCCAGTTTGTTTTTACTATTGTTTTTTATTGTTCAATCTGTATACCTTCCTTACTCTGTACACCGCCCCGAGTCCCTCGGGAGAAGGGCGGTTTATAAAAACAAACAAACAAATAAATAAATAAATAAATTTCTGAACCAGCCTGAGTTGGGTGCCTTAATGGAACCTCATCTTGGCCTCACTTGCCTTCTATTATGATGTGTCTGCTCTGCACAGGATGACTAACACACATATTGCACATATTAGCCAGACTATTCCTTAGTGTGTGATACAAAAGTTTTCTAATCCTTACATTTTGTAGAATAAAAAATAGTTTTATAGATTTCTCAAAAGACTGGTCCTTCCATATCTTTAGTTTCCTTATCATTTAACTATTTCAGCAAGTAGCGATTTTGAAGATCACAGAAACAATGAAATTGTCTTCTTAATCATAATCATAATAGTAAAGTTGGAAGGTACCTTGGAGGTACCTTCCAACCCCCTGCTCAGGGAGGAAACCCTATACCATTTCAGACAAATGGCTGTCCAGTCTCTTCTTAAAAACTTCCAGTGTTGGAGCATTCACAGCTTCTGGAGGCAGGTTGTTCCACTGGTTAATTGTTCTAACTGTCAGGAAGTTTCTCCTTAGTTCTAGGTTGCTTCTCTCCATGATTAGTTTCCTCCAATTGCTTCTTGTCCTGCCTTCGGGCGCTTTGGAGAATAGCTTGACTCCCTCTTCTTTGTGGCAGCCCCTGAGATATTGGAACACTGCTATCATGTCACCCCTCACCCTTCTCTTCATTAAACTAGACCACAGGTCTGCAACCCGCGGCTCCGGAGCCACATGCGGCTCTTTCAGCCGTCTCCTGCGGCTCCCAGTCCTCTGACATGTGCAGTCCAAAAAAAAAAAGTGAGACTAAAAATGTTCAACCAATCAATTCAAATATGCAGGGTAGGTGCATATCTCGCCTTGGCTCCACTCTTCAGTCAAACCCTGTTCTGCACATGGGCGCATGTACACGCATGCGCACACATTTTTTGCGGCTCCCAGTTTTTCCTTTTGTGAGGGAACCGGTTCCAAGTGGTTCTTTCACTGTTTCAGGTTGCTGACCCCTGAACTAGACATACCCAATTCCAGCAGCCGTTCCTTATATGTCTTAGCCTCCAGTCCCCTAATCATCTTTGTTGCTCTTTTCTGTATTCTTTCCAGAGTCTCAACATCTTTTTTACATTGTGGTGACCAAAACTGGTTCCAGTATTCCAAGTGTGGCCTTACCAAGGCATTGTAAAGTAGTATTAATATTTCATGTGATCTTGATTTTATCCCTCTGTTAATGCAGATTTTATCCCTCTGTTAATCCCTCTGGCAGCTGCAGCACACTGCTGGCTCATATTTAAGTGATTGTCCACTAGGACTCCGAAATCCCTCTCACAGTTACTACTATTGAGCAAGGTACCCCCTATACTATACCTGTACATTTGGTTTTTTGCTTCTTCTTTTCTCTCAGCCTTCAGAAGAGTTGTAAAACTCTTGTGATTAATTTTATCTCAGATAATGGATTGCAACAGCCTTGCTCCAGATGTGTGGGCTTCTAGAATTCACAGGAATGACTATGCTGGCTGATAAATTCTGGGAGACATTAGCCAGAATATTCATTGGTATGTGATGCAAACACATATACATATACATACAGGTGTACAGGTGTACAGGTGTATATATATATATATATATATATATATATATATATATATATATATATATATATATATATATATATATGTATATATATATATATATATATATATATATATATATATATATATACATACACATATACTCAAACACAGAATGTCAATCAATTTCCTGAGGACAATTATTTTATTGGTCTTGAGACACAATACAAGTAAAGGACTGTAAATCATTTTTAAAGAGCATAGAAAAAGACCGAGGAAGAAAAAAGCTGTGCTTTCTTGCAACTTTTGAATAATTGATTCAGGAAAAAAAAGATTTCTATGATAACAACTATTGTATTGAGCCCAGTTGTATGAACAGGCACAAATATTGAAAAACACGTCATCACTTCTGTATTCATACCATTGCTTGAATTTTAATGAAGGTGAACTTCTGTTCATTAGGTTTTGATCATGTTTTGATGATGTTGTACACTGTACACTGTACACTGTGCTAGTGATAGCCAGGCTTTATAAATAATTTATTAATTATTATTTATTTAGCTTCTGGAAGGGAACAGCATCAGAGGCAGAAATAATCTTCACTTTCAGAACTGCTTTCATAGAAAAGTCATTTAGGTGGGGTATTTAATGTAATTTTTAGCTGTTTTTAATGAGATTTAGCAGCTGGAAATGAGCAGACTGGAAAGGAATATTTGGTTGATTGTTGGTGGATCATTGAAGGACAACTTTATAATACCATTCAAAGTTGTTAATATGTACCGTACATTGATGACCCTGTACTGTTTTTTCTTGCCTTTTAAGTTGCCTTATTTAGCAATGTTATCACCCCTAAATTCCTTGAATTACTTTTTTCAGTAATGTCTCTTTTCCTGAATCATTTCTCAGATGATAAATGAGTTCCTAACATTCCCTGTATGATAAAACCTTGCTCAGAAAAATCCCAGATATAATTGTACTTCAAATATTGGCTCACTCAACAAGCTCCGTGAGCCATAGACTGTTACTCTTTCCTGTTTTATCTCTTCTTTCATAGTCATGAAATCAGAAGCATCCACTTATTATTTCATCCAAATCAGAGCTGTTTTTTTACAGCTAAACTTGGGAAACTGTGGCATATTTAAATTATAGTTATTGAGAATAATCCAAATGAAACCATGGATTCAGAACCTATCTTGTTTATTCTATTCATAGGGTTTTTTATTTTGTTTGAAAATGAATGAGATAGCTATTTTATTTTTTCTCTTTGCCAGTCAAATGAGAGGAATTGAAGAGCATGTTGTAAGTTCACCACGCTCACCCAGATTTGTTTTGTTTAAAGGAAAATAGGGTTTCTAATATATCTGAAACATTATTTAAAACATTCACATTTAGTGCTTCATAAACAATGCTTAGTATAGATTAATCATAAAAAGATTTGCAACATTATTATATTCTCTACTGAAGGTGAGATCTAAGCCAATGACTTGTCTGAAGCTATCTACTGAGTGCTTGACAAAATACATTTTGATCCAGTGATTTTAAGATTCATATCTTAGGTTCTTTAGTTACTGACATGGTCAACCTGCTACACTAAATTATCTCATGTATGTCAGAAAGTAAAACTGAAATTGTCACTCTGAGAGCACATGACCATATAATGATATCAACTTTCAATTCCAGATGCCAACAGAACTTGGGTCCCTTGATTCCTAGCCAAGGGCAGTATAATCTCTGAATACCAGTTATTTAGACAATTAAAAGATTATCTAAAGTTCATGTTCTATTTGTAACCTTTAATATAGGGTTCTCCAACCTCTGGGCTGTGGTCCACTACCAGGCCATGGCCTATTTAAAACTGGGCCACATGAGCGGTGGGTTGCATGCATGCACATGTGCATAGCTCAACTCACACAAGTGGTGGGCTGGTGGGCACACATAAGTGTGTGCAGGTCAACTTGCGCAAGTGAAGCTCTCTGCACATGAATGTGCACATCGACCTGCCATTCACACTGCCCAGCTGGACCCCCAAGCCACAAAGGTTGGGGACCACTGCTTTAATACTTCGTAGTGCTATGATTGATATGTCATTTGGAACAAAATGAAACAAATGGTTAGATTCTGGCATATGACCTGCTGATTTTATGCCAGAATCTAATCTACATACATACACAAATACAAATCAGATACAGTATATCAAGCTGAACTCTGGTTGCTTATCAAACTAATTTCACTGATACAACTAGGGCTTTTGCTGTTTTCACATACAGCGTGTACACAAGGTAGACATCCTATTTAAGTGCAATCTGTGTTCTTATTGTCCTTCACAAAGGATTATGTTTTGAGCAGAGTACTATGTGCCTTACTATTTCCTCCTCCCTGTCACAGTAGAATCACTGGATCCTGATGGTATCCAAGCAGGAATCTGTAAAGAAATCTAATACCTAACTGCTGAATTCCTAAAAAATAACATAACTTGTCTCTCAAATTGGTTTTAGTAGCAGAACACTGGAATAAAGATAAAGTACCACAAATGTTTAAAAAGAGACCCAGGAGAGATCTGAGAAATTATTAGACCAGTCAGCTTAATATCTTAAGGTCACAGTAGACAGCTCAATGAATATGTTGACTCAGTGTGTGGTATCTGAAAAAGGCAAATTCCAGATCATTAGGAAAGTGATTGAAAATAAAGCTACCACTACTACAATGCTCATATACAAATCTATGGTGTTATTTGCATTTGGAATATTGTCTGTAATTTTGATCACATTTGTAATAAACTATACTACAACTGATAAAATATGGTACTTACATAATATATATTATTGTTACCTGATTAAAAGAATGAGATAAAATCAGTTTGTTAAGATTTATGGTTAACAGATGCATGCTGACTTCTAATAAGGCTTCTGTATTACTACTTACTCTTGTTCTAGATTACTGCTTCTTCAATATTAATTAATAGCAATTAAACAATAATCTGGAAGCAGCATTGGGCTCTTGGTAAAAATTATTAAATCCTCTTCCTCAGAGATAGTCCTTCCATGTAACTGCATTCCTGGCAACCCTCTTGGCCAGTACTGTCCAGTTCCAAAACTCTCTAGCAGCCTCCCATTAACCAGATTGGCTGGCTCCTACTTCTTTTACCTAACAAGCAAGTCAGAAATGTGATTTCTTAAAAAAGTTCCCGTGTGCATATGCCTCAGTATGCTGTGTTAGACTGAGGTATAGATATTCCTCTCAATTTGACTCTGCTCACTTCTGTAACACTTCCATTACAGAGATTGAAGTGCTCAGTAGCCACTGACAACAGCCATCTCTGATATATGGATTATTCCACTACTCAGAAAACAAAAACAATTCTTTTACTAGGACACAAAAGATTTATTGACTGCCCAGTAACAATTGGTTTTGTTGACTAGAAAAAAGAAGAGGTGTGCTTTGCATGAATACTTAGCAAATCTGAAAAACCACTTTCTACTTAATTAGGCATAATAAAGCTTTCATTGTTTTTTTAACCAAAACATCTTAATTGTATAGTTTGAGAATATTCTGTATGGAACATGTGGAGATATACCGGTAATTAATGAAAGCTATATATATATATTTTTTTAAAAAAAACAGATTTTGGGTCAATACTGAGAAAATGCAAAGCTGAAGCTGACAAATGTTTGTGTACCCAAGGGAATTTATGAGCTTTTTTCCTTTTGGCTGGAGTCCAGCTTACTGTTGTCCTATGCCAAATTACAAAGTGCTTTTGAAGTTTATAATATGACTTGCTAACAGCACAGTGCTTAAGAAGGAGTATATAACTTTTGCCTTCAAGAATTTATTTATTTATTTATTTTATTACATTTATATACCGCCCTTTCCCGAAGGACTCAGGGCGGTTTACAGGGTAATTAAAAACCAAAAATACAAAAGTTAAAAACCAAGTTTAAAAAAGATTAAATTTATCCCTGTATAAATAAAACCCCAACTAAAATAAATTAATCCTCAGCCTGGGCCAGAGAGCTCGAAGAGCCAGGTCTTCAGGCCCCGGCGGAATGAACGGAGGTTGGGGGCAGTCCTCAGCTCCACTGGTAGCTGGTTCCAAAGGGCAGGCGCCCCCACTGAGAAGGCCCTATCCCTGGGTGTTACCTGCTGGCAATCTCTTACTGGTGGTGGCATCTTCCCCCTGAGGTAGAGCAAATTATTTATAGTAAAAATTTTCAAGTTGATTTCAGATATTTTTTTTAATAGATAGGCAGGCTCTGGCCAGTGGCACAAAGTGAAGATTTTTTTTAACATTATGATACTCTTAATAAGGCTGTTGCAGGCAGCTCTGTGATTTCAAAACTTCAAAAAGAAACCTGTGGAAGAACAGAGAAATCTATGGATAAAATTAAGGAAATCCTCAGTTTGTTCTGATGATTTTTCCAATTTATACATGTTATTAAGCCACATGGGTTGCATTGAAAGAGAAGGATTTCAAACACTTATTTATTTATTTATTAATGGAACTTATATCCCGCCCTATCTCCCAAAGGACTCAGGGCGGCTAACAACAATAACATACAGAAATTAAGATAAAGATAAAATTAAAGGCTTCTGTACAATAAATTAAAATTAAAAATTAAAATAAATTGAAAATTAGAGTTAAAAATTGTAAACATAATTAAAATCCCTGTCAGTCCTTGGAATATATGCAGTCATCTCTTCTGCATCACTACATCTGAGGAGGATTTATCATTCACCAAGGCTTTGTTTCTGGTGGTTTAATAAACTATAAAAATGCTGAGCTTCTTAGACTTGTAAAAAGAAAATAAGAGTACGAATATTTTGAATAAATAATTTATTTTGGGAAAGCCAGTGAACATAGAAATTGATCTGTAACTGTTATCAGTTTTCTTTTGTTTATTCCATTTCTTCTTTTTTACCATGCAGCATAAAAAAAATCCTTTCCTCCCTCTCAATGGATTATAATAACTGAAAGAAAAGCATAACAGCCCCTTTCCCCTTTTTCTTCTTCTTCAAAGACAATATTAGTTTGTATAGAGACTATTCAAAAATTGAATTAATAACCCTAATAAATAAACTAACTGGAAAATGAAAAAAAAATAATGGAAAGGAAGGTGCATAGAATATGGTCCATTTTAGGGTTCAGAGAGGGACAGTGGACTGAATAAGTGCTATAAAGTATCATTTCTGATGGCTAAAGTCAGGCCTGCTGGCTGAATCTATGATCTGCTATCAACAAAGCTGAGAGATAGCAATAGCAATAGTACTTAGATTTATATACCATGCTTCACAGTGCTTTACAGCCTTCCCTAAGCAGTTTACAGAGTCAGCATATTGCCCCCAACAATCTGGGTCCCCAATTTACCAACCTCTGAAGGGTGGAAGGCTGAGTCAACCTTGAGCCGGTGAGACTCGAACTGCTGGCAGCTGGCAGTCAACAGAAGTAGTCAGCAGTGCTGCGTTCTAATCACCGTGCCACCAGATACACTAACTGTTTTAATTTATGATATCTATTTGTCAATTGTTTTTAATGGCTTTTATTGATTTTGTTAAATTAAAAATATGATTGATTTGTACTGCAGTTATATTGTCCGAAGCAACTAATTTAGTCTGAAATGATCAGGTCACAGAATTAGCACCAGTTTCATCAGTAAGTGCATATTTCTTTGCTTTGTTTATTCATGTTGCTATTCCTGTCCATTTGGGCCATGTTGAGTGTAATCTCAAGTAATTTCCAATACAATGAATCTAATGAAATCTTCCTCCACAAAATAAAAAACTTGCCCCACTTGAAAATTAGGATACATTTTAATTCTGCATAGATTTTGCCAGTGTAATGTCTGCTCAGTGAAGCCATTTTTACTTTAAACTGAACTCTCCATGTGATAACTAAGACAAAGCAAACAAAAGGAAATGAAATAATTTGAAGTAAGAGGATAGTACAATAAAATCAAAGTTAAGATCTAGTTAAGAGTGATGAAGAGATCAATATGCATAAAATATGCTTTCCTTAACTGCATAAAATACTTGGAATTATGGGAGGAAATTTCACAGCTTCCAGGACTTGTTCCCTTTCTTTCTTTGAATACAGACTTTTGGTACTGGACCAGCAGAGATAGGTAAGGAATCTGCTATCTTCTAGATATCCTGAACTAGACAACTCCCATCAGCTTCAGCCACCATAGCTAATAGAAAGAACATGTGAAAATGGTAATTTAAAACAGAAGACATAATACTGTCAACATCTGTTTAATATAAACATAAATCCTGACGCTGAGAGTTTCCATAACTATGGATTTTTGCATAAAGGTAAATGCAAGAATCTATGCTAATTTGGAATATATGGTGACCAGCATGTGTCACCAGGAGGCATGAAGATAGGAGTTACCAAGTAACCTTCTCTCCCCTGGCTATCTTCTGGTTATGTGAGCTTCAGTTCCCAGACATATCCCTTCATCCATACATGAGGATGCTGAAAGTTTACTTATCTGGATAGCATCCAAGTTGAGAAAGTCTAGCTTAGCCTATGAGATTCCACGACCATCTTCCTATGTTTGATATCCAAGTGAAGTGATCACATTGAATAAACTTAATATTTTGAAAGACCTTTCATTTTGACTTTCATCCAAGTTCAGTCCCAAGCATCTTCTGAGAATACATGATCTTTTTGTTGTATCATAAAGATTTTTTTTATTAACATTTAATACTACTAGATTTTGCTTATCATTATATTTTATGTATTAATACTTGTCTTTCTAGAATGTAACTGATGGTGATCTCCTGAAGGTAAGGCCAACTATAAAACTAAGTAATTAAGTGTTTCTTCCATTGAGAATCATATGAGAAGGATGAGACTGTGCTTATCAGCTTAAAATGTTCACTTAAACAATTTACCCTTCACTTTCAGTGAAAGTCAGCAATCTTAAAAGCTATTACTCTAAAATGCTCAAGGTGACAACAGCAAAATAAGGAACCAAGAAAGTACACTTTAAACCTTCTCCAATTTGTCAAGATTAAAACAAAAGGAGGGCTGTATAAATCATAATGAAGAAAGAAACAAAAGAAATGTGTCAAAACAATATAGCTTGATAAAATCCTTTTTCCAAAGGTGTAAATTGCCAATCTGACATAACTGCCTGCCTGAGATATTCTGTTTAGCAATGAATTTTATCTGAAGAATTTTACCCTGAAGAAACAAAACACATTTTCCTCCCAGTTTCTAGGAAGGGCAGAATTTTAACCCAAAGTATGTTTTGAACAGAAATAATAGTAACAATAATCCATTAAACAACAACATCCCAGATCTTTGGGAAGGACTTTGGGAATGCCAGATCCAGTGTAAACATCTGGCTGACTTGACATGCTTGTGGGCCTTGTGTGCTCTGAGGAAGAGGAGCACTATGCCAGAGACTTGATCATACTGTTGAATCTCATCAGAAAAGCCAGACCCAAAGTCTCTTTTCCATAAACAATGTGGTGAGGTATAATTTACAGAAACCTATACTGGTTTGATCATTGCTCAGATCAACAAGGAGCAGGCTAGGTATTCTAGTTCCTGGACATATGTTGATAGCTAAACTACAGGACTCAAAACTGTTGGCTGAGCAACCAGGGTCAGCAGCTGCAAGATTACTGTAAGAAATATATAAAGACTGGAAGCAAGGAAATAATGATTTGCTATCATTTGCTATATAAATGAAATCCAACAAGAAGTGACTATCTGAAAAGAATGCACCAGCTCTGGAAAGAACAACACCCAGAGTTACAAAATAACAGAATAGAGGCTAGTAGATCAATGTCAATTTATAATACCTAATAAAGTATCCACAGAGTTAGAACTGAAAGAATTGCAAAGGTCTACTCAGGGTGAAGAAATTGAAGCTCAGAAGGTAGCTCAGACTATAGAGACAAATCAGAGGGAGCTGGGAGTAGATGAAGATAATGTAACTGCTAAAATGTTTTCATTGCCAAACCATCCATCTCTTCTCTCCCTTCTCCATCCTGCTAAGGTGAAATACAAGCAGAGGCTTCACTTTCTTAGGATCTTGCGGAAGAACAGGGTAGAACAACAGCTAATGACCCTCTTTTACCGGTCTACCATAGAGAGCGTCCTCTCGTATGGTATTGTGGTTTGGTATGCCGGTCTGACAGCCGCGGATAGGAAAGTATTACAGAGGGTAGTGAGCACAGCACAAGACATTGTGGGCTGTTCCCTGACACCACTGGATGACATTGCCAGGGCTCGTTGCCTTGGAAGAGTGAGGAAGATTCTCAGGGATGACTCACACCCTGGACGGTATCTCTTTACTCTCCTACCATCTGGTAGGAGATATAGGAATATAGCCAGCCGTACCAACAGGCTGAAGAACAGCTTTTATCCGTGGGCTGTTAGGCTTTTGAATGGGATGTAATCTTATGCAGAGTTGACTTGGGAGGCCGGTGTGTGGTGTAGTTGGTTCACATAGTGTGGTGGGATGGAGGGTTTGTTGTCACTGTGTGTTGGGGGGAGAGAGCACAGGGGGAGGCTCAGCTAATCTCAATGTACACATGTTGTACTTTGACAATAAAGGTTTATTATTATTATTAAATACCACCTAGGAACAATGAAAATCAAGGAAGCACTGGAAATGTCAAAGCAGCAAATAACAGCCATAGCAAACATCAGCAGATCAATGATCAAATTGCACACTATAGGCAGAATTTCCAATTTCACTTGAATCAGAAGCATTTCTTCCAATCCAGAAATGGAGAGACTGCAGTGATCTAGTCAAAACCTGACAAAGAAAAAACCAGTGCAGTTCTGGGTGCAGCTATAGAACAACCCAAAGAAAGACAGTAAAAATGTAGCTTGGAAAAAGAAAAAAAAATAAAAAAACAGCTGAAATGAAAGAACTTGCAATAATAACAGAAATGGTGGAAAAAAGGGCAAGGAATATCAAGAATTGGTCAGCACCAGATAAACAGGAACAGCATGTTTTTTGGTTGAATCATATGATGATCTGCACCCATTCATTTCTAAGCAATTTCACTTTTATTATGAAAGGAGATGAAACTGAAGATTAACATGTAACAAATGCTGCTAATGAAGGATCCAACAAAAGGGGCAGCACCAGGCTACTACAGACCAATGATCTGCTTACTAGCAACTTTCAAATTGCTAATTGGTGTGGTAGCTGATAGCATCTTCTTGAAAACAAGTTCTTTCTACCTGAGCAGAAAGTAAACTGCCCCCCCAAAAAATCAGCTTCTAACTGACAAGATGATTTGGAAAATTACAAGAGATGGAAGACAAACTTCAATATAGCTTGTATTGATTACTAGAAGGCATTCAAATCTCTGCAACATTATTATATAAAGCCTAGAAACAAGAGTCAGTAGAAGCATCAGAAGCTTTTGCAAAGATCAAGGTCACAATGCAGGGCAAAGTTGCTTGTCAATGGCAATAGACTGGGAGAAGTTAATATCAAAAGAGGAATCTTTCAAGGAGACTCATTATCACCACTACTACATTGATTCTTCTGTCAAGAATACTGAACAAGTCAGATCATGGCTGTCAAACATCAAAAACATCTATCAGGCTATCCCACCTCATTTACATTGACAATATGAACCCATACCAAAACAGCATCTGAAGTAGTGTCTTTGCTTATCCCTGGCCTTATACAAGAAATTACAAGAATATAATTACAAGAAATTGTAATATAGTTTGGACTGGACAAACGTGCCACCCTTACTAGTAAAAAGAAATCAGGATGCCTTATGGAAATAACATCAATAGTCCGGAAGAAGAAGATCACTGCAAGTACTTGAGCATCCTTCAAGCTGACAACATCAAGCACATGACTGTGGCAGAAGCACACTGAAGTCAAGACAAAGGTTAGTAGTGAATACATAAAAAAATCTTAAAGTCCAAACTCAGTGGAAGAAATATTATCAAGGCAATTAACACCGGGGCAATTCCAGTAATATATCATTGCTATATCATCATCATCATATCATCATCATCATCATATCATCATCATCATCATCATTTATCCACAAGTGAGGTACTACCTTGATGTGGTTGTAGAGCTTGTGTGCTCTGAGGAAGATGAGAGCTATGCCAGAGCTTTTAATTTTAATTTAATTTAATTTAATAATATTTGTATACCGCCCTTCTCCCTGAGGACTCAGGGCGGTTCACAGGGCAGAATAAAATACTAAATACAAACGTTAAAACAAGATTAAATAATTGCCCATATTAAAACAGTTGGAATAAAATTCTAAAACACCAAGTTAAAATTAAAGCACAAAATTAAAAAACCCCACCAATCCCCATCAGGCTAGGCCGGCTTGTACAAACAGAAACGTCTTGAGGTCGCGGCGAAAGGAGCGAAGATCGGGCGCCATCCGGAGCTCTACCGGTAGCTGGTTCCACAGCTCCGGAGCGCCCACAGAGAAGGATCTCCCCCTGGGGGCCACCAATCAACATTCTCTGATCGGTGGCACCCTGAGGAGGCCCTCTCTGTGGGAACGCACAGGGCGCAGGGAGCTTGATGCCGGCAGCAGATGTTCCCCAAGGTACTCCGGCCCCATGCCATGAAGGGCTTTGAACACTGTTACCAGTACCTTGAATCTCACCCGGAAGACAACTGGCAACCAATGCAGCTCACGGAGCAGCGGTGTAATGTGGGAGTATCGGGAGACTCCCAACACAACTCTCGCGGCTGCATTCTGTACCAGTTGGAGCTTCCGGGTGGTCCTCAAGGGCAGCCCCATGTAGAGAGAGTTGCAGTAGTCCAGACGAGAGGACACGAGCGCATGAGTGACCGTGCACAAATCATCCCGGCTAAGATAGGGCCGCAACTGGCGCACCAGGCGAACCTGGGCGAAGGCCCCCCTAGTCACAGCTCCTATATGGTCTTCCAAGGTGAGCCGTGAATCTAGGAGGACTCCCAAGTTGCGAGCCCTATCTACGGGGGGTAATAGTTCACCCCCCATAGCCAGAGGTGGAACATCCGAATAAACCCGGGATGAAGGTATGCAAAGCCACTCAGTCTTGTCGGGGTTGAGTTGGAGTCTGTTCCTCCCCATCCAGACCCGAACCGCCTCCAGGCACCGGGACATCACGTTGAGGGCATCACTGGGGTGGTTTGGGGTCGAAAGGAAAAGTTGGGTATCATCAGCGTACTGATGATACCCAACTCCAAAGCCACGAATGATCTCACCCAGCGGTTTCATGTAGATGTTGAACAGGAGAGGCAAGAGGACCGACCCCTGAGGAACTCCACAAATGAGAGACCTCGCGGTCGACCTCTGTCCTCCTGCCAACACCGACTGCGAACGTCCCCGGAGATAGGAGGAGAACCACTGTAAAACTGTGCCTCCCACTCCCAATCCCCTGAGACGCCGCAGCAAGATACCATGGTCGATGGTATCGAAAGCCGCTGAGAGGTCTAATAGGACTAGAACAGAGGAATATCCCCTGTCCCGAGCCCTCCAGAGATCATTCACCAGCGCGACCAATGCCGTCTCCGTGCTGTGCCCGGGCCTGAAACCCGATTAGTACGGGTCTAGATAATCCGCTTCATCCAGGACCAGAGGGAGCTGATGCGCCACCACACTCTCAACAACCTTCGCAAGAAAGCGAAGGTTGGAGACAGGACGAAAGTTGTTTAATACAGCTGGGTCCAAGGCAGGCTTCTTGAGGAGAGGCCTCACCACCGCCTCTTTCAAGATGGCGGGGAAGCTACCCTCACTCAGAGAAGCCGATATAACTGCCTGGAACCAGCTTCGTGTCCTCTCCCGGGCTGCATAAACCAGCCAGGAAGGGCACGGGTCCAATAAACACGTGGTGGTGCTCAGCCTCCCCATGATCCTGTCCACTTCCTCCGGAGTCACAGAATCAAACTCCTCCCAGGTGATATCGACAAGACCGCCATTGTCCTGATCGTCAGACTCTGCCCAGTCAGAGTCCAGACCGGTCCGAATCCGAGCGATTTTGTCCGACAGATGTTGGTTAAACTCCTCGGCACGACCCTGCAAGGGATCCTCTCTCACCTCCTGATTTAGGAGGGAGCGAGTCACCCTAAACAGGGCGGCCGGGTGATTATCTGCGGACGCGATAAGGGTGGCGAAGTGGTTAGACCTCGCCTCCCTTATCGCAGCGAGATAAGACCTAATGTAGGCTCTTAGTCGCAATCGGTCGGATTCGGATCGGCTGGACCTCCAACCGCTCTCTAGGCCCCGTCTCCGACGCTTCATCTCCCGAAGCTCCGCAGAGAACCATGGAGCTCGACGGGATCTGCACCAGGTCAGGGGCCGCAGGGGTACAACTCGGTCAAGAGCCTCAGTGGCCGTCCTTTCCCAGGCTTCCACTAAGGCATCTGCCGAGCTGTGAGCAAGGGAGGCAGGTGGGGACCCCAGCGCTGCCTGGAACCTCTGGGGATCCATTAAGCGTCTGGGGCGGTACCATTTAATTGGTTCCAAACACCCACGGCGGGGGGTGGCAAAACGGAAGACCAGCCGCAGGAGATGATGATCGGTCCATGACAGGGGCATAATAATTGGAGAGCCCCCACCAAGATCATCTAACCACCGTCCAGATAAGAAAACTAGGTCAAGGGTGTGGCCTCCCTCATGAGTCGGTCCCGAAATTACTTGCGTCAGGTCCATGGCCGTCATGGAAGCCATGAACTCCCGAGCCAACTCAGATGAACCTCCCAGCGATGGTAGATTGAAGTCCCCCAAAACTATAAGTTTCGGGAACTCAACCACCAGCCCAGAGAGGACATCGAGCAGCTCAGGCAGGGCTGCTGCTGCGTGACTAGGCGAAAGGTACACCAGCAGCAAGCCCAACTGCGCACCAGGGCCGCATCTCAGAAAGAGAGACTCACACCCGACTATCTGAGGAACAGTGGCCTCCCGCGGACACAAGGTCTCCCTCATAACAACAGCCACACCCCCACCCCTACCCTGAGCCCGAGGCCAGTGCAGCACCCGGAAACCTGGTGGGCAAAGGTCAACCAGAGGAATCCCGCCCTCTGGGCCCAACCAAGTCTCCGTGATGCAAGCCAGGTCCGCCTGCTCACCCTCGACCAGATCACGAACGAGAGGAGCCTTATTAGAGACGGACCTGGCGTTCAAATACACCAGCCGGAGCTCAGGGGGCTGCACACCCTCACTCCCGGGCCCTTGGCCCTTTTATTGTGGGACCATAAAATAGAGACAGTCATAGAAAATGAAGAAGCTAAATTGCTCTGGAACTTTAGAATTCAAATAGACAGACACCTATCACATATCACCCTGGACTTAACAATTGTTGATAAGAAGGACAAAAAAGTTTGGATAGTGGATGTGGCAGTACCTGGATACAGAAGAATAGAAGCGAAATAACTGGAGAAGATCACAAAATACAAAGACCTGCAAATAGAAATAGAATGACTGTGGCAGAAACAAGCAACGGTAGTCTCAAAAGTAAGAGGCACCTTGGATGCAATCCCAAAACAGCTGGAGCACCACTTGAACACCATTAGCGTTGGCAAATTCACCATCAGTCAATTATTTGGAACATTAACACCATCAAACATCCAGATCTGTCTCTCCTGGGTCCTTGGAAAGAACTCGATTAGACAAAAATGCCAAATTCAGTCTGAACATCTGGCTGACTGTGATGAACCATAATAATAGTAATGTAAATATAAACTTATTCCAGTTCTTTGAGAAGGACCCAACAGGTGGACAAAACTGCCAATTCCAGACAAACATCCAGCTGATTTTGCTACCACATAATGTAAAATCCTTTTCTTTGCAAACCTAAAAAGAGGATTGAGCTTTTTCATCAGAAGAACTGATGTTGTTTTCCATCAGGCATGCCATGACTCTGAAGCTCTCTGACTGTTCATACTTTAAGGCAAGAGATGGGAAGAATTCCCTCCAGATGTTTTCTTCATGATTGAAGACCAGAGAAGTCAGGGGTGTGCATTGGCCAAAAGTAGGGTGCATAATAAAACACAGGACATTGGCACACAAAATATATTCTATTGTGAAATCTATTTCAAAAGCAAATTGTATTTCATCAAACTGAATGGGAACTGATAGGAAAAACAAAGAACTCTTTTCTGCAGAGCGTTAAAGGATTAGTATCTCATCTACTGAAATTAGTTAATATATTTTAAATTGCTCAACAATAATCACAGATAACATTATTTAAGGAATGTTTTGTCAGAAGACATAGTGTTGGGTGACCACTATAGTTTTATTTCAAAAAGGAATGATATTGTAACAGGGTATAAGTTACTTAGTGGCTTTTAATCATGATGAGTATGTACAGGGCTTTTTTTCTCATAGAACGCTCAGAACGGAGTTCCGGCACCTTTTTGGGATGGAACCTTGTAAGGTAGGCAAGGCGGGTTGTATGACATGTGTGAATTCCGGCACCTTTTTCTTTTACAAAAAAAGCACCGAGTATGTACAATCTCAAGCAAACTACTGAATGCCGTTGAATGAGGAGAAATTATGCTGGCCACTATGGGCTTTTCAGAAGCATCTTTATACATTAAGGAAAACAGGATGCTAAGCTGAGCTGACATTTATTCCGTTCCAGTACAACTTTTATATTCAGATGTGTGATTCTGAATCTACAGCAAATTCACATGTTTATCTTAACCTTCCTTTTCCAAATTACTTAAAGGACTTTGGATGCTTTCAATGTCATGTTTTAAATAAAATGTAGCAAACAGAACAAGCTTGATCAAGTCCAAGAAAATCATGGGAAAAGCACAATAAATCGACCTGGAATCCATTTCTTGCCTTAGTACAATACTTCAGGCTCCCATTCTTACAATGAATGAATGTTGTTTTGCATTATTTGAATTCAGCAAGGGCAGATACCATCTAATGAAGCAGCTTTTGACTGATTGTTGCTTTTCCTTGGATGAAATATATGCCATCTGTCCTAAAGCAGATTTTGGGTTAATTAGCTTACTAATGTCAGAATATATGTGTTATCATCAATAAGTTTTTTTTAAATAGTTACTGCTAATAATCTACCACAGTCTCTATTTTCTGCATGACCTTATAATCCCTCCCAATGGTCTCTCTTTCGTTCTTTATGACACATTTTGCATTTAATGAACTGGATTATATATTAGTGATTTTAATTGTCTTGTTAATACTGTGCTTTATTTAGTATTGGTGTAGCTTTTTAAAGGTTGCTAACTGCCTTGAGCAGCCCACCAAGAGAAAGATATGGAATACATAGGATAAATAAAAAAGATAAATAAATCCTAGTCATTATACATGAATTCATTTGTTCATATATTAATTTGTTTAAACAATTTATACAATTACCCATCTCACAGTAGATGCTGGGTAGCACACACAGAACTGAAATACAAGAAACAGTCTTTAAGATATTATAAGCAATTTGGATAACTGCAGACATTTTGGACTATAAACCCATGTGCCTAACCTTTAGTCACATTGACTGGGGCTTATAGGAACTGAAGTAAAAAATACATGTGAATAAAACAAAATAATACAGTCAATCTATCATTCAAGGTCATGCAATATGTTATTTGACTGGGATTCAAAGAAACCAATTGTCTTTCATGTGATGGAACTTTTTAGTTCTCTTTTATTAGTTTTATTCATTTATAACATAAAATGTAAAAATACAAAGCAAATAGTACGGGACAACAATAGAAATAGGGAAAACAAAAAAGCTGTGAAGAAAGGGAGGGGAAGAAACAAAAGGCATTGACCTCTGACTCTCTGTGGCAGTAGAATCAGACATTAAAATCAAATCTCAACTTTTTACATTTCTATAGTAGCATGCACTAGCCATTTCTGTATCGGCAAATCAGTCTAATAAAAACCCAAAATCATAATATCAGTTTTTCCCACCTGAAGCACAAAGTCAAGAAGTGGTTTCCAAGTAGAAACAAAAGTACTTATGTTCTTTCGGGTTCTTGATAAATTAGATAGAATTTCCTCTTTTTGTTTCTTGATATTCTAAGCCAGACATGTCAAACACAAGGCCCGGGGGCCGGATGCGGCCCGCGAAGTGGTTTCATGTGGCCCGCGAAGCCATCCTGGAAACAGTGAGGGAACAGCCCCACTGCCTTGGCCCTGGCCCAGAGACCCTCCTTCTGCCAGAAACCCTCAGAACTGTCGCACTCCTGCCCAGGCCCCCATAGGCACCCTTGATGTGAACGATGTAGAGCTGGCCACACCCACCCAGTAGGCCATACGCACTCTAGCCATGCCCACCCAGTAGGCCACACCCACCCTGGCCATACCCACCCGGCCCCCTGAGGGCAACCGCAATGCTGATGCGGCCCTCAATGAAATTGAGTTTGACACCCCTGTTCTAAGCTATAGCACTGTATCTTAGCACTCTATTCATTTCATTTCATTTCATTTATTAAATTTATATACCGCCCTTCTCCCGAAGGACTCAGGGTGGTGAACAGGGCATATATAAATAGAAAATACAAAAATTAAAAGAGAATTAAATAATCGCCCAGATAAAACAGTAACAATATAAAAACCCATTAAAAACCCTGACATCCCCCATCAGGCCAGGCCAGCTTGTTCAAATAAATGGGTCTTCAGACTGCGCCGGAAGGAGCGAAGGTCCGGTGCCGTCCGGAGCTCAACCCGCAGTTGGTTCCATAAAGCCGGAGCGCCCACAGAGAAGGCCCTCCCCCTGGGGGCCACCAGCTGACATTCTCTGACCGGAGGCACCCTGAGGAGGCCCTCTCTGTGGGAACGCACAGGGCGGAGGGAAGTTGACGCCGGCAGCAGGTGGTCCCCAAATTCCTGTAAAGAGCAATTTGACTGATGGAAAACATCAGTCCCCTTTCTCAAAATAAATATTTGGTGGAATGTTCCAGGATTTTAAATAATAAAGAGCCAATGAATGCAACAAAACTGAATTTTTCCACAGGATAGATGAGGAAAAGAGAAAGGGGAAGTAAGAAAAGGCAAGAAAAGTACAAAAGGGATGGCTGCCTGAAACACTCATGGGGAGTTGGTGAAGGGTTTGTCAGATGACTACAGCAAGGGGACTGAATGATAATTCTAACAAAAGCAGGATAGATAGAATGAAATAGGAATGTAGTACAGGACATGAAGTAAAGGTTTCTGTTCTGAAAAAGGAGATGAAAAGAGACTGGAGCAGGGTTTTAGAAAGAGAAGCTGAAAAAGCAAGAGTGGATCTTTAAAAGAAGGAATAGGGAAAATTTGTTTGTTTGTATCTCACCTTTATTATTTTTACAAATAACTCAAGGTAGTAAACATATCTGGCACACTTTCCTCCTCTTATTTTCCCTACAACAACAACCCTGTGAGGTGAGCTGAGCTGAGAGTGAGTGAGTAGCCCAAGGTCATCCAGCTAGCTTTCATGGCTATGGCATGACTTACGGTCTCTTACTTTGCAGCTGGGTGCCTTAACCACTAGATCAAGCTGGCTTGTAACTGACCACCTCATGTGCACTCTCATTGTCATAAGACTTACATCCGTGTACATCATCCTTTTATATCCTGTTATATTCATATATCTTGAAAAATTCATCTCCATTTAGAATTTATGTTCAGTCAAGAAACTTAGCCTTCCAACAGAGTTTTTAAAAAGATGCATCTGCATTGGTAGATGGATTACACAGATATTTGGGCTGCTTCAATGATACAAAAGAGGGATTTGGAATTATTAGGATCATGTATAAATCACCTTTTTTAAATTAAAGAAGCCACTATTTATAATAGATTTCTTCAAGTCTGGCAACTTAAGAAGTGTGGATCAACTCCCAGAATTCCCCAGCCAGCATGCTATTAAGAAGTGCCTCCAGCATGTGAAGTGATTTCCATCAGAGAAGCTGGTTTCCTCTCTGCCTTCCTCTGGTGCAGCTTCTTCTTCTTCTTCTTCTTCTTCTTCTTCTTCTTCTTCTTCTTCTTCTTCTTCTTCTTCTTCTTCTTCTTCTTCTTCCTCAGGGACCACCTGCTGCCGGCATCAACTCCCCTCCGCCCTGTGCGTTCCCACAGAGAGGGCCTCCTCAGGGTGCCGCCAGTCAAGGAATGCCGACTGGTGGCCCCCAGGGGGAGGGCCTTCTCTGTGGGCGCTCCGGCATTATGGAACCAACTGCCGGTGGAGCTCCGGACGGCATCAGACCTCCGAACTTTCCATCGAGGCCTGAAGACCCACCTATTTGAAATGGCTGGTCTGGCCTGACGGGGGATTATGGGTTTTAATTTGTCGTTTTAGATTTATATTACTGTTTTTAACTGGGCATGGGTTTAATCTTTTTTTAATTTTTGTATTGTCTTTTTTATATATGCCCTGTGAACCGCCCTGAGTCCCTACCAAGGAGAAGGGCGGTATACAAATTAAATGAAACTTGAAACTTCTTCTTCTTCTTCTTCTTCTTCTTCTTCTTCTTCTTCTTCTTCTTCTTCTTCTTCTTCTTCTTCTTCTTCTTCTTCTTCTTCTTCTCTTGATGAGATATTATAGACCTTTGTTTATTAACCATCAATGGATCCTTGAAGTGCTATGATGTATGGCAGTAAGACTGGTTGCTGCCTGGTTGCTATATGGTGCTGACTTTGATGTATGACTGCTTTGGTGGTTATTATCCTGTGTGACTACTTGACAGTGAATTTTTGCCTTAGAATATGAATGTGCAAACAACAAATTAGTTTATTTATTGGATGCTTTTCAGTATGTTTATAATGTACACCTTTCTAATAACAAAACATGAATAGTCAAAGTCCAAAAACACTGATTAAGAGACAGCAAGAAGCAGGCAAATGCACAAACCCAGAAAAGACACAAATTGCTTTAATTATTACAAAAATCATTAAATAGTTTTTCAAATTAAAAATGATTCAGAAAGCCCATCTTTTACATCTTGCATAGCTATAATGGAAATGCCATTCTCAAACTGATATTTAAGGTATTAAGTAAGGCTTAATACTATATAGTCAAATCTGCAACAACTTGGAAATGAATGTAGAAAGAAAAATTAATTTAAGATGATTCACTGGCTTATTACATTATACACAAACTTATTTATACCTTTGTGGTAAAAAGGAATATGTTGACATTTTTAAAACAGTTTTGATCTTTATATGAGTATTGGAAAGCCAGTGGTATCTCTGTCTTGCTGAATTCTTGCCCTCTCCTGTCAAAGATATATACTCATACTCATAATAGTAAAGTTGGAAGGGACCTTGGAGGTCATCTAGTCCAACCCCCTGCTCAGGCAGGAAATCCTATATCATTTCAGACAAATGGCTGTCTTCTTAAAAACTTCCAGTGTTGGAGCATTCACAGCTTCTGGAGGCAGGTTGTTCCACTGGTTAATTGTTCTAACTATATTACAGTAAGACAGATGAATGACTGCACTAGCTGTCTTGATGGAAGTTTTGCTGGATATTTTGATATTTGCAAATATAAAAAGATTTTTAAAACCAGAAGACAACTCTCAAATCTTATTTGGACCTTCCTGAGCAGATGCAGTAATTTGGTTTCACCCAATTCAGAGCCAAACTAAGAGAAATATATTTTGAATTATGGAGGCCAATTGCTTAATGTATAAACAACTGATTGAAACTAATGCTTCTGCAGCTATAGGACCACTCTGATCAGATGAGACTTCTAGAGCTCTATCTCCACTTACTGCTTGCTGATAATTAGACCATGCATGAATAAATAAGGCTTTCTTGAGAGAAAATATGTGAAGTCATGCAAACAAAGGCAGACTTTTTGTTAGGTTGGCTACATTCAGCTTGTAGCTTCAATATTGAAAGTGTTACAGAAATAGAATATACATACTACTTGTTATTCATTCTAACCTCTCTCCTCCCACCCAAATGTTGAGGAAAATTGTGTAAAAAGGCTTCAGATCTATCCATCTGTCTGACATCAGGAAAACAGAATGGATAGAACCAGATCTGGGATGGAGAAAGAAAGAAGCAAAAGAAGGAACAAGTTCAGCAAGGGTCCACGAAGGAGAAAAAAATGCATTCATTTATGAAAAAAATAAATAAAAATCCTCCAATGTATCTATATAGGATATAGTGTGGAACCAGTGACATTGAATGTTCCATTCTTAAGCACCTTTCCTGCAGAAAAAAAATACAAGGTGTGAATCAAATCCTCTCAATTTCTACTGAGACCATCAGAATCCCTAATCAAAGCTTATTTCTATCTGCCTGCCTGCCTGCCAATCTACCTGCCTCTCTCTCATGCACACTGATTCTTCTCTGAAAAGAAACACAGACACAGAATGTTATTTCTTCACAGAGAAGACACTATGGAGTCCTCTTTTATCAGTGTGACTACTGGTCATATTGATAAAATTGAAGAAGTGGTTCCACGTTTACTTATCCATAAATGAGTGTAGTGAAATGTATTTGTGAATCAATATGTCTAAAATTGAACCACCAGTCTGCCTTAAGAAACCTAGCAGAAGTCGTAATGGGTGTGGAAACAGCAGTCATTTTTTCCCCCAAAATAACCATGGTACTATTAGTAATTATTGTAATTGTTCAAATCATAAACATGAAAAGCCTTCCATCATAGTTAAATCAACTTACAATTAATACATCTGAACAAAAAACCCATTTCCATAATGTCTTTTTGTTTTCCATTAAAAAATAATTGTCAGTATTTTGGGGGGAGGAGTTATATTCTCCCCTAAAATGACAACATCCTTAACTTTTTTTTTGCATGTTCTTTTTTTTGAGATTAGCATCATTATATCCTCTCAAGATATAGAGGCTTATCCCCACAATCTGTAATTACTTTAATTACACTATAATTATATAAATAATGTATTTGAACACATTCACTTTCTTTAGTTTCTAAATATTATTATGTTTTCAGATGCATAAACAAAAAACATTTAAGTTTATCTGAAGAACAGGTGAACTGACTGCTACTGAAGAAGGAATAATGAAAACATGATTATTGCAAACTGCCTAACTTGGAGATCATTATGAAACAATTAGATGTGCACATTTTACAAACATTTAAAACTGAATAACAAGAAGTCCTACTCTTAGGTTTGGAAACAGGTTCTAACATCATTTTTTGAGGCTGGGATAAAATTGACAGAAATAAATTTGTAATAGATACAATTTCCTGCATTTTAGTAGGGAAAAATCAGGTGTGCAATTTCTGTAGATTATACAGAAATTAAGGAACGTAGAGCAAACTGTAAACTTGGGTCTCTAGATATGAAGTCTAACCAAAACGAAGTTGCATAAATTAGTTTAGCACATAAAAGGTAAAGGTAAAGGTTCCCCCGCACATGCATGCTAGTCGTTTCCGACTCTAGGGGCCGGTGCTCATCTCCATTTCAAAGCCGAAGAGCCAGCGCTTGTCCAAGGACGTCTCCGTGGTCATGTGGCCAGCATGACTAGACACCAAAGGCGCATGGAATGCTGTTACCTTCCCACCATAATGGTCCCTATTTTTCTACTTGCATTTTTACGTGCTTTCGAACTGCTAGGTTGGCAGAAGCTGGGACGCTCACTCTGTTACGCGGCACTCGGGATTCGAACCACCAAACTGCCGACCTTCTGATCAATAAGCTCAGCATCCTAACCCACTGAGCCACCGTGTCCCGAGTGCACATACATCATGACAAATAATTGTATCATTTTTGTACTATGGTCAGAAATTATTTGGACTAGTACTTAATCCTGGACAATTGAGTGCTATAAAAATAAATATTAATCCTGAAAGGGTCCACACCAACCATACCAACCAATCAACCCAACCCAGCAACAACAAAGTATCCCATCTATTTTTTTTAAATTTTAAAACCTGAGTTTACAGGTTTTCAGTTTTATCATGAAAGCTGTGCTTTTATAAGAAAATGCAACTTTGTGGGATCTTATGTATGAATTCTGAAATCTTGTGAAATTTAGATATTTCTGTTAAAGTACTCAACACACTGTTCCTTTTTATGGCAAACAATGTTATGAAAAGCACATCAAAGAGCATGAAATTATACAAAAAATGACATTAAGGATATGACATAACAAAAGAAAAGGACAACTAACTACATGTAATTTGTGCTAACATCAATTACATATCACTTTTTATCTTCTTCTCTTTACAAATAACTACATCTTCTACTGTAACTTTATGAGATTCTCAACAGCACACCAAATACCTGATCATACTGAAGACCTGCTCTATGAAAAGTTTGAAGCAGTTTGGTATTTTTTTTTTAAAAAAATGATACAATAGCCTCCTCAAATATTGGCAAAGCTGTCAGGAAGCTGATGGTGTAATGGTTTTCTATTTTCTATATTACTAAAATAATAAATACAAATAAGCACCAAATACAAATTCCAGATATGGAACAGAATGCTTTAGAGGATAGATTCATCTTCATTTTAAAAGACTAATGCTATGTCCATCTTTAACAGGGGTGTCAAACTGCCGGCCCACGGGCCAGATGTGTCACGAGGAAACCACGCCCACCCCATTGCTAGCAATGGGGAAAAGGCTCCGATACATCATGCGATGTCACGTGACGTCACGAGTTTGACATGTCAATGTCAAAAATCACAATATATTTCTCTAGTATATAAAAGAATCTGAAGGAAATTATCTTTATGACTCTATGATGAAAATTACTGGTATCAAGCGGAATGAAAGATGAAAAGATACGATAATCTACAGACTTTATCCTGCCTTTATGTTGAGGTGGGTAAACAATTTTTTTTTAGCTAGGAAGTTTGGGTAAAAATGTCTCTTTTACAATATTTGGCAGAAAGGAAGGATTGCAGGATTAGGTAGGATCTCTTTGTCCATTGACTCACTTCCATATGATTGAAGGAAGAGTTCTCTAAACAACCACTCCCTTCTGTTCAAACTGTAATTGAGCCAAAATTGTAAATCTTGCTATTGAATCAATTGTGGTTTTTGTTTCTGAGAGACAAATCACTGGTGCCACTGGAGAACTTGTTGCTTGGGCTTGAAAAAATATGGTGTCCTTTCAATAACAAAGCCTCAGAACATTAGTGATACAGAGGCTTTTCATACCCTTACCACAACAAAGACAGCTTTTGTTTTCGATCGCTCAGGAGTCATCTTATTTTTTGTCAATGCATTTCTGATTCTATTTTCCAAAATCATTTTAATTCCAGCAACCAAAATGTTCCAGAGTAAAAAGTAGGAGAAATGAATCTGTCAGAATCCATTTATATCATATTCATAAATGTATGTTTAAAACATTATTCCATGGATCGAAATGGCATCGAAATGGACCCTGAGAAGCTCAGGGCAGTATTAGAGTGGGCACCCCCCGCACATGGAAGCAATTGCAAAGTTTCCTGGGGTTTGCAAATTTCTACCGCCAATTCATCTACCGCCAATTCATTTCTACCGCCAATTTGGCCAAATAGCCATGCCCCTCACAAATTTGTTGAAAACGAAGGGGGGTCCCCCGTGAAACCCAGCCAGCCTCTAAAATGGTCAATGGAATGTCAAGCAGCATTTGAGAGGCTAAAGAGACTCTTTTCTGCTGAACCTGTACTTAAACACCCAGATCCCAACAAACCTTTTGTAATACAAGCAGATGCGAGCGACGTAGCAATCGGAGCCGTATTACTACAGGAAAATGATGAGGGGGCGTTGCAACCTTGCGCAAATACATCCAGGAAACTTACAGAAACAGAACAACGATGGCCAATATGGGAGAAGGAAGCATTCTCATTAAGGTGGTCGTTATTAACATGGCGCCAATTTTTGGAAGGAAATAAAATACCTTTCCAGGTCTGGACTGACCACAAAAATTTAGAAGCAATAAAAACGCCCAGGAAGCTCACTCCTAAGCAAGCCCGCTGGTCCCAACACTTTCACCGATTCAATTTCACTCTCAAACACTTGCCGGGCGGGAAAAACTTCCTGGCAGATGCATTATCTCGCATGCCCCAATATAACAGCACACAGGTAACTGACTTTAAATCACTTGTACCAGAACAACAACTGGCAGCACCAGTCACCACCAGGGCACAAGTAAAAATGAAGCCGAAAGTGGATAGCCAAACCAGAATAGAATTCTGAAAGTCCTTGGAAGGGGACGAATGGTTCCAGAAAAATAGGCATGTGTGCACTATTAAAGATGGGTTACCTTGGGTGGGTGAGAAGTTATACATACCTGCCACCCAGAGGACCAATTTCATGCAACTGTGCCATGATACAAAATCAGCAGGACATTTCGGGTTTGTAAAAACATTACACTTAACTAAAAGGCAATTTTGGTGGCCATCTATGAAAAAAAACATAGAAAGCTATGTGAGCAGTTGTCAAATCTGCGCAATGGCCAAGAGGTTACAAGGGAAATCGCCAGGACTGTTACAACCAGTGGTGAATCCCTCAGCCCCATGGAAAGAAATAGCCATGGACTTTATCGTAGAACTACCAGAAAACAACGGAAACACCTTTGTCTGGACTGTCACTGATCTGTTCTCTAAGCGAGTCCATTTCATACCTTGCCAAAAAATTCCAACTGCAAAAGCATTAGCAAAACTTTTTGTACAGCATATTTACAGATTGCATGGGGCACCACAACGCATCATATCTGACGGGGGTGCAATTTACCTCAGCATTTTGGAAGGAATTTTTATCCCTGTTAGGAACTACCCAAGGACTGACATCTAGTCATCATCCTCAAGGGAATGGGCAATCTGAACGGTCTAATGCAGTACTTGAGCAATATTAAAGATGTTATATAAGTTTCCAACAGATGGACTGGGCGGACCTACTGCCTTTTGCAGAAGTGGCATATAACAATGCAGTTCACTCCAGCACAGGTTACACTCCTTTTCAAGTAGCTACAGGCCAGAGCTTCAACCCCATACCTGATCTAACCCCAAAAGAACCAGTAATTCCAGAACTAAAGGAATGGATTGCTCAGTTACAATAAACCTGGCCTATTGTCAGAAAAGCATCAACAGAGGCTAGATTAGCACACAAGACACAGGCAGACAAGAAAAGAGCCGATCCCACACCGTTCAAGGTGGGAGAGATGGTATATCTGTCTACAAAATACCATAAGTCTCTCCAACCCTGTAAAAAACTAGGACCAAAATACATTGGACCTTTTCCAATTAAAAGAATCATAAACCCAGTAACAGTTGAATTAGGACTACCTAAAAATCTTAGATGAATACACCCAATTTTTCACTGCAGTCTAATAAAGAGAGAACAACAATCTCCCCTACGAACAAAAATTCCACCACCACCACCTCCCATCATGGTGGAAGGGGAACAACATTTTGAGGTGAAAGAAATTCTGGATTCCAGGAAACATCATGGAACAACCCAATATTTAGTGGCTTGGAAACACCTCCCCTCCTCAGAAAACGAATGGGTCAGCAAACGCCACGTTAAAGCATCAAAGCTGCTTAAGAGATTTTTTTTAAAATTCCATTTATATCCCGCCCTTCTCCGAAGACTCAGGGCGGCTTACAAGCTTAGCAGTAGCCTTCATTCTATGTATATGCCTGCTTATTAGGGCTTTCACATCCCTCCCAAGTGGCATTATTACAAAGTCAGCTTAATTGCCCCCAACAATCTGGGTCCTCATTTTACCTACCTCGGAAGGATGGAAGGCTGAGTCAACCTTGAGCCTGGTGGGATGCGAACCCACCAGGATTCCGACTCTAGGGGCCGGTGCTCATCTTACCCCCTGAGGTGAGATCTGCTCCCACCCTCCTGATCTTTCATAAGGGCCTGAAGACCTGGCTCTGCCAGCTGGTTTGGGTGCCCAATGTGGAAGTATCACACTGGAAGAGGTTGATAGCTTAAGAAAAAAAATATCCCATCCCTCCATCTATGCTCCTTCCCCATTTTTAATTGTAATTTTACTGTGAAATGTAATTCTAGTTTATTGTTTTTAGAAATATTTATGTTTTATAGTTTTATAGCTTTTAATGTTGTAAGCTGCCCAGCGTTGCCTCCAGGCAAAATGGGCAGCAAATAAATCTGATAAATAAAATAAAAAAATAAAAAAATACTGCTGTACTAGCCAGTTATGGCACATTTTGGCTAGTGTACCATAAATGAAGCTAAAACCAAATTTTCTTTGAAGAATGCTCATACTATTCTATCCAGTTTAGAGATTACCTTGAAACTCAATATATGTTGTTTGCATCAACCAACTGACATTTGACAGACATTAAGTGCTATGAGATGAACAGTTATATAAATTGTTCAAATAAATAAATAGATCATTCTAAACAAAAAGAAGCCAGAAAACTTCCAAGAAAGGTTGTAGGAAGTTTGCTATATTGCAAAAACATGTCTTTCCTCCAATACTACTGCTAGAGTAGAATTGTGAATTTAATAATAATACAGTGTAGGTGCTTGAAGGATTAATTACATTTGGATGTATTTTTCTTTAGTGGCTCAGATTTAAAATACAGCTATAGGTTGTAATGCTCTGCCTTTATTTGAAAAAGCAATTACATAGCTCAAACATTTAAATTTTCATTGGTGAAATATCTTAATATGATTTCTCAGCTACAGGGTGGTCACATTTTAGCTGAAATGTACAGCAGAAAATCTGTACATTTTGCAATACACAACAGTGATATCTACAATGTTCTCTTAAAATAAAGAATAGAATAGAATAGAATAGAATAGAATAGAATAGAATAGAATAGAATAGAATAGAATAGAATAGAATAGAATAGAATAGAATAGAATAGAATAGAATTAGAAATAGAAATAGAAATAGGATAGGACAGAACAGAACAGAACACAATTGAACAGAACAGAACACAACCAAACAGAATAGAATAGAAAAGTTGGAAGGGATCTTGGAGGACTTCTAGTCCAACCCCTGCTCACGCAGGATACCCTATACCACAGGTCTGCATCCCGCGGCTCCTGTGGCTCCCAGTCCTCTGCTATGTGCAGTCCCTGCAAAAAAAAGTGGGACTAAAAACTTTCAACCAATCAATTCAAATATGCAGGGTAGGTGCATATCTCGCCTTGGCTCCACTCTTCAGTCAAACCCTGTTCTGCACATGCACGCATGTACACGCATGCACACACATTTTTTGCGGCTCCCAGTTTTTCCTTTTGTGAGAGAACCAGTTCCGAGTGGCTCTTTCACTGTTTCAGGTTGCTGACCCCTGCCCTATACCATTTCAAATGGTATAGGGTTATCCAAATGGTTATCCAATCTCTTCTTAAAAACTTCCAGTGTTGGAGCATTCACAACTTCTGGAGGCAAGTTGTTCCACTGATTAATTGTTATAGCTGTCTCCTTAGTTCTAGGTTGCTTCTCTCCTTGATTAGTTTCCATCCATTGCTTCTTGCCCTGCCCATAAGTGCTTTGGAGAATAGCTTGACTCCCTCTTCTTTGTGACAACCCCTGAGATATCCATATGCCTAATGTTAATTTTCTATACACCAATGTTCAAATATCTCAAGTTTCATTTTTTTAAATCAAATTTCATCTTAAAGGAGGAATATTTTTGTTCTTTGGCTCCAAAAGCCCACAGATATGACTCATTATCACCAACTGAGCTTAATTAGTCAGAAGGACATTTGGTTTTAAGCATGACTCTTCTTCTTGCTTCCCTGGAGAAAATTCTCAAAAATACTTTCCATTCCATCACCTTCAAAATTCAAGGCACTCTCAGAACAGGTTAGCAGCATGCATAATTTCTTGAATCAAGCAGCATAAGATGATAATAATAATGTTGTAAATATAAGTAAGTCTTTGTTGTCTATGTGCAATAGTAGTTAAAGAACTATGTCAAGATTTCATTGTGCAAAACTGCATTTTAAATTGTGTATTAGTTCCTGGAAAATAGGAGTTCCTTCTTGTACTACTTTGCTGATTTCTGGTCAAGATACCCTGTCCTATTCAGAGCAGAGATAGTAAACTGGTATTAAACAGCAATCACAGCATACTTCCAGATTTGTTTACCTTAATTCTTCATGTGTTCTGATTCCAAGGTTGCTAGTTGATTTTTTTTGAGGATTTGAGAAACTCCTATTTATGAAAATGTCCATTACTGAATTAGATAATAATACTGAACAATAAATCCTTGAACTTAATTGAAAATTGTTTTCTTCTTCTCAATTTGCAAATGTTTTCAGAACAATTTGAAAATTTATTGAGTTATTAAAATTATTTACATTTGTGATGAAGGGGAAAGACATTTCTTTATATATTTCTTTACCTTTTTATTCTTATTTTTTCTATTTTTTCTTTGCTACACATTTCTACAGAAATGTAGGAATGGAAAGTTAGAAAATAAGCTAAGGCTAGCAAGGAAACAAATCTAGCAACAAACATTTCTTCAAATATGTCAACAGCAACAGAAAGAGAATGAAAGTGGTAGGCTTATTCTTACTTCAAATGGTGAAATCTTAACAGGTTATCAAGAAAAAGGAGAGAAACTCATCTTCAGGAATTCTCATAAAAACAAAAGGTGACGATAGAGCAGAGATGGAACAAACACAGCTGAGGAGGGAAGAGCTCAGTAAGGATGCAGGAAATGGTCTTCCAACTAATTATAACTGATTAAGTCTCCAGCCCGTAGGAGTTACAACCTGGTATGCTGATGGGACATGCTGAAGAACTGTTGAGGTCTTTGTTGATTATCTTTGAGGAGTCCTGAAGAATTTGGGTGGTGCTACAAAATACAGCAAATGTGTCTCCTTTTATTTTTCTGACAAATTTCTAAAAAGAGAGAGAAAAAAGTGGGGAAAAACAATTTAAACATCCATTAAAACATACTAATATTCTCCCATATATTTACACATACAAAGAAGTAATGACATGAACAGAAGATGCAGCAGGACAATTTCAGGATATCTGGTAATCAAAGGCATCAGAAGCAGTCTTCAGTTGCATTCCTATGCTATAAATGTTACAGCAACACTTTAATTGTATACAGAACACTATTGTCAACCAGTACATATATGTTAACATTAATGTGATGTGATCTTAACATATATACCTTTAGTAGCATAGATTTTTATTTGACACAAAATGTTGTTTAGGACCCTTTTCAAAGGTCCTATATACAAGGAAGCTAGATAGCAAGAGAAGGCAGTCAAAGCTGCATAATTAAATAGATCACTCCATCATTGCCCATAATTTAAACATTCATGCACTTACTGAGACTTATCAAAACTTGTTATATTAAACTGAGGAAGGCTACATAACCTGAAGCCTCAGAGTTTTAGGTGTAGCTCTGAATATCTCAAAAATTATTATCAAACTGTGATTTTTAACACATGCCTGGAAAACCATTAGTAGCACTATTTAATTAAAAGTAAATGAAATTAAATCACTGCTTGTTTGGGGTAGCATACCACTCAAAGGCCAAATATGACCTCTGGCACAGAAAAGGTCTGCATCCTGGCTTTGACACACACAAAAATGCTTCCTAATGGCACACATATGGAAGAATAGCGTTCCAATCATCTCTGTAGTTGAATAAATAGAAAAGGGATGAGGGAAGGATAAAGGAAGAATTGCCTTTCACTACCATCCAAGGAAAAAAACCTCCATTAGTGAAATCTGTGCCTCTTAGATTTAATATTAAGGTGCTGCATAGTTACATGCTACATATTAGAGTAATTTTTTCAGAAGAGGTTACTAGAATAAGCTGAATCCATTGTCCAAGATCTTCCATCTATGCTGCTTTAACATAGTGCAAAAGCAATTAGCTCATAAATAGTTGTATAATTCATTTATATTACAGACCTTAGAAACTTATAAAATAAATTAAAATATATGTATTTTGAGGCACATGCAAAAGTAAATATTAAACCCTGATGATAATTATATGATATTATATACTATAAAGACAAAAGTATGTAAATGCAGTAGAAAGAAAGACAATCTGATTAGAGTTGAATCTCTTTGGTTATAGGATTATTTATTTTTCAGAAATATTTAGTCATAATATCTTCTTTTTCATCTCTCTCTCTTTCTTCTATTGGAATCTTAAATGAGATTCAGCTGTTGCAACCAGATTGGGAGGCTGTTTCAGAACTCAGTGAGACTCTATGCTCAGCCTTCCATCCCACCCTTGTGTGACAAAGAAGGACCCTTGATTTTTAAGGTATCTATGTGGCTTCTCTAGCATCTTGTAATGCATGATGGCAACACAAAGGCTGGAGGAGAAATGTTATCTCAGAATGTCTGCTTTATTTATGGGACTCCAATATTTTGAAGAAAGACATCTTTTTTCAGGAGGCTACCTGAAACAAACATAAACGTGCAACTCTAAATAATGTGTGTCTTTCCTCCGTGTATATATCTATAGAGACACAAAGAAGAAGAAGGTTTTTTAAATGCCAATCAGTACTTCAAACAATTTGTTCAGGATCTGAAAGGCCTGCAATAAAAGACTCAAAATGTATTTCTTCAAATGATTATCAACACTTAAAATTAGAAAATTTAAGCTTCTGCCCTCTGCTGCTGCTCTAAGTTAGGTTGCAATAGCAGCAATATGTCAGTTGCAAGACTCTTATATCTTATTCTCCAGGCTGATATCATGTGGTGTTAAATGATCTAGTTTATGAATTTATTAGTGTTCTCATTATCTGTAACATTGCTAAATCAGATTAGATAGATATAGAAAAAACAGAGTAACATCCCATGTTTGTTGAGGGGTGTTTTTTTTGAAAAGGGCATTCCTGCCTGTATGTACAAGGATTGTTTTGAAAGAAATTGTATCTTTGAAATGAAAATTATTTTACTGAAATTTTCTATACTTTTTTTCTGTATCTTTATAGACCAGTGATGGCAAACCTATGACACTTATAAAATGTCACACTATGACATTTTAGAAGAGATGCCATGAGTGGCTATTAGAGTGGCTTCTCTTCCATAACACAGCATTGGTCAAAATCCTATATCCTCCTTGTTTAGTCATTCCAAAGCTGATGTTTGAAGAAATGCCCTTGAGAAAACAAGGTGCAACAAAAAAAATTTGTACTACAGTACACGGACTGTAACTACATATGCTTTTTCTTCATTTAACTATAATGCAGCCATATGCTAAATAAATTAATATAATGCATTTGATAATTGACAGTGGAATGTGCAAATCATTCCAGTGAACAGCATTTCACAGGTTTTTTTGAGTTTAAATTAAAACATGATTATTTTATTATTTATTATTAAAAATAACAATGCCCTTAATATATTTTGAACTATCACCTCCTTATGGGCCTCTGCTAGCTACCTTTCATGAAATTTGAATATAAATATACACTTCTAGTTTATATTTGTGACTGCCCATTAAATGAAGGAGGTAATAAGTGATGTTCATGCACTATTAAACATGCTATGACTTTGGTACATCACAATATGTACCTTCTCTTCATTGGAAGGCAGGTGGCTACTAGGTTCATTCAGGGAAAAGTCTTAGTGTCCATAGTAGACATTAAATGGTTTCATTTTATTATTGTTCAGCTGTTTTATTGTTTTTCCTAGTTGTCTGCTAGGTTTGTCAGGAATCTGTTTGAACTTCCACTTGGTGCAGTTTGTCTCCCAGTTGATGTCAGGGTAATTAAAGTCCCCCATTACTATTGTGATGTGCTTCCTAGATATCTTAGTTAGCTGACTAACAAAAAGTTCATCTATTACCACTGTTTGGTTGGGTGACCTATGGCAATGTCATTTCCCTCCCTTTTATATTGACCCAAATGCATTCAAGACAGTTTTCATCATTGTTGTGCTCTATTTCTGTAGACATGTAGTTATTTCTTATATAGAGAGCAACTGCAGCTCTTCTTTTATTTGGTCTGTTTCTTTTAAATAATTTAAATCCCTCTAGCTGAGTGTTCCATTTGTGGGTTTCATCCCACCATGTTTCCGTAATGGCAACAATATCATATCTGCCCTCATTTACCTGATATATAGCTTTTTTGTCTACTTCTTTAAAATTCCAGTTAAAAAAGGAAGAAAAGTGTTATTTTCTGCCATTAGCAAGCAGTTATATATGGTGTGAAAAATAAGCTATTTATGGTCACATAAGGAATATAATACATACATACACACACACATATGTATATGTATGTTTTCTGAGGTTTTCGCGGGTGCCTGTATGTGGATCCTTGGTTTTTCGGGTTTTTCCCCGTGTAGAACTAAAGGTGTAGGCGCAATGTTTCGACGGAATCCCATCCGTCATCATCAGGCTGGTGGCTTTAGCTTCCTTCTTCTGGGAGAAGCATGTGGCTGTTTGTTCCTCTTTTTTAAAGCTGAGACCAGCCCATCCACCCAGAACACCCCCCCCACCCAATCAGAACACACCCACCATTCAAAACACACTCCCACTCAATCAGAACACACTTGGTCCCCCACCCAATCAGAGCACACCTCCACAGAACACACCCCCTCTGGCAGTTTAAAAAAGAGGAACAAACAGCCACATGCTTCTCCCAGAAGAAGGAAGCTAAAGCCACCAGCCTGATGATGACGGATGGGATTCCGTCGAAACATTGCGCCTACACCTTTAGTTCTACGCGGGGAAAAACCCGAAAAACCAAGGATCCATATATATATATATATATATATTTGTGTAAATTACTAACAAAGAATTAAAGGGAAACTGAAATGCATTTCTGACTCATTAGTCGTCATCAGCCAGCCATACCCTTCTGAGATTCGAACCATGGGCTGATTGCATATGAGGCAGTGTTATTTGCCTCTAAGCCACAAGGTCTCTCTCGCTCTGTTAGCTTTTTTTTTCTGCAAGGGAAGATATGTTTCAAATGTTAACTCTTTAGATTACCTTGCTAGGCCCCAAACATGGGGCAAATCTTTATTTCCTGTTTTCAGCCTATCTTGAAGGCTATCGAACAGGCAGTAGTCACACCGGACAATTCCTATATTTGTGTAAATTACTAACAAAGAATTAAAGGGAAACTGAAATGCATTTCTGACTCATTAGTCGTCATCAGCCAGCCATACCCTTCTGAGATTCGAACCATGGGCTGATTGCATATGAGGCAGTGTTATTTGCCTCTAAGCCACAAGGTCTCTCTCGCTCTGTTAGCTTTTTTTTCTGCAAGGGAAGATATGTTTCAAATGTTAACTCTTTAGATTACCTTGCTAGGCCCCAAACATGGGGCAAATCTTTATTTCCTGTTTTCAGCCTATCTTGAAGGCTATCGAACAGGCAGTAGTCACACCGGACAATTCCTATATTTGTGTAAATTACTAACAAAGAATTAAAGGGAAACTGAAATGCATTTCTGACTCATTAGTCGTCATCAGCCAGCCATACCCTTCTGAGATTCGAACCATGGGCTGATTGCATATGAGGCAGTGTTATTTGCCTCTAAGCCACAAGGTCTCTCTCGCTCTGTTAGCTTTTTTTTCTGCAAGGGAAGATATGTTTCAAATGTTAACTCTTTAGATTACCTTGCTAGGCCCCAAACATGGGGCAAATCTTTATTTCCTGTTTTCAGCCTATCTTGAAGGCTATCGAACAGGCAGTAGTCACACCGGACAATTCCTATATTTGTGTAAATTACTAACAAAGAATTAAAGGGAAACTGAAATGCATTTCTGACTCATTAGTCGTCATCAGCCAGCCATACCCTTCTGAGATTCGAACCATGGGCTGATTGCATATGAGGCAGTGTTATTTGCCTCTAAGCCACAAGGTCTCTCTCGCTCTGTTAGCTTTTTTTTCTGCAAGGGAAGATATGTTTCAAATGTTAACTCTTTAGATTACCTTGCTAGGCCCCAAACATGGGGCAAATCTTTATTTCCTGTTTTCAGCCTATCTTGAAGGCTATCGAACAGGCAGTAGTCACACCGGACAATTCCTATATTTGTGTAAATTACTAACAAAGAATTAAAGGGAAACTGAAATGCATTTCTGACTCATTAGTCGTCATCAGCCAGCCATACCCTTCTGAGATTCGAACCATGGGCTGATTGCATATGAGGCAGTGTTATTTGCCTCTAAGCCACAAGGTCTCTCTCGCTCTGTTAGCTTTTTTTTTCTGCAAGGGAAGATATGTTTCAAATGTTAACTCTTTAGATTACCTTGCTAGGCCCCAAACATGGGGCAAATCTTTATTTCCTGTTTTCAGCCTATCTTGAAGGCTATCGAACAGGCAGTAGTCACACCGGACAATTCCTATATTTGTGTAAATTACTAACAAAGAATTAAAGGGAAACTGAAATGCATTTCTGACTCATTAGTCGTCATCAGCCAGCCATACCCTTCTGAGATTCGAACCATGGGCTGATTGCATATGAGGCAGTGTTATTTGCCTCTAAGCCACAAGGTCTCTCTCGCTCTGTTAGCTTTTTTTTTCTGCAAGGGAAGATATGTTTCAAATGTTAACTCTTTAGATTACCTTGCTAGGCCCCAAACATGGGGCAAATCTTTATTTCCTGTTTTCAGCCTATCTTGAAGGCTATCGAACAGGCAGTAGTCACACCGGACAATTCCTATATTTGTGTAAATTACTAACAAAGAATTAAAGGGAAACTGAAATGCATTTCTGACTCATTAGTCGTCATCAGCCAGCCATACCCTTCTGAGATTCGAACCATGGGCTGATTGCATATGAGGCAGTGTTATTTGCCTCTAAGCCACAAGGTCTCTCTCGCTCTGTTAGCTTTTTTTTTCTGCAAGGGAAGATATGTTTCAAATGTTAACTCTTTAGATTACCTTGCTAGGCCCCAAACATGGGGCAAATCTTTATTTCCTGTTTTCAGCCTATCTTGAAGGCTATCGAACAGGCAGTAGTCACACCGGACAATTCCTATATTTGTGTAAATTACTAACAAAGAATTAAAGGGAAACTGAAATGCATTTCTGACTCATTAGTCGTCATCAGCCAGCCATACCCTTCTGAGATTCGAACCATGGGCTGATTGCATATGAGGCAGTGTTATTTGCCTCTAAGCCACAAGGTCTCTCTCGCTCTGTTAGCTTTTTTTTCTGCAAGGGAAGATATGTTTCAAATGTTAACTCTTTAGATTACCTTGCTAGGCCCCAAACATGGGGCAAATCTTTATTTCCTGTTTTCAGCCTATCTTGAAGGCTATCGAACAGGCAGTAGTCACACCGGACAATTCCTATATTTGTGTAAATTACTAACAAAGAATTAAAGGGAAACTGAAATGCATTTCTGACTCATTAGTCGTCATCAGCCAGCCATACCCTTCTGAGATTCGAACCATGGGCTGATTGCATATGAGGCAGTGTTATTTGCCTCTAAGCCACAAGGTCTCTCTCGCTCTGTTAGCTTTTTTTTCTGCAAGGGAAGATATGTTTCAAATGTTAACTCTTTAGATTACCTTGCTAGGCCCCAAACATGGGGCAAATCTTTATTTCCTGTTTTCAGCCTATCTTGAAGGCTATCGAACAGGCAGTAGTCACACCGGACAATTCCTATATTTGTGTAAATTACTAACAAAGAATTAAAGGGAAACTGAAATGCATTTCTGACTCATTAGTCGTCATCAGCCAGCCATACCCTTCTGAGATTCGAACCATGGGCTGATTGCATATGAGGCAGTGTTATTTGCCTCTAAGCCACAAGGTCTCTCTCGCTCTGTTAGCTTTTTTTTCTGCAAGGGAAGATATGTTTCAAATGTTAACTCTTTAGATTACCTTGCTAGGCCCCAAACATGGGGCAAATCTTTATTTCCTGTTTTCAGCCTATCTTGAAGGCTATCGAACAGGCAGTAGTCACACCGGACAATTCCTATATTTGTGTAAATTACTAACAAAGAATTAAAGGGAAACTGAAATGCATTTCTGACTCATTAGTCGTCATCAGCCAGCCATACCCTTCTGAGATTCGAACCATGGGCTGATTGCATATGAGGCAGTGTTATTTGCCTCTAAGCCACAAGGTCTCTCTCGCTCTGTTAGCTTTTTTTTTCTGCAAGGGAAGATATGTTTCAAATGTTAACTCTTTAGATTACCTTGCTAGGCCCCAAACATGGGGCAAATCTTTATTTCCTGTTTTCAGCCTATCTTGGGCCTATTCAGCTGGCTGATGACGACTAATAAGTCAGAAATGCATTTCAGTTTCCCTTTAATTCTTTGTTAGTAATTTACACAAATATAGGAATTGTCCGGTGTGACTACTGCCTGTTCGATAGCCTTCAAGATAGGCTGAAAACAGGAAATAAAGATTTGCCCCATGTTTGGGGCCTAGCAAGGTAATCTAAAGAGTTAACATTTGAAACATATCTTCCCTTGCAGAAAAAAAGCTAACAGAGCGAGAGAGACCTTGTGGCTTAGAGGCAAATAACACTGCCTCATATGCAATCAGCCCATGGTTCGAATCTCAGAAGGGTATGGCTGGCTGATGACGACTAATAAGTCAGAAATGCATTTCAGTTTCCCTTTAATTCTTTGTTAGTAATTTACACAAATATAGGAATTGTCCGGTGTGACTACTGCCTGTTCGATAGCCTTCAAGATAGGCTGAAAACAGGAAATAAAGATTTGCCCCATGTTTGGGGCCTAGCAAGGTAATCTAAAGAGTTAACATTTGAAACATATCTTCCCTTGCAGAAAAAAAAGCTAACAGAGCGAGAGAGACCTTGTGGCTTAGAGGCAAATAACACTGCCTCATATGCAATCAGCCCATGGTTCGAATCTCAGAAGGGTATGGCTGGCTGATGACGACTAATGAGTCAGAAATGCATTTCAGTTTCCCTTTAATTCTTTGTTAGTAATTTACACAAATATAGGAATTGTCCGGTGTGACTACTGCCTGTTCGATAGCCTTCAAGATAGGCTGAAAACAGGAAATAAAGATTTGCCCCATGTTTGGGGCCTAGCAAGGTAATCTAAAGAGTTAACATTTGAAACATATCTTCCCTTGCAGAAAAAAAAGCTAACAGAGCGAGAGAGACCTTGTGGCTTAGAGGCAAATAACACTGCCTCATATGCAATCAGCCCATGGTTCGAATCTCAGAAGGGTATGGCTGGCTGATGACGACTAATGAGTCAGAAATGCATTTCAGTTTCCCTTTAATTCTTTGTTAGTAATTTACACAAATATAGGAATTGTCCGGTGTGACTACTGCCTGTTCGATAGCCTTCAAGATAGGCTGAAAACAGGAAATAAAGATTTGCCCCATGTTTGGGGCCTAGCAAGGTAATCTAAAGAGTTAACATTTGAAACATATCTTCCCTTGCAGAAAAAAAAGCTAACAGAGCGAGAGAGACCTTGTGGCTTAGAGGCAAATAACACTGCCTCATATGCAATCAGCCCATGGTTCGAATCTCAGAAGGGTATGGCTGGCTGATGACGACTAATGAGTCAGAAATGCATTTCAGTTTCCCTTTAATTCTTTGTTAGTAATTTACACAAATATAGGAATTGTCCGGTGTGACTACTGCCTGTTCGATAGCCTTCAAGATAGGCTGAAAACAGGAAATAAAGATTTGCCCCATGTTTGGGGCCTAGCAAGGTAATCTAAAGAGTTAACATTTGAAACATATCTTCCCTTGCAGAAAAAAAAGCTAACAGAGCGAGAGAGACCTTGTGGCTTAGAGGCAAATAACACTGCCTCATATGCAATCAGCCCATGGTTCGAATCTCAGAAGGGTATGGCTGGCTGATGACGACTAATGAGTCAGAAATGCATTTCAGTTTCCCTTTAATTCTTTGTTAGTAATTTACACAAATATAGGAATTGTCCGGTGTGACTACTGCCTGTTCGATAGCCTTCAAGATAGGCTGAAAACAGGAAATAAAGATTTGCCCCATGTTTGGGGCCTAGCAAGGTAATCTAAAGAGTTAACATTTGAAACATATATATATATATATATATATATATATATATATATATATATATATATATATATATATATATATATATATATATATATATATATTAAGTATTTGTCAAGGCTTTGTGAAAGCACCTTGTTAATTAACTCTTTTATTCCTGCTTTGGCCTGTCTCAAGGTTTATCCACAGGATATAGTCAACTATGACAGCTCATTATTTGTGCAAATTATTCAAATTGCTAATAAAGAATTTTGGGAGGCTGAGATGGCCATTTCGAACTCTTTATGTTCTCATCAGTCAGTCATACCCTTTATCTGAGATTCGAAATATATATATAAGGTAAAGTTTCCCCCGCACATGCGTGCTAGTCATTTTCGACTCTATGGGCCGGTGCTCATCTCCGTTTCAAAGCCGAAGAGCCAGCGCTTGTCCGAGGACATCTCTGTGGTCATGTGGCATGCATGACTAGACACCAAAGGCGCACGGAACGCTGTTACCTTCCCACCGTAGTGGTCCCTATTTTTCTACTTGCATTTTTACGTGCTTTCGAACTGCTAGGTTGGCAGAAGCTGGGACGAGTAACAGGCGCTCACTCTGTTACGCGGCACTCGGGATTCGACCCGCCAAACTGCCGACCTTCCGATCGACAAGCTCAGCATCCTAAACCATCCTAAACTATATATATATATATATATATATATATATATATATATATATATATATATATATATATATATATATATGTGTGTGTGTGTGTGTGTGTGTGTGTGTGTGTGTGTATGTGTGTGTTTGTGTGTAATTGATAGGAGATTTTAGGCACTTTGTACTTTCCTTAACAATACATTTCAAGCACATTTAAGAGGTGATCACCTTAACCTTTGGAAAGGAGATCTATAGCTGGTTACCCACCTAGTAGTGAGACAGGTGCTCATCTGTGGCCTACTTGATGCTTTCTGACCTTAACTGTTTTCTAGCAGACATTTTCTTATCAAACTAGATAACACCATCAGTACTATAGCTATATGGTGTTTGTAGACTATTATTTTTAAAATTCCAGATCTTTAGCCCATCTGTTTTAAGTTTCTATATTATCGATACATTGTATTGTAAAACATGTAGTAGAACAAGCCTTCTCTAAATATGCTTTATTACGGATAATTTGGAGTGGTAACACATCCTCCAGCTCCTACTATTCTTTGGCTTCTGTTGAATATACAGTGATCATGAAGGGCAGAGAAGATGCAGTTTTGTGTAATTATTATATCAATGTATAGTTATTTTAATAAGCAATATCATGCATCTTGTCACAAAGGAAACACTGCAACCAATTGTCTTGTGTACTTACTGGGTCAGCTGTTCAGTTGCTGGGTAGATAAGAAATTCAACAACTATGCTCTGCATTCTCATTATTCTTTAACAGAATTTGGATTGGAAATACTATCCAGTGGGGATATCTTTCTTGCTGTTGCCATTGGGTATTCCTTTCTTTCTTTTTCTTTTGAAAGTTCTTTATGCAACCTCTTGTTAATTTATTATGGACCTTTTTTCTGTATCTTTCTTTCACCTTCTTCCACCTTTTATTTTGTTCTGATGCTCTGTTTGCTTTCCTGAAGCCCAGACGATCATTCTAATTGTAGCAGGAAACTATCTTGAGCAATGTGGTTGAGAGGAATGCAGAAATGATCCAGTTCAAGATCATTGCTGTTAGCAATTAGAAATCAAATGAGCCAGAAGGAGGGGCAATGAAGCTCCTTCCTTCCTTCCTTCCTTCCTTCCTTCCTTCCTTCCTTCCTTCCTCCCTCTAATCCATCCATCCATCCATCCATCCATCCATCCATCCATCCATCCTGTGGCTTACAACTAAAAAAACCAACATACAACCAACCAGAACAAAATAGCAAAAAACAAAACAACAACAAAAACACAAAACAAGGCAAAGCAAACCCAAACAAAAAGAAGGTACACATCAATCTGTTCCAAGGTCTGGGAGAACAACCAGGTCTTCAATAATTTCCTAAATGATATAAATATGGGACCCATATGAATCTCTGAGGATAGATTACGCCAAAGAACAGAAATTGCAACAGTAGGTGCACTGCCTGGATCAAGATGATAGTCTTTAATTGATAGGACCCAAAGCATGCTTACTATGATAGGACCAAAGCAGATAAACAGAGACACCTGGAGATAAGCATTCTCTCAGATAGTCAGGTTGGTTGCCATGAAAGACTTTAAAGGTAGTACCTTGTATTAAACCTCAAGCCCTATAAATAAATGCAAGTGTATCTGTCTATAAATCTTGATTCTTGGCTAGGGTTCAGTGTGCTCCTCTGGGCTGAAAAAGTTGCCTACTCTTATTTTAGAATAAGAAAGAAATCTCACTTGTGTATGATGAAATTGCAGGTGGAGCTTTAAAGAAAGTATAAAGAATTGGGTCACGCTAAAATTAGGGATTACTGATTGAGTCCCAATTTTTTCTTACCAAAGGAACTTTTCCCCTCTCCATCATGTGTCAGTCTTCCTGCCACTTACGGCTACTAGGCCCTGCAGTGATGGATTTTCCATAGCTGAGACTGCAAGATTCATGCTTAGCTACAAAGACTCTAATAAATCAGATTCTTCTTTGGAATATATTTTTTCTGTGTCTGGCCCTATCTTATGGGATGCAAACTCTTCTATTAGCTCCTTAAAACATTACCAATAAGCAATTTGTTTCTTCTTTCAATCAGAATGGAGCTGGAAGTCACCTTGGAGGTCTTCTAGTCCAGCCCCTTGCTCAAGCAGGAGGCCTTGTACTATTTCAGAAAAGTGGCTGTCCACTTCTTAAAAACCTCTAGTGATGAAGCACTCACAACTTTTGATGGCAAGCTGTTCCATTGCTTAATTTTCCTCACTGTTGGCAAGTTTTTCCTTAATTCCAGGTTGCTTCTCTCCTTGAGGAGCTTCCATCCATTGTTTCTTGTCCTGCCCTCTGGTGCTTTGAAAAATAAATTGACCCTCTCCTTCTCTTTCTTAATATACATTGTTGGTCTCTTGTTATGTTGCATCAGTAATACTAATCAAGGTCATGATATTTTCTCCCAAATACTAAAATATTGATTAAAGACTGATGGAGACTATTATTGCCTTCTCCCTATAAAGAATCTGTCCTCTGAATGGTGGAGTCAATTGCAGTCATGAATTCTAGTATTTTCCTGGTGCTACTTGATCATCAGTCTGCAGTTACTGAAAGTGAGCCTTTTCTAATTTGAATGTTTTAAAATTCTAAATTTATTTATTGATTGATTTTACAGCAATAGCACTTAGACTTATACACTGCTTCAAATTTCTTTATAGCACTCTCTAAGTGCGATAAAGAGTTAGCGTGCCCTGCCCAAATATCTGGGTTCTCATTTTACTGACTTAAGAAGGATGGGAAGCTGAGTCAACCTTGAACTGGTCAGGATCAAACTCCAGGCTGTGGGCAGAATTAGCTGTAATACTGCATTCTAATCACTGTGCCATAATGATAATTATATAACACCAATTTTGGCAAAGTTCAAGTAAGGCAGTGGACATAGTAAACTGTCATCTATTTTTTTTTATCACAAGACTCCAGTCAGGTAAATTAGGCTGGAATTATTATTTTGACTTCCTAGATGACATCACATTCTGTCCAGAAAGTTGGAAAACTAAGTTATAGCCTCCTGACCCTTCATACATTTGACTACTACTGCTATGTATTAATATTATATGCATAATGATCAATAGGCATATATTTAAATTCTGAAAAGAAAACCCATGAAAATTAGGAACCCCCAAATAAATATGTTGGTCACATTATTTTAAATATCCTATATAGTTATTTTAACCTATTGCCTATTTTTAATTCAACATAGTTCCTATAATTTGAAACACATTTACATTAGTTTGTTATAACTACAGATAAATGTGAGTAAAGTAAGACCTTATGGATGCATATCAAATATAATTATCAGGTAGTATCAGGTGATAGAAAAGATTATAATGCTCTTATTAGACTAGGTGATTTGGGGTTAAATAAGCAATCTGAACTTTTGTAAAGAAGTTTTTCATTTGCATTCTTGTTATACTCTGCAATTGGAAAAACAGAATTCAGTTCCTGGTATTCCGTAATTGCTAGAGTTACTTTGAATTAAGAAATATTTGAGAGCATTTATTTGAATAGAGCAAAACATAGAGGTCTACTGTCAAAAATTTTAATACTTTTATTGTGTTATTAATGAATGGGAATATCTCAGATAAGGACTTCGTTTTATCATACAAAATATATTAGCAGCAATGGTAAGCTTATTGACAACCAGCAATTTACAGTAATAATGAAGACAAAGAAACCAGGATCAGATTAACAAAGACATTTATCAAGCCATGCTTCTATTTTCATTCTAGCACCACCATAAAATATTCCACTAGTAGATAGTGATGAAACATTTTAAGACCATTGTTTATCACATTATATATTACAATATCTCCATAAGGGTTGAAACATATATTTCAATCTTTGATCCACATGCAGATATGAATAGCAGTTTTGTTTCAATGGAAGCTCCACCAGAAGATGTCCCGCATCAATGTGATGGAATACTTAACAGATCATAGGAAAACAGAACAGACAGTGAAAGAAGAAACAAGGTATTTAAAGAAGAGATTCTTTCTTTATTGCCTACTAGCAATAAAGATTTCCAGAAATTCAAGTAGCTCTTGTTTCCTGAATGCCAGCCTTGTAGAAGTACTGCTTTACAGTCCCCAAGAATGATAAAAAAAAGAGTCTGTTTCCTTTCTAGGGACTAACCTCACCTAGGGGGTCTCTTTAAAAGAACATAAGTCTGGTAGGTGTGTTATGATTGTCATTGTTCTGTTGCCATTTCCAGTTTTAAATCACTTTCTTGGTCCAAGATACTTCATAGCAGTCTGTTAATGAACTATAATTAAAATACAAAACATAATCTTTTAAAATAGAGGGGAAAAATAGAGGGAAAAAATAACAATTCACATGCTTTATTCACTGTGGGAAAAATATTATTATTAAAGCATTCTAATCATATTATCTTCTAATCATGAGAATGATGGCAATTTTGTTCTAACACACTGAAAGAAATCAAGTTACAAAAAGCTGATATCTACAGATTCTGAAAATTTTAAAAATTTAAATCCAGTGTCTTAATTAACTGTGATCTTTATAATAACCATTTAGAATAAAGCTCTAAAAATTAGTCAAGAAGAGAAGGAGGACACAAATGTACTATGTGAATTTTTAAAAAAAATCCAAATGTCCTACTTTACTATTACCTTTTCAAAAAAAATATGTAGGAAATTAATAAAAAGATGTTTTCTTGCCAAAAGTGAATTGTATGAGATCAAGGAGAACTATTCATTGCTTTACTAAGATATAAAACTTTGCTACCTTGAGGCCAGCAGATCTGAATGTTGCTCATCATAAGCACTGATTCATTTTCCTAACTATGTCGTGCTTGTGAATCTTGAGGTTAATTTATTAGATTATTCTACTATTCATCAAAGACTTTTGGATGTACCAGCTCTTCACAGTTTAATACGTTCATTTGTAGAGAGCAGGTAGGAGAAATGAAAACTAATTAAATGTTTTATTAAAAGTCTTTAATTTTTTCTCATTTTTTCCCCGGTCAGTCTCACTTTCTTTCAACTTTTTTTCTAGATGAGATCAGTAAAGAAGCCTGAAATCAGTGTTAGCTGCCAATATTACATCTTTGATTCTGGACAGAATGGCACTTCCCTGGACTGAACTGGTGTAGAATTTGGGGGGCCTTCTGGACTCAAAGTTTTGCTTAAGGAACAGGTAGCAGCTGGGGGAGTGGCTTTGCACAGATTTATCTAGTGTATCATTTGCACATTTCCTGAACCAAGAGGCCTTCTCAAGAGGCCTTTATGCCTTGATCACCTCCCAGTGGTACCTTGGTACTCAACTGCTTTGAAATTCTTCAAATTTTGTACTCAATGCATTTTAATATGAAAAATGTTGTCCTAGTACTCATTTGTTTGCAATGCACAAGCTAGAACTTGCTGATGTCAGTTGCCTTGTGATTCACTTCATTATTTCTTATGGGAAAATTTTGTTTGGTACTCATTGTTTTTGATAGTCATTGTGCCTCTAGAACCAATTAACGATGAGTACCAAGGTGCCACTGTCATTAGATTGGTTGCTTGGTTACACCAAGCCAATTACAAGAGGGGTTTCTGCATACTTATCTACCATTAGAGTATTTCATTGTTAAGCATGATGTTTTGATAAAGTCAGAATGAGTGGCCAGCTTTGACATTTGATGCAGAGGATAAGTTAGTATCCAGAAGTAATTTTCTGTAAATTGGATTGAAAAATTGTTTTCACTTATTTCAGTCATTTTTCATGGATCATTAACTGCTGAATAGATCAGTCTAGTACATTTTATGTCAGTTTTCTCATGGATGATAGCATAAGAGCATCTACTGGTACAAAGTGCTGACATTCAGTTGTTAGTTAGAAAATGAAAGCAACACATATAATTACATTAATAGATAACATAACTGCATGATCCATTTTAAAAATATTTGCTGTCATATTTTCAAATCTTAAATGACTAGACAACCTTCTTTGAGTTGATTCCACATTCAGAAAAGTAACTGGGGAAGTCAGGATACCCAAAAATTTTATTGTTGATTCAGATAAAGAAACAAAGGGCATATTATAAAAGTGGAAGTGATGCAAATTGGACAAGAAGAGTAATACATACAACCACTACCACCCATGCAAATTAAAAATTATGCTGTAAGGCTAGAAGATATAGGATGTGGATTCTTGGTTTGATGGCAAGGGACCCAGAATAGATAATGTGATAAAGATGTCTGAACAATGTAATGGGGCTTTCGAAAACTGCAACAAAATTTTAGAGTGAAAACAGAATTATATCATAGATGGAAACTGTTTGACTCTATGCTGCATAAGTCAAACAGCACATAAGTACAGCTTTGGGCAGCATCCTTTAAGAAAGGTTCAGACCGTTGAAAAAGAAGCAGAATAGAGCAAGGAAGGTGATTGAGAGATAGGAAAATAAATTGTTCAGAAGATGGAGAAATAAGCTTTGCTAGGAAAGACTGAGAAAATGGAGAGAAAACAACTGGGAAAGTGTTTAGATATATTCTTAAAATATATCAGATAATGAATGGCCAATGACCTCTTTTCTATCATTTTAGAGTGTAAGACATAAAATAATTTCATTGTTAGGGAAAAGCACATTCCAGTTAAATGTCGGAAAATTTCTTAATAGTCAGAATACTTTGAATGTGGAAACCACACTATTACCTACTACCTATTTTGAATTTTACTTGAGTGTTGCCTATCAGCTTAGTGCAGTCATAAAAATGTTCTGAACTTTTTATATCAATTTTATAGCAGGTGAATCTGAAGTGCTGTCAAGCTGATTCTGAGTCTTGTCTATTCTTCTATGTGCAAATGTTCCTTTGTTTTTGGATCTGTTGCTGATAAACCAATCAAAAGTCAGATTCATAGCTCAGTGGAATCAGTCTTCAGAGATAGTCTGCAAACAATATTGATTGGAATCCTTCATTGTCAAATACTTTCACCCACTCATGAGCACTAACATACCTTTGATAAAGTTATAGGATATAAATGCAAGCAAACATTGTTAGCAATTGAAATATTGCAGTCTCCCCCAATCTTGTACTGTCCATATGTGTAGACTATGTTGATGGGAATTTTAAAGTCCAAAACACCTTGTGAGTACAGGGTTGAGAAACAATGGCTTAGAATATCAGCACCCTACAAAAAATATATAGATAGAAGCAAAATCATCATCCAGTTAAGTTCAAATAACAAAGATTGCAGTCTGTTTTGCTACAGTAATGCTTGCACAATTGTATTAATAATCATAGAAAAGTCTTTGGCATATGGATTAGAATACGTATTTGCCCATAGAATGTTTCAGTATGGAAACTTCCATTTTTTAATCAATGATTCATTGACAACTTTTTGTTGTTATGTATATTGAATGTTGAGAATGCATTGCAAAAGCAGAAACTGAAATTGACTCATGTTGTCTATACTGTATTTTTCTTTTACATAATCCGTGTTTGTCATGCTTTACATAAAGGAAAAAGAAAGAAAGAAAGAAAGAAGAAAGAAAGAAAGAAAGAAAGAGGGAGGGAGGGAGGGAGGAAGGAAGGAAGGAAGGAAGGCTTAACTTTTCTGTTCTGTTTATTTCAAGCATTAGTAACAAATAGAAATTATGTTATATACTCAGCAAAACACACACACTCCCCTCACAACTATAAGGAATCCCCGGCAGCCGTTGACAGCTGTCAAAAGGCTGCCGCGGCATTCCCCCCCCTCAGATGCGGCAAGCGGCTGATTCTGACAGCTGTCAAACTGCCGCGCATGCGCAGTACACTGACAGCTGTCAAACCGGCCGATTCTGACAGCTGTCAAACTGCCGCGCATGCGCAGTACACTGACAGCTGTCAAACTAAGCTAACCGCGCATGCGCAGTCCAGCCGGAGCTATCAAAAGCTGCCAGCTGGCCCCGGCAACAAGCCGCTGTCAGCCGTGCCTACCTTAGCCGGTCTCCTCCTTATTGGATGTTGTTGTTAGGCGGGAGAACCCCGCCTGTTTATTGGTTCTAAACAAAGTTGTTGATGTTCCTGTTTACTATAAATACGGGGGATTCCCGGCGGTGCCTCACCCAGGACCTCTGCCCAATAAACGAATTGTTTGGACTGTGCCTACTGTCTCCTGTCGTCCCTCAAGACACTCCAGTTTATTTCAAGCATTAGTAACAAATAGAAATTACACCAGTTAATTAGGTTTTGTCCATCTGAGCTGACTGCAATTTAGATTGAACAGACAAAGTATATTCTTAGTACTGTTTTCAGCAAACACATACTTTGTTATATGGGGCTCTTATACCAACACCATGCAGGATTTTATTTGAAGAGACTTTAACTATGATAATTCTGAGGTTCTTAATTTAGTTCATGCATGTAACAGATCACGAGCCAGGTGCAATTTCCCAACTATCAATTCTATTGCAATTCTATTGACTTCAGACCTTACCTGTCTTAATCTCTATCTTCACATTCAAGACATACAATCACCTTTCTTCATCCTGTTGCAGTTGCAATTCATGGCGTTCTTATACCTATTAATATCTTTTCAGTCACCTGAATGACCATAGCAATAACTTCTGCATGTGCCTTTGTATTTCCTTCTTGTATGGGCTCTTAGTCTCACAAGGATCATTCTGAAGGAAACAAGCACATTTATCAACTATCTACATATAGTGATAGCATTGCATTTATTGCTGCTCAGTCCAGATTATCTGGTACCATTAATTCTATTAGGCAATTTGAAAACCCACCTCTGTGTGCAGCAGCTGTATGCAATGACTTGACTGTGTCTTTTGGAACTCTTTGAAAAATTGTAATGTCAAATGTAATAAAAGCTGGAAAGTATTAAATACACTGGAAATATTAATTTTCTATAGGCTGAATAGGTTCATTAAAAGAAGTAGTTTTTCTTTGGGATCAAATTTTTTTTTGAGCATAAATTTCATACCAGCCAAAAATCATTCCTTAGCTCCAGAAAATCTGATATGATAGTCACTTTAAGTGGGGAGTAATTCTAGCTTCCCAAGCTAAGCATCCTCAAAATGCTTGCTGTGACTTGTAGCCCAGATTACATAATGTACATGTAATTAACTTTTCCATTAAAAATTAAGATAACAATACCTGGTGTACAAGGTTGTTCATTGTCTTTTGTCTGTCAAATTGAAATCTCCTTGAAAATTACATGATGTTATATAACACTTCTATACATATTTGTCTATGAATTGTCTGAAAGGAATTCACTAGTTTTGTAGTGTCTGAAAACTAGATAGTACCCTAGTTATGGGAAATTCTACAGTATTCTCCTGTTTGTTTTTATGAAATAGTGAAAATCTTTGATGGCATTTATCTTAACGTCAGAGAGAAGCATATATTAATAAAATGTTCTGTGTCACATTAAATGTGCTGTTACAATACAATCATAATAAAAATAATGCTGCTCCAAATTATCCAGTGCTAAAGGCATTGGAAAGGATCAGAAATGATTAAGGACTTAAATATAAGATTTATGATATGATAAATGGAGAATATGTGATCTGAGGCCTGTGGCCTGTGGCCTGTGACCTGAAATCTGGAACATTTCTGGAAAATCAAAAGCTTTGGAATCTTGAAGACAAAAAAAAAATGAAATAGAAATACAAAGACCAAATTTCTTGAACAAGAACTCTACTTGCTCCTTCTTTATTAATTCCTTTTTTGACCTTTATTTCTCTTTTTAAGGCTGTTTGTTTGTTTATTTATTTATTTACCTTTATCAAATTTATATAGTTGCCCATCTAATCAAAAGCGACTCTAGACAGGTCAGGATAAATGGATAAAACACACATATAAAAACAATAGATTAACAGTAAATATAAATTTCTAAAAATAGAGAGTCAAATCCTAGGTAAAGAGGAAACAAAAATAGCCAGCTCAGCAATGGAACTATCTAAGAATGTCTTTGGTTCCCCCAGAGTCCAAAAATTAAAAAAAAAATGTCTATACCTTCCAGACAAATGGCTGCTCAATTGCTTCTTAAAAACCTCCAGTAATGGAGCACTTACAATTTCTGGAGACAAACCATTCTACTGAATTTTGTTCTGTTAGGAAATTTCTCCTTAATTATTAACGATTTATTTAATAATTTTTCATCCATTACTTCTCACCCAGCCCTCAGGTGCTTTTGTAGAATAAGCTGACCCCCTCTTCTCTGTGCCAGCCCCTCAAATATTGGAAAACTGCTATAATGTCACCCCTAGTTCTTCCCTTCATTAAGTTAAATATACTTAGTTCTCACAATTTTTCATCATACAGTTTAGCCTCCAGTTCTTTGTTGGTCTTCTCTGTACTTTTTTAGAATCTCAACATCTTTTTTGTTCTGAGCTTCCATGCATTGCTCTTTGTCCTGCCCTCAGGTGCTATGAAAAATAAATTGATGCCCTCTTCATTGTGACAGCTCTTCAAGTATTGGAAGACAGCAATCATGTCTCCCCTGAGCCTTCTCTTCATTAGGCTAAACATACCTTTTAGCTGTTCATTGTATGATTTAGTCTCCAGACCCGTACGTTCATTGCTGCTCTTCTCTGCACTCCTTCCAGGGCCTCAGTATCCCTTTTTTATCATGGTGACCAGAACTGGACACAATATTTTAAATGTGCCTTCACTAATGCAGTATAGAACAGTACTATTTCTTCTTGTGATCTTGATGCTATCCCTCTGTTGGTATGCATTGGCTTTTGGGGCAGCTGCATCACACTACTGGCTCATACTTAAGTGGTTGTCCACTAAGATTCCTCTCACAGTTACTGCTGTTGAGGCAGTGTTCTATGCTGTGCATTTGGTTTTTCTGGCCTTACTTTTCTCACTGTTCATTTGGTTGGATAGGTGCCCGTGTTCAAGTTTGTTAAGATCCTTATGGATATACAGCCTATCTTTTAAAATGTTGGCTAATCCTCCCAGCCTGATATTATCTGCAAATTTGATGAGTTACCCTTCTTTCCTCTCATCTAAACTATTTATGAAGATGTTAAAGAGCACTAGACCAAAGCCAGAACCTTTGAGGTACCCTAATGCATGCTTACTTCCATATAGATTTCACTCTATTAAGGACAACACGTTGACTGCATTTGATCAGCCAGTTATGAATCCATCAGGTGGTGATGCTGTCTATTCTACACTTTTCTATTTTACCAAGAAGTAGGCTGTGGTATTCCTAGTTAAATGCTTTACTGACCTTTAAGTAAACTATGTCCACAGTATTTCCCTGAACCACTAATTTAATCACTTTGTTAAAGAATGCAATAAGATCTGTCTGGCATGATTGTTTTTGACAAATCTATGTTGATTTCTAGTAATAACTTTGCTTGCTTCCAGGTGTTCACAGATCCATTGCTTATTTTTTCAGGATCTTCTCAAGTATTGGTGTAAGGCTGATTGGTCACTAGTGTTTTTAATTTAATATAATTAACAAGTTTGATCATGCTGTTTGACAACTACTTTTTATATCTTTGGTCTTGCATCAAGTACTGAAATCACACACTTTCCACACTTAATCTAGTCCAGGGGTGTCAAACTGCTAGTGGGCCAGATGCGTCATAAAGAAACCGCACCCACCCCATTACCGGCAATGGGGAAAAAGCTCTGATACCGTATTTTCCAGTGTATAAGATGACTGGGCGTATAAGACGACCCCCTACATTTCCTGTTAAATTATAGGGTTTGGGCTATACTCGCCGTATAAGACTACCCCTCTTCCAACGCACACCAAATAAAAATTAAAAAACATCAGATTTGATTTTAATATGGTAATTTTAATTCAAATGCTTATGACATGCAGGTACTTAGTAGGAAAACTGTCACTTATAAACATAAGGCTGTTTGTCATCAAACATGTAAACATAAAACAGTGCAAGTGGATTAAACTTTAATAATAATAATAATAATAATAATAATAATAATAATAATAATAATAATAATAATAATAAGTTGGAAGGGACCTTGGAGGTCATCTAGTACAACCCCCTGCTAAGGCAGGAAACCCTATACCATTTCAGACAAATGGCTGTCCAGTCTCTTCTTAAAAACTTCCAGTGTTGGAGCATTCACCACTTCTGGAGGCAGGTTGTTCCACTGGTTAATTGTTCTAACTGTCAGGAAGTTTCTCCTTAGTTCTAGGTTGCTTCTCTCCTTGACTAGTTTCCATCCATTGCTTCTTATCCTGCTTTCAGGTGCTTTGGAGAATAGCTTGGCTCCCTCTTCTTTGTGGCAGCCCCTGAGATATTGGATCACTGCTATCATGTCACCCCTCACCCTTCTCTTCGTTAAACTACACGTACCCAATTCCAGCAACCCTTTTCCTATTTTCCTAATTCACTTTTTCACTTTTCCTAATTCACTCTAAAGCTTTCCCTGCGCAGAGCCTTAAGTAACACCAGCTGCCTGCAATTAGTGCAGGTTCTCATCCCACCAGGCTCAAGGTTGAGTCAGCCTTCCATCATTCCAAGGTAGGTAAAATGAGGACCCAGATTGTTGGGAGCAATAAGCTGACTTTGTAATAATGCTGCTTGGGGGGGGGCGAAAGCCCTAATAAGCAGGCATATACATAGAATGAAGGCTATTGCTAAGCACATTGATTTGTGCTTTAAATTGTAAGCCACCCTGAGTCTTCGGAGAAGGGTGGGATATAAATGGGATTAAAAAAAAAGACCAAATGGGAGATCCGCTCCAGGTTTTCCAGCCAGCCCGCTCAGTTCCTGAGTCAAATATGTCCTTAGAGCTAAGCTGCCTTCTGGCTATGCATTCCCCACCTGCCTTTCAAGTTGCTCTTGCATTCCCCACCTGCCTACAGCTGCTCTTCAACTTTAGAAGGAAAAAAGCCCAGACCCCAGCCTGTAAAAAATCACAGACTGCAGCTTCTACTCCAATTGGTCCTGCTTTCCCTGCGCAGACTAAATGGAAGATCCGCTCCAGGTTTTCCAGCCAGCCCTGTCCCTAAAGTTTCAGCACCCGGCGTATAAGACGACCCCTGACTTTTGAGAAGATTTTCATGGGTTAAAAAGTAGTCTTATACGCCGGAATCTACGGTACATTGTGAGACATCATGTGACGTCGCAAGTTTACATGTCTGATCAAATCAAATGCTCAGAAGTCCAGAGTAAAGTATGTCTTAGCAGAATGGGGTAACCTGACTATTTAAGTCTGGCAAATTCAAACTGTAACAGAATAATAGAGTTGGAAGGGACCTTGGATGTCTTCTAGTATTTCCCATTAGCCCCAGGACAAGGAAAAATGTGTTCCACTTTGTATTAAATTTTCTGTTCCTCACAAGCAAGCTACAGATTCTGATTTTGACTGCCACATTCATCAGAATTTATGCTCTAGTTGTTTTCCTTTTCTCTTTTTTGTGGACAGCCGATTACCTTTATGGATTGTAGATTTTGGCTACAACTTCATGGTCCCAAAGCAGTGAAGCATATCAAGTTCTATTTTTATTTATTTATTTGGATGGATTTTAACTGCTCAGAGATGCAACAATGTGCTGTATTCTGTCAATCAGAGTTAATTAGTGTAATGCTTCTTTGGCAGGTTCTTCTTAAATAGTCTTTCTCCCATGCAAAATGATGTTGATTGTTACCTGCATTGGATTTCATCAGCACATTGCTTCCACTTTATGTAAATTGTGCAAAAAAGTAGAAACTAAACCATTTTTTGAACAGTCAACTCAGCTGAAAGAAAATTTTGTCTCTCTTCTTTACCTTTCAGAGATTGGTCAAAATTGGTAGCTTTCTGAAGCATCTCTTACATAATGCAAGTTTGAATACTTGACGACTAAAGTCTACAACAATTCTATACAAGTTCATTAAAAATGGTTGCTTCATACTGAGAAGAATATGATGTTATATCTCATGTATGCATTTATTTTAGTCAAATATTTTTATTCTCCTTTCCCATTGATGAATAAATAAAATTATTTTCCATGTTATGAAAGGAAAGCGCTATTTGATTTTTTTTTCAGTCAAACACCACAGGAAACTTGAACATGTTAGCATATTTCAAAATCAAGAAAGAAGCGACTTTACCATGAATGAAGTAAGGTACCACCTCAAGCTGGAATTGAAGTGCTGAAGGAGAAAGGTGGATTCCATGTCCTCAGTCCCATAAATAACTCTGTCTCTAGCTCTCTGGAATACTTCAGAGACTACCATCCTATTGCTCAAATTGAAGAAAGATTCAGTCTCCAACAGAGTCTGTGTTCCTACAGGAGAGAAAGTGTCATCTTGTTTTTTAACTCAGAAAGAAGGAAAGTTGTTTAGAAGGAGAGGCTATTAAAAATGACATTAAACATCACTTATACACTTGTACATCCATGATTTATACTCAAATCAAATATGTTCAAACCACTTGTTTTCAATGAGGTAAATAGAATAATATGTTTTCTGGTAAAGGTATTTTTCAGAGATGTCTTAAATTTAAAAGCATGGTATAGAAGCTACAATAGAGAAATTTCAAAGATGAACTCCAATTCATAGAAGGCAGCACTGGATTTATGATATGGTCTGCCACATATATAGAATTCACATGAGTGATTTCTATACATTTATTTTCTATGACACAATCCCAACTTTTTTTCTACTATAAATATGATTGTGCACAACAATATGTATAAATATGTGTTTATTCATTTAGGAAGATAGATTATACAGGAGAGATGTACAACATTTTCCTTTTGATATTTTATTTTTATTGTATCCAGTCCAACTTTTCCACTGGATATTTTACATGAGCACACAGTGGAGAATACAGTAATGGACAAGTGGTCAGTTGAGTTTCCATCAGTTGTTGACAATTGCATGCTGCACAGATGATAGAATAAGCCATGTTCCAATGCCACAAAGAAGAGGGAGACAAGCTATTCTCCAAAGCACCTGAGGGTAGGACAAGAAACAATGGACTTCCGGTGGCGGCGCAGCGCCGGAGACAGCCATTTTGGGCTGCCCGCTGCTCAGCTGAGTTGTTTTCACCCGAAACAGCGCCGATCAGCTGTTCGGGTGGATTTGACGCCCCTCCTCGGGAGAAGAGGAGGGGGTGAGGCCCCAGGTAGGGGTTGAGTTCTCCGGGGCCGCCTGAGCTTAAAGCTTGGGCGACTGAAGGATTGAACTCCCCCGTAGCCTGGGTTGCTCCCAGCTGTTCAGCGTCTCTGCTCTGGGATTTTTGGAGCAGAGCCAGGCGTTTGCGACCACCCCTGCCAGAAGGAAAGACCTTGGAATAAAAAGGAGCAGGCAGAGCGGTACAGGAGGTCAAGGTGAAGAGGACTTTTATTCTTATTCTCTAACTTAATGGACTTTATAAACTTAAAGTGAAAGTGCGCAACAAGTGAAAGTGAAAAGATGGCGGCTAAACCTCCCTCAAAAACTCTTCGGAGCGCGGGAACTTCCACGGTGCAACAGACATCGTTGCAAGCCTTGCTTCCTCCTGCTGCATTGACATCGAAGGATTTACAAGATGCCTTGGAAAAACAATCCCAGGTAATATCAGAAATGCTGGGTGACAAGTTGGCAAAGGTGGAGGAGAAATTGGAGAAATTGGAGGAGAGGATAGAAGAGAAGTTTAGTGCGATGAGGGTAGACATTTTGTCTACAGTGGAAAGCGTGGCTGAATGTGTGCAAAGTTTGGACAAAAAAGTGGAGGATCTGAGTCAAAAGAATGCTACATTAAAAGTAAAGGTACTGGAGAATGAAGATTTAAGGGATAAAATGGACGGAGAATTGAGTCTTGTCCAGTATCATCAGATGCAGCATGCTATTAGAATCAGGGGCTTAAAAGAGAATCCTAAAGAAGACCTAAAGCAGCTGATTTCTGAGGCTTTGGAAGAAGTATTGGGTCAGCCAGCCTCTGAAATAAAGGGATGCATGGATAAAGTTTTTCGTGTAAACTCATGGATTGCTAGACAGAGAAAGCTACCTAGAGATGTTGTGGTTTATTTTATAAAGAGAGAAACCAGAGATGAAGTTATTCAAGCTGCTTATGATACTAAAGTTGTGATTGCTGACCAAGAAGTTTTGGTTTTAAAAGAAATTCCTCCAAAGATTTTAAGGAGAAGGAAGGATTTTGCATTTCTCGTGCAAGAACTTAAGCAACGTGAAATAAAGTTTAGATGGGAGATTCCTGTTGGATTGGTGGTGATGTATGAAGGTAAAAGATACCGTCTGGTTACTGTGACACAGGCGCGTGACTTTTACAATAATGTTTTAAAAGCGACCCCACTATCACTTCTGGAAGCTGCAAAGGGATTTGGAGAAGGGAAACCCCAAGAGGCCGAAGGTGGACAGAAAGAGGAGAATGGTGCTGGAGGGGATCAAATTATAGCCTCGTCGGATGTTGCTGGAGAGCAGAGGGTGACGCGTGCCGCTTTAAAACGGGCAAAACAAATAAAAGAGCAAGACCAGCAGAAGTTTATGGAACTTTCAAAGCGTACTTACAGTGAAGCAGTGGGAGGAGCGCGGCCCAAAGGAGACAGAGGGGCTATTAAAGATGTGCTCCAACAGCTTCGGGATGCCAAGCATGGAGACTAAATTTCTAACCTGGAATGTTAATGGACTAAATTCACCACAGAAGAGAAAGAAAGTTTTTCAATATTTAAAACAATTCAAGATTGATGTTATATGTTTGCAAGAAACGCATATTAGGGTTATGGACCAAAAGTATTTATCAAACTCAAGGTTGGGCATGCAATTTGTTGCCTCTGCGATGAATAAGAAAAATGGAGTGGTTGTTTATGTTAAAAGCGCTTTAACAGCGGAATTAATTGAAGCAGATAAGCATGGAAGATACGTTATGATAGATTTGTTGCTAGAAGGCAAAAAAACGCTTTTAGTTGGACTGTATGCTCCTAATCAACAGCAAGCTGATTTTTTTAGTTCACTTCATACAAAGCTTACTCAATTGGATTACAAATCGTTTATTTTTATGGGGGACTGGAATGGTGTTTTGGATGTACAGATGGATAAGGCTGGTTCTTTTAAGCGTGCTCTGAGTCATGCCAGATTGCCTAAATCTTTCTTTGAAATGAAGAACGATTTGGAACTGCGAGATATTTGGCGTGACACTCACCTGCATGAAAAGGATTATACTTTTTTTTCTGATAGACATCAATCTTTTTCCAGGATTGATTTTATTTTGCTGACTAATGACTTTTTTTCTAGGATTAAGAAGGTGAAGATCTGTGCAAGAGCTATCTCTGACCATAGTCCAGTTTGGTTAGAGATCAATAAGGACAATAGAGATAGGCGCTCGTGGCGTGTAAATGAGAACTTGTTTAGAAATCAGAGAAATGTGGAAGAATGTAAACAGCGGATGAAGGATTTTTTTGAAATTAATATGAATAAGGATACTTCTATGGACATGGTTTGGGATGCTAGCAAGGCCTATATGAGAGGGGTGTTGATATATATGAATAATAAACACAGACGTACTTTGGAAGCCAGAAGGAAAGAATTGGAGAACGAAATTAGGGAAAAAGAAAAGGCCTTGATTTTGAACCCATTGGATGTGAAGACTAAGGAGGTTATTAAGCTATTAAGAGGACAATTTGACAAATTAATGGCTGACCAAGTGGCAACCAATTTGCGGTTTGCTAGGCATAATACTTTTTGCAATGCTAATAAGCCAGGTAGATGGCTAGCTTATAGACTTAGGAAAAAGCAAAGGGCTTCTAATATAGACAAAATTGAACATAAGGGAAAGGTTGTGTTTCAACAGGATCTTATTAAGGAAGCCTTTCTGGACTTTTATTCTAAGTTATATGCTAAGGAGAAGATTAATGAAAAAGATATTGATGTATATTTGGAGAATGCTAGCATCCCGGTTCTTACGCAGGCACAAAAAGAGGAGATTAACCAATTGATAACAGAAGAAGAAATTCTTACAGCAATTAAGGAGTTGAAGTTGGATAAAGCGCCAGGTACGGATGGTTTGACTGCGGTTTATTACAAAAATTTACAAATGGAGTTGATAAAGCCATTAAAGGAACTGTTTCAGATAATTCAGAGAGGGGGAAAGGTGCCTCCGTCTTGGAGAACTGCTTTTATTTCTTTGATTCCGAAGGAAGACCAAGATGCTACTCAAGTAAAAAATTATAGACCGATATCACTTTTAAATACAGATTATAATATATTTGCTAAGGTGTTGGCTAATAGATTGATGAGGGTTCTGCAACAGGTGATTCATGGGGATCAAACTGGGTTTATCAGTGGTAGGCAAATTAAAAATAATGTGAGGCATATAGTTGATGTGTTAGAGTTTTTGGAAAGGAATAACCAGATCTCTGCGGTGCTAATTTTTTTAGATGCTGAAAAAGCTTTTGATCAATTGAATTGGCAATTTTTGATGAAAGTTTTAGATAAAATGAATTTTGGGGATAAATTTTTGCAACCAATTAGGGCATTATATCAAAAACAAACTGCCCGAATAATAGTTAACAATAGCTTGACTGAAGTTTGTAATATTGAGAAGGGCACAAGGCAAGGGTGTCCGTTATCGCCTTTGTTATTTGTGTTAACATTGGAGATATTATTGGTAAAAATACGGAACTCGGAAAGAATTAAGGGTATACAAATTAGAGATCAGGATTATAGATTGAGAGCGTTCGCAGATGATCTGGTTGTTACGGTGACCCAGCCGGAGAACTCTGTTGTGGACCTGATGGAGATAATAATGCAATATGGGAAGGTTTCTGGATTTAAAGTTAATGCACAAAAAACTAAAATTCTGGCCAAAAATATGACAGTATCACAAAAGGCTCTTTTAGAAGGACTAACTGGATTTGAGATTGTTAGGAGGGTCAAATACTTGGGGGTGTTTTTGTCACCCTCTAATACAAAGTTATATAAAAATAACTATGAAAGATTATGGGGAAAAATTCAAAAAGAAATGGAGAGCTGGGAAAAATTGCAATTGTCTTTGTTGGGGCGAATCGCAGCAGTGAAAATGAATGTCCTGCCTAAATTTTTATTCTTATTTCAAATGATACCAGTTCTGAAGAAAGATTCTAATCTGGAGGAATGGCAGCGAGGTATCAACAAATTTGTTTGGGCAGGGAAAAGGCCACGAGTTAAACTTAAGATCATGCAGGATACTCGTGAAAGAGGTGGTCTTAAAATGCCCAATCTTAAATTATATTATGAAGCTGCTGCGTTAGCAGGAATAAGTGATTGGATTAATTTGACACAAGAGAGATTATTAAATCTTGAGGGCCACGACTTGTTGTTTGGCTGGCATGCATATTTGTTGTATGATAAGAAGGTAGATAATATGTTTAAAGTGCATATTTTAAGACAGGCATTGTTGAGAGTTTGGAAGAAGTATAGACATAAGTTAGATTGTAAGATACCATTGTGGGCAATCCCAAAACATGCAATAGAAAATATAAATGTTGGTTTTAAACATGATGTGACTACGTATAAGGAGATCTTAAGTTTGGAAAGAAATGTCTGGTGTCTAAAACCGTACAGCCTCTTGCGAGATGAGAAGATTGTTCAAACTTGGTTTCAATATATTCAGCTACGGGCCAGGTGGAAAGATGATCAGAAAACTGGTTTTACAATGACTGATGAAAATCTGATAAAGCAAATTAGAAATCAGGGTCCAGCACATATTAAACGGATATATCTTGCATTGATAGAAATTGACTCAGAAACAGAACTTGTTAAAGATTGTATGATAAAATGGGCCCAAAACATCCAAGAAGTTATTACAATGGACACGTGGGAAAAGATTTGGGTGAGGAACGTAAAATTCACACAAGCTCAAAACTTAAGAGAGAACTTTTATAAAATGTTTTATAGATGGCATCTATAAAACGGCGGCGGCGGCGGCGACAGAGCTGTTTGCGAGCTGCTTTTTCGATCGGCCTGCCTCTGCTTTTGTCTGCATCGACGTCGTTTTTTTGCTCTATCCTAATGGCGAAGATGACGGCAGCGGCGGCGGCGTTGTTCCCGGGCCGTTTTCGGGCCACTTTACCATCGATTGCTGTGGTCTGGCCTGTTTCTACCGGACCGCTTGTCCCGCTGCCGCCTGGGCCTTTTTGGCCCGCTTTTCATCGGCGGTGGCGGTGGCTTTCCCCGGACTGTTTGCGGCTTTGGCGGCGTTCCGGTGATGGCGGCGGCGGCGTCCATAACGGCCCAGCGGCAGCGGCTTCGATGATTCGGCGATGGTGTTATGGCCGGTTCGCCGGCCCCCCGGTTGGTTCTGCATATCCCAGATGGGTTGGCACCCCCGTTGCTCCTGATGGCCCTGAAGGTTCCTGGGCTAGCCGGTGGATTCCGGTGGAGCCCAGTGGAGCCTTGTGGACCTGGGTCATTTTGAAGGACCCTGGAAGACCAGCAATGGACCTGGGGGAGTCAATCTTTGTTGACCACAGTCTGGAGGGCCCTAATAATTATGGAACTGAGGGCCCATGGAGTGGTGGTCAGTTACAACTTCTGGGAATGACGGGACAACGGGGGACTTGGCCGTTAGCAGAATTGACTATGATGGCCTGTTATTTCTGCCTTTATAATCGACTGCGCATTGCCCTTTACACCCTCAAAGGACAGAGAACTCTGGGTATTAGCCATTGTGAGAGGATGGCCGAATCTACACCTGCTGCCCCTAGAGGTGAGAGCTCTATGGGGCACGCTATACCCAGTATGGTTGCTCCAGACTTCCATCCCCCTGAGAACTGGTTCTGTGGCCGTCGTGAGAGGACGGTGGTAGGCCTGCCCAGGGGGTTTATCCAGCTGAGTGGCAGCGGCTGGTCGGAGGCCTGGGACACCCCCCTCAGAATAGATCCTCCTCACGGACTATTATCTATGGACTGCCTACGACCCGGACTGCTATTTATGCCTTCCTTTAAATATTCTTCTACGGACTTGCTCGCCCTCAGGGGTGCTCCCCCCTCCTGGGTGCGACCCGCCTTGCCAGCCGATTATAACCTCGAGAAAGGGCCCATTTATTGGGACCCTGAGAGTTGGCTGGGCACGGGTAGGGGCCTTCGACGTAGACCTAATAAGAGGCCCCTGATTATTTTTCTGTCAAAATTTTTTAGGGGGTTAGGGAGGCGGGAGGGTTCTTTTGGTTGTTTGGACAAGGGGGGCTATCCAACAACCGCTGTTCTGGCTAGTGCCGATGTAGATCGCAGGGGGGAGGAGCGGGGGTCGGTTACCTCTGGGGCTCCAGGGCTGTTCATGGGGCTACCTATTCCCACGACATCAGGGAATGGCAGCAGATGTAGGAGCAGAGGGCTGTATCGATCTCAGGGAAGGCCTCTCCGCTGCTTACAAGCGGTGGGGCACTCCGACCCTCTGGCTCTACCCCAAGGTCCCGGGAGTGAGGGTGTGCAGCCCCCTGAGCTCCGGCTGGTGTATTTGAACGCCAGGTCTGTCTCTAATAAGGCTCCTCTCGTCTGTGATCTGGTCGAGGGTGAGCAGGCGGACCTGGCTTGCATCACGGAGACTTGGTTGGGCCCATAGGGCGGGATTCCTCTGGTTGACCTTTGCTCACCAGGTTTCCGGGTGCTGCACCGGACTCGGGCTCAGGGTAGGGGTGGGGGTGTGGCTGTTGTTATGAGGGAGACCTTATGTCCGCGGGAGGCCACTGTTCCTCAGATAGTCGGGTGTGAGTCTCTCTTTCTGAGATGCGGCCCTGGTGCGCAGTTGGGCTTGCTGCTGGTGTACCTTTCACCTAGTCACGCAGCAGCAGTCCTGCCTGAGCTGCTCGATGTCCTCTCTGGGCTTGTGGTTGAGTTCCCAAAACTTATAGCTTTGGGGGACTTCAATCTACCATCGCTGGGAGGATCATCTGAGTTGGCTCGGGAGTTCATGGCTTCCATGACGGCCATGGACCTGACGCAAGTAATTTCGGGACCGACTCATGAGGGAGGCCACACCCTTGACCTAGTTTTCTTATCTGGACGGTGGTTAGATGATCTTGGTGGGGGCTCTCCAATTATTATGCCCCTGTCATGGACTGATCATCATCTCCTGCGGTTGGTCTTCCGTTTTGCCACCCCCCGCCGTGGGTGTTTGGAACCAATTAAATGGTACCGCCCCAGACGCTTAATGGATCCCCAGAGGTTCCAGGCAGCGCTGGGGTCCCCACCTGCCTCCCTTGCTCACAGCTCGGCAGATGCCTTAGTGGAAGCCTGGGAAAGGACGGCCACTGAGGCTCTTGACCGAGTTGTACCCCTGCGGCCCCTGACCCGGTGCAGATCCCGTCGAGCTCCATGGTTCTCTGCGGAGCTCCGGGAGATGAAGCGTCTGAGACGGGGCCTAGAGAGCGGTTGGAGGTCCAGCCGATCCGAGTCCGACCGATTGCGACTAAGAGCCTACATTAGGTCTTATCTCGCTGCGATAAGGGAGGCGAGGTCTAACCACTTCGCCACCCTTATCGCGTCCGCAGATAATCACCCGTCCGCCCTGTTTAGGGTGACTCGCTCCCTCCTAAATCAGGAGGTGAGGGAGGATCCCTTGCAGGGTCGTGCCGAGGAGTTTAACCAACATCTGTCGGACAAAATCGCTCGGATTCGGACCGGGCTGGACTCTGACTGGGCAGAGTCTGACGATCAGGACACGGGCGGTCTTGTCGATATCACCTGGGAGGAGTTTGATTCTGTGACTCCGGAGGAAGTGGACAGGATCATGGGGGGGCTGAGCACCACCACATGTTTATTGGACCCGTGCCCTTCCTGGCTGGTCTATGCAGCCCAGGAGAGGACACGCAGCTGGTTCCAGGCAGTTATATCGGCTTCTCTGAGTGAGGGTAGCTTCCCTGCCGTCTTGAAAGAGGCGGTGGTGAGGTCTCTCCTCAAGAAGCCTGCCTTGGACCCAGCTGTATTGAACAACTTTCGTCCTGTCTCCAACCTTCGCTTTCTTGCGAAGGTTGTTGAGAGTGTGGTGGCGCATCAGCTCCCTCTGGTCCTGGATGAAGCGGATTATCTGGACCCGTACCAATCGGGTTTCAGGCCCGGGCACAGCACGGAGACGGCATTGGTCGCGCTGGTGAATGATCTCTGGAGGGCTCGGGACAGGGGATATTCCTCTGTTCTAGTCCTATTAGACCTCTCGGCGGCTTTCGATACCATCAACCATGGTATCTTGCTGCGGCGTCTCAGGGGACTGGGAGTGGGAGGCACAGTCTTACAGTGGTTCTCCTCCTATCTCCGGGGACGTTCGCAGTCGGTGTTGGCAGGGGGGCAGAGGTCGACCGCGAGGTCTCTCATTTGTGGAGTTCCTCAGGGGTCAGTCCTCTTGCCTCTCCTGTTCAACATCTACATGAAACCGCTGGGTGAGATCATTCGTGGCTTTGGAGTTGGGTATCATCAGTACGCTGATGATACCCAACTTTTCCTTTCGACCCCAAACCACCCCAGTGATGCCCTCAACGTGATGTCCCGTTGCCTGGAGGTGGTTCGGGTCTGGATGGGGAGGAACAGACTTCAACTCAACCCCGACAAGACTGAGTGGCTTTGCATACCTTCATCCCGGGTTTATTCGGACATTCCACCTCTGGCTATGGGGGGTGAACTATTACCCCCCGTAGATAGGGCTCGCAACTTGGGAGTCCTCCTAGACTCACGGCTCACCTTGGAAGACCATATAGGAGCTGTGACTAGGGGGGCCTTCGCCCAGGTTCGCCTGGTGCGCCAGTTGCGGCCCTATCTTAGCCGGGATGATTTGTGCACGGTCACTCATGCGCTCGTGTCCTCTCGTCTGGACTACTGCAACGCTCTCTACATGGGGCTGCCCTTGAGGACCACCCGGAAGCTCCAACTGGTACAGAATGCAGCCGCGAGAGTTGTGTTGGGAGTCTCCCGATACTCCCACGTTACACCTCTGCTCCGTGAGCTGCATTGGTTGCCAGTTGTCTTCCGGGTGAGATTCAAGGTACTGGTAACGGTGTTTAAAGCCCTCCATGGCATGGGACCGGAGTACCTTAGGGAACATCTGCTGCCGGCATCAAGCTCCCTGTGCCCTGTGCGTTCCCACAGAGAGGGCCTCCTCAGGGTGCCACCGATCAGAGAATGTCGATTGGTGGCCCCCAGGGGGAGATCCTTCTCTGTGGGCGCCCCGGAGCTGTGGAATCAGCTACCGGTAGAGCTCCGGATGGCGCCCGATCTTCGCTCCTTTCGTCGCGATCTCAAGACGTTTCTGTTTGTTCAAGCCGGCCTAGCCTGATGGGGATTGGTGGGGTTTTTTATTTTTGGTGTTTTAATTTTAACTTGGTGTTTTAGAATTTTATTCCAATTGTTTTAACTTGGGCAATCATTTAATCTCTTTTTAATGTTTGTATTTAGTATTTTATTCTGCCCTGTGAACCGCCCTGAGTCCTCAGGGAGAAGGGCGGTATACAAATATTATTAAATTAAATTAAATTAAATTAAATTAGATCCTAAAAAGCTTGCAAGTATGTATCCGAATTATCAGCCCAAGTGCTGGAGGTGTGGCGATGAAGATGCAACATATTTTCACATATGGTGGACTTGTAAAAAGGTTAAGGCCTTTTGGATAAAAATTTGGTGGAACATGCAGAAGATTTTCAAGCAAAGGATAAAGTTTTGTCCGCAACTTTTTTTGTTAGGTATAATTACAGATGCTACGGTTGTGGACACTAAGCTGATGTTGAATTTAATTACGGCAGCAAGACTCTTAATAGGTCAATATTGGAAGAAGGAGGAACTACCGACTATAGAAGAATGGACTTTAAAGGTTTCTGACCTGGCAGAGATGGCAAAGATCTCGGCTTATTTGAAACATCACTTGCAAGAACGTTATATTATGGAGTGGAGAAAATGGATTGAGTATATCCAGAACAAATATGGGACTAAAAAGTTTCATGTAGCATTTGAATAAGTCTTCCTTTTTTTTCCTTTTTTCTTTTTTCTTTTATACTTAATAGTAATAGTGTTTGTAGTTATCCTATATGAGCTAGAGAGTGACAGATTTTAGAGTTTATGGTTGTTAGCATATGGATGTTCATGATTGTTTTTTTTGTTTCTATACCTTGTACTTAGCTCTGGGAAGTCGGGGGGGAAGGGGGTAGGGGTAGGGAGGGATGGGTACGGGAGGGGGAGGGGGATTGTTAAAGATAAAATGTATGTTAAAACTTTTCAATAAAAAAAAAGAAACAATGGATGGAAACTAATCAAGGAGAGAAACAACCTAGAACTAAGAAGAAATTTACTGACAGTTAGAACAATTAATGAGTGGAACAACTTGCTGCCAGAAGTTGTGAATGCTCCAACAAAGTTTTTAAGAAGACATTAGACATTTCTGGTTTTGACGTCACGTTAAAACAGATGGAGAAAAGCAGGGCTCTGCCTCCCACACCCAGTTTCTTCTTGCTGGAGCCCGAAAAGGACCTCAAGCACCCCGAAGAGGTGACAAAGCAAGAGGGGACCCTTGTAGATAAAGGGGAAATGGCGGTCGACCTGCTTGATCCAAGGAAGCCCTCAGAACCAATAGGAGAAAGACATGCAGCCAGTCGGAAGCTGCTGGCCTCTGGAGAAAAAAACAGCATCTAACAAGCATGAGGTTTATGTCTAAACCATAGCTTATACTTATAGTTTATAGCAAAACTATACATTTTTCCATCTTACATAGTTAGGCTGCTTTAATAATTAGAAATTTGAGAGGGCAATACTTCAATATGAGAATATATATTTGTCTAAGGAAAAAGATGCTAGGCTTCATTTTTGATATTTCCAATTTAAACGATAACATAGAATATAATGGAAAAAAATTACCATGTGAAAATACCACAGTGTTGTTCCCAGAAGAGTACAGTATTGATAATCTTGATCAAATTATATGGCTTGGTATAATAATATAATATAACTTCCTGTAATTTTACTGATTTTCATTTTCATTTTACAGAATTTTTATTGAGACAAATTTACCTTAATCGTGAAAAAAAATACTAACATACTTTATTTCACAAGGCTTGCCATTTAAAATCTCTGATTTGTCATTCATTTTGGAACCAACATATTACTTGCTAAATAATATTTTTTTTACTTTTCCAGAATTTGAAAAAATATATATTAGGATCTGAATTTAAGTTTTGTTTTAAATCTCAACCTGAATTCAAAAACAAAATACTGTATAATCTGCATACAATAGACACAGATTAACTTTTTATTTACAAGAAAATGTCTGTATAGAGATGCAGATGTTCAAATTTTTAGTGTGTTTTCTGTCTGATCAAAGTTGATTACCTAAGTCTTAAGAAAAAGGTTTCTGAAAGTGCTCCTTCTAGAAGCAGGCATGTCAAACTCAAGACCCGCGGGCTGGATGTGTCATGCTGAAGCCGTGCCCACCCCATTGCTAGCAATGAGGAAAAAGTCACGATATATCATGTGATGTCACATGGTGTTGCGAGTTTGACATGCCTGTTCTAGAGGTTTGGGGATTATAGGTCCCAGAATTGTCAGTAGGATTTCTGGGATTTGCAATATGTTTGAAGGGCAGTTAAATTGGAAAATGTTAATATAAGCAAAGCCTTTATTAACACTGGAACTCTGTGATCCTCTTGAAATTGCTGGCCTATGATTTCACACAGCTCCAGTCAGCATGGCTAATAAAGAACCTTTTTGAAATTATAATTCAACAACATCTGGAGGACCACATCTTCCTTATCCCTTTGATATACTTGCTATTTGCCCAATGATGTCAAGACTTAGATATCAGCATGGCTTCTTATAGATACCCATGATGGTTTAGTTACAATTCCAGATTTTGAATGCATTAATAGATTATTTTAATTTACTATATTAACCAAAATAATTTTAAAAAATCTTCCCACTATTGTTATTCATTCTGTATAATTTTATTTTCTCATTGTTTGAGGGAGGAGGGAAAAACACTCTGCAGTCTGTCTCAAACAAAAAGTTTGTTATTTTCCTTTTCCACTGGAGAAATTCATGATAATTATTCTTCTGCACCTGCCTAATGGGGCTGAAGTAATTCAATTGTCATATTGGTGTAGATTGTTGCTTTGTGTAATGTATCACCCCTGCTGTTTCTCTTTTAAAAAATTCTATACTCTTCCATTATTCAGCAAGGCCTAATGATTACTCCAACATTTGCACAGGCTGCACTATTTTGATTTTAATTGACTTCACTCTTTTAATTAAATATATTTGGTTTTTAATGCTTTTGTTGACATGCATGGTTTTGTCTTTATCAGTAGTTCTTTCCATTTGCTTTCTAGTGTCTATGGACATTTTATTAATGGCTCATTTTAAAGAAGAGAGTTGCACTCATTAGCTTTTGTATTTATAAAAAGCTTAAATACCGGTAGTTTAAAGATTATATGAGAAATACTGAATTTAGAAAGATTAAAAGAAGCCTCAACATATGTCTTCAGTAAAATGTGTAGTGCATACATTTATGATGAATAGATTTTATTGCAGAAAGGATTGTATTTCAGCTTACCTCTAATTTATCTTGGAACAAATTATTAAGCCATTAGAAACATATTGGTCAAGTGCTTTTTATACAAAGGGGTATATGCACATTTTCATTAATTGCTTTCCTCCCAAAATTGCAAAAAAACAATTAATAAAAAAGACTAGTTCTAGCTAAATAATATTTTTCTACAGTATACTTTTTAAATCAAGCCCATTTTTCAAGAATTACATATTCTCCTTTCTTTAAAAGAAAAGCTATGTAAGACAAAATAATTCTAATTTTTTTACACAAATGATTGTTATCTAGATGTGCTGCCCATGATCTTCATATGTATTTATTTATTTAATATCACAATATTCTATCTTTCTGGTAAAAATTATAGCAGCATAGGTACTAATACCTTTTAATTTTGGCTTCAGAACATCAACAACACTGTTGGGCTGAGAGAGAGAGAAGGTTACTGGCCAGTAAACGCTAGGTGCTGAATTAAATATGGATTTTTTGTGTGTCCAAGTAAGGCATCTTAACCACTAATCTACATGTATGCTGACCTGTGCACACCTCTCTTTAGACATAAAAGTTAGATTTGACATCACATTGAAGGGAAAGATGGAGCTAGATTTAGATGCAACATTCAGAGGCATTCAGTGAGTACTGTCAAAACTATCTTTGCATGTACATAGGTCTTAACTCAAGGTAAAGATCTCTATGAGCACTTATGTACAAATTGAGGAATTTAGTTTTGTTTTATGTTGCCATAGTCTCCCATATTGGACAACAATAACAATTGCACTTTCAGTGAAGCAACAATCATTGTTATTTCAAGACATTAAGACATTTCCTTAAGAAAGGAAATTTCAGCATACTAAGGCCATCTTTTTTTCTTTAATCCCATTTATATCCCGCCCTTCTCCGAAGACTCAGGGCGGCTTACAATCTAAAGCACAAATCAATGTGCTTAGCAATAGCCTTCATTCTATGTATATGCCTGCTTATTAGGGCTTTGCCCCCCCCCCAAGCAGCATTATTACAAAGTCAGCTTATTGCCCCTAACAATCTGGGTCCTCATTTTACCTACCTCGGAAGGATGGAAGGATACACACACACACACACACACACACACACACACACACACACACACATATCAGTTGGTAGACTGACATGAATGGAATGAAATGGTCTTAAACATTAATACTTCAGCTTAATCGGTTTGTGGATTTGGCTGCCTGTCCTTTATAAAAAGAACTAAATTGGCTTTCATCTTCAATTGAAGAACAAGCCATGAGACACTTAACAGGCTTTTCCAGCAAGCATAACTCCAGTGCCTAGGAGACTTAGAATTATCAGGAAAGGAATGCTGATGGCAAGAAGCCAGGTTATTCAATAACTGTGAACAATCAAACTAATTTTATCTGCACAAAAAGAATAGATCTTTAACACAAATGCCTGGGAAGAGATTGGCTGCCAGCCAACAAAACATGGAAAAAAACATGATTCATTCTAGGTTATAAGAGCTGGGAAGGGTGCAAGAAGATGAAGGCTGTGATGGGTAGGGTGCTGGTGACATAATCTGGACACCATAATTATTAACATATGTAAATTATTAACATATATATAAAAGTAGATTAATAATTTTAAAGATGGAGGTAGTATCAGTGAGGTTGATAAAAGTAAAAAAGACTTAGAAGAGCTTCTTAACTTGTTAAAAAAGTAAAATGAAAAATCTAGTAAAGGTAAAGGTAAAGGTTCCCCCGCACATGTGTGCTAGTCGTTTCCGACTCTAGGGGCCGGTGCTCATCTCCGTTTCAAAGCCAAAGAGCCAGTGCTTGTCCGAGGACATCTCCATGGTCATGTGGCCGGCATGACTAAATGCCAAAGGCGCACGGAACGCTGTTATCTTCCCACCGTAGTGGTAAATACTAAAATAAATAAATAATGGTAACAGCATCCTTAGGAATGCTGAAGAAGTGATGGTGTTAGAAAGTTTAATGTTCTAACTAAATAATAGATAAAGATGGGCAGAGCACTGGATTAACAGATATTAATCTGGGGAGGAAATAAATAAGAAAGTTAGATAAGATTCTGAAAAGTACTGTAAGTATATTTATATGGCAAATAAATCAGAACCATTAAAGCATAGATTTCAAGCCAGAACTGTTTCTGTTAGGCATAACAAGGGGAAACTATGAGAAAGATTGTATATATCTAATTGTATATGTATTAACTGCAGCAAGAATTGTATTTGCCCAATATTGGAAAAATGAAAACTTACCAACAGAAGAACTAATTAAGAAAATTTTAGATTGTGCAGAAATGGACAGATTGACATTCAAGATAAAAGAGAAAGAAGACTCAGTGTACTTTAGAACATGGAAAAAGTTTTACCAACGGCTAGAAAAGTGAGTTAGAGAGAAAGGAACATGATATGTACTATGTAACATTGAATACATATTAATAAAAAGATTATTGAGTTATTAATTAATATATTGATTATGATAATATAGAAATTAACTCACTGTTTTTAAATACATGAACACAGACAATATTCTGTGTGCTAAATATTAAGAATGTTATTTTTTTTAAAAAAAAACCAACCCTAATCCTAACCCTAACCTCAACCTAATTCTAACCTTAACCCTACAAAATTAATAAAATATTTATATATATAAAAAGAATCATTAAAGCAATGGTCTTTCTAGTAGCAAGTCAAGGCTCTTAAAGTTGCACACTTGAGAAAAAGCAAGAGGAAAAAAAATATCCCTTTGAATTACAGATTTGGAAATGGTTATTATGAGAACCAGGAACTGTGAAAAAACTCCAGTCAATCCAGAAATAAATTTTAAGTGTTCTCTTGAAATGAAAATCAGTAAGCAGAAATGCATATATTTTGGCATTTGATTGAAGCAAATGGTGAACTAGAAAAAACAATTGTGCTTGACAAATTTAACGTAGTGTAAAATGGGAAAGGATAAAGTGGATAAATAGGACCAAAGAGATGGCAGGGATGTCCTTAGGAGATCTACGCATTATACCTGGAAACAGGTTAAGATATGAGCATCAAGCCCAAGTGGAGGGTGCCAAAGTAATTGATTCAATAACAAAGCTCAGCACATTGTGGGAACTCTGCCCCATACTGAAGATATTTTACTTTTTCTCTCTTTCTTGCTTGTTTTTTATATTAAGTTTTACATTAGACTAACACTAGTATTCTCAGTATTTTTTAGGCATCAAATAATTTGATTTTTAACAATGGTTATCAGCCCATTGATAGACCACATGCCATAACTAGTAATAGGCAAAGCGTCATGTATGTAATTAAATCTACAGGAACAGTTCTACTTCTCATTTCTCATTGTAGCAGATAATCAGAATGCAGTTGGTTCAAGTGTAAAATGCAGAAATTAATGATCCTATGTAATACACATTAGTGTTTTTGCTTGAAGACTAAAGGTAGGGAATCCCACCAGTTGTTGAATTCCAATTTAAACCAAGTTGAGAGAGAATATTACAAATGAATTTGTATTCAGCATAACATTATTATATTGAAAATGGGAGACACAAAATCCAGCTTTGAGATGTTTGTTACAAACACCTCATGTAGGAAAACAGCTAGACTATTATAGGTTTATCTTTCTTATATGCAATAAATATTAATCTTGGCTGAGTAGTGACCAATAATATTTTGTGTGTGGCATTAGTATGAATAATTGCAAACTTCATTCTCCTTTGGACTGCAGTAAAATATTGAACTACAACTTAGAGCCAGATTAAATCTAGTTCAATTAATTTCAACATACTGTAGCTATTCTGACTATGATAGATGTAACTATGTGTTAAGCAAAGAAATGAATTTTTAAAAATCCAAAATTGTAAACAGATTTGGCTTGGGTGCACACTGAGGTTATTGTTAATTAAGTAGAAAAATCAAGAAAGAATGGTATGTTTGAAAGCAATCAATTACATAATGGTGTACTTTTTGAAATATCTTAGTAGTTCATTTAAATTTTATTATTTTCATGCCTAAAATGTAATGCAGATCATTTGTTGTTTGTTTTAAAATTATTTCTACTAATTTGGACATCATTTGTATGAAACATTTCTATGGATGTATGAATAACCTCTACATGGTCCTTTAAATAAGCAAGAATATTAATACCAGAAATATTAGTTACATCTTCAAAAACCTGACCAACTAATTATAATTATTATTCTTTCATTGCCTAAATGGCTCATGTTACTGGTTTGAATACTGGCAGGGGTTTGTAACCATAAGGAGAAATGTAGGAAGAATCCTGTTGAATTAGAACAAACACTATTTCATCATGCATTCTCTTGCCATGAACACTGATGCTTTCAGGACATCTAGCAGGCAATTTTGTTAATCTTAATTTTGCATGGAAAATTAATCTTGGATACAAAAAGTTGTGCCTCAATTGATGCCTTCCAGTCTTAGTAAGTACTAAGTAGGATAACCATGAAACACAGAATTTATTTATTTATTTAGAAAATTTATATTGTCGCCTACTCATACATGGCAACTCAAGATGACTTGCAGGACATAAAAGCACAATATAAAAGAAATGAAAATAAAAATAATAGAAGATAAAAAAATAAAATAATAACACCCCCATCCCCCCATCCCAGTGACAACACACATTCATACCAACCATTTAATGTAGCTACATTAAATGTAGCTACATTAAGTGGGGGCCAGTCTAATTTTCAGAGGGATGATGTTCCAGAGGGAGGAAGCCACCATGGAGAAGGCCCTTCTTCTGGGTCCCGCCAGATGTATCTCCTTAGGGGACGGGACCCGCAATATTTCTTGTCTCCCCTGACCCCTCTAGTGGGTCAGATAAATGTGACTGGCAAGAGACGTTCCTTCAGAATGCAGGCAATATCTTGAGACTAAACATATATTAGTTACAAAAATAACAATCAAAATTAGAAAGTAGTCATTTCTACAGACAAAAAGAATTATTATTTCTCTCCATAGACAAAAGAGCTTTTCCTCAGAATAAATGAAAATTAATTATGCCAACAGTGCCAATATAATTTACAGTAACAGTAGGAGTAATCAGATCTTTTGGTCAACCTCAGCTTCAGTTTACGGGAGTTTTTTTGTTTGTTATCCTCTCATTTGGTTCAAACACTGCTTTCTGACAAATCATTGCTTCTGAATGAGCATGAAAAATCATTCCTCCATTTTTTAATTGTTTTTCCTAGAAAATCTACCAAATTGAGGAAAGTATATCTATAAAGTGCTCTGTTTATCCAGGTCTATATATTCCAAAGGGACGCAGTGGCTCAGTGAGTTAGGACACTGAGCTTGTCGATCGGAAGGTCGGCAGTTTGGCGGGTCGAATCCCGAGTGCCGCGTAACAGAGTGAGCGCCTGTTACTCGTCCCAGCTTCTGCCAACCTAGCAGTTCGAAAGCACGTAAAAATGCAAGTAGAAAAATAGGGACCACTACGGTGGGAAGGTAACAGCGTTCCGTGCGCCTTTGGCGTCTAGTCATGCCGGCCACATGACCACGGAGATGTCCTCAGACAAGTGCTGGCTCTTCGGCTTTGAAACGGAGATGAGCACCGGCCCCTAGAGTCGGAAACGACTAGCACACATGTGCGGGGGAACCTTTACCTTTCCCTATATATTCCAAAGAAAGCAGAGGAGAAAGCATAATAAAACACTGTAAAGAAAACATTCCAAAATTAATATTTATTTATTTATTTATTATTTAAACTTGTATACCACCCTATTCCCATAGGACTCAGGGCGGTTTACAGGGAAAAATTAAAAATACATACATACAAAGTTAAAATCGATTAAAACTAAAATTAAATTAAGTCCCTGAATTTAAACTAAAACCCCATTAATAAATAATTAAAACCCCTCAGTCTGGGCCAGACAGCTCAAAAAGCCAAGTTTTCAAATCCCTGCGAAATGAGCGAAGGTTGGGGGTAGTCCTAAGCTCTGTGGGAAGATGGTTCCAAAGGGCCGGCGCACCCACAGAGAACACCCTTCCCCTGGGGATAACCCACTGGCATTCCTTGACCAGTGGTACCCTAAGAAGGCCCTCCCTGTGGGAGCGCACAGGACAATGGGAAGTTGATGCCAGCAGCAGGTGTTCCCTTAGCTAATCTGTCCCTGTAAGGGTTCCTCCCTCGTCTCCATTTGCCATTTGCTTCCATTCTTTTTCAGTTTTTCTTTTATCATCATATGGGAAACTTCCAGTTTATGTATATATAATTTATCTGTATATATTTATCATCTACACATGTATACAGTGGTGGGATTCAGCCAGTTTGCACCAGTTCAGCAGAACCGATAGCTAATTTTTTGTTTCCCAGGCCCAGAATGGACTCCCAGAAGCGGCATCCATACAGAGAACCAGTTGTTCACATATTTGAATCCCACCACTGCATGTATATATAAGGCACTAATTATCAGAACTGTAGTAATGTTCAGTCTAGTCTAATAAATTCATATATAAGTGGGATTTTCAGGCAGCAAAATATTTGGGACTTGATCACACTTGTGCTTACCAAAACTTTGTGTCTTCTCATTTGGTATCTAAAAAAAACCACCCTACTATTTTATAACAGTGTTAAGCTGACTGAGAAGCAGAGTCAATGTGACAAAAAAACCCTCGCAGTTATCTTCCTCTGTTGCAATAACAACCAACCCAAGCTTCAGCAAAACATTCATTTGCTTTACGAAGAGTGCAATTTGACCAAGATGAGGAGGATGGATTTGTATTAGATTGTAAGCTAATTTTCCAAAAGCTCACATAAATAATTCAAATAACCACAACCCTCATTTTACTTACATGCTGATCAAATAATTATTTGAGAGTTTTTTAAAAAGTTGCTTTGTTTATAGTGTCAAAGCTGGTAAAAGTCAATTACATAGGTAATTGAAAACTGGTTCCAAAACACTGACTGTGAGAAGGACCTTGAAGTCCTAAGTGGACGATCACTTAAATATAAGCCAGAAGTGTGGGCAGCAGCCAAAAAACCTAAAACAATCCTAGGTTGTATAAACAGTGGCATAGAATCAAAATCATGTGAAGTATTAGTATCACTTTATAAAGTTTTAGTAAGGCTATATCTAAATATTGCATCCAGTTTTGGTCACCACACTACAAAAAAGATGTTGAGACTTTGGGAAAAGTGCAAAGAAAAGCAAGTAAGATGATTGAAGGCCTGGAGACTAAAACATAAGAAGAACAGTTGCAGGATTTGGGTTTGACCAGTCTAGAGAAAAGAAGGACGAGAGGTCACATGATAGCAGTAGCCCAGTATTTGAGAGATTACCACAAAGAGGAGGGGGTCAACTTATTTTCCAAAGCACTAGAGGGCAGGATGAAAACTCATCAAAGAGATATGCAACCTGGAATTAAGGAGAAACTTCCTAACAGTTTGGACAATTAACCAGTGGAACAGCTTGCCATCAGAAGTTGTGAGTCTTCATCACTGGAGGTTTTTAAGAAGACATTGGACAGTCACTTGTCTGAAATGGTATAGGGTCTCCTGTTTAAGCAGGGGATTGGACTAGAAGACCTTCAAGATCCCTTCCAGCTCTATTGTGATTTTTTGTTGAAAATTAATTTTAATTAGTATGTCTGATTTTATTAATTATTATTATTGTTTGCTACTGTAATGATATTATATACTAATCAACTTTTCATGGATAGTTAAAAATAGTTTCCTTCTGATAGCGTAATGTTGCTTTAGTTTCTTTTGTAAAATGTTAAAACTTTTATCTTCTAGGAAATTTGAATAGCTACATTTGGCATTAGTTAAAGGCCTTAGGGAAAATACCTTATAAAACTCCTAGTGCATGTTTACCAACAATGTAAGCACCATTTCCAAGTATGTTTTTGCTTTAATAGTAAAATATAATGTGCAGTGAAAACTGATCAAAATTTACTTGAAGGTAGCTTGAGGTAGTTTAATATAGGATTAGAGCCATAATTCACTTTGTTCAACCTTGCAACATTTCTGTGGACTAAATCACTATTAATTTTAGTTTTGCTGCTAGAAAAATTAAACCAACCATATTCCAGAATATGTATTTGTAAGATGTGAAGTAACTGGTATATCAGACAACCGTTTCAAGGAAATGAATGGGGAAGCTTTAATGTGTATCTGTTTTTATAAATTCAATTTAAGAAATAAAAACAAAAATTTGTATTTGAAGACAAAGAAAAGTATAATAAAATTGTTTTTATGTTCTGCATTATTCCTGCTTTTGAATTCTGCAGACACAATAGTGATTTTAAATATCTAGCATTTTGTTTCAATGATTAATTCAACTATTCCCTTTAGTTTATCTGAAAATATTTCATAAAATTGTAAGAATACCAGTCATATATGCTTCACAGTTACAGGCAAAGCTTGCCAAGAGAAACTTTTTTGTTATTGCTATTCATGGTATAAAAAAGCTCATCTTGTGGCTTCATTTGCAAGCTGGAATGTTAATTGAATGGAAGAAAGAAGTATTGCCTGTAATTAAGTTGGAGTTAATAAGTGCCAAGTCAGGAAGATGATGGGGTACAGGCATTTCAAGAGATTTGTCTTTGATTTCAGTAAGGGCCAAATAATTGCCCTCCACATAATAATAGTTCCAGGCTTATAAACCCCAGTGCCACCCAAGCTGCTAACAAGCTGGCATGGTTTGAGCATGATAGACAATGAAGAAAGTCTGTGCGGTGCGCATGTTTGGCATCCAACTAATGAAGAAAGTCAATTGGCCTTTTGTCTTGGGGGTCTGAAGAGCTGTGTTGTAATGTTTCGTTTTTGGCTGGCGCTTGTTCAACTCATTGCTCATGGCCTGACAAAGCGGCACTTGTGTTTTATTAGTGGCCAGGCTGAACTCTCCTTCCTGGGCTGTGTTTCCTCTCAATAGAGTGCTGCACCAAAGGGCATCCTTATTTGAAAACACTAAATCAGAGCATGATGATCTTTGCCCTGCAAATGCAACTAAGACAACAACTGAAATGTTTACAGCAGCTCCCTTGTTGGAAAAGCTGCTGCTTAGCGACTATGTGAGTGAATATTTGCAATGCAATGAAGAAAGAGGCAGCACAACTTGGAGGGTTGAGAGATGTGCTCTAAGCTGCATCTTTAGATGTAGAATGTAACTGCTCATCTTAGTGAAATGTTTGCTAGGTTTTTAGATTTAGTGATTTAATGTTTTTTTCAGTACATGGCTCAATATTCTTCATCTTGGAAAATGTTTTCTTATCCAGGTATTGCTAGAACTACAGAGATTTTATTTAAACAATGATATAGCATCTGTTGTTCTACTCCCTGCTGGTGTAATCAAGATGTTAAAAAACATTTTCTATTAACATTGCTCCTAAAGTCACATGTATTTGTCATGGCAAGTGTGCAACTGCACCAGCTATACTTGTTTCTGCATTGCTCCTCTATCCATCTTTTTCACTCACTTTTTTACAGAGAATTCATGTGTTGCCCTGCCCTGGCAGTGCCAAAGAATGTTCAAACTATCGCACCATTGCACTCATTTCTCATGCTAGTAAAGTCATGCTTAAAATCCTACAAGCTAGACTTCAGCAGTATGTGGATCGAGAACTACCAGAAGTACAGGCAGGATTTCGAAGAGGCAGAGGAACTAGAGATCAAATTGCCAACATACGCTGGATCATGGAGAAAGCTAGGGAATTCCAGAAAAACATCTACTTCTGCTTCATTGACTATGCTAAAGCCTTTGATTGTGTGGATCATAACAAACTGTGGCAAGTTCTTAAAGAGATGGGAGTACCAGACCATCTTATTTGTCTCTTGAGAAACCTATATGCGGGTCAAGAAGCAACAGTGAGAACTGGACATGGAACCACTGATTGGTTCAAAATTGGGAAAGGAGTCCGGCAAGGCTGTATACTGTCGCCCTGCCTATTTAACTTATATGCAGAGCACATCATGAGAAAGGCAGGGCTAGATGAATCAAAAGTTGGAATTAAGATTGCCGGAAGAAATATCAACAACCTAAGATACACAGATGATACCACTCTAATGGCAGAAAGTGAAGAAGAACTAAAGAGCCTCTTGTTGCGGGTGAAGAAGGAGAGTGCAAAACTTGGGTTGAAACTTAACATTAAGAAAACCAAGATCATGGCATCTGGCCCTCTCAATTCCTGGCAAATAGATGGGGAAGAAATGGAGGTAGTGACAGATTTTATTTTCCTGGGCTCCAAGATCACTGCAGATGGGGACTGTAGCCAAGAAATTAAAAGACGCTTGCTCCTCGGGAGGAAAGCCATGGCAAATCTAGACAGCATACTAAAAAGCAGAGACATCACCCTGTCAACAAAAGTGCGTATAGTCAAGGCTATGGTCTTCCCAGTTGCAATGTATGGCAGTGAAAGTTGGACCATAAGAAAGGCTGAGCGCCAAAGAATTGAGGCCTTTGAACTATGGTGTTGGAGAAGACTCCTGCGAGTCCCTTGGACTGCAAAGCGATCAAACCGGTCAGTCCTAGAGGAGATCAATCCCGACTGCTCTTTAGAAGGCCAGATCCTGAAGCTAAAACTCAAATACTTTGGCCACCTAATGAGAAGGAAAGACTCACTGGAGAAAAGCCTAATGCTGGGAAAGATCGAGGGCAATAGAAGAAGGGGAAGACAGAGAATGAGGTGGCTGGATGGAGTCACTGAAGCAGTAGGCGTGAGCTTAAATGGACTCCAGAAGATGGTAGAGGACAGGAAGGCCTGGAGGAACATTGTCCATAGGGTCGCGATGGGTCGGACACGACTTCGCAGCTAACAACAACCTGTTCAAAAACACACTTTCCCTTACTTTCTTATTTTTCCCCTCTAGATTTGGAATGTATGTACACAATATGTGTTTATTTTAAAGTTTAAAATGTAAGTGGAATGTTAGGTTGTTCAAATGGATGGGCAAAATTTATTTATTTATTTGTTTATTATTGGGACTTATATGCTGCCCTATCTCCCGAAGGACTCAGGGCGGCTAACAACAATAAAATACAATAATACAGAAGTTAAAAGAAAATTAAATTAATGGCCCCTGTAGAATAAATTTAAAATTAAAATTAAAATAAGTTAAAAATTAAAAACATAATTAAAATCCCTGTCAGTCCAGGTCAGCCTGATGGAAAAGAAGTGTTTTGAGGCCACGGCAAAAGGACCAGAGATCTGGGGCCATCCGAAGCTCAGGGGGGAGCTGGTTCCATAGGGCTGGCACTCCCACAGAGAAGGCCCTCCCCCTGGAGATCGCCAGCCGACATTGTCAGGCCGACGGTACCCTGAAGAGGCCCTCTCTGTGTGAGTGCACTGGGCGATGGGAAGTCGTTCCCGGCAGCAGATGGTCCTGCAAGTATCATGTGAGTATATCAAATGTCATGTGAGTATATCAGGAACTGAAAGCTTTAATCAAACTGATCGCTGCAGTGGGCCTTTGAATGACATGCACTGAGAAAAAAAGAGAAATCAAGATCAAATGTTTGGATTTAATTCAAAATTAATTAAAATATATAAATACTACATACTGTCAATGCAATTGTTCCAATTTAATAATGTTCACCCTCTAGTATATTAAAATTATTATTTTGTGGCAATTTAGAGAGATCGCTAGGATTAAAAATTAGCTCCTCTGTTTTAAATTGAAAATATAATTGTTACAAGTTCTGTCTGCCTGGTTTTCTAGTTCAATATAACTAGGAGATGAAATATTAATTTTCCTTTATTTAACTGGTAATTGTTACATTTGGGAATGAGAGGATTGTTGTTTTTCTCTCTTCCTCATACCCTTTGCTTAATAAAAAATGGAAAGAAAAAATACTTAAAACATGCACCTGTTCAAAGAAAAAAAAGAACAATTAAAGAGTAATTATCTAATTATTTACCTAACTTCAGCAGGAAAAAAATAAAAACCTGAAAGGAAGCTTTCAATTAACATTAGTAATAATCTTATTTACAAGTTAGACATTTTAGAAAGAAGTAGTGATTTGTTATACTGTACTTGTGTGAAATCTCTATTTTGATTTCATTTTCTTCTGATCATGGAAAGAATAGAATAGAATAATGAAAGAATATTATTCTATGAATGGAATAATACAAAAAAGAAGGAAGCTGCACTGTGCAATCAGGACACTGCATAGTTACTCCACAAGAGAATACACCATATAGTACATGATTTCATTTCATTGACTTTTGCATGTCTCCTTTGAAAATGGCGTACATTTCTCATAATTAAGAAATGACAGCAATGTTTTTTATTATATTTGGCATGACTTCAGTGCACACATTTACTTTGATGCTAATTTTTAAAATTCAAAAGAGAAGACATAATTCATGTTTTCTGCCTATTGTTATTGTTTAAATATGGAAAGGAAAGGAAAGGAAAGGAAAGGAAAGGAAAGGAAAGGAAAGGAAAGGAAAGGAAAGGAAAGGAAAGGAAAGGAAAGGAAAGGAAAGGAAAGGAAAGGAAAGGAAAGGACCCTTATAATCATACTGCATTTTGCTTAGAAAAAATCCAGATATGGCTACCACAAACCATTAGCTAAAATAGAATTTGAAGGCCAGAAACATAATCCTCTTCATACATAGTTTTTGTTTCCTTTTATTTTAATTTCAAATTAATTTTCATAAGCTTAAAACTTTAATATCTAAATGCTGTAAATTCGACTAAATTTTGAATTTATAACTGTAAACTGCACAGAGTCATTGATTAAGAGGTGCAGCTATAGAAACTGAATAAACAAATAAATACAAATAAAATAAGGATTTAAAAAAATCTCTTTCAAAGGACACTCTTTTGAGGACATTTTGGACAGGGAAGATAGATGGTTTGAGAGAGGAGCATTTATGCCAAAGTGAAAAATCCTTTCTTTAATAAAGGTGGAGGCTTCAAACTTGTCCCCTGTTTTTTATGTTGCTCTTTCATCAGTCCCCAGGAAGATTAAGACCACTTCACACGTTGGCACCTAGGAGAAAGGAGCAATGACTCTCTCCTTCACCCAATGAGCCTATTCAGATTAGGTGAGAAATGAAACCATCCTGGAGGACATACATTGGGTCCCTCTAAACAACTTGCTTAGACTGAAGAAGCTACATGGATAAGCAGCAAAATGCTTCAGATCAACAAGAAAAGAAGTCCAGTTGCCATGACTCAACTTCCAGCCAATTCTATATGGATGACTGAGAATGTACGCCACCATGTACAGTATTGGCAGAGTGTTTCTGCAGTAAAAGTTTCATCAGAGATAATCCGAGATCCATAGATGCAAATATTTAGTACTTGTTCTTACAGTACTTGTTCTTACAAAGATGAACCTGATTTGGAATGTTTGTTCCTATCCCATGTCACATTATTCCAGAAGAGCCTTAATTATCTGGATTTCTAAACAATGGAATTGTCTTCTTCCCACCTTATATTGTTGAAAGGATTTTGATTGATGGAAGTACTGTATCCCATTTCATTATTTATTAATAGATTCCTGCAATTCCTCCTTTAAGTAGGAGGCTGTCTGTTATGATGCTATAATTCTAAATTTACTTGGCTACAGTGTTTCATCTAAAGATAAATTCTTACCATTATCATTTCTTGGGGTGAGTATGTAGCTGAGTGCCCATGATCAGCTCTTTATCAAGATTCATACTAGCTTTATTATTGTTTTGCTGAAATAGGGAGGAGGACTTAAGGACCAATAATGAGGTCTACTATAATCAAAGTATCCTTGGTGAAATCTTGACTATTTGTAGGTTTGAGGACACTAAAAAATAAGTAATTTGTAATTGTTTCTTTGTGAGTTACTTAACACAACTTCCTGTGTAAAAGGTTGCAAAGCAAGTTGAGCAAGGTTGCAAAGCAAGTTGAGCATACTTGAGCACTATTACATATAGTAAATTGTAACATCTCTATCACTTACTTTGCTTTAGCGAATAAGAGACAGTTTGACTGGCTGAAAATTTGCAGCCCTTCAACCATTATTAATTCTCAGAAGCGTTCTAGACTTTAATCAGCATTTTTTATAATACCTTAATATTTATTGCAGTAACAATAGTATTTTCTGAAGTCAGAGTTATGATGACTTCCTTAGCTTTCTCCTTACTAAAAAAGCTGTTAATTACTTCCTTCCACATAAAATTATCCAGAAGTATAAAAGTAGAGGGTTGTTTTTTTCCCTTAGAGACACTGTCAGAGGCCTCTGGAGCCCATTGCCATCTTAAATCTATGGAATAATAACTATTTACTACTACCTACCATGCATTTTTTAAAAAAAAACTAATTCTCATCTGATTTGATGAAAAAAGGTTACAGTCCAAAAAATTTTCAATGGGGAAGAGAATTTTTACATGGATGGTGTGTTATGTTTTTGCAGTTATTTAATTATGAGATGGCCAAAATAAATTTTCAGGTCCTAACTTTCATTGAATAACTATCTCTCCAGATATTTGAATGTTCTCTAGTTTCCCACTATTCAATTACATCTCAAAGAGAAATATCATGAGGGAATTCTTCCATTTTTTTTTCACACTTGGAAATGTGGCCATTTGGGGAGACTTCAGAAAGAGTGTGTTTATGAATTAAGTGTGTACCATTTAATGTACACACGCAGCACCACTAGTAATACCTCAGAAACCACAGTAAGAACATACGGCAATAAAGAAGAAAAGCCAAAGTTTAAGATCATATTGCAGAAACCATAGGATAGTTATCAAGCAGCATTAGTATTTATCATCTCTGGGCTAGAAGCCCTTTAATATCCTAGTCACAGAATTAGCACTTCAAGCTTTGGTTGCAGAATCTGAACTATTATATATTCTGGGGAGAATTCTCAACAAAACAGTCAACAGACAGTATAAATTCCAAATTATTATTATTATTATTTATTATTATTATTATTATTATTATTATTTTTAAAAAGGCAGTCATGGTGTGTCTGAACCATATGGATGATGCTTTTTCTTATCAGCCATATGGTCTACTATACAATTTTTTAATAGCACAGAGATTATTCTTAGATTGTTTAGTTCATTTTCAAGAGAATTTTAATTATATTTTAGTATGTTAGATAAAAGGGACGCGGTGGCTCAGTGGGTTAGGACGCTGAGCTTGTCGATCAGAAGGTCGGCAGTTTGGCGGGTCAAATCCCGAGTGCCGCGTAGCAGAGTGAGCGCCTGTTACTCATCCCAGCTTCTGCCAACCTAGCAGTTCGAAAGCACATAAAAAGGCAAGTAGAAAAATAGGGACCACTACAGTGGGAAGGTAACAGCGTTCCGTGCGCCTTTGGCGTCTAGTCATGCCGGCCACATGACCACGGAGACGTCCTCGGACAAGCGCTGGCTCTTCGGCTTTGAAACGGAGATGAGCACCAGCCCCTAGAGTCGGAAACGACTAGCATGCATGTGCGGGGGAACCTTTACTTTTACCTTTATGTTAGATAAATATGGGACGCGGTGGCTCAGTGGGTTAGGATGCTGAGCTTGTTGATCAGAAGGTCAGCAGTTTGGCGGCTTGAATCCCGAGTGCCGCGTAGCAGAGTGAGCGCCTGTTACTCGTCCCAGCTTCTGCCAACCTAGCAGTTCAAAAGCACGTAAAAATGCAAGTAGAAAATTAGGGATCACTACAGTGGGAAGGTAACAGCGTTCCATGCGCCTTTGGCGTCTAGTCATGCCGGCCACATGACCACGGAGACGTCCTTGGACAAGCGCTGGCTCTTCGGCTTTGAAACGGAGATGAGCACCGGCCCCTAGAGTTGGAAACAACTAGCACACATGTGCGGGGGAACCTTTACCTTTACCTATGTTAGATAAGTATTTTAGTGGTTTGAAAGTTTGGAATATATTAATAGAAAATTGTAAATTACTTTTAAACATTTTCCTTGCTGTGTATTACACTAAGCTTTTAATTGAACAATTATTCGGCATTAAGCGCTTTTAAATCACACCTATTAAGCAGCAATTTATGTGAATCTATAAATATTTTAAAAACCATCCATAGTGATTGTTTTGTCTGTAAACCTGATTTTAGTGGAATAGTTAGAAATCTGGTCTTATTAGAAATACGGTGGCAGCAGATCTCCATTCAGTACTGAATAAGCGCTGATGAATTTTCCTTTATTTACACATAGTTACCTATGCGGAGTTCAGTTTATTTTATCTCCCAAATCTAAGGTGGAGATGTTATTTCTTTTTTTCTTATTTTGGGCAGTGGATTTACTACTAGTGTTCATTTTTACTAATGCAAATATTGATTGAACATAATTTCAGCAGAGAAATTGATTCAAATTTTGTGCAGAGCCAGCATAGCTGGCTTTCATAAATAAGATACCCTAAAATGACTTTGCTAAGTTCTTTTAAATACTGGAACTAAAAATACCACTGACATGATATTCTGATTTGGTTAGTTCATGCATGTGTTGATATGTATGTGTATGTCCAGTGCTATTTTGTAAAAGGAAAAGGTGCCGGAACTCACACATGTCATACAACCTGCCTTGCCTACCCTACAAGGTTCCATCCAAAAAAGGTGCCAGAACTCCATTATGAGCATTCTATGAGAAAAAAAGCCCTGTGTATGTCGATGTGGACTTTTCTCATGCTATTTGGCTTCAGGATTATTATTATTATTATTATTATTATTATTATTATTATTATTATTATTATTATTATTATTATCATCATCATCATCATCATCATCATCATCATCATCATCTATGTGCAATTCAATGTGCATTGCCAATGCCAAGGTATTATAATTATATTAATATTATTCCAGCCAAGTGGTTTTCACCCAAGGATACTTTGTGGATAGGTAGCAATTCGCCATTCCATATCCGTTTTATAAGTTGACCCAGAAAAGGGTAGCTGCTGGGAAAGAAATCAGGATATGCTTGGTAGCACTAAAAGGTAGAAACTTTCATTGGATTCATTGGATGAAGTGAGATACTTTACCATAATAAAATATATTAGTCAGAGAAAGTACTACCAAATTTCTCATTTTTGACTACATAGTCTACAGTATATGGTTCTCCTCTGACAATGTTTCCTGGGAATGAGACAGTGACCCTGGGAATCATATTACTTCATGAGGGACATTCCTATATTTTACCCATTAACATTTTATTTCCCCAAATCCTAAAAATGTAAAGGCCAAATGCATCAAAAGGAGGACAAGGAGAAAGAGAAGATGAAAGCATGATTAAGTTCTACCCTTCTTTCTTCTGTTTCACTTCTTTTTCTTACTATGAATGAGATTGCAGAATTGAATAAATTCTGCAGGAGGACCAAAAAAATGGCACTATCACCTTTACAGAAAAGCAAAAGTTTACTTCTGCTACTGAAACTTTAATTCTTTAATTCTCCTAAACTTAATTGTGCTCAATTGTGCTCAATTCTGTTCACATCTGCTAAAGTTTCTGAGAAACAATTCTGAGCAAGGTCACAATTTGATACTCGTTTTCACACAATAACTTGTGCTTTCTGAAGAAATTATGGGAGACAAATACAATCATGAAATCTGTGATAAATATGACCATGTGCTTATGGTTGCTTGCTTTAAAATTCACAGTAAGCTAAAAATGCATCCTTTGTATATTTGCGTAACAAATAACTGTGAAGACGAACAATTTCTGCGACATCATACTAGGATCAATCAATAACATTATATAAAAATATATGTGTAGGCAGAATAAAAGATGTAAAACACAGGCTTTCTTTATGCTCATTTCTACCCCTTTTAAGGAGTGTGTGTGACAATGAAGACTACTCAACATCAGGCAATACATAATTGAAAGAAAGAAACCCAATCTCTTTTGAATTAAAAGAGAAGCTAAAAACAAGTTGCTCAAATAAAATTCAATAGATTGTATCCAGTGGTGTCATTTTACTAGCACAAAGCTGTTACCACAGCCAGACATACTGTTTTCATCCTTGAACATGGCTAAAATCCAATACTTGATTCTATTTGCAAAAGCTGTTCCACAAGCCATTACACAAACTTGTCATAAACTCAGCTTCTTGATCAACCTTTTGTATAAGTTATTGTAGTAGCTGTTTCACAAGTCATTCCTCACAATGTTGCAGGATTTACTATGACTTAATTAGACTGAGTGTGGCTTGTATTTGTTGTTCTAGCATAGAGCTGGTGACCCAATGACTATAAACTTTTTTAATTATCCCTAACCACTAGCTATACTGAGTGTAGCTTAAAAAGGTAAAGGTAAAGGTTCCCCTGCACATGCGTGCTAGTCGTTTCCGACTCTAGGGGCCGGTGTTCATCTCCGTTTCAAAGCCGAAGAGCCAGCGTTTGTCCGAGGACAGCTGGCTAGATGTCATGTCATGTGGCCAGCATGACTAGATGCCAAAGGCGCATGGAACGCTGTTACCTTCCCACCGTAGTGGTCCCTATTTTTCTACTTGCATTTTTTTTACATGCTTTCGAACTGCTAGGTTGGCAGAAGCTGGGATGAGTAACAGGCACTCACTCTGTTATGCAGCACTCGGGATTTGACCCACCAAACTGCCGACCTTCTGATCGACAAGCTCAGCCTCCTAACCCACTGAGCCACCACGTCCCTTGAGTGTAGCTTATAGAGAGCCAATTTGGTTTGGTGGATAAGATGCTGGCCTAGAAACCAGGGGATGTCAGTTCTACTCCTGCCTTAGGCAGGAAAGTGGGTTGGGTGTCCTACAAACACTCACTGTGTTTCAGCCCAAGTCACCTTGCAGGCTTGTTGTCGTCAGGAAAATAGGAGTAGTATTAGGTATGTTCATTGCCTTGAATTATTTATAAAAATAACAAAGGTGGGAAGTAAATAGGTAATATGTTTCTAATACCAAAAGAACAATACCGTTATACCAGTGGTGGTGCTGGTATCAATGGCATACTTTTTACACAATTCAACATTGCCCATAATATGAAAGTGATAATCAGATTGCAGCTGGAGAAGAAAGCCACACATTGAGACCAAAATCTTCATAGATTCAGTTTAGCTGAATCTTAACACAAAAGACTGTCTTTTTCCCCATGTTTGTTTCATAAATGTTTCTATTCATCCACCATCTTTTATCAAAGCAAGAAAAAAGAACAATTGGTAAGTTTTAAGGAATATTTTAACATAAAATTTCTGAATCCAGAGACTACTTAGGAGGAATAAATAAGATTTACTTATTTTGACTACTTTGAGGCAGAAAGGGAAATTTAGAATTACAGATTTCTTTGCCTGTTGATTATTATGCAGACATATGAGCACCCATGGCAACATCAAGAAAACTGGCATTATGTATTCTTTGTTCATACTGCTTGCTCTAAGATTGGAAAATATTCATTAATGCCCACTACAGAATAGGTTTTTTAAAATAATTAGGTATAAGGATAATAGATGAGATATTACTTTGCTTTTTAATTTGTAACACTATCTGGTACCCCACAGAGATGTAAGATAATACAAATGGACCAAACCACCAAATCAGGATTCAACAGTGAAAATCAGTATCCTGTAAGTTCAAATAAGCCAGCTAATTTCTAGTCCAACAAGGTAATTTCCAGCAAGATTCTTCTGATGTTTTTCTCTGTTTGTAATTTGCATAATTAAATAGCTTGGTGTTTCAAAGCAGCCAGAGTAGTAAGGTCAGAGGGTTATATGTTAAATAGCAACAACCTCATTTTTTTAAGAAGAAGCAGAGAGCAGCTGATCTGCTGTCATATAATTTTCTCTTGCTCTCCCCCCCTTTTTTGGGGGGTGAAGGATCACAGACGTATTACTTTGACATAGGAAAAATAGGACTTTGTGCCTCTCCAAGCAACAGAGGATCACAGATGTCCTTGAATATTGATAAATCCTTTAATGATTTCTTTCTGCCTCTCTCCCCAAACAGCAGGTCATTTTTTTATGACATGAGAATCTCTTTATAAGATATTACCTCTGTAAAGAATGGGAATACTAAAAGGCATATGTCAAAGTTTTGACCTAAACTTAAATATTAAGAAATAATATTCCCGTCCTTTCAAAAATCAGTTTCATTTGACTGGTTCATAAAGGTAAACAGTTTATAGACATTTCTTCTGTTATTTTTCTTCAACTGGAGATCAGCCATTATATATGACATAAAAAGGATTATATGGATTGATATCTAGTTGTTTTCTTCCAAAAATTGAACAAGTTCCTTTCATGGATAGAGGATTACGTTAGCAGAAATATTTATTCCATACTTTTTGGGGGGAAAAAGGATATAGTCTTTTGATTGTTTTATTTAGGATCAATATGTTCAGATGAATTACTAACTTAAATATTACTGATTTTAATGGTCTGTTCATTAATCTCTTATTATTTCAATTTTTAATACAACAACTTCTGATGGGCACAAATTTGCCATTACAAAATATCTTTCCATTTTGACTCAGAATACTTTCTAAAATCAACACAGAGCAAACTTCTAATGACATCTTACTATTAAATCTATATCTGAGGTCTTCTTTAGCATTCGGTATTATGGAAATTGGTGCAACACTTATGAAGAGCATCAGGCTGTGGCAATTATGAAGCCTTCATGAACTATTAAGCAGAGTGCTTTTTCTTGGACATATCCAGAAGAACAGTGGAACAAGTGGTAGTCAGCTGAAGGAGTCTCATTTATTTTAAAGCTTTCAACAATTAGTTCTGTGTACAAGTTTATATGTTTAGGGCCATTTTAAGCCATTGGGGTATAAAGTTTCAGCAGTGCTTTATCATTTTAGCATTCAGCAAGATTTTCTTTTATGTATTTGGGAAAAGCAAATGAAGCCAAGTCAGATTTGCTCACCAATTTATATTTAGTTATTTAAAATATTTATATTACTGCTTAACTCAGTGGATTATTGGGGGGCATGAGCAATTTAAAACACAAATAACACAAGCAACAAACAATGCTATGCTATACTATGCTATGCTATGCTATGCTATGCTATGCTATGCTATGCTATGCTATGCAATGCAATGCAAAGTCATGCACTGAGCCCTCAAAACATATATGCCATCATTCAAACTAAGTTCTCCAAACATCCTGGCCCAAGAGTTTGGGAAAAAGTCTTTCAGACATAATGGAAAAACCAACAGACTTGGAGACAAGAAAATTGTTCCATGCTTCAGCTTTAGTGCATTACAATATCACAGGGAAACATACCAAGCATCCTCACACTTTCTAGGCAACTAGGAAAACTTTTTTTAACGATAGCAGGTAGTAAAGCTGCCTCACAAGTCATAAAAAACTGTCAGGCTTCAAATGCTTGCATTCAAGCTGCATCAAAAAAACAGGCCTATATAGGGATCTCTGCAAAAGATGCAAACTTTCAACAAAATGGGTATTTAGGGACTGCAAACATCCACAAAAGACAATTGAATAAAATGCTTTTATTTTCAGGCATTACTGTATATACATTTGAAGTTCCACAAAATTTCAATAGGGAATTTAGACAATATCAACACTTCAATTTTTATGAATTCCATGATCAGCTTTATTTTACATTTTTGTTTGAAATTCAAGAGACTGCAACTGTCTCCCATTGAACATTCATTTGGGGAAAGACATATGTTTGTGTTGTATAGGTAGATTAGCAGGGGAGTGGTTTCCCAACGGCGGGAAATCCATGAGCCTGGGTTGGGTATTGTTTCCTGTGGCGGGAGATTCCCGGCCGGGGGTTGGCCAGCGTCCAGCGGCTGCCGGGCTTATATTCAGCCACCTGGACAGGGATCCCCTAGTTGACTCCACGTGTATCAATAAAGCATTGCTGCAATACCTCGCTGTGTGTGTGTTGTCGATCCGAACACAACAGTTTGCTTAGGTGTACTGTAGTGTGAGCATGTGGCAATCCGCTTAGGGGTGTATACCATGCTTATATTAAATATATAACTCCTACTGTGTGAAAGATGTTTCACCAGCTGAATACACTGAAAATTTTCCTTCTCTTATCTTCACCCCAACCAACCAGTCATATTGAGGAGTATGTGATGAATAGCACTTTTCTACCTACTGCTTTTGGCCCCCAAGATAATTTGATTATTTCAAGGAGTGTTTGCTGACGTATACTTTGATCATAACTCTGCTTGAAGCCATCTTTAAATTTCACTGTCTCCTCTTACAGCATAAGATCCAGCTTACCTCCGTCACATAGCTACAATCTTCAGACCACTCAGCAGGGCTCTCTTAGATAGGGAGAATTGCTTTGGTTTCAAATTCTGCTTCAACTAATAACTAACCATCTCCCACTGACCTCTTTCTATTCAATTTTTTTAAACCATTAACTCGAATAAGTTTCTCTCCCATGGTAACTGTAACTAAGGTAGCAGGATCTGAGTTTAAACCATCATATAGTAACAAAGAAAGCTTCTCGACCTCTTGGTTACATTATACTAACCTCACAAAGGGATTACTCACATAACCTAAACACTACAAAATAAAAGCAAACAAATATTTTTGTTTCCACAAGGAGTATTTCCCTGGAAGATTTATAACAGAATCTGCTGGTTTTACTAATGGCAGGTTAGAAAAGAGTGATAAGGAAGAGTATTGTAGCAGAACTTTAAACAGCAGAGCTGGTATAAGTTATTTGAAAATAACCTTCCAGGTTACCAAGGAACAAGTGGCTTTTGTAGATGCTTTGAGAGAGAGGCATGTACTGAATGACAGGGACCAGAGGTTCAGATACACATAGAGTTATCCCAAGTGAAAATCCCCAATTCAGCTAATGAGTTGAGGACATATGATCTGCTTGAACCAAGTTTATTGAACTTTTCAGGGGACAAAATACAAGAGGGGCAAGTCAAACACTTACGTAGAGCTTGTTTACGTGAAAACTTCTTCTTTTCCAGTAAATAGTTCCTGAGTTTCTAATTTCAAACCCTTAGCAGTCTTTTATTTTTAAGCATTTTTGCTAAGCCTTAAAACATGTCCAAAGCCATTGTGTTAGGCCAAGCCATTTCTTGGGTGTTTCTCTTTCCCAAGCAATACTAAAGTGGGCACTGTCTCAGCACAGTCCCATTTATCAATCTGCCCATTAAAAAGAAAAAAAACCCAATCAAGTATTGATATTTATGGGAAGCAGAGCTCATAGGGTGGGGAAAACGAGTAATCCAATTGTCAATCGTATGGGCACAAGAACATACGGTTCCACAATACATGTAATGGCGTATTGTACTCAGGGAGATGGTGGTGGTCACTGCTGTCTTCAGACTTGTTTGATAGATATATTGCTATATATTAAGAAAGTTGCAGTACAAATTAATTAAATTATATGCCTTTCCTATCAATTTTAATCTTGTACAAAAAGAAATCTGCTATTTTTTTTCTACCAGATTTTGTTCAGTGTCATGAATGGCAGTTTGCTTTATAAATTATTTCAATGTTTATGTGACTATCCTCTCACCTGTAATGTGCAACTTCCCTGGCTTCTCACACATTAATGGATTGTCAAAGATCAAGAAATCATGCTCTTAGGCCAGGGGTACCAAAGTGCTGGCCCACGGGCTGGATGCATCATAGCAAAACCACTCCCACCCCATTGTTTGCAATGGCAAAAAAAGTCACAATGCGTCAGGACACGTCACATGACATTGTGAGTTTGACACCTCTGCCTTAGGCCATTTGAGACAAAGAATTCTCAATAAATAGATTGATTAAATAATGGAAGGTGTGTAAAGAAAGCACCAATGCCAGCAGGTACATCTTCCACCATCCCTAATGTTCAAGAGGCTCACCAAATAAAATCTATATGCACTCAAAAATAAGAATCAAAATGAAAGCCCTCACACAGGGAACATATATGTTAGAGAACTGATTAAAGCCAGAATTTTAAGTGTAATTAAAGTTTTCCCTAAAGAGGCTGTTCAAGATATTTTCCCTTGACAAGTTTCACTGTACAAGGTTCCCTGCCCTAGGAAATTAGAAATAGAAGGAAAACCTCAACCACCCAAGGCTTTTCATTGAAGGGAGCAGCAATACACTCAGTCAGGGCTTTCTGTAGACATTTCAGATTTATGACCTCTGAAAAGACCCTTGGAAGCTCTAGTATTGGTCATAATGCTCCATCCAAAAAAGACAGCAAGGTGTTGTTGAGTTTTTTAAAAAAATCTAATTTTGAATTCTCTACCCCATCTTGCTGTCAACTTCTCTTATTCTTTGTGATATATGGTGAAGCTGAAGAAACCTAATTCTTATAGCATCGCAATGTGCTTCTCATCTGTCATAAGTAATTGGCAGAGGTTTTTAATGAAAAAATGCAAAAATATTCTTCTATACCTCTAGATTGTCACTGGAGGCATCAGCTGGAGCAGGAGGTTTCAAAAAGGTAAAGATTGTGATCATTACAGAGCAATCAAGGGATGTCTCTTTTTAACCTATATAGAATGCATGTAAAATAGAAGCATGTTTTCAGCTGCATGGTTGGGACTATCATCTTGACTTTTTTCACACACACACACACACACAGAGGGAGAGGGAGAGGGAGACAAAGACAGAGACAAAGAGAAAGAAACAAGACTCCCCTTTTTTGGGCACTAGTGTATTCAGAACTGGACAGCATAATTGTTCTCTTGAGAACCATTAAGACAAGAATTTTATATTTTATATTCCACTTTGTTTCTTCACATCACCAACCTTTGAATGGGTAATAAGAACAGGCTGAAACAATGTTGATAGCTGATACCACCAAATTTTTAATATCTGTACTGTATTCTTCCGTGGAGATTATTATCAAGCACAAGCAAAAAGCTTCAATCTCATCCATTTCTTTATTTTCTTTCTTCTTTAGGAGCTTTAAATATATCAGCATTCAGCTCTCTTAAGTTTTCATCTGCTTTTCTCAGATGTGAACTATTTACCAAAACCCATTATTTTTATTTGGCAAGACATGATGATCTTCAAAATTGGCTTTCCAACAAATGCAAGGGTATATACTTTAGCCACTTTCTAAATTCTAAGGCAAACAAAATAAAAAATTTCTAACAATTGAATAAGATAGACAATCACATTTTAATCTTGAACACTGGAATATATTTACAAAAAGCTGAAGAAGGAGATAAAGTAATATATATATATTATTGGAGCACTACTTTAGAATGGTTGGGCTGTTAGTCATGGAAAGTGCAACGATACGTGTATCTACATGAGCTAAAAGGTAATTCAATGAATATTGAGGCCCATGTCCATGAATAAAATATGAATGCCATATTCTGGATGCAATTCTGCACATTGGTGTTTATCTGGAGCAAATTACAGTTCCGACTGCCCTGCAATTTCCCTTAATCCGCTGTATCATTTAATAACCATATTAAAAATATTCTTAAAATAATTTTATACATGTTTTCTTTCTACATTTCTGCTTTACAGTTCCATCCTTTGAAGCAATGGAATGGAAAAGAATTGCATGTCTCCATTTATGAAACAACAAATATTTTTTTTTCTTGCATAGTTCTGAGGCCTGACTCTGAAGGTTTAAACAAGAATGGTGAAACATGGGTGCATATTATGTGTTACAGTATATTTCGATGTAAACCAAACCTTTCTCCAAGATCTGCCACATCAGAATTCCAGGAACACTAAAGAAATTTTAAAGAATTTCTTTTGTTGCTCAGATGCTCCAGCAAATCAGAAATGTACTTTAAAAAATAACTCTAGTGACAGCCCATTATATTGTGTGCAAACATGACATATTTAATTAATATTATATGCTCTTTTTATAAGTCATCAAACATTTGAGATTGGCTACTAAATTTTGCAGGTAAATGGTACCCAGTGTGCTTCCGAAACAATTCCATTTATACTAGGTTTCGTTAAAGTCAGGCCACCGGTAGTGAGTCATTATGGTTCATTACTGATGTGTTTTGAGGATCTTAGTTTCCAGGTTTTGCATTGGTGTGTTTTAAAATGACCTATTTTGAACTTTTGCAGGCAATGGCAAGGTCAGAGATCTTTACACCTATGCAATAATTAGATGTGACTAAAGGCAGAATTATAAAGCAAAACATTAAATATGTTGTTGATTTGTTTGTGATTCTGTTTATCTGGTTGTCTACTAAAAAAAATCCCTGCTTTTCACACATTTAATTCTATTCAGGCAGAACAGTATGGCTTAAATTAGCAATTTGGGGGGGGGCTATCTGTCTGATGACCCATATTTTTTATTGCAGGAGAATTTGTCTTTGCATGTTTATTCACACACATGTTTGTGTGTCTCTGTGTGTGTCTGTGTATATAATCAGATTACCTTTGGCAAATGTCCCAAACTCTGGGTGAAGTGCAATGCTTGTGGTTTCTCAGCAGCTTATGCTAAGCCTGCACCATGGAAATAATCTTTTAAAACCCAGGAAACAAATCAACCGCAATAAGGATATAAGTCACTGTCATTAAGGAATGATTAGGCTAAACATTTTTATATACTCTCTAGCCCAGTTTCATCTTGTACATGATTTTAGATGTGGGGGGAAGAGGAACTATTTTTTTTCTTTTGTAATTGCTTAACCCTATGATACCAAATAGGAATATTGAGCAGTGCACAATTCAATTAAGCTATTTTATTAATTTGAGAATAATATACATGGACATATACATAACATTACCTGGGCATAATGGTAATAATAATAATAATTTTTGTTGTAGTTATAATAAATATCTACAATACATTGTTTTGGCTAGGTATTCGTGTCCTATACCTAGAAACCAAGTAAATTCATATTCATTTATTATCATAAGTTTTATGTGCCAAGTGTTATTTAGGAATTACTTGTGGTTTATAAGCAAGTGCTTATATTTCAGCATTTGATGCATTATGTTTTTCCAGTGACAATATATTAATGAAAAGAGTAGTACTAAAATTTTAATTTCCTTATTTCTTAATATTTCCGAATGAAATGGAAAGTAACAATATTTAATGCAAAGGCCTAAACTCACGATAAGGCAGATGAGGTAGACGTGCAAACATGCACATGTCTCTGAAGTGGGGAAAAATCAGCAGCAATAAATGATGGGACAGCACACGTGTTTTGTCTCCAAGACTGACTTAAGTTTGGATACAGACAGGTGTTTAAATGATTCCAAGCTCTTAAGTTTAGGTTTGGAGAATTTTTAATTTATAGAACTTGTTGTTAAGCCTTGGCTTGCCAGAACCTTCTTGATAGCCTTCTTCTCTGACATTTAAAAGACTAATGCCCCATCTTTGGATATTGCTAAAGCATTTGATATTGGTGAAAAACATGTTCCAAGTCAGTACTGACCTCAAGTGTAAAAGAGAGACAGCTAGATCACAAGGTCTAGTTACAGTAAGTCATAGAAAAAATACCAGGGAAGCAGTGCTGCTATTATGTGGCATAATTCTTGCTACCTGCAGATAAAATGGAGTTCTGTGTAAGCATATGTTTTTGCTCTCTTTCTATCCCTCCCCCCTCCCAAGCTCATGAATAATTCAGAGTTGATAAATATGCAATTTTTAAAAGTGCAAGCACTGCAGCACATAAAAAAACTCTGTGATTTTCACATACACAATCTCAACTGTACTTAAAGATGATGACTTTCCAAAATTGTTCAATTTTGTTTTTTAAAAAAAGGACTTATCTAATTTCATTTCTCTGTATCTATAAAAATATATACGCGGCTGCCTTTTCAACAGTATACCCACATACACAAATGTGCTGTGGTTCCTTTCATTTTTTCACAAGTTGTGAATTGCATGGATAAGAATACAATGCAACATACCTTTACACCAGATTTTTAGTTTATTGTAGATAAATATATATTTGCTACAACCAGTTTGTAAGTCATTCAGTAAGCAAAATGCTATGTGGTCTTATTTTATCGAACTTCTTTTAATAACTACTCTTAATTTAATGTCCCTTGAATTTTCTGTCAGAATATACAAGTCTGTGTCTTTGCTTTTAGACTCAGTTACCCATAACAGCAGTATCATAAGAAAAAAGTAAAAAAAGGCAGAGAGTTTCCATCTTGTACACTAATTGCTTGATTGCAATCCTGAAACAAAATGGTGGTGCTTAGACAAAATATAGAAAAATGAAATATTTAAATAATATTGACATAAAACCAGCATAAATTTGATGCAATTTAGAGAACAATCAGTGTGAATATCAATGCTCTGAATAGTCAGAGATATCATACTGCTGTTTTAGCTTGGAACAGCTAAACATAAAAATTATTTCCATCTGTGAATGGTAATCTTTTGGCTAAATCCTTCAATTGGAAACACCATGGGTAAGAAATAGACCACAGCATTTAATTTGGACTGGCTAGTTGGATGCCTATAAATTTTCTTTAATAATTTCAAATTTAATTAAATAATACTGCTGATGCCAGTCATCCCAACACCATAAAGCGTGATTAATTGCATCCTTCAAGGAAATAAAAAACCCTGCCTTTTCAAAGTACTATCAGTGCAGAGTTTTGAGCAAAGCAGCTTCTAATAGATTTATAAACAAGAGGCTACTTGTATCTCATGTAAGTATTGAAACAGAGGTCCCACCTAGGATTTTACTGTCCTGCACCAAAATTAAATGCTCCGATGCAATATCTACATGCAAGGCAATTTTAAGTAATTTTTTTGCCTTCCACCAGGCATCTCCAGATTTGAATTTGTCTCTTCTAAAAGAAAATGTTACTATTTGTGTGGTGATCAGATAGAATGGCTTATCCTGATATACAAACAAGATCAGACACACTGTAAAACTGAGAGTGTCCTGTCACAGTAAAACAGCAGGATTCTTAAACATCCTTCTTTGCTCTCATTGTATTTCAATTCACATCACCAGCAGGACAAAGGGCTTGACAGACCTAACCATGGATTGTCACCTTGATTTGTCCAGACTAACAGAGATGCAGAAATGAATTATATGAATTGCAGAGGAACAAATAAGCTTAAACAAAACATTTTCCAAAATTATTTCGAGAAGGGATGGGAAGCTACCAAAGAAATAATCTAAATTGACACATCAAATGTGATTTATATTATATATATATAACCTCAGAAAACATATATACATATATACATACATACATACATACATACATACATATATATATATATATATATATATATATATATATATATATATATAGGGGGGTTGAAAAAAGCAATCTATACTGTACTTAATTTGCAGGTTGGTTTCTTCTAGGATACATTTAACTGCAGCTGTTTTTCTAAGTGTCAATTCTTTAGGCACAGAGAACTCTGAGCATGCGGTTTTAAACCTATTTGCAAATGAGTAGATTCACAAAGGCTTATCCCTAGGCCTAGGGAAATACTAAATACTCTGCCTGCATTATCTGATTTCTGGCTTATTTTTTCCCATACTGTAGATTTGTACAGATTTCACACCCATACCTAAACCCAGGACATGTGATTCAAATATGGAAACCTATTTCTATGCAGAAATAGTGATTTATGGATTTTAGTGCATGTCTCCTACTGTGCATTGTGCATGAAAAGCCTTGGTAAGCTGCCAACAATCTTTCTGTCTACAGTGGGATACAAATATGTTTAACAAATAAATAATAAAAATAAAAATCAGCTTGTTTACATAGCATGTGATAAAGCACATAAGCATCCTTGAGCTAAACGTGTGGTTGGTATTATTGACTTTGGATTATTCAATGGTTTATTCACTGGAAATGAAAGCAAAAGTGATTCCTAGAATGAATTCCCTTCCATTGTGTCCCAACCAGTTATTAGAAGCAACCATGCTAAGCAGCTGTTCACTGGTGCATATTCAGCTTAGGGGCATTGTTTGTGCAATTCCTAGTACTAGATGTGGACTGGAGGGAGACGAGGGGAGGAAAGGCAGATAGTGTTACTACTGCTGCTGTCCCGCTGTTGATCCAGAGGAATTATAATTGATCTAGAGGAGCAATTTGTATAGCAAAAGCAAATGAATAAAATTCATTTATTACATTCGGGCCCTGAGGTTTTGCAAAACATACAGTGCTTACAAGCAACCTCCAATTCATATGTAAAGTGATATTCCCCTACACAAAAAATAGTGTTATCCACATTATATTGTGTTAATATATATTCCTAGCTTATTTAAAATGTTGACTACCACTGATTTTTTTTGTAATGAAGATGTCAAGTATAGTGAATAATATATGGCATTTCCAAAAGAATGTAAAAAAAGAAAAGAAAATGGAAGAAAAATATTCAAAACCTATTCTACTCACTCAATATTCTCTACAAAAGGAAATATAACAGCTCCAGAGAAGCAGATATTTTTGTGAACAACATTGTTTTAAAACACATTTGAAATATGTAAGGCTTGGAATTATTTGCATATTCTGCATTTTCTCCTGTAGTAAGTACTTAGTGTCTTTTATGAAAGAATAGCTCAAACACTATTTAGGAACTTATTTCATTAACATTCACACTAGTCTAGCCACTTTTTAAAAATGGGATTGCACAAGAGTAAGTAATTACTCATTGGCCACATGGATTATACAAAATCTGTTGCCTTTCAGCCAGGACAAATTCTTGCAGCAAGTATGAAATCAAGAATATAATGTGTACATTCACATACTATGTACAGTATGTGTGCATGTGTGAGTGAGTAAAAGACTATCTTATAAATGCTTAGTTTTGAATGGGAAATAGGATTGCATAAAACCAATTATCTGTTCACTATATAAAATATAGAGTATGTTGCCCCATTTAAAATAAAGCTTTGTCCTTCAATATAGAAATAATCACTTCTAAAGAAAATACTTTCAGAAATATTCTACTTATAAGTCTTCAATTACAAGGAAAGCTTAGTAGAAGATGCACTGCTACATATTACTGTAATGCATTCATTTCCAAGCATGCAGGTTTTTCAACAGCTATCGAAGATTAAGTATACCTAACGTTTGTAGGAACTGAGAACTGAATTGTAATTAAATTGTAGAAGCTTATATATACATTTAGTTCATTGATGCCATGTACACTTAATTCTGTTTATTGTCATTTAACCTATGCCAAAATGCTATGAGCTTCCTTTAGATTTCTAAAACAAGCAAAATAGCACAAGAAAGAAAAAAAAATCAAAGCTTACCCAGAATATATGGTACGGCTAACATGCATCCATCAAAGAGCTACATATTCATAGTGAAGGCTTCAGCACAAACAAAAGCTGCCTCCCCCGACTACATTTGTTGCTTAATGTTTTGTTTTTTATTTTTAATGCAAGAAATATCTGTGTTATTTTTACAACAAAATTTGGTCAAGAAGAACCTAAAAAGACCAGAAAAATAATTTGTTGTCCACAGAGGAAAATTATACAATTTTTTCTTTCCTGAGATTTTCTAGGCAGCCAACCATAATAACTCTTTGACAGTTCAACTGACTGCAGCAGAAATGGGGGTGTGTGATGTGATGGTTATGGTGGATGACAGAAAGGGGCCATTCAAAATGCTACTATATGCTGTTTATATGGGAAGATTTCAGCAGGTTTCAGCTTTTCCTAGTTAGACAATCTCCATTTGGAGAGGATTTCTCTAATTGCACATGTCTTGCAAATAATAAACAAAGCAGAAAAGTTGCATTGTTTTGTCAGGTTGCAACACTTGAGGTTGAATGAACAGAATTTCTAATTGACTTTGACAGTCTCATCTCAATATGAGCCAAACAAAAGGTTGCCTGTGGTCCTCATTACAAAACTTGGGTGTTATGTTTCCTTCTGAGTTATGATTTTCCTCAGATATTTCTGAAACTTTAAGGCTGAATTTAATCCATTCCTTACATTGAATGGTACCATGTGAACCATGTAAAAGGTTCTGATGAAAACAGTGTGACAAAGTACACGGTAATCTTTAAGACTATTTCACCTAAACGCAAAAATAGATACATTTAAATTCCACAAGACAACATCTAAACCTGGCTCATTTTCTTTATCCTAATTGGTTTGGGTAAAGCCTGTGGGACTCCGGATAAATGAAATAACTTCTCAACTGATCAAGGATTTGCAGGACCAGATATTTGTCCATTAATAGACTAAATGACCTTAACTTACCTTTGGAGACGCTAATTCCTTTCCAGCACTTTAAACCAGAAATGGTTGTTTGCTATTAACATTGAAGGTTTTTGTTTTGTTTTGTTTTAAATCATTTTAAAAATAACAATAAAATGTGAGTAAACAAGTGAGTGAATATTAATGATAGGAAAGAAAGATGTATTTCACATTATTTCACAAAGGACAAGAATGCTGATTTTGATATGCAGTCAAATCCTATGGCTCTGGATATACATATATTTTATATACTATATAGATGTAAATAAATCCATTTTCCACTCCTTTATTAATCCATTCACTAGTCTGGGTAAAGAAAGAGAAAATAGGCGACCCAAGGTGCATAAAAATGAACCCTTAGAGATAAACATGACAGCCCATTTTTTACAGGCATCATATTCACATCAAGCAGAATGGCAAGATGTTTGAGTAGGATGGAATCTCATCACAATAGTGGCATAAAAATAACTGTATTCTGAATATAACAATCACATAACATGTATAAAAACGATTATATGCATAACACAGAGACACATTCATAGACACATCATTTCTTCAGGATCATGACTATAGCTCCTAGTAGCAGGGATCCAGACAGCAGCTTGCAACTTAGCCTCTGGACTGGAGCTCCTAGAATAGCATCCCTATTGAATAGAGATGCTATTGGATAAAACTGGACTTTGGTTGGTTTCTGGACAAAATATGCCAGAAGTGATTGATGCTGCCCTTATCAATAGCAAAGAATGCTGCCTTCATTTGATTGTTTGTTTGTTTTTAACATATTTATATATGACTGTGTGGTAAAAGTAGCATGTGGCATCCTTTAACCAGATCAGTAGTATAATTCCATCTGTAGACCATTGCAGCATATGGAAGATTGAGAAAGAAGATGTAAGAGATATAAATGCTAAACAGTAAGAATGAGCAAATAAAGGATAAGAAATAAAAAATAATTACATTATGTACCTATGAAACTAAGAGAAAGGGGAAATATTTAATAGGCCTGATTGAAGCTGGCCTGGTCTTCTGGAGTAAAGCTTTTGAATGTTGGCAGGGAAGTAAAGGTCAAACATAATTATTAATGAAAGTGTTATATTTCAGAAAGTATGATTTGTTGTTTTATTTTATTGTTCTGGGTGTGTATGAAAACAGGAATTTATAGGCTGATATAGTTGCATGTTGAGCTCCAGTGAGTATAATAATGGAAGAACCTGACGGGGGGGGGGGGAGAGAGATGGGAAAATTGTGCAACATTCTGTATGAATGGGATTTGGAAGGTGAGATAGGGAGGGAAATGTAGAATTATTTTGATTGATTGAATATGTGCCATTAGGTCACTTTTCAATTGTAGTGACCCCATAGATAGATTTTCTGCCCAATGATCTGTCTCTAATCTGTTTTTTTAGGTCTTACAATGATATACTCATTGCCGTTGTAACTAAGTTCATCCACCTTGCTGGTAGATGTTCTTTTCTCTTTTCTTCCACCTTTTCCAACACTACAGCCTTCTCCAGAGACCTGGGTATTTGCATAATAGTTCACATAATGTAAAGAGTTGGAAAGAGAAAAAAAGTGTATAAAAATGTTATTTTGTCCATTCAGAGACTCAGGATTAATGAGAATCATGACTTCATTCAAAATATTGGTTTACATATGAAATTTGTTTTGAATATGTGATTTAAACATAGATATATTCATACATTTATATGGATATACTGTATGTATCATATCATACATATGCAAAGATATATAGGAAGTTCTTACTTAGTAACCACAATAGAGATCAGCAATTCAATTGCTAATTGGAAAATCACATGACCTTACTTCCCCTTTGATTGTTCAGTCTTCTCCATCACCTGTTGAAAAATTCCAGGAGCTACAGAGACACCAAACTGAAAACAGTTAACTCTGAAAGCTCCTCTGTGTGTAACAATTGTCTGAGCATCAGCCGTCTCCCAGGTAACTGGGAGCTGCTGGTACACTTGCGCTAAATCTAACTTAGCAAAGATGGCACTGCCCTGGACTGCAGAGAGGACGTGCTGGACTGTCGGGACCGGGCAAGTATGTGGATTTAAGGCCTGGTTCACCATGGCCTTATAATCTGACAAATTCTAACCTCACCGTTAGCCTTAAGTGGGATAACTATGGGGGTCTCCCAATCTCCCCCCTCCACGGGCTCTAACACACCTTGTTTAACTAATTTATCCAATTCGCTCTCAATCTTATGCTTGAGGGCGAATGGGACTCTACGGGGCTTAATTCGTACCAGCAAAACATTTGGTTTTAACTTAAATTTAATGGGGGCTCCTGTGTATTTGCCAAGTTTGCCATCGAGTATGTCTCAAAACATTTTGCAGACAGATTCGAGGCTTTTTGGCTGGGTATTATGGATCCCAGAGATCCCAATACCCAAAGCCTCAAACAAACTCAGCCCCACTAAACTAGTCCTCTGTCCCTCAGTTACCAGTATGTCCAAGGGACCCTTGAAATCCTTAAACCCCACTAACATAGTGGCCTCCCCCTTGATTTTAATAGGGGCATGCTGGAAATCGGACAACTGTATGCTGGTCAGTTTCAATGGAACCCACCGCTTGCTCCGGCTACAAACCACTTTAAAAGTCTCATAAGAAATTGTTGAGACTACAGAACCAGAATCAAGCCTTGGTGGAGCAGTGGGCTAATGCCTCCTTAAGTAACACCAGCTGCCTGCAATTAGTGCAGGTTCGCATCCCACCAGGCTCAAGGTTGACTCAGCCTTCCATCCTTCCGAGGTAGGTAAAATGAGGACCCAGATTGTTGGGGGCAATTAAGCTGACTTTGTAATAATGCCGCTTGGGGGTGTGTGTGAAAGCCCTAACAAGCAGGCATATACATAGAATGAAGGCTACTGCTAAGCTTGTAAGCCGCCCTGAGTCTTCGGAGAAGGGCGGGATATAAATGTAATAAAAATAAATAAATAAATAAATAAATAAATAAAATAAATAAATAAAGCTCCATCTTGCAAGGTACACCTTGCAGATGGACCTCTAGTTTAATTTTTGGGGTGAGCAGACGGTGGATTTCCGTGTCAGACACGGTCCTCCTGCTCTCACAAAAATTAGGAGGTGTGTGCTGAGGGGGCTCAGTATCTTTTAGCGCCACATCCAGGGATTGAAGTTCATGCCGGCTGTCCCGGTTAGGATTCCGGCAGATGGCTTGGATGTGACCCGTCTTGCCACAGGAACGACACTTCACAGTTCTGAACTTGCAGGTCGCTCTCAGGTGATTCCCTCCGCATCTGGCACATTTTTGGATGTTTCCTCTGCAGCTGCTGCAGCTGCAACTGGTGCATTTGTTGGCTGTTGTGGTCTTTCTCTGGCTTCTGTCATTGTCGCGCCGCATTAGGTGTTTTCCTAGCCTTTGAAGTACAGCATCAATTTCTTCTTCCTCAACCGCTTTCCCGCTTCCGCCATACGCAGCACTCTCCTGGTGGACTGTGCCTTCTGAGCTGCTGCTGAGTCAGTGTGTGGGCTGGTTTGAGCCGCTGGATGCCTCGTGGGCCCTTACCTCGTCCAGGAGCTCTTGCAGAGTCATGGATGGTTTTGCTAGTATTTTTGACACAGCCGGTTGTCCCTTAGACCTAATATGATCTGGTCGCGAATTCTTTCTTCAAGATCAGGGAACTTGCAAAGATGGGTGGCTTGTCTCACGGCCACAATGTATTTAGCCATCGCTTTGCCTGGTAACTGCATCTGCTGAGTGAAGTGGAACCGCTAGAACATTTCAGACCTCTTTGGCATAAAATGCCCACTTAGTTTGTCTGTGAGGTCCTTGTAGGAAATGGGTGTGCTGTGCGCCGGTGAACACAACCCGACAGCCACATCATAAATGTCTGGACCACTGAGGCACAGCAAAGCTGCCGCTTTAGACTGGTCTTCCGTGATCCGGTTAACCAGTAGGTACCCTTCGACCTGTCCCAGATGCGACTCCTAGCGCTCAGGCTGGCTGATGTCAAATTCACAGATCTGGCTGACTTTTGCCATGCTGAGTCTGATCCAGTGGATGCTGCTTCATTAGAATATATTTAGGGAGCAATATCTCTTCCCTCGCTCCCTAGTGACTTCAGCTAGTGCATCAGCTCGTGATTCAGCTCTGAACGAAACAGCTATCCCACCTTTGTCGCCACTATTGTATAGTGGGTTTTGGACCGCATGGACTGCATGGAAAGACGCCAGGCAGATGAGTGCAGCATATCAGCTCTTTATTGTGGTCAGACTGAACTGGAACAAAGGGGCTGCCTGATCCCTTATATACCTAGTCAGGTATACCCCAGGCCAATCCCTTTAACTGAATTTCCCGCCATCTGTGAGCCAGCCAATCCTGTCGCAGTATAGCGCCACCTGGTGGTGTCAGTGGCCACTGCTAATATGATCACCCAACTATATACATCTATATACATAACAGTTAATGGTAATCAAGTGATTGAAAAACACTGCAACAGAAACAATACTTCTTAGTCATTTGATGTATGTGTGTTGGTTGTGAAGCACACAAAAGGAAGACACATGATCGTGGGATGTTGCAATGGTTGTAAATGCAAGGATTGATTGTGAAGGGTTTTTTTTTAGCACTATTGTAACTTCAAACGGTCCCTGCATGAGGAAGACAGTAATTGAGGACTACTTATAAATGAAAATTCAAATGCATGATTACATGCTTATGACAAGAGTTAGTAAAGGGTACAAGGGTGGTTCTCCAGAAAAAGAAAATGTTACAACAAAAGTAGGTAACATTAAAAGAGACAGATGGCAATGTATTGGAAGTGTGGTTAAACAAGGATTTCCCGCAGAGTAAATAATAATGAAACTCAAGTTAGAATATGTTAGAAGAAGCATTTCAAAGACTTGCATGGATACGATAATAATAGGCTGAAGACTGGTAATGAAACAAACACTATATGATGGTGTCAGGGGAAAAAATGTATGACAAGAAAGTTAAAAATGCTGTGAGAATGTTGAAAAATAGTAAGGCTTCATAAGTAGATGATATAACTGAAGAAACATTAAAATATGGATATGGTTTGTTCTGTTTAGCACGTGTATGAAGAATGCTGTTACACATTCAATTTTAAAACAATATTAGAAGGAAGGGTGGATGGGTTGAGATGAAAGAGAAAACCAAGGAAGTCTTGAACACTTTTATCACTGCTTGAGTAAAACTTCAAAAGGGGGAGTGGTGAGAAATTTAAAGAATAAAAAGCAATATATGAAAAAAATATTGACATGGTGAAATTAAGAATCAATTACAAGGGAAGAAATGTATGGAAAATTATATTGAATGATATTGGTGTATAGCATTAGTTCTATTTTTCTTTTTTCTTATCTGAAGCCTTTACTTTTGAGGTTCACTTTCTTTTCTAAGCTCTGCATTTTTTACCCCAAGAAGAAAGAGTTTGATGGATATGTATGTATGTATGTCACTCCTTGAACTTATTTCCATTTGAAAGACAGTCTTGTATGCTGAAATGTGATTTTACTGGATCAAGGACTCAAAATGGACAGCAAACAGAGTTCTGAAGTGCTAATGTGAAAATGATGCAACACTATGAACTTTAAAAGATTATTTTCAAAATAATATCTTAGGCAAGATAAATAAGGTACCTGCATTCCAAGAATGAAATGTTATAGTAGTATAGTTTCTACCAATGATAAATAATATGCATCTCTAATATATCAAATATTATTTGAAACAAATTTTAATATAAATTGTGTCAAAAATTGCTCTTGCAGAAGTTAAAGTAATATATATTTATCTTCTCAATTTGCAATATTATAGGACTGATTTTTTAAAGGGGTTATGGAAAATCTTTTCAGAACAAGCATATTTATCAAGCATAGGTTTGTGCAGTTAGTTTATAAAAATATTGTTCTCCAGGTTTATGCTGTTAAATTAAGAGGATATATTTGGAACCAGTTTTAATTTGAATAATTTTCATTTTTCACAAATATTTGGAACTGCTGTTTTAAAATGATATTAATTTTCAGTTGAGCACTTTTAGAAAGTTAAGCTCTTTAAGCATTTAAAAAAAAATAATTGCTTAGAACATATCTCAATGTTCCATAAGGTGATATACAGGTTTATTAATCTATTGTTAGTTTCTAAAGAGAAGCCAGTTGTTATAGTGGTTACAGACACACAGTAAGTAAAAACCAGGACGTTGTGAGACTTTGGCCATGAATCCAGATGGAGACTTTGGGCCAGTCACTCTGTGCCATTGGAACAAGATAATGGAAAACCACCTCCAAAAATGCAGTGCAGGCAATCAAATAAAAGGAATGGAAAACAAAAGGACAAAAAAGTCCTAAAGAAAATATAACAAGTTTACAAACTGAAATATATTTTGCCAATTTCATCTTTTGCATTTTAGATTGTTCAAAGATATTCATAGTCATGATTAATCATGATTTCTAGAAGGAGAAGACAATATGGGAGAATGAATAATTTATAGAAATCACCTCCTTTCATCTTTTAAAGGTTATATTAACTGATAACTATCCAGAAAGATCTGGATCCTCATTTTTAAAAACCAATTCTTTCAACAGAAAGTAATATTAATAAAATTAATTAATCAAAATGTATTTGATTTATCTCAATTTTAAATTAGTACAATTAAATTCATCTAAATTTTAGTTTTCAATTCTAATTCTTATCACTCTCAATTACAAAAAAAATATTAGTTAAAGATATATTACTTTCAGCAGTGTTCACAGGAAATAACGAGAAATTCCAATAATGAACATGAATTCCAATAATGAAAAGTATGTCATGATTTCATTGTCAGCCTTCATCCTAGTAGGTTAGATGAAAAACAAGTAAACCTACACTCAAAGGACAAGAATTTCTGAATCTATTAAAGCTAAAGTGAGAAAATTCAAGGGACTGCTGTGTATCCCTTGCAATACCTATTTAGAATGAAATCATGCGTCAGATTCATGCATCTCTGTATCCTGTCTCTATGAGATAAATGGTTTTAGAAAAAGAAAATTAGATCAAGAGAATGTTGGAGGAAGATATAATTCAAAGCCATAATCAGAGACTGATATTAGCTCTAGTCTACTGTGTCTTTCTGTGTAATTTTGCCACCTCTTCTTAATCTCTTCTGCCTCTGTTAAGTCCCTGCCATTTTGGTCCTTTACCATGCCCATTTTTGCATGAAACTTTCCTTTCATCTCTCCAATTTTCTTGAAAAGATCTCTGGTCCTCCCTATTCTATTGTTTTCTTCTATTTCTTTGCACTGTTCATTTAAGAAGGCATTCTTATCTCTTCTAGCTATTGTCTGGAATTCTGCATTCAATTGGGCGTACCTTTCTTTTTCTCCCTTGCCTTTCGCTTCCCTCCTTTCCTCAGCTATTTGCAAAGCTTCCTCAGACAGCCATTTTGCTTTCTTGCATTTCTTTTTCTTTGAGATGTTGTGAACCTCTGTCCATAGTTCTTCAGGCACTCTGTCTATCAGATCTAATTCCTTAAATTTAATTGTCACCTCTACTGTATATTTAACAGGGATATGATTTAATTCATACCTGAGTGGCCTAGTGCTTTTTCCTACTTTCTTCAGTTCAAGCCTAAACTTTGCAATGAGAAGCTCATGGTCTGAGCCGCAGTCAGCTCCTGGTCTTGTTTTTACTGACTGTATAGAGCTTCTCCATCTTTGGCTGCAGAGCACATAGTCAATCTGATTTCTGTGTTGACCGTCTGGTGATGTCCATGTGTAGAGCCGTCTCTTGGGTTGTTGGAAAAGAGTGTTTGCTATGACCATCGTATTCTCTTAACAAAATTCTATCAGCCTGTGCCCTGCTTCATTTTGTACTCCAAGGCCAAACTTGCCTGTTATTCCAGTTATCTTTTGGCTTCCTACTTTAGCATTCCAATCCACCATGATGATAAGGACATCATTTTTGGGTGTTAGTTCTATAAGGTGCTGTAGGGCTTCATAGAACCAGTCAATTTCATTGTCTTCAGCACTGGTGGTTGGGGCATAGACCTGGACTACTGTGATATTGAATGGTGTGCCTTGGTTTCGAACTGAGATCATTCTGTCATTTTGAGGATTGAATCCCAGTATTGCTTTTCCTACTCTGTTATTGACTATGAAGGCTACTCCATTTCTTCTGAGGGATTCTTGCCCACAGTAATATACCTGATGGTCATCTGAATTAAATTCATACATTCCTGTCCATTTTAGTTCACTGATACCTAAGTTGTAGATGTTCAGTCTTGTCATCTCTTGTTTGACCACGTCCAGCTTTCCTTGATTCATGGATCTTACATTCCAGGTTCCTATGGAGAAAAAATCTTTACAGCATCGGACTTTCCTTTCACACCAGACATGGATGGGCATACCAGACCATCTTATTTGTCTCTTGAGAAACCTACTGTATATGTGGGCCAAGAAGCAACAGTGAGAACTGGACATGGAACCACTGATTGGTTCAAAATTGGGAAAGGAGTCCAGCAAGGCTGTATACTGTTGCCCTGCCTATTTAACTTATATGCAGAGCACATCATGAGAAAGGCAGGGCTAGATGAATCAAAAGTTGGAATTAAGATTGCCGGAAGAAATATCAACAACCTAAGATATGTAGATGATACCACTCTAATGGCAGAAGGTGAAGAAGAACTAAAGAGCCTTTTGTTGTGGGTGAAGAAGGAGAGTGCAAAACTTGGGTTGAAATTTAACATTAAGAAAACCAGGATCATGGCATCCAGCCCTCTCAATTCCTGGCAAATAGATAGGGAAGAAATGGAGGTAGTGACAGATTTTATTTTCTTGGGCTCCAAGATCACTGCAGATGGGGACTGTAGCCAAGAAATTAAAAGACGCTTGCTCCTCGGGAGGAAAGCCATGGCAAATCTAGACAGCAAACTAAAAAGCAGAGACATCACCCTGTCAACAAAAGTGTGTATAGTCAAGGCTATGGTCTTCCCAGTTGCAATGTATGGCAGTGAAAGTTGGACCATAAAAAAGGCTGAGTGCCAAAGAATTGAGGCCTTTGAACTATGGTGCTGGAGAAGACTCCTGCGAGTCCCTTGGACTGCAAGGCGATCAAACCGGTCAGTCCTAGAGGAGATCAACCCTGACTGCTCTTTAGAAGGCCAGATCCTGAAGCTAAAACTCAAATACTTTGGCCACCTAATGAGAAGGAAGGACTCACTGGAGAAGAGCCTAATGCTGGGAAAGATTGAGGGCAATAGAAGAAGGGGACAACAGAGAATGAGGTGGCTGGATGGAGTCACTGAAGCAGTAGGCGTGAGCTTAAATGGACTCCAGAAGATGGTAGAGGATGGGAAGGCCTGGAGGAATGTTGTCCATGGGGTCACGATGGGTCAGACATGACTTTGCAGCTATCAACAACACTGTGTCTTTTGTCACAATATGCTGGAACCTTTTTGCGCCTCTGTTCTTCCTTATTGTTATTGTTAGTTCATCTGCTGTTCTCCAAATGAGCAAAGAGAGAAACAATAAGGGTCAGTATCTTCCAAATATTTAGTTTTCTTCTCGTTAGCTTAGATGAAGATTGGCCCTAAAGGGAAAATTAAATGACCAAGCAGAAAGGAACTGTAGTGATAGATTTTTCCACGCCCAGAAATATATGGCATTGATATGCTTCCATCTCCTTCTCCTTCTCCTTCTCTATCTCTATTGCATAAATAAATTTTTGTGGAGAATAATGTAGTGCCTCCATTTGCTATTTACAGGTTGCTTTCCCATCCTACTGCTCACTTTAATTCAGTTTAATAATAATCACTTTAAAGTGATGCCCCTGCTCACTTTAATTCATTCCTAGCAAACTGAGCTGGCTGTGCATGCAGATGTGTACAGAGACGTTCAAAGGTTTCTGAAGCAGCTATGCAAACCTGGAAAAAAGACACCGCTGCTTTAATAATGCCAGATCTAAAGCCCTGAACATCTCTTAAGTGTTCCAAATTCCAATAATTCCTTTTAAGGATTGCTTTAGCCTATCTGAACTTTTCCTATACATTCTGTATATGGATTCTATACTGTAATCCCTTTCCTTTCTGCTGTCTATTCCTTGGCTAACATTCTAGCCAAATTTAGAACAGTAAGCAGATTGAATTGCTATATGATTAATACCATTCAGGACAGCGGACTAACATGCATACCTCTGCAAATAATATGCCTCTTGAGTTTTGGGGGATTATTTTTACATATAACAGAGCTGCACAAACTTAGCAGCAGTGACTGGGCCCTATTTTTTCCTCAAAGTTATAGTTGAAGTGAAATTTTTAATAATTAAATTGAATAAGAAGACTACAAAAATACAAACATTGCTGCTATCTGTTTTTTTCTATAAACTATGAAACTATAAATGATGCATGTAACCATCTTCAAACTTTGGTCAGTCAGTCAGGAGACTGAAGCAAAAGAAAGATAAATAAATAATATCAGGATCTGGAGTTAGAATGAGATAGTGAGGCTTTTGAAAATTTTGGTGGGAAACAGACTCCTAATTTGATCTTGATTTCTTGTGTTGGGACTGGCTATTTCCTTAGCATTTGGACAACATGCCAGCATCAACTTCCCTCCGCCCTGTGCGTTCCCACAGAGAGGGCCTCCTCAGGGTGCCACCGATCAGAGAATGTCGATTGGTGGCCCCCAGGGGGAGGTCCTTCTCTGTGGGCGCCCCGGAGCTATGGAATCGGTTGCCGGTTGAGCTCCGGATGGCGCCCGACCTCCACTCCTTCCGACGCGACCTGAAAACGCATTTGTTTGAACAAGCCGGCTTTCCTTTTAACTTTTGTATTTTTTGTATTTTATACATTTGCCCTGTTCACCGCCCTGAGTCCTTCGGGAGAAGGGCGATATATAAATAAAATTATTATTATTATTATTATTATTATTATTATTATTATTATTATTATTATTATTATTATTATTATTATTATTATTATTATTATTAATAATAATAATAATAATAATAATAATAATAATAATAATAATAATAATAACAAATCACCTTAATTAGAAATTATATTTAAGGCTACTTTGTTCAAGGTCCCTACAGATCCATTTATGCATTTTCAATTGCCTGATCTGGCTGTCAAAAATAATCCCATCTTTTAAAGAGCAAGTGTGATCCTTATATAAAAAAAATCCAATGGACCAGTTATGGTGTTCTAGGGAATTTAATAGTTGATAGGATCTCCTAATGTAGAGACATGCCTTTCTTCCCCTCCCACAAATTCCATGTTTTCAAATACTTCTACATATTAAATTTGCCAGAACTTTTATGCCTCATTTTGCTGGTAGATTGTTTATTTCTAGATGAAAAGTGGTGACTTTCCAGAGTTGATTATTCTATCCATAGTAGTGAGATGACACTAAATTTAAGATTTATAATATAAACTTGAATTTCAGGTTAGATGTTGAACTTACTTAGTCAACTTCTCATCAGAAGTTCATCAATAATTAATAATGGCATACATTTGGTTATTTTTCTTCTATTTTTATTTTATTCAAAAGAAAGTTAAAATATAAAACTCCAAAGAAATAAAACAAACAAAAAAAACATGAAATAATGAAGACATTTAAAAAGTGCATTAAAAACCAACATATAAACACATATTGTCTCCCTTAATTGAATAATGGTTAATATGTTACTACAATATTGGTTCCTATCCTTTGTGAAACAGAACCCCCAAAATTTTTAAACTACTAAATCTATTTGCAAATTATTGACCTGTCATCTGTTTACTATATTGACAAAATAGTTAACAGGATGAACAATAATAATAATAATAAAGGACATGATTAAAGTTTCAAACCCTCTGATAACAAATTGTTATACTCATAGAAAATTTACTATGGAGTCTGACCATTGCAATAAGACTCCCTTCCTGTTGCTTTCATTAATTTAAATAATTAGCTGCTTTGCTTTTGTTACTGACTATAAATGTGTATTGACTGGAGTGCAGAGTATATTTGATTGTTGATTTACCTCCTTTAGTTGGTGTATTCAAGTTCTTTAGTCTTCAAGACTAAAGATAACAGTCACGCTCTGTCCATCCATGAATAAGACCATGAACTGTAGAATGAAAGCAGCTTTCTCAATGGAAGTGATCCAGTTGGCCAGCTGTGCTTTAACACATATTTATTTGCTTAGAGGTGCAGATGTAGCCACATTTCAGTTGCAAATAAAGTCTCTTCTTAGCTATCCTTTCAGTTACAATTCACAGGCTTTCATGCTCAGTTAAAAAGAAGAACACATTGCATTTTGCATCATTGTGCATTTCTATTTGTAATGTCTGCTTGACATGACTCTGTATCTGCAAATTATTATGTTTACTAGTTAGAAGTCCAAAGGTGTTCACAGAGTATGAACACCATGGAATATGTGAGACTAGGGTGTGGGCTAAGATGCATCAGTTTAAATTTGGCAGTAGAATTAGGAAAACTTTTAAAAATCAATACTGTAGAAGTAAGTTTAAGCTATTATTTTTCAGTGTAAACAATATTTTCCAAATAGTAGAAGGGCCTTCTAAGAACTGGTGCTGGTATAATTAATTGCCATCCATTATTTACTTGAAACTAGACCTAAGTCTACAAATTGCTTACATACCTGGTCTTTGCATAGCCCAAATCCTTACCCATTTTCTCTGACACTGAGGCCTTCTTTTCAGAAAACAAGTCATCTTCAAGCACAGAAGGAAACTTTGTGCCAATGATCTTGCAAAGTTTGTTGGAAATTACAATAGTTCCCTGACAGGGAAAACCACTGAAAACCTCAAATGCATAATAGAAAAATTTAAATCCTATGCTAGATATCAGTACAAGAAAATCTTAGTTATTTTCTCTTTTATCCATCTCCATAGTGAACCGGTATTGGTCTTCTTGTCCTGTCTGAATTTCTATTCATTTTAACTCAAAACAGAACTCAGGATCTTGAAAAATGATATAACTCATGGAGTAATATTTCTTCAGGAAATTTTTCCATGTAGGATCTCACAAATCATCAGTAACCCTAAAGCAAAGACCTGGAGCAAACTTTTAAGTTTAGAAGATAACTGAATTTATTTATAATGCCAGGTGATTTAATATATAAAGAAAAAAATTCTTTTAAGAAATAGCAAAATTATAACAACTGTATTTTACAAAGAATTTATCTTGGTTCCTTCAAAGAACTGCTGAGATTTAGAAACACTTCAGTTTAATACAAGTAATCTTGCTTTTCATTATTAAAAATATTGATCTTTTGTGGTTTACACTCTCATATTTTCTAAATTGTAATTTAATTTGATTATATTTATAAAAGTAAGTTTAATATGTATATATGTTCTCATACACTGATATGTACAACACAGTAACACTGCAACTGGGTTTTCTAGAACCAACACTTCCTTCTCAGTCTCTTTCCATTTTGTTGAGATATTTTTAGTTTACGCCTATGAATCAATACAATCAATTTTCCTCTTATATTTGTGGTCCTTTCTTTTCTTCATGCCTCATTAAACATATCAACATGTTTGTTTTTATTTTGCTAATTTAGACCCAGAGTCTCTTGCAAATGAATTGGATGTTGAAAGGGTGAGATTGGAATGATATATTTCAGCAATTTGTGCATTTCTAGCAACTTGGGTTGAATCTTAACATTAAGAAAACCAAGATCATGGCATCCGGCCCTCTCAATTCCTGGCAAATAGATGGGGAAGAAATGGAGGTAGTGACAGATTTTATTTTCCTGGGCTCCAAGATCACTGCAGATGGGGACTGTAGCCAAGAAATTAAAAGACGCTTGCTCCTGGGGAGGAAAGCCATGGCAAATCTAGACAGCACACTAAAAAGCAGAGACATCACCCTGTCAACAAAAGTGCGTATAGTCAAGGCTATGGTGTTTCCAGTTGCAATGTATGGTAGTGAAAGTTGGACCATAAGAAAGGCTGAGCGCCAAAGAATTGAGGCCTTTGAACTGTGGTGCTGGAGAAGACTCCTGCGAGTCCCTTGGACTGCAAGGCGATCAAACCGGTCAGTCCTAGAGGAGATCAATCCTGACTGCTCTTTAGAAGGCCAGATCCTGAAGCTAAAACTCAAGTACTTTGGCCACCTAATGAGAAGGAAGGACTCCCTGGAGAAGAGCCTAATGCTGGGGAAGATCGAGGGCAATAGAAGAAGGGGACGACAGAGAATGAGGTGGCTGGATGGAGTCACTGAAGCAGTAGGCGTGAGCTTAAATGGACTCCAGAAGATGGTAGAGGACAGGAAGGCCTGGAGGAATGTTGTCCATAGGGTCGCGATGGGTCGGACACGACTTCGCAGCTAACAACAACAACAACAACAGCAAGACAAATCAAAAACACCTGGTTCGTTCTTGTTATCATTGATAGGGATTTCCATATACTTTAGGATCTCTAAGGACCATTGCCTTCTTATATTTAGATTACTCTATTTTAATGAAAGCAGAGACATCACCCTGTCAACAAAAGTGCATATATTCAAAGCTATGGTCTTCCCAGTTGCAATGTATGGCTGTGAATATTGTACCATAAGAAAGGCTGAGCGCCAAAGAATTGAGGCCTTTGGATGATGGTGCTGGAGAAGACTCCTGCTAGTCCAGGGTTGTCAAACTCAATTTCATTGAGGGCCGAATCAGCATTGCGGTTGCCCTCAGGGGGCCGGGTGGGTATGGCCTGGGTGGGCGTGGCCTACTGGGTGGGCATGGCTAGAGTGTGTATGGCCTACTGGGTGGGCATGGCCAGCTCTACATCGTTCGCATCAAGGGTGCCTATGGGTGCCTGGGCAGGAGTCGGACAGATCTGAGGGTCTCTGGCAGAAGGAGGGTCTCTGGGCCAGGGCCAAGGCAGTGGGGGCCGTTCCCTCACTGTTTCCAGGATGGCTTCGCGGGCCACATGAAACCACTTCGCGGGCCGCATCCGGCCCCCAGGCCTTGTGTTTGACATGTCTGTGCTAGTCCCTTGGACTGCAAGGTGATCAAACCAGTCAGTCCTAGAGGAGATCAACCCTGACTGCTCTTTAGAAGGCCAGATCCTGAAGCTGAAACTCAAATACTTTGGCCACCTAATGAGAAGGAAGGACTCACTGGAGAAGAGCCTAATGCTGGGAAAGATTGAGGGCAATAGAAGAAGGGGATGCCAGAGAATGAGGTGGCTCGATGGAGTCACTGAAGCAGTAGGCATGAGCTTAAATAGACTCCAGAAGACAGGAAGGCCTGGAGGAACATTGTCCATGGGGTCGCGATGGGTTGGACATGACTTTGCAACTAACAACAACTAACAACAACAATTTTAATGAAAGAGGTATGTTTCTGTTGTCCACAAAGAAGTCTGACCAAAGAGCTTTCCCTGCCACATTCCTTAGAGAACCTCTAAGACTCTGTCCATGACATGAAATTTTGTCCCTGAGTCCAAAGAGATCTGACTTTTATCCTGCTTCCATTTCAATGGGCAATGGTGTTTTCCCATATATTTTACTGTTGTCCACAAAGAAGTTAGAATGAAAATCTGTCTCTTTTGTTTTCCTTAGAGAACCTCCAAAAATCTATCCCTGATATCAGTTTCCAGCCCTGACTGCAAAAGACCTAATCCTAACCCTAACCCTAATTTTATTTTCATTGGCAATGGGGTTTTCTGATTTATTTTACTGTGGTCCACAAAGACATATGAACAAAAAAAAACTATCACTTTTGCTTTCCTTACAGATTGTCTAAGAATCTATCCCTGATGTTGGTTTTCAGCCCTGACTCTACAGAGACCTAACCCTAGCCGTAACCCTAATCCCAACCCTACTTTCTTTTTCAATGGGATTTTCCCATGTATTCTACTATGGTCCATAATCAAGTCCTAGCAAAAAGCTGTCACCATTGTTTTCCTTAGAGAATCTCTAAAAATTTATCCCTGACATTGTCAGTCCTGCCCCAACCTGGTTTCTTAAACAAGAACAACCCTTGACTCCATTCTGTGTGAAAGGTTTACTTTACTAAAGGGTTACAGTATAGCAAGGTTTACTTTACTAAAGGATTACAATATACAGTATAGCAAAGCCAGAACTGAAGTGGATTACAGTATATAGCAAAGCCAGAACTGAAGCTTGCGTGCCAAACTTTCCTGGCTATCTCCCCTCTACAGTTCTTCCCCAATTCCTTCTTCTTGCTGGTTCCTTATTGTCCAATTATATTTGAATAAATTGTTTTGGGAACTGTCTCTTTAACAGCGGGCTGGATGGTGACCTGCTGCATTCCATTCCCAGCTTTTTGACCTTGAGATGGTGTCTCTGGAAGGTACAATGAATAATTAGCTTTCCCTCCTCTGTATCAGTTCCTACACCACCACCCCCAGTTCGTGTGAGAACGGCAGCTAGCAGATGTGAAGCTCAAGCTATGATGGCAGTTCTGACTGACATCACATTTCGACCCTTTCTTAAAGGAGACTTAACCCTAACCCTACCCTTACTTTCATTTTTTTGGCAATGGGATTTTCACATGGTTTTTTCTGTGGTCCACAAAAGAATCTGACCAAAGAGCTATCCCTTTTGCTTTTCTTAGAGAAAAGTTTTTGGCTCTGAATCCAAGGAGATATAACTCATATCCAAACTTTAACCTTAACTCTACTTTCATTTTCATTGGCAATGGGATTGTCCCATGTATTTTACTGTTGCCTACAAAGAACTTCAAACAAAAAGTTGTTATTTTTGCTTTCCTTAGAGAAACTCTATCCCTGACAACAGTTTTCAGCCCTGACTCCAAATAGACCTAAAACCCTAATCCTAACACTAGTTTAATTTTTATTGGCAATGATTTTTCCCATGTATTTTACTGTGGTCCTTAAAGACCACAGACCATTCCAAATGGAATGCTGTCACTATTGCTTTCCTTAGAAAAGTTAATTAAAATTAATATCAATCATATAAATTTTACTATTTTCTGCTTCAAAGTAGATAGGTTTATAAAAAGAATGGGTTAATAAAGTACATTATTTTCACCTTCTTCTTAAGGTGACTTTAGAAAAATAGATTATGATGAATCTGAGTAAATTACAATGTTAGAGGGCTTTATTCTGAATATGGTAGGTTTGCTTTAAAACAGCAAATTGTACAAAAAAAAAGAATATGATATGAAAGGTCCGAATAAAATAAGTACTAAGTGATCAAATTAAATGCTAATTCAGGTCAATTTTTTCTTTGTGAAAATATTATACACACAACAGCACCAGTTTTGATCCTTACACAAATCTACTTATTAAAGAGGACATCAGTGCTAAATGTACTGGAGAACAGATCCTACTGCCATTGTATGCAGTAAAGTTTGTTTCATAATATATAGTACATAATATATAGTACAGTTATAGAATGTGAAGTAAAGAAAAATTACATTTATAAATTCAAACAGATGTTTCATATAAGGCACTTTTTTAATTGAACCACATTCCACACAATATTGAATTAAGTATAATATATTGGGATGTATGTAACTCATTGCTGGAACATATATTTTTGAATGCCTAAAGTTTTAGGAACTTATCCTATATTTACAAGATGCGATTTGTGGCTCAATTTGTAATTTTTAATATTGCAACTGCAAGGAAAGTGAATAGAGGATAAATTCTGTCTTCTATATTAATACTACTACTTCAGTGTACTGTGTTACATTATCACAGTTACTGTATTTGTATGTAATCTTGGGTATAAGATTTTATGGCTGACTCAATTGACTTGAAAGGAATACAATATAGATGGTTGAGATGCAATGTTACCATTGTGCTTTCCCACTGATTAAAACACAAGTTAAATAAAGAATAAAAATGTTTGGTCCAGCCTATTCTATAGCTTGCATGACACATACCTTAAGAGAGTTTACTTCTTGAGGCATTTAAGCTTTAGTTATCCTTATGTTAGGTGTGAAGAATTTGTGACTCTTCACATGTTGCTGAAGTACAATTTCTAGCAGTTCTGACCTAAAATAGGAGACACTCTAAGTAATAAGGGCACATTCATCCTTTATTTAGAGGTTTTGTTTTAGTATGTTCACTACTGATAACTTTTAATTCCTGAGTACAAATTTATTGTAGGAGGGAAATAATTCATGTTTGGTTTTATACACTACGTAGATTTTAGGGCTCTTTCCAATGTGTATTATATCAACAAATATTGGTATTCACTTTCTGAAATGGAATATTCCATCCAGGGACTTGCTTTATAATTTGACTCCAAGACAATTTATGGAAATGAGTCAGAGCAAACTTTAAAATAAACCTCAACTACCATTTGTCTCAGACTGAACAAAGACTGAATTATTAGAATTTTCTGGAACTCTGGAACATGTCTAAATTCATAATAATTTGGCTGGGAAGATATATTTTGCTGGTATCTGTCTTTTTGTGTAGATCCATGACTAAAGTATGCCAAGATATTTTCCTGAGTATGTGTAACAATTCAACGAACAAGCCATATTTATTCAGAAGGATCTTATGCTTAGCATTAAATCTAGATCAGTGAGTTCCAGTGCATACAAATATTCTAATTTTACCAGTAACTATATGTATTCTCCTCCAAAAAGAAAAAAAGTAATATTAATAAATACAGAGGATGAATGCAGACTTCACTAATAAGATTTAGCTACTGGAGCACGTTTCTTTCACTTGTGGAGAAGATGCTGCATTGCATAATCATCAGATATGGTTCCCCTCAGCTGCCCCCTCCTACTCTCTGCTAGAAGGAAGGAAGGAGGGAGGGAAGAAAGGGAGGGAAGGGAAGGGAAGAGAAGGGGAGAGAAGGGGAAGGGAAGGAGAGAAAGGATGGGAAGGGAGGGAAAAGCAGGAAAAAGGACGGGAGGGAAGGAAGGAAGGAAGCAAGCAAGCAAGCCTTGGTTGATAAATACTTTTGAATTTCTTATATGTGTATTTTAATTAGCCAGTAACTTTTTGTTTACACAGAATAGGATATATTGTACCAGAGATTCCATTTAACAGGTTCTAATATGTTGAAAATCAGGGTACTCTTGATTTAGACTCACCAGATATTTAAAGAAAGACATAATCCTAATCTGTATTAAAACATCACAAGTTTTAATTTGAAAATGTGCTGATGCTTTCATATAAATCAAATGCTTATCTGAATCCCAATTTATATAAGAACATCACTAAATCTTCAGACTAAAACCTATAACAGTTTTGATACGGCATTGGATAATTTCAATAATTACAAAGCAAGATTACACGTGGTATCAATCTTTTCAAGTCATCAGTTTAAAAACCTTTATGCAATCCAAGTGAATGGCTGTTACCATTTGATTCTTCTCCATTGTATTAATGCCAGTAGCTATAGGAGTACAGTGGCTCTAGTGGTTAGAATGGAGGTTAACAAGCCCTTGCTTTGTACCTGAGATCTGCCATCGGGCAGGGTGAGCTCCCCAGAGCAACAGCGATCTTTTTAAAACAGGGATAAAACTACAGTTTTAAAACAGTATTAAAACATTTCTATAAATGAGAAAGTATGAAGCAAATTATAATACATAGTAGCCAAAGATCAGGCATCATAACCATATCAAAACAATTATAATGTTCAAAATAAATTATAAGGGAAATCACTGCGTCTCATCTCAGGGCTTGCTGGAAATACAAACTTTTCACAACTATATGAACGCCCAACAGGTTTAGTGCCATACAAACCTTGGGAAGGTGCAGTTTCACAGGGCAGGCATAACTATGGACAAAGTGCAACTTTAAGGCCCCAGAAAATGACAATGCTTTACAACCAGGACTGTAGCTTGCCAACTGTTCTAGATCTTACTGATCACTCATAAAAAAGGAGGAGGACAATCCCGTAGGGAACCAATTTAGAAGACGATCCCATAAGTAATGATATTAAATTATTTATATTCACAGTCCAGAGACAGTTTACCATAGTTTGTTCATTCCAATCCCAGCAACCATCTTAGATTGGGAAAGCTACTTTAGGTTTTTCTTTCCTTTGCAGATACACCCAATTTAAGCTAGAACTCTGAAACCAGCAAAAACCACTGTAATTTAGTGTAACCACCCTTAGAAAGGGTTGATGAAAAGGACGATCTGATAGCACTCCAAATACCATGAAGACATCTCACACAAAGGGAAACATTTATTCTCTATTTCCCAGAGTGCAGGATGTAGAGCGATGGTCTTAAGCTATAGGGAGAAAGTCAATAGTTTGTGTTTTTTTTAAAAAAAAAAAACTTAATAGTTTTAACACTGAAACCAGTTTCCCAGGAAAATGTGGGTTTCTCTTCACTAGATGGCTGGATGCACAATGCAAAAGTTAAATTTGGTTTTCTGCACTGAGCAGAAATTATATACATACAGTAGTTTCTCTAGAATTCTGCAACTTTAAATATGCCAAATGGGAAATCCATGATCTCCTATCCCTTAAAAAACTAAAAATGTGACCACTTTGATTTATTGCTAGGTTTTATTACTAACTTCTGCTGCACCATTTTCTTGAGCTTAATGTTTTCCCCTCCCTTTCTCTCACCGTTCTCTTTCGGCTTATTTCGATATGTAGCTATCAGACAAAAACATCTGTGTTTAGCAGGAAAATTGTCACCCATCACAGGAATAATCCAAAAAAGTACATATAGAATAAAGGTATGCAAAAAATTACTTTATGTATATATGTGTTTATACAGTGTAGGACATATTGATAATTGTCAGAGAACATGAATTTATTGTCCTTTATGAGCTTGTTCCACTTTTATATAACTCACATTATTAAATTTAAGCTCTGGGCACTTAATGCTGCCCTTTAACAATTATTTCTAGGATTATGTAAATTGAGTTCAAAAGCTCAGTTGTGTTTTTAATTTAATATGCACTGTTTAGTCTGCCATCAATTATCATATGTAAACAGAATGTAAAATTAAAATTAAAGGCACAATAGTTGTTCTGAATGGTCTGTGATTATTTTCTGTTAATAACAATATTTTTTGTTGTTGCTATTTGCGATATTTGAATATATTGAGCAATACGTTTGTTTCATTTAACTGTAGCAAGATGCTGTCGTATTTTTATTGTTACTATTGTATATAATATTATATGGTTCTGCAGGTTAAAAATCATTTGGGATTTTGAATCTCTCCCAAAGGTATTAAAACCTGAAAAATCTTCCTGCTTTCTCATTAATTGTTTATTTAGATCCAAACCCAAAGTTTGTTTTACTTTTAATTCAGTATGACTAAATGGTCCAATATTTCTCAACTCTGGCAACTCTGAACTTCAGAATTCTCCAGCCAAGTATAGGATTGAGTTGAAATTCATACATGTTTAAAGGTGCCAGGGCTGAGAATCTCACATTTAGTTTGTTTCTATAGTTTTCTGAGTTATATTCAGGAAACTTCTGGATGCCCCCCTAATGTGAGGTGCTAAGGATGGTACCCTGATTTAGAGGTCCCATTTCTTAGGGTGAAGTGATTTTTTTATAATTTTGGGGGTAGGCTTTCTATTAGTGGACAACCTATTAAACTTTACATTATATCAGATGCATTATTTTAGAATTGTCTTTATACTATTCTGTTAGTTCTATTATTTTATTTCTGTTCTGCAATGCAAATTTTATTCCACTTAATTCTGTTTCTATATTTTGTTTCATTCTTCATGGTTATTAGAATGGTGATGCAGGAATATGCTATGATGACTGTCATAATCATAATATTTTTGCCTTTGGAGTGCATCAAATTTTGGTCACGTTTTTGACCAAAATTGGTCAAAATTTTGCTGGGTGATTAGTGGTACTCAGATATTGCCTTATCCTAAAAGTGGTACAATGGATGAAAAGGTTGAAAAGCCCTGGTCTAGAGCTTTAATCACTAGACCAAACTGGTATAACCAATGTTTGGTATATTGACCAAAAAAAAAGGAAAAAAAAGATAAGTCATCCTCGACTTACAACAATTTGCTTAGTGACTGTTCGAAGTTACAACGGCACTGAAAAAAGTAAAGGACTCAATAGGTAAATTAAAATGCCAAATCCAGTCCCCCGTGCCCACCATTAACCCACCACCATGCAGGGTAAGGTTGTCGCCCCCACCCCAGCCCAGATGCCCTCACCACCCCCAAGTGTTTTTTTACTAACCTGCTTTCAGCTGCATTCCGTTTCTCCTCTTCTCTGTCTTCGCCACATGTTTGTGGGACTATCAGTAAAAAAGAAGTTAGAAAGTCTCATGGAACTTTTTTTTTTGTCCCACAAACACGCGGCTGAGAAGCAAATGGAGAAACAGAAAGCAGCTGAAAGCAGGTTAGTAAAAATATGCTTGGGGGAGGCGGAGGCATCTGCATGCTGGCTGACTTTCCCTGCATGCTGGCTGACTTTACCCTGCATGCTGGCTGACTTTCCCACAAGCCTGTGCAATGCTGCTGCTGCTTCACCTCATCCACTTTTACATTTTTAAAAACATTTTTTACAGTGCTGTTCAACCTGTTCTACGTGTACCACCAGCCAGGTACTCACATACCACTAGTGGTACGCACCAGGTTGAAAAGCCCTGCTCTAGACCACAGGTGTCAAACTTGCCACATCATGTGACATGTTGTGATGTATCACAACTTTTTTTGCATTGCTGGAGCTGGGGTGGGTGCAGCCTCTGTATGATGCAACCAGCCCAAGGGCCGGCAGTTTGACACCCCTGCCCTAGACTATCAGTAAGGTAAATAAATTCTGCCCTAAGGAAGGAAATTAACTGGACATATATAAAGGTTTGCCATTGCTAGAAAACCTCTTGAGGGCACATAATCATAAATCAATCTTGGTTGTATACTGTATGTATAACGTATGTATACTGATGTTGATTTGATTTGGATTCCTCTTTTGTTCATTTACTTTCCATTTTGTTAATTGATAAAAATAAACTATTAGTACCTCAATATCTGAAAGCACTCCACATAGACTAAACAAGAAACACAACATGAAGAACTATTTCTACTTTATTGTGAGACTACATCAACACAATCTTGCAAGACTAAAAAATACAAATCTCCCATCTCTTTTTACAAACTGATAAGTGGGGGATTCCTTTCTAGGTTTCTTGCTCTGACTGTTACTCAATTGTCAGCTCATATCCGTTTTATCCGATTGTTCCCTAGGCAGAATCTCTTCACCATGACTTGCAAGGTCATTCTCAAATTCCATTATATCAACATACCCAAGTTGCATGGTGGCTAGGAAGGCCTTTGTACAGCTTTTTGTTGTTCACTCATTCCTGGATCATGAAGCTCTGCTCATAGTTATTCACACCCTAGTCAACTCCTGTATGGATTATTATAATGCACTCTACACCGGACTGCCTCTAAGAAGACACATGTTACATCTCTGCTTTGTGGGCTGCATTGGTTATCAGTTTGCTTCTGGATCCAATTTAAAGTGCTGGTTTTAATCTTCAAAGTTCATCATGGGATCAGGATTGGCTATCAGAGAGACTGCCTCTGATTGCATTAAACCATCCCATCAGGTCAGGCAGGAGAGGCAAGCTTCAAGTCTTGTTATGAAGGAATTCCATCTGAAAGGACCTAGGAGGTGAGTTTGCCCTCTGGAACATTACCCCTCCTGATATGAGATTAGTCCCAAACTCATGGCACCCAGAAAGCCCTTAAAACATGTTTTTGTTTTTGTTTTTTTAAAAGGCATGAGGATCCCCTGGTAAATACACTCAGAGTAATTTTGTGTGAAATGACTGGTCAAATAAATTAGATTAAATAAATAATTAAACAGATATCCCCTGTTAACAGAAAAGTAAGCTGTCAACAATTCATTGTACTAGTGGTTTCATGAAGTTAATTTGTTTCTATTTCCTGATACTATAATGTTGCATATGATATATAATACACATATATAATGGGTACATATATTTTACATAGATAGAGGTGGATAAATCAAATAAATCAATATACAGTATTATTATATGGTTTGTTGCACAGTCAGTCAGATATTCAGACTGGATTTGGCATTTTAATTTACCTATTGAGTCCTTCCCAAGGACCTGGGATAGGCAGGCATTGATGTTTGGTAGTGTTAATCAAATTATACATATTTTAAAAGAGTAATTATCTTCAGCAGGTGAAATTCTGTTTGAAATATATAGCAAACATAATTTATGTAATATGGCTAGATTGGTCTCCGTCCTTCTCTCCCTTCTTTTCCTATACCTTAACATTTATCTGATCATTTAACTTACAGTACATGCTTAGAATAGTACTGACGTCAGTTGCTCAAGCACAAGCATATTTTATGTAATTTAATAATTAATTAATTTTAGATGTTAAATACTGGATTTCCTTAACTAATACTTTACCCTTATTTGTATGTCTTTGTATATTTTGACAGATTTGGGGGCAATTTTGCAAGCAGTTTGTGGGCCTGCTGCAACTATTAGTAAAATCCATTGAAAAGACTGCTTTTACTAGAGAAATGACTGGACACCACAAATTTTGATTTACATATGTTAATCCACAGACACAGCAATAACAAGGCAGCATAATCCATAGTGTATAATCTCACCAGTTTCACATAATCTTGAAACCTCTGTACATCTGGAGCTTAGATTTAAATCAAAATCCATGATTGCAAAGCCTCAGATTTATTTCACTTTTATTTCTTGCCTCTAAAAATGGGGGGGGAGAGTCATGAAGAGAATGGAGTGCAGAACAAGACAAACCTTTGGTCTGATCTATTACATTTGTATGAAAAGCACAAATGAAATAATTTTCACTGACGATTATGCTTACCAGAACCAATTATGATTATTAAATACAATGTATATGTAAATAGTAATTTTCTTTTTTAACTCTCATCACTAATATTAAAAAAAGTGATTGTACACCATGCTATATTTAGATTTTTTTCTTCAAATAAAGTAAAACGTTTGCATCTCCAGATATACAATAAAAATTAAATGGGTTTAAATACAGGCACAGTAACTGTAAATTCAGTTCAACTCTCTTGAATTTGTCCACATGTGAACTTAAAACTTCATATATTATGCTCTTCCCATCATGACTACTTGACAACAAAATATGACTGTATCCTGGTCTTGTTCACAATTAAGAAAGCGTCAATCCACACTAAAGAATGTGTAAGCATCCTAATAATTTAAGATGTATTTTAAAAAGGACATAAAATGACACCCATTTTGGTCCTTCAAGACTTTACAGTCATTCTAATTAACTCATATAATAAACTTTCTTCTGCCAAACATTTTCTACTATCTTTCTTTTTGCTTCTGGAACTGTCGTCACTCAGCTCTGACATGCTTAACACAATTGGCAGAGCATGGATAGTGACCCTAATGCCTGACACAAATCATTACCAGTAGCACATTTGTTATACATATTTGTAATTGCTCTAGATACTTTATCTGTGACCACTAATCATAAGTGTATGAAACATCATCTTCTCTTGTAATTGTAGCACACTTGAGGAAATTAAACATTTAAATGTAAAAGTGATAAGCATTATAATTAAAGGTTTCAAATATGAATTGTGCAGTTGCACATGACTGCCTTGCAATGAGTGAAGTCTTCTTACTTCTAGCTAACCTAGGAAACAAAGACTCATGGAAGAAAGAGCACAATAACATGCACAATTGTCAGCTATTCAAACAAAATATCAGGAAAAATAGGGGCACTTAATATCTTGTGGCTTTCAACATTAATATTGTTGTTTATATCACTTCCATGATCAAACATATAGAAAGCATTATGTCAATGTTTGCTTGGAAAAATTCAGTGGATGCATACAATACCTTAGAAGTAGGATAACAATTCCTTCTTTCTGTCTCTCTTTTGCTACAGGAAATACATAGTTTACTTGAGTTTTTTCTTCAGCAAAAATGAAAATCCTACATATCCTATAGCAAATTAAGAGTTTCACCTATTTTTCCCCATCCTGTATTACAATTTTTGCTGGAGTTGGGGACATATATACACACAGACACATTATACTACTCCCTTTTGGGGTAAGCAATGTTACATTTTGGCATAAGCAATTTCTGTAGAAAAGTACTAAGAAATACTAAGCTAAAGAAAGAAAAAGAAAATAAAAAACATCTAGTGTACACAATACTATATACTGTTACCTCTACGTGTCTTTGTATTGTAAGCCATCCTTCCTTCCACTCTGTTAATGCTTCATACATCACCTTTGTTCTTCAAATTTCTCAACTTTCTCTTGAAGATCATATCAAATTCATCTAATGATAACTTTATCTTGACCATTCACTCCTCCTTCATAAATTTATGTCCTTATTCCTTGTCTCTATAGGGGCAAACAAACTCTACAGAGATCTTTCAGACCATCACTTTTGCATTCAATCCTCATTCATGCAGCATTACTCATTCTTAAAGCTATCTCTTTATATATAATTTTATGGATTATCTTCAAGAAATTAAAGATACGCATAAAATAATATATATACAATAATAAAAAGAAAAATGTCAGTAAGAAAATATAGAAAGACACATACACATACACACAGACTCCCAATCTTATTTATAGCAGTTACAAACTATCTTAACCTCATTCCTCCCTCATTAAATTGCATCTTCATTCCAGTGGTGGGATTCAAATATGTGAACAACCGGTTCTCTGTGTGGGTGCCACTTCCAGAAGTCCATTCTAGGTCTGGGCAACAAAAAATTAGCTACCGGTTCTGCTGAAGTGGTGCGAACTGGCTGAATCCCACCACTGCCTGATTCTCTCCTTCCCATGTTCAACCCTTTTCAATCAGCAGATCCATAAATCAGCTGTTTCTTTTTGTGCTTGCTGGATAGCTCCTTCTTTTATACAAGTTTATTGATTTTTTTAAATATTTACCTATGCATGTATTTGTGAAGCAATATGGTGGTTGGGTAGTCAAAATAACAAATCACAAGTTGTAAATAGTTCAGGTTGCATCAATAGGGATTCCCTCTCTGATTCCCTTAATTATCACATAGTCAAAATAGTCAAGTTAATACATTTCTAGTTGTAACCTAATCAATTAACAAAATTTTCAATATATTTTCACTAATACATATCAATATCCTGTTTTTAAATTTTATCTAATTTCAATACAATATTCTAGAATAGCCAATAATATACAAAAGAAAGTTTAATTTCTGGGTAACCCACAGTTCCCTATTTCAATAAAGAATAATTCTCTTGTCTATAAGATTTACATTGTTTATTACAAAACATGTTTTACCATTAAAGTCTAGTTTTCATCTTAACAAATCACCAATTATTAGAAAGATATTTTTTGTCTTAACCATTCAACCATTTTTAAAATACTATCTTTTGTATATAAAATTCTAGATTCTATAATATAGTTCAAAAGTAACAACTAATATATTCTATAAGTCGTCTTAACCATACATCAATTGTTAAAATACTATCTTTTGATATACCATTCCAATTCTATAATATAGTTCAGAATTATATTCTAAAAGCTTACTTTTGTTTTCCCTTACAGATCTAAAACCTAAATATAAAATCAGTTATATTTTTTAGAGATTCCCCTTAAACCATTGAAAAGTATTTTTATACTCTATCTTTAGGACTCCCAAAAAAGAAACAAGTTCAGTTTTTTTTAAATCTAACTCTTGCTTTCCTTTTTAAATCTAACTCAGGCTTCCCTTTTAGCATTTTTAAATTCTCAAATGTATCTCCCTTTCTTCCTATACCCCTTATTTGAATCCAGGAGCATATCCAAATGTCAATTTTGCAAGGAAAGTGTCCCCTTTGTAAACATTGTAGTTTTGCTTTAATAATTCAGTTTTTGATGATTGATGTAATATAGTTGTCATTAGATCAGTCAAGTCTTTTTCTTCCTCCAATTCTATCTGGGTTAGGTAGAAAGTAGTAGCTGGTATTATGGTTGTCATTTGATTAATTGAATTCTCAATATAGTATATTTGGAGGCCTTTAGTGTCTTCACTCTTGATATTGCTTTTTTCAGGTGCTGTTATTTTTTGGCTTGTAAGTTTTGTAGTTACCATTAAAGTTTGGACTTTAAGGTTTTCTGTAGGTTGCTTTTGTTGTTCTTTAAAATCTCTTATTTTGATGTTAGTTTCCACTTCTTCTATTTGGTTTTGGGTTATCTTTTCCTCATTTAAATTCAGAGTTTGATTTGGTGGCTTTAAGTTGTCAGAGTGTTTTTTTCCGGTTTGGCTTTAATTTGCTCTGTCATTGACGAAATCGTGTCCAGTATCAGTTTATAGTCAAGTGGTGGGATATATTCATCCATTTCATTATTGTTTGCAGCTAAATCTTCCATGGAGGCTATTTTAATAAGAGTCAAAGATTATCCACCTCCAAAAGAGTTGTTTTCAGTGCCAGGTGTTCCCACACTTATCTTTAAAGATAATGTCAAGGACAGCTCTGTTATTCAGTCAGCTCTCACAATAGAAAAAAGAAATTTACTTGCTGTACCAGGTTTCGCCACAAGATGTCATCAATAACATATAAAATACAATGTAAAAACTTTCTTTTTTTTCCAAATTAATATAGAACTTTCGTAGCATTAGTCCAATTTTTTCTTTTTTAATTCACAGCTTAAAGAGAAAATAGCAAAATATATGAGCTTTTTAGTAAATGCAGATGAAATTGCTTAATTTCTTTGCTGAATTACTTGAGTTTCTTTTAAAGCTGTAAGGCTTTAAGATTTGTTCCCAGAGTAGATTTTCGCTGTTTTTTCAAAAAATGGGGAACAAAATTTTCAGGAAAGTCCCACAGGAAGATAGTTAAGGGAATATGAAAGATAAAGTCTCACCCAGGTCCTCAAGATTGCTTCTTAGTGCTAGGTAGTGCTTTTGGCTTTTGGCAGGGAGCGGCTTAGTGATCGGCCATCTTTATGGCTGGTCTTTTCTTCTTCGGGCCAAAAGAGATTCAAGCAGAGGGCTGCCGCCCTTCTGTGATCTCAGGGAAGGCCTTGTCTCGGTAATCGCTCCTCCAGGGCGATTTTCAACCCTTTTCAGAGTCCTCCAAAAAAGAAAGAATGGACAGCAGGAAGTGGACTGTTCCTGAGCATCTGGAAGCGCTGCGCGCACAAACTGGAAGCCCATAGCTCCTTCTTTTGAACCCACTTGCATTTTCTGCACTTCCTCTTTAGACCTTCCAAGAAAGTCTTGAATCTTTGCTGCTTAAAAATTACACTCCTTCAAGTTTATCCTAATGAAATGATATCTTTTTCTGCTTGTCAGTCAAAAAAGTATATTATATTCATTTATCAAGTTTTTTTTTACTTGAAGTTGTGAATTTGGTTCTTCTTTCTCATCTCAGCACTGTATCTGCAATTCGTCTGCAGCATCCTCTGAATTCTGTGGGTTTATTTGACAGGGCCTATCTTCTGGAATTCAGGTGGACAATCTCACAGCTTCTCCTTGCTTAGAAAAGTTTCAGAGGCCTGACTGCCAAACTACACTTCTTCATCATCCTTGATACACAAAGTTATGTCTGCCATTACTCTACTTGAACCTTTTTTGTATTATCCATACAGCAAATATATATTAAGTGCCCCATTCCCACTCTATTAAGTGTTTCTCTTTCTCCTGATATAACTCACTACTTCTCTGTAATGAAGCATATAGATGATCATTTTCACTTCCCTTAAAATTCATTCTTTATCATACTATCCACTAGCTTTCTACCAAACCTTGATATCAAAACTTGTCCATCACTTTTTTCAAATGTAGTAAACTTTCTACCAAGTTTTTATCTATATGGTCTAGAAAGTATTGCAATCATTCATTCCGTTTTGTCTGTCAAACCACCTTATTCTGTGATATTAAGATCCAAATACCTGATTGCATCATGTAATCTAACATTCAGTGCAAACCACCTCAGTTCTCATGCAAACACTTACAGTATGTACACATAAATTCACGTCACTTCAAACACATAATATCACCTCAGACATTTCTCATCATTTTATCTATTCTGGAAAGCCAAGGGATATTCCATAGCATTGTCTTATTCTCTGATCAATATGAACATCCATGCATTCCATCTATTCTCACTTGTTTTATTTTCATCAATGCTGCACTGTAGATAAGATAGCAGTTCTCTAAAAATCTTCACCTCTGTCTTTTCATAGAATATTCCATAATTCAAGGCTATTCACTTTATCATATACTTTATTTAGTCCAGGAAATGTGATTTCTTTCTCATATGCGTATGTTCCTCAATGGTCTGCTGAAAATCTGATTGGACACCTGAATGGCATAAGGCTATGCTACATTTCCCAAATTTTGCTCCTTGTCACTTTTTGCTTCCTCATAATCAGGTATCTGCTAAGCGCATTCCAGAGCACATTTAAGAAACTAATTCCCTTACAGATTTTAGAATCATTGTTGATACCTTTCCGTATGTATGGGGCCAATAATTAAATATAGATGCTGTTTTCTTATTAAAGTTAATAGTTAGAGAGCTATTCCAAAAGCAAAGCACTTCCATATTTTAACATTTCTTCAGTGATATTATCTGCACCTAGCATCTCACCATTTTTCAACCTTTACATAGTATTTTTTAATCATTTTTTTCTTGTTTTAATTCCACTTTTCAACATATTATCTCTATCATTCTCGCTTAAATATTCACTTCTATTTTTAATTCCATTTACTCTATCAGAAGTTATTTATTTAGCCCTTATGACTTACTTGCAAAACAATAACTCTTATTATTATGGCTGGTCACATAGTCAACCAGAGGTTTAGACTGGATCTGGCAGTTTTATCCATCTATTGAGTCCTTCCAAAGGACCTGGGGTGATTATCATTATTACTGTTATTTTGAAGGTCACACAACATTAGATTTATTAATAGTGATTCAGTACATATATTTTAGGGGAAAGCATACATTTAACAAACATCTGTGTTAAAAACATACACATTCCCCATCCAAAGTAAATTCTGGAGGCAAACATAACTGTTTTTGTAAACTTTTGTTTAAAATATTGTCATACAACTGAGTTTTAAAGGATTTAATGACAAAATAACCAGTTTAGTTGTTATAATAATAATTTCTGTCAAAGGCACTCAAATGTTTCTGAGTTTGTAACTTGAGTTTAGATAGGATGGTGATGATGGGCCTTCCTCTTTGGATCATTGTTAAGGTAGGGACTGTCCATTATTTTAAGATTTAGATTTGAGGTTATTGTTTCCATCTTTTCTTTTTAATCTACTATCTCTCAAGGGATTTTTGTATATCCACATAATAAATAATACATAACTGAATCACTAGGAATTTGCAATTCCATGTGAAAAATATTAATGTATAAAAATAGAGAGGGGGAATGGTAGCATGATATATAATAATAAGTAACTTTTCAGCTGAAGAGAAGAAAAAAATTCACAATGGATAGCTGTTCCTGTAACATTATAAAACATCAACTATTAAGGTCTTTGGGCATTAAAAACAACAACAACAACAACATGATGATTAAGCCTGAACTAATGGATTCTATTCTATCTTTCATTAACTTGGCTGACATCAACCACAATGGAACAGAACATCAGATTAGTAACATACTAAAAAAGATATTTCAGTTTAGGTTCAATTCACATTCCAGAAGCCCTGGGCACAAGTTTGACAATAATACCACAGGACATCATGCTATTCATTTAAACCTTATGATCATATTTCAAAGTATTAATTCTTTTTTTTTCATCCAGTAATGGCTGGGAAAATGAAGAACCTGGAATCAGATGGTTCATCCACTGTGCCTCTGATAATCTAATTTCCATCTTTCTTTCTTTCTTTTTCTTTCTTTTTCTTTTTTCTTGCTGAAAATCCTTTAGGTCTGTCATACTCTATTGCTATTGCCATTGGGTAAAATTGCTCTTAGATGCCAGCCCTCTTATATGTCTCCTTGCATTTACACAAAGACTGTACCATACATTCTTCCTGGGTGGATTTTTTTTAAGTCAGATACTACTTTTACAAAAGCAAAGATACAAAGTTCTAAATTGTAACAAGTGTTCTCCTATCCTCAGAATAATTTCAAAAGCTTTCTGCAAGCAGAAAGTTCAGCCCTCTGGCAAGAATAAAGCTGTGAGGAGGAAAAGAGACAGACGATAGAGAGCAATGTAAAAAATACATAGGGCCACCCATTTTTCACCAATATTGGTAGAATCTGCATATTCAGTGAGCTTAATCTACTTGCCTTTTAGAGGAATCTTATTATCAGACTGTCTGTTTTATTGGTAGTAGCAGAGATCATAGGCTCCTCTTGGCTTTTTAAAAAGTTTTCAGTTTGCTGATGAACCTGCAAAGACATCTAAATCTTTATGTCCAGGGAAGTGAACCTGACTCATGCTTCACCTGATTACAAAAAAATTAAAACCTTCTTAATAATTTCAGGACATATGTAAAAAAACAAAAAAAACAAACCACGAATACTAACTCTGCCATGAACGTAAACATATTTGAACAATTTACAAGTCCAGAACTTCGTTTTATTCCCACGGCCACCTTATCAATACTAATCCCTCTTCTCCTAATTCATCACAAATCCAAGCTACTAGAAAACTGCATAAAATTGCCTTTACTTGACTCCTAAAAATCTTTATATTAAATATAACAAACCAGCTAATTCCAAATGGACAAAAAATGGTCCCACCTATTGGCGACACCATTATCTAATCCATTAACTGATCCAGCTGCCTCTGCATATCTTGCACAATCCCTTCCACCATTATACTATATATTCTGTTCCAAAGGTTATGGTCAAAGGAACTTTACCTACAACAGAGGAGTGTGAAATCAGCCATGATTTGGAAGGAAGATTCCCAGGACATTGCTCTTCACATCCATTGGCAGAATCACAAGGCAAGCTAAAAAGATATGCAGAGACAGCTGGATCAGGTAATGGAGACTTCACTTTCCTGGACATAAAGATTTAGATGTCCTTGCAGGTTCATCAGCAGGCTAGAAACTTTTTAAAAAGCCAAGAGGAGTCTATGAGCTCTGCTACCACCAACAAAACAGACAGTCCAATAGTAGGATTCCTCTAAAAAGCCTAAGTAGGATAAGCTCAATGAATATGCAGATTCTACCAATATTGGTTACATTTATACATTATATGTTTGCTAAATCCCACCATTGGTCTACCCAGAACAGCACTGGCGAACCAGGTAACAATGTACTTTCATTAACATCTTTCTTTGGTTTGGATTTTTTATTTTTTATTTTGCTTTTTGTGCTTGGCCATTGACTTAACAGAAACGATGTCAATACACTACAATTATTATACCACCAATAACTAAATAAATAACTACTGTGTATCCCATTGATCAATCAACTACTTTTGGGATCCAGAAGAAGAACCTTCTCTGCCACAGCACCCACCCTTTGGAGCTTCTTATTCTCTAGGGCAGTGATGGTGAACCTTTTACAGACTGAGTGCCCAAACTGCTACCCAAAACCCACTTATGTATCATCGGGTGCCGGGTGGGCATGGCCCTTTGGATGGGCATGGCCCATTGGGTGGGCATGGCCCATTGGGTGCGCGTGGCTGCAGTGGTAACGGCAGACTGGGTGGGACTAAAAAGTTCAATCAATCAATTCCAACTTTGCAAGATCCTTTTTTTCCCATGAGAAGTTGAAATTGATTGATTGATTGAAACTTTTTTTCTTGCACACGGTGACAGAGGCCTAAAGCGAAAAGGTTTTATAAAACCCAGCTGAAGGCCTAGGAATGGGGCGACGGTGCATGTGCCCACAGAGAGGGCACTGCGTGCCACCTTTAGCACCCGTGCCATAGGTTCGCAACCACGGCTCTAGAGTAATCCTCTCTAGGGGTAATCCCTCCTATCCTTCTGCACGAGCCTGAAGTTTTGATCCTGCCAGTTGGCCTGGGGACCATCAGTGGAAGTTCCATGCTGGAGGTGACTGCTGGATTGATGGCAGACTCCACTGGCCCGTTGCTCTCTGCTCTCCACCCTTCCATTTTCTGTTATGGTATTGATGTATACTCATTGTTTTCTTTTTCATTGTTTATTTTATTGTTATATTATTTTTATTCTTTTTTGTTTACATGTTTTTACATTTCTTTCTTTTTATTGTTGTAAGCTGCCTAGAGTAGACCCATGGTGAGAGAAGTGGCAAATACATTTAAGAAATAATAATAATTATATTCTCTCCATTTAGGTCCAATATAAGCACATACACTGAACACTTTGCTATCATCTGTTTAGCTTCAACAAATGTCCAGCAAACTTCTTTTCTGTTTAATGGTTCGATTTAGCTGCCCTTGAAAAGTTTTACAAATTCTATGCACTCCAACTTTTATTAATAAACATAAAAGTTGAAACTTGAAGGTCATCATATTTAAGAAAATGGTATCTCAAATATTACAGGTTAAAAAAAGCCTGTAATCATGGTATAGTTGCATTCTACATATTAATAAATCTTAAGGGCAATAAACATAAAAATTCATAAACACTTTCTATAACAATGAGAATGATCAAATAAAAAGACTTCAGCAACCTGGGAAGAAGAGAAGATGTAACTGAAATTTTTCCCCGTAATTACTAAAAATTTATCATCAAAGCTCATTCATTTTTCTTTCCAAAGAAAAGAATCCAGTGAAGTGGTAATAAAGGCTGACCTGATTATATAAGCAAGTTACAGACAAGATGTGTTCAATTTATCATAAGCATCTGGAGTGCAAAGAAGAAAAGGTAAGTTTACATGGAATTACTTGACCCCTAATATTTTAGAGCTAATTTTTCTTCTTCAAGTACTTTATATCACATTTTTCATATAAAAATTATGACAGATGATACTAACAACCAGCACTGGACCAGCATAGAGATTATGGTCCATAGCTTCCAATGAAGTGGCATAGAGATAAAAAAGCATAATAGCAATAGCATTTAGACTTATATACTACTACATAGTTCTTTACAGCAGTTTCTGAGCAGTTTACAAATGTCAGGATATTGCTCCCAACAATCTGGGTCCTCATTTTACCAACCTCAGAAATATGAAAGGTTGAGTCAACCTTGAGCTGGTCAGAATCGAATTTCTGGCAGTGGGCAGTGCTAACATGCAATACTGCATTCTAACCACCGTGCCACCATGGCTCCTCAACCAAATGGAAGGTTACAGTATTTTCTTCCTCTGAAACATTCCCAAAAGGCCAAAAAATAATTTTCCTTCTTCCTTCAAGACTTGAGTTTAGACCTTTACATAAAAGAGAGGAATGTCAACAAGCTTAGAGTATCCTCAGGGACTGCAGAAGTTTCAGAAATTCTAAACCTCAAGCAAGAGAAAGAACTTAAAACTGTGCAGTGAATATTGATATGCACAGATGCTATGGAATGTTAACTGGGGGACTGCAAATAAGGAGGTAAGGACAGGGAATCTATTTTTTGACATCCTGAAGCAAAGGGCCTTCATTTTGTAATATATTGTTGAAGTTTCCACTTGTTTTTTACTTTTTATTCTTTATGTATGATGATGATGATGTTATTTCTTAATGCCTACTTATATGATATTTTTAAATTCTCTATGTTACACTCTTAGCCGAAAGCTAGAGTATAAATATTTTAAATAAATAATAATATTGCTGCAGTACGTCAACAGAATGAAATTATTCATTATACTTGTTTGTCTGTAATCCTAATTTACTAAAGCATATATTTAAAAAATATATAAAAACCAAACTCTTCATGCAATAAAAATATTATTTCTGGTTTTGTTAAACCGGTCAAATCTTCTGGTAGGTACCTTACAATATACATTTTTATATGAAGTTTAAAACAAAGTCTTTTTAAAGAAGATTAACTGACAATTTAAGGAATTGTACCAAAGATTGTTTAACTTGCGAATATCCTAAATGTAATGAAATTTCTAATGCAACATGCAAACTATTCTGGCTCCACAAATAATGAGCTATTGATTCTTTTGTTATGAAATCATTTTGCTTTAGACCAGTGTATTACATGAGCAAATTATAGTACCTGCTATTGACAGTGAAGAAATGACAGCAAAATTTTCTCATTAAATCATATTGGAAACAATATAAAATTATTTACAATCACCATCCCATAAAACCGTCTTCTGGTATATATGAACTACTTGACTTAGAAGATCAAAGCACAACTTACAATTGCTTAAAGATTTATCCCTTCCCTATGAACAAAAATGCTGTGCCAATGCAGAATTACATTTATAAAATTAATGCTCTGATCCCATTGAGAATTGTGTTTATTCTCCATTTAAACCAATGGTGTTAGTTTGTCATGACGCACTAAAGTATGTTTTTAAATTCTTTATTCTTTATATTCCCTTACAGTAAAATAAATCCTTTCTTCTAGATATATGAAAAATATAAATTATATCTCTTACGTCTTAGTTGTCACACACATAATTCTTCCCCAACTTGGTGCTCTCCAGAAACTGCATCCTAGTACTTTAAGAACAACTATTAAACTATGGAGAAGGGGGATTCAAAATCCATAGGTGTAATATATTTGTTAGTAATATATGTGTTATTTGTTGTCAACTGAACTATGACTTGATTTTTACGGCTGTAATTTCAGTACTCAGAAATAAGAGCCGAGATCTGCTTTTCAAAGTCTGAAATAGATGTTGCATTTTGACAAGCATTATTCTTTCTGCATTATAAGCACTGATGGATCGATTGTATAGATTTGTTCGTATGAAGAAACTGTATGAATCTTAAAGAAATTGCTTATCTTTTATTTAGCTTTCCAAAATAAAAGAAGCATTTCTCCTTGTACCAAGATATATTTGAAGGTCCCCAGTGATTATAGGGGATTTCTATATAGCCTGACATGTTAAGGTGAAAAATTTTCAAGGACAGCCTCACCATCTGTCATCAGCTTGGTTTCATGACACTGACAGCTGTTCTAAAATGGTCAGTGGACCTCATGCATAACAAAAATCTTGCTCTTTAATATTGTTTATATTTCAGTTTGATTTGATGCTCTTTCGAAAGTACTGTTGCTGCTGCTGTTGTCGGAAAAAATAAATTCCATAAAGCAAAAAAAAAAAAAAAAGAGAGAGAGAGAGAGAGAGAGAGAGAGAGCTTTTCAACATTAGGTATATAAAAAAAATAGTTCAAAATTCATAAAGAGATGTAACACATATACTATAAATGAAGAAAATGTAGCATTTTGCTTTTTTAAAAAACAAAAGGCAAAGCAGATAAAGTTTAAGTTTGCTTTACTACAGAATTTTGATGTACTCTGTAGGATTCAAAGATTGTTTTCTATAGTTATAATCTACAGGATTTTCTTGTGAATAAGACCTATAGCTTGTAAGCTACTAATGCCAAAAAGCTAAAATTACTTCCTCATTAAAACTATTCAGAAAGGGTTTTCAAGCAAAATTTTAAAATAAAGGCAATGCTCAGTATTATAAATATCAATATGAACAGCTCTACTCGCTTTTCAAATGATCCAATCCTACATCACTGATACAGAAGAATGGTAGAGTATTTTTGTGTTAGTTTAAATGAATACTATGAATGGATAATAATGGGGAAATGGATAGAACTTAAATTTTAAATTATTATATATTAAACTGCTGAATTCCTCGGGCTTTTTCCTGTTGCATCATTACAGCAGAACTGAGCTTTTCTTCTTGAATCTGCTTGTTCTAAACATTCAGTTTACAGTCTTAGAGCAGTTGGAGATAATAATAATAATAATAATAATAATAATAATAATAATAATAATAATAATAATAATAATAATAATAATAATAATAATAATGTTGGAAGGGACCTCGGAGGTCATCTAGTCCAACACCCTGCTCAGGCAGGAAACCCCTATATCATTTCAGACAAATGGCTGTCCAGTCTCTTCTTAAAAACTTCCAGTGTTGGAGCATTCACTGCTTCTGGAGGCAGGTTGTTCCACTGGTTAATTGTTCTAAGGTGGGTGCATATATGTGGCTATTGTTTGCCATCTTACTTTTTTCCTTTTAATCTGGGTTTTATGTATATTGTTGTTTGTTTTTCTTCTGCGAGTTGCCCAGAGTCGATTGGAGGCAAGGGGTACACAAATCAAATATATAAATAAATTAGTAACAGATGGCCAGCCATTTCAGATAATCATTCCCATCTAGTTTTGTAGATTTTTTTTTCCAAATGGTAATCTATCATTTTCTTCCTAATAAACAAAGCTTAGAAATGACCTAGGGGTCAATTCTTCCTTCAGTACATACAAATACTCTTGATGAGAGGTGGAATTATATATAAGGAGTGATGAATAAATCCCTTAGGATCTAGCTTTGCTTTCAGCTGTTTTCCCCATCTCAGTAATAAGTCAATCATCTGCATGGCTTTCTCTGACTCAGCTCGTATGTTTAATTCCACTCTATTTGCCTAAACATGACACTCAAGTCTCAGTTTTGATAATCTGAGTTTCATATATACTATAGAGAGCCTATAAAATTTGTCCAACATACAGATACTTTTGGCTAGACATTGGACAGCAACATATACTGTAGATGACACAATGCGATTAATATCCAGTTTGAATATTTGGGTAGATAAAATCCAATTCAAAGCTACCACTAAGCATGGGGGAAAGCGTTCTCCTAGTTTTTCACACTCAAAAGCATGACTCGCTTTTGCCTCAATAACAAGGCATAGATATGTCTTAGAATGGCCTTTCTCAACCTTAACAACTTTAAGATGTGTGAACATCAACTCCCAGAATCCCCTAGTCAGTATGGTTTAAAGTTATCAAGATTGCGAAATGTTGTCTTAGAGAATAAATAAGGCCCATGAAACTAACCAGTGCTTTAGAATTTTGAAACTTTGCTGACTAATAAATCTGCCAACTACTAGATGATTTTTTAAAAATGAATTCAATTAATTCTATTAAATTCTATTAATCCCTTACTATACAATTATCCTAAATAACAAGAGCTGTCATTAAAAAAAACAGAAAAATATCTGATTAAATGTCTTAAAACAATCTTGAAAATCCTGTAGACTACAGGAGTTAAGCAAATTCAGAAATGGACAACAAAAATGGTGCAAGCTCTGAGGGACAAAACATATCATTGTAAGAACTGAATATGGATAGCCTAGAGGGAAAAAAGGGGGGACATGATAGAAACCTTTAAATATGTGAAAGATGTGAATAAGATTCTAAAAGGCAGTATTTTCAATATTCAAAGGACAGACTCAATGGACCACTTGGCCTTTTTTTGTTTTTCAGCCATCTGTTTTCTATGTTTAAAAAGGTAAAGGTAAAGGTTCCCCTGCACATGCGTGCTAGTCGTTTCCGACTCTAGAGGCCGGTGCTCATCTCCGTTTCAAAGCCGAAGAGTCAGCGCTTGTCCGAGGACGTCTCCATGGTCATGTGGCCGGCATGACTAGACGCCAAAGGCGCACGGAACGCTGTTACCTTCCCACCGTAGTGGTCCCTATTTTTCTACTTGCATTTTTACGTGCTTTCGAACTGCTAGGTTGGCAGAAGCTGGGACGAGTAACAGAAGCTCACTCTGTTACGTGGCACTTGGAATTCGACCCACCAAATTGCCGACCTTCTGATCGACAAGCTCAGCGTCCTAACCCACTGAGCCACCGTGTCCCTTTCTATGTTTATATGTTATCAAAAACAGTATCCAAAACATTTGCAAAATTGCAAATATTCAATTTGCAGAAATCAAGAACATGAGGACATAACCTCAAACCAACAGGAGGGAAGTTCAGAAGTAATGTTAGAAAATATTACTTCACAGAAAGAGTAGTGGAAGCTTGGAACCAACTTCCAGCATAGGAAGTGTGTCAATTATCAATAACTGATTAAACATGCTTGGGATAAACATATCTATTATCCAACAAAAATTAAATAAATAAATGATACAGTAAAAAATTAAAATTAAAATGACAGACTCAATGGACCACTCAGTCTTTTTCTGCCATCAGTTTTCTAGGTTTATATGCTATACTTAAATTTTAGAATATGAAATGCAGTTGTTATGAACTTCATACAGAACAGTCTCTACTAAGGCATTGCTATAAATATTCTATGGGATTGTATATTACAAAAATGTATATACTGGCTTTCTATATTTTTTTCTAATTTAAAAATGTCTAAATTTATCAGACATAGCTAGGAGCCTAGTAGTGACCGAAAAAGATTGGTGCCTATTAACATTACACTGTTTGCCCTGTTAATTATCTCTGTTAATATCATTCTGCTGTTTCTGCTTTATTTTCAAGAACAGAAATTATTTCAAATAACTAGTTACAAATAAAGGACTTTATCCATCGTAAACAAAAGCTGTTAAACATACATGGTCCTACAGTATGAAACTGCTGCTATGGGCAGCCTTGGGGAAGGAAAGTAAAGTTGTTGCATCCAAGTACAAGATGTCTGCTTACCCCATGGATGAGTGGGTGGGTTGAATGGATGGATGAATAGATGGATGTTACTGTCATCAGTGTTTACAGTTTGCAAACTTTATTTGAACCAATCTTATTGATTCAGTTGCGACTATTATCTTCAGTTACTTGGATGTGGTAAAACTTCTGCACACAGTACACGCTAACATGTTGCCAGAAGTAGAAAGATAGGATTATAACCCTCTCTGGTGTCAGTTTTAGTGGAATTGGGTCACTAGGAAGTTGGAGTGTGTATTTTTAACAATCTAACAACTTTCCGTTCAACTTGTTTACATTTGAAAGGCCGGTAAAGAAGAAATAGAACAATAAAGGCCAGCAGTTTGAATTTAAATTAAGCACTGATGTTTGTGATAAATGGGAGAAATGGTGGCCATGTGTTCTAAATATAAGGGAAATCAGGGTGTATATAGAAACATTTAAAATGCAACATGGGCAAGAAAAATTTCAATCTTTTCCCTTCTATTCTTCTTTTATCTGAAGCATATTTCTCCCTATATTATTTCCTCCTAATTGGCCATATATAGGCCATCCATGTTCTACTGTATCTTTTCTGCATGTACGCAGCCTCGGGCTGCCTTACCCATCATCTTCTACTCCCATCTGATCATCCATTCAGTAGATGGTAGAAAAATGTTATTGTTGCAGTGCTGTCGTCAGGAACAATTGCACCCTTTCAGAGAGCTTATGGCTTTATCCAAGCCTATGCTGTCATGATATAACACTCATCAAAACCTTTCTGACATTTATATCTCTATGTTCCATCTGTTTCTATAGGAGAGGAATTCTTAGATGTTTGTTTAACATGACATCCATCCATAATTGTCCTTGTTATCTTCCACACTGGTCAATCAGTAATAATCCTGGTGACCTATCAGAACATCCTTTACATTTTATGTAAGCATGTATGAGTTCCTGGACTGGCAAACCCTAGAATAAATTGCTGAATGCGGGCTTTGGCTCACATCAAGCCATCTAGTTGTTCTTTGGAAGTTAGCTAGGTGACTAAATACATTGTGATTAGTGTGAAGAAGTATAGTTGATTAAGAGTCTGAAGGAATGAACTTTTGGAAATTATTTACAGAGGGAATTTTTGAATCATTTAAATTTTGTTAATGGGACAATGTTGTCAGCACAAATCTGACATTTTGCAGCATAAAAAATACATTGAAATAACAAATAGACCCCAAACTATATATTAAAGTATATTATTATCTTCCAGATGATGAGGAAGTTTTGTTTAAACAAGAATTTGCTATGAGCAAAAACTGTAGTGAAAATACTACCGTGTTTCCCTGAAATTAAGACCCAGTCTTATTTTTTTGCCTCCAAAAGAGGCACCAGGTCTTATTTTCAGGAGTGTCTTTTCCATGGTCTCACCTAGCAACAGTGGCACCAACAGTCCCCCCAGCCAGCCCACTTCTTTTGTGGATAAGGGAAATGCCTCTGTAACTGAGAATGGAGCTCCAGATTGACAAGTGCGGCACCCCCCAGCCTGCATTTCACCATCAGAGGCCTTTCCGGAAGGCCTTTGATGGCAAAATGCAGACCAGGGGCACCATACGTGTCAATCTGGAACTCCATTCAGATGGGGGAGGGCAGGTATTGATTCATGGGAAGCCTGGCTGCAATGGTAAGTGGGTGTGGGGTGAATGGGGCAGCTCCTTCCCCCACTTCCATCTTAACTTAATTTTTGCCCCAAAACTAGAGCTTCTTTTTGGGATAGGGCTTATATTAGGCCCACCCTGAAAACTCAAGCTAGGGCACATTTTCAGGGTAGGTCTTATTGGGCTTTTATAAATCTAGATTAATCTTGAAGATTGATTAAGTTTGATGGAATCATATCCATATATAAAACCACATATAAAACTGCTTTGTTTACACAGAAAGCAGTACATTAAAAGACTAGAGAGGAGTCTAATATAGATTAACAGAACAAACGAAAAGCAACACCTAACCCTTTCTACTCAACTCTACTCCATTTGCTGCAGTGCTTTCTCTCTAGGCCAGTCATTCTCACTCAGCACCAACAACCACACAGGTTGTTATCATGGGAAAAGGAGAAAGGAGTATTATGTATATTTACTACCTTGAGTTATTTATAAAGAAATAAGATAGGCCAGAAGGAAGAATTGCCGACTATAGAAGAGTGGACTTTGAAAGTTTCCAATTTGGCGGAAATAGCAAAGATTTCGGCATATTTGAAAGATCAATCACAACAGAGATATATTGTGGAGTGGAGAAGATGGATTGAATATATTCAGAATAAATATGGGACTAAAAAGTTTCATTTAGCATTTGAATAAGTAGTGGATTTTTATGATGTATGATTAGTCATTTGTTACTTTATTAATATTATGACTATGGAGAGTTAAAGTCCGATAGAACTTAATGTGTTATTTTTGTTGTTAGCATATTTTAGTTTATGTTTGTATTATTATACCCTGTATTCAGCTCTGGGAAGTCGGGGAGGGGGAGGGGAGGGTTGGAGAGAGGGGAGGGGGTAGAGGGAGTTTTTTGTATTTAAAAATGTATTGTAAAACTTTTCAATAAAAAAGAAATAAGATAGGCCAAAGATCTAATAAATAAATAAATAAAATAATCAAGATTCAGTATCAAAGATGAAAGAAGGGTAGTCAGCTGAGTAATAGAGAAGTAAATCTGGAAAGATTCAATGAATCTCTCTGGTTCCATTATTTGTTTTTGAGACAATTGAACAAATTCACTCATCTCAGTAAGGGTGCTTATACACATGCTTTTTTTGTCATAGAATGCTGTGCTGCCACCACGTGGCTGTTTTGGAGAAATTACAATGTGGGCAGTCAGACCCTCCTACCCTATGATGTATTTCCTCTTCCCTCCCCTTTCTGGGATGGACTTGCTCCTCCTTTGTCCCTAGAGACTTCTCTTTCTCCTTTAACCAGCAAACATGTGATAACAGCAGACATGTGCAGATGCTGGGAGTATTACCATTTTCAGACTATTCTGGATCAAAGCCGTTGTACTGTAATTAATCCCTTGTTAAGACTTTTATGGTCTATATAAGTATTTAATTTATTTATTTATTTTAATTCCATTTATATCCCGCCCTTCTCCGAAGACTCAGGGCGGCAAGTACCATTAACAGCTCTCTCTCCAGATAGTTGAACTCATGGAAACACCTTTATCATTTAAAAATACCTTTATTGCATGTAGAATAGCTTTCAGAATGGTGAGGTGCACTCAGATGATGTTTGTCAGTATTTCCAAGGTCAGAAAATGGTAATACTCCCAGCGTACGCACATGACTGCTGTTATCACATGTTTGCTGGTTAAAGGAGAAAGAGAAGTCTCCAGGGACAAAGGAGGAGCAAGTTCATCCCAGAAAGGGGAGGGAAGAGGAAATATATCATAGGGTAGGAGGGTCTGACTGCCCACATTGTAATTTCTCCAAAACAGCCACGTGGTGGCAGCACAAACACACAGAACAGCATTCTGGCACCTTTTTTTGAACAGAAGAACAGGTTTCTTCTAAGCTGCCAGTGCGACTACAGGTAATCTCCGAGTTATGAGCATTCATTTAACACTCTGATGCTTCCCCCTCCCTTCCTGCCATGTAGGCCTCACCTGGAAAAGGTCTGTCTCCCCTCTGCTGTGGTTCCTGTTGCTGCTCCAATCTGAGGCCAGGGGACGTGTCCACAACCCCCTGTGGCCCAATCTGGGCTCCAGAGGCCTAGAAAAGACCTCCAAAGCCAGATCTATGGCTCAGAATGATTTTGCAGCCCCCCAGTGACCAGATCCAAGCACCTGAGGGCTTTTCCAGGCCTCCAGAGCCCAGATTGGACCACTGGGGGGCTGCAAAATCACTCCGTGACCATGGATCTGGACTCCAGAGGCTTGGAAAAGGCCTCCAAAGCCTGGATTGGGCTGCAGGGAGGCCTCAAAATTGGCCTGTGCCATAAATCTGGGCTCCAGAGGTCTTTTCTAGGCCTCTGGAGCCTAGATTGATCTCAAAGCAGCAGCACCACCACCGCCTTGGTCACTCTGGTTCTGGAAGAAACCTCTGTGTCATCAGAGGTGGAGGAGGATGAGATGACAGAAGACATACCGGCTCTGAACAAGTGCTCTCTCAAAAGTGGCAGCAATGGCATCGGTCAGGTAACGCTGCTCACATGATCTGTGCCTTAGAAGCTCCCTAAAGCAGTTTCTTCTCACCACCACCCCTGCTCCATATAGGGCTTTTGATGGGAGCCGGAGCTGTGCGTGAGTTCTGGCACCTTTTTTTTTTTACAAAAAAAAGCACTGCTTATACATATTACCCAGTACAAGGCAAGTTGTCATAACTAGCTAGAATGTGGTGGCTAGAGATGTAGTGGCTCAGTGGCTTAGTGACACTGCCCTCCATTGTTTTGAGCCCTGGCATCGAATGGCAGAGTGAGGTCCCATCACTTGCTGCAGTATCTGCCAACTTAGTAGTTTGAAAGCATGTTATATGCAAGTAGATAAATAGATACCATTACAGTGGGAAAATAACAGTGTTTTGTGCAGTAGAGTGAATCCAGTTGCTGTTGAACTTTCCCAATGCGACGTCCAAGTGTGAGATGACATCAATGGAGGAAGAAGCCCCAGATGTCACTGCAGGACACTGTTGAACCTTTCAGAGTATGGATCTAGTCTGTTCCCTGTGATACATTCTGGATAGCGCACAACCATGAACTGAATGGCAGTTCAGATGGCAGCCAAATAATTATTCTGTACTCACACTGTAGGCAATCTCCTGGCTAATGGAACATTGCTATTCAATCAATCAATCAGTTTTTATACGTGTCCTTGTTAAGATGGGTGAATTTATTCAAACCATTTTAAATCTTACAGTGGAAGTAGTAGTCTGTAGTAGTTTAAAATCTTTCTATTTTGTTTGGTTTTGTTTAATTAGGGGAGGGTGTAGCTTACAATTCAGGGTCATTTTCCTTTTAGGTAAGTGCTTTATAAAGATAAAATGTCATACAATCCACTTCATCAGATCTATGGAGCCTTATTCTAAATGAGAGAAACTGCTTATACACACAGGAGCTCCTGCTTCTGTTGGATAGCTCTTAGTCACAATATTGAATGCTACCACATGTCATCCTAGCATGTTTCCTTAAGACAATAGATATTTAGAATCACATTTGGTCTTCTAAATCAGGGATCCCCAACACCCAGCCCGTGGACTGGTGCCGGGCTGTGGAATGCCAGCAACCAGTCCACATAAACAAGCAAAGCTCCATCTGTGGGATGCATAAGCAAACAAAACCACACACTCTCTGGTCGTGGAAAAACCTTTCTCCATGGAACTGGTCCCTGGTGCCCAAAAGGTTGGGGACCTCTTTTCTAAATATATCATAGAATCATATATGGTAAACTATTCAGATAAGCCATTGAATGTATAGAGAAACAAAGATGCAATACACCAAAACCAAGTAGCTGGCTGCCAGTGAAAAGAATGAGAAGAGACAGTGCTCAGTGTATTGCACCAATATCTCTGTATTCTCTGTAAAGGTTATAATCATAAACTATGTGGAACACGTTTGCAAGGAGCCCATTTTGTGCTTTAAAGATAGAGAACGGTAACTTAAATGAAGATGGGGGAAAAATGTCCTCTTTTAGCTATAGGGCTTGCTATGTTCTGAACAGTGGTTGCTTATTTTCAAAGGAAGTGTGTACACCTTCCCCGCTTAGGTCAAACAAGTAAAATCTGTTGCAAATACCAACAAGGTATAATTTTGTGCCTTTCCTACTGTCCTTGTGGTACTCTGTGATCTGCTGAAATTGTCACCTTAATAGCTTCCTTCTTATAAGAAGCAGTGTTTTGTCTCAGGTTTTTCCCCTGTATATTAGGCTAATGAATATTAATGAGAGCTTTTCCACAGCACAGCTATAAGCAAGGAAGAATCCTTTGAAACCACAAGACTCAGATAATACTCTAAAAAAGGATCTATTTTTGCATGTGCAGTCATCATACAAAATGACACATTATTTATTTTTAGGAAAAAGAGTGGTTCTTTACTCTCTCAATGAACAATCATGTTACATATTTAAAAGTAGTTTTTAAAACTGCAGCTACTATCATTTAATATCATAATTTGAGCTCCCATACCAAGATGAGAAAATATGTGCCCATGAAATGATTAGGATAACCACTCTCTGACTATGCTATCTGCTGCTGTGGCCAATCATTTTGCTCCTCTGTGTTTTACATTATTCAGACAGAAAAGTAAATAAACTAGAGAAATCCTAAAAAGAAAAACATAAAAAATAATTAAACTAAATTGACAATGCCAAAGTGTAAAAAAAGTTGATTTTAAAAGAGAGTATTGCAACTATTATTTTCTATGTGAGGAGATTTAAATTACACCTGGCAAAACAGAAATCTTCCTAGTGCCAGAGTGCAATATCGTATCTTCCATTATGACTTCAAAAGACTGATTTTTCACACATTAAAGAAGTAATAGGATTGATTCAGCTAGTTATTCTCTCTTTAAAAGTAAGACTTCCTACATGCCAAAATATAACTTGCAGTTTTCTCTTCTTCAAACATTTCAAAAGGACCAAGCCAAGGTTAATGTTGGGGTCTGGTTACTACAAAATTGCCTCTGGAAATAAAAAGAAAAAAAAGTCTGTCACATTTGAAGTAGCCACCTCAGATCACATCACACCACATGGATTTCAAAGGTCAGTGGAAGCCTACTCACACTGCATGATACATCCTATAATTATTACTATTATTAATACAATATAGTACACTAAGGTTTATAAATGTATTCTTTTAAGTAGAGAGTATTCCACTCAGTGTTAGGTCCAAATCCAGAATACAATCTTTAACTCATTCAAGGTAACACAATGTTTTTAAATTGTCCTACCTTCAATTTAGAGAGAGACACTTTGGGGTAGTGATTAAGGCACCAGGCCAGGAAGTGGAGGACCGTGAATTCTAGTCCTGCCTTAGACACAAAGCCAACTGAGTGACCTTGGACCAGAGAGTCTCTTTCAGCCCTATGAAAGAAGCAATGGCAAACCATTTCTGAAAAAACATTGCTAAGAAAACTGCAAGAGTCAAGGCAGTCTCCAACAGTCAAAAATTAACCTGAAAGAACACACACAATTAAACACTCACTCCAATTAAAATCCTAGTTTGGTGTAGTGATTAAGACAACAAATTAGAAACTGGGCATTCTAGTCTCTCTTTAGGCTCAAACAGTGGTGGGATTCAAATATGTGAACAACCAGTTCTCTGTGTGGATGCTGCTTCCAGAAGTCCATTCTGGGCCTGGGCAACAAAAAATTAGCTACCGGTTCTTCTGAAGTGGCATGAGCTGGCTGAATCCCACCACTGGGCTCAAAGCCAAGTGGGTGACTTTGGACTAGTTACTTTCTTCCAGCCCTAGGAAGCAGGCAATTGGGGTACAACCTTCTGATAAAATAAAATCCCTAATATATATTTACTGTTAAAACAATCACATCTTATTGTCACTCAGGATTTATTTTTGAATAGATCTGTGACTAGGAGAGCCTTTGCACACTTTGGGTAGAGCACCAGTCATACCATTTTTGGACCATGAGGCCCTGCTCACATTCACCCATGCCCTTTTAACTTCCCATTTAGATTACTGTTAACATATTTTACATGGGGCTGCCCTTGAAGAGCATTTGGAAACTTCAACTGCTACAAAATGCATCTGCATAGGTAATAAATGGTGCCAGCTACATGGCACATATAACACTACTTCTCTGTGAGCTGCACTGGCTGCTGTGAGCTTCTAGGTGCAATTCAAGGTGCTGGTTGTCACCTTTAAAACCCCACTGGCTTGGGACTGGGTTGTCTGAAGGACTATCTTTTTCTAAGAGTGTCTACCCATCCAATCTGATCCAACAGATTGGGCATATAGTAGATCTGCTCAGCCAAAGTGTGTTGACTGGTGGGAACTAGATGGGCTTTTTTTTGCTGTAGCCCCTGCCTTATGTAATATCTCTCCTTGCAGATTAGAATAGCCTTAAACCTGTTGGCTTTTCACAAAGCTTTAAAAAGCTGGCTATGTACCTGGGCCTGGGGCTTGCAAAATGTTAACAGCCCTCTTATTTGGCCTTACTATCAGTTGATTAACCATAATGGGTGCTGTTCATACTTATTTATTTTGTTTTTATTGCTTTAATATTTTTAATTGTTTCATAATTTTAGAATTGTAAGCTGCCCAGAGTCAGTTGGTTGAATTGAGTGGCTATAGAAAGTGAATGAATGAGAGACAAGAATCAATGAAACTAGCAACTTTTTTCCTTTTCATTTTAAAGAGTAACATTAGCAGAGAAAGCAAGCTTCAAAATGATGCTTTTAACAGGAAAATGTTCCTAAAATCAAGAATAAGCAAAAGTCATAGAAGAAACATTTCCATATGAAAATAGAAACTAAAGGCTTAATTTTGGTTACTCAAGAGCAAGCTATTCAAACTAATGTAATCAAGGGAAAAGAAGCAAAAGAATAGATGATATATTCAGTTAGTGCAACAAGATGACACACCCCTATTATAAATGATGATATAACATAGCCACTACAATGATTCACTGAAACATCTGTAAAAATTATCATGGACCAGTAATGAAAAATTGATTGAAAAAATAGTCAAAAATTAGCAGGTTAAAATATTGTGGAATTTCCAAATACAAACTGATAAAAGTCTTGACTCATATTACACCAGATATAAAATGTGATTGCAAAATAGAAATGTGGATAATTGATGGGGGCAACACCAGGGGATAGTAGAATAGAAGAAGATCACAACATATCAAGATCTGAAAATTGAAATTAAAAGATTATGGCATAAAGCAGCCATAGTAATTACAGTGGTTATCAGCACACTGGGTGCTATACCAAAAAAAATATCTTAGGAAAATCTGCACACTGACAAAGTTTCCATCAGTCAATTACAAAAGGCCACACTGCTTGGATCCACACATATACTATACTGATATACTATGCCACCCTAGGTTCTTTGGAAGAATTCAGTGTATATGAAGGTCAACTTCAGCTAAAGAATTGCCAGCATTGTTGTGTTTATAATAATAATCTGATTTACTGAAAAGTCCATTATGGGCACAGGTAAAGATGCCATGAAGATAAATTTGAAAACAACAGCCAGCAGTCCTTTGCAATGAAAGGCAGCAGAAAAAAACCCCAGATTTAATCCCATATTATTCATGCATTGGAGGAAGCAGACCATTGTCTCATTTAGATTACCATTAGTGCAATAATGGTAAAGTTACATATTCATTTTAGTTACAGGGAAGTGCATCAGGTTCCAGGGAGAATCAAAATAGGTGTCCAAGGCAACCTTGACAGGTGAAGAAAGAATAAGAATTTGATGATCCTAATACGCTACAAATGAGACAATTTTACAGACATTTCTTTTCTAAAATGGAATTTTCTGCATGCAACATATCCCCTTGTCTACCACTGAATTAGGAGCTGTATGTGTGCAGAATGACACCTTTTAAGGAATACCATCACTGGAGCATCTACAGCAGGGGTGGCAAACTGGTGGCCTGTGTGCCGGATGCGTCACGTGCAGGCCACGCCCACCCTGGCTCTGCAAAGGCAAAAAAGTCACAATATGTCATGATATGTCACGTGATGTGATCATGTTTGACATCCGTGATCTACAGGAATAGTAATGTTGGATCTGCATCAAAGGCAATTAATAAAACTCCCATGTGTCCCATGTATTTTATCCTAATAGAATATGATTAAATTTTTTAAATAAAACAATATGGCATCTTCTCTTCCTCTCCTTCCATATCCATTTAATTTTATCCAATACAGTGAGAGCGCCAAACATCTTGAGGGTACTGATGTCTCTGGAGAAAGATTATACTCTATTAAAACAACAAGATGAATGGAATTAAGAAAATCAGGGACTGATCAATTAGTGAAAAAAAGTCAGGCCATGTGGCAAATAAACTTCCATGTAAAATTTAAAAATGTGAAGCAAGGGTACAACAATGGCTTTGTCTATTACCGAAAAGTCCTTTTCTTACCAAATAAGCAATTGTAAAGCACCCAGCCCTGCTGATATTGGTTAAAGCAAGAAGTAAAAGAAATTAGCACTGAGGTTTAGAAAGAGTGCTTTGGTGGCTATCAAAGAATATAAAAGATGCTAGTGCATGACCATCTGTGAAAACATGGTGTGCCCCCTACAGTTTTAATCTCAAACCTGCTTACAGCTGTGCAAGATTCTTTTGGAACAGATGCTTATTGTGCAATGTGGGATAAGTGACATCTGAAGAATGATTCCAGGCAAAGAACATATTTGCTGCATGCAGCTAAATTCTGTATTGTATGTGTAGTGCATAGTCCACACTTAACCTTTTCCCTCTTTTTGTCACCCCATAAAATATCAAATGTACCAGTGGCTCAGCTGTAGCCAAGCATCTTAAGTGACAGCCCAGCAGGCAGAGCAGCCTTTATTTGTCAATGAAAGTTAATGGCATAAATAGAAGCTCTTTTCTCTTACAACTTTCTTCTGCAAAGAGAGGACTAGAAGTCACTGATTAATAAGCAGCCTTATTAATTCCAGAGGGAGAGGTGAGTGAGTGGAAAAAATTAATGACCTCCTGTCTAGGCTGTAGCCCAGCCTAAAAGATGAAAAAAAAGTATGTGAAAGGAAAAAGAATTATTCCATCTTTTGCAGTGCTCTTGGACATGAAGCATTTGTCAAGATTAACAACTTTGATCAAATTTAATTTTTGTTCTTATTTAATTTGACTTTATTGCTAGCTGGTAATGCCCTGAGTGTTGGTGGTTTGGTTGCATGGCTAACCATCAAGGCTCGGTAAGTCATTGTTCTGAAGGCTGCACTTAGCTGTGGAGTGAGACTGTAAACTAGGAGCCACAAGCCCAAGTTAGCAGAGGCAGAATCAAAAACCCTACAAATACTGACTTTCTTAAGAAGATTCCGGTGGGGAAGAATTATTTCTCTGGACCTACCTTAGAAACCTGGTACCTTGTATCTATTACTCTAATAACCCTAACCATCACAACTATTTTCTCTACCGGTTGGGAATGGGTGTTGTATTTCATCCCATTCAAAGGAAACTTACTGTTGGAAGTTTTAAGATATTTTTAATCAACATTTTCTATAAGGAATATAATTTAAGATAAAAAATAAATGTAAATTACAAATCATTGATTGGTATATAACAGAATAACTGTGATTGTAATCTTACTTCAGTTAACTAAGAATTGAAGTGGATTAAAATGAGGCAATCCTTGTCCCTGGATTACCACTGAAAGTTTTTTTTTTACAGGACTAGCTTTGACAGAAGGAAGCATGAGCTTCATGTATATAGTCTGCCAAAGTAATTTCCAGCCTTATTGACAGTTCCCTCCTGCAATGTCTCAAAATAATGTTTAAATGCCTTTGAACTTAAAACTCTGTTTCTGAAGCTGGCCAGGAACTACAAATAGATCCTAATGCCCTTTCTCTGTCTTCCCCTTTCTGAATCTAACATAGCCATAGGCTTAATTCAGCACAATCTGCCTTTTCTATCCAAACAGTTTTAATTTTTAATGTTTTTTTCCTCATGGTCATGAGCATGATTCAGCAGGAGGCAATTGTGTCCTTCAACTCACTTTTTTGCAATGCTGTATAATTATATACATGTTAATTTTGGCATTGTAGTCCATAACATAACTTATTTACTAAACATTAGATATATCCCACAATTTACTGAGAATGCTGATTGGTAGCAGACCATATGATGTGAAAGCAGTTTAAGAAAGTGAGATTGGTCAAGTGATTTTTCTTTTATTATTTGTTGCCCCATGATGTTTTATTTATTTAATCATTGTTTTTCTTCTGTAGAAATCTAGTATTTTTACTTTTATTTTAAAACAAATATGTAAGTGTTATTCAATGTAACATCTGTATTCAGTCATAAAAGGCCATTCAGCATTAGGAAATTCATACATATTTGCCTAATAACATCTTTTAAGTAATTTATCCCTTTGTTAATGCTTTTCCCCCCCAACTACCAAGCCACTACCAGGAATCAAAATTAACATCTAAATGAGGATGTTTTAAACACATGCCTAGGGGTTGCAGTTTTCACCTTTTTATAGTGTGCTGTGTTAAATTATGTAAAATAGAAATGCTACTTTAGTATTAATAAGGTAATATAACCCTATCAACCCTCTTTTCTCTGTTATGAAAAAAATGAAATCTGTTTTCCGATGTATAAAGTAGAAATAATGTAATATAATAATAATAACAAAGCAAAATTATATTGCATTTTCTATTAACTCATGAAACTTTATAAAACACAGCAAAGCACTTGACTGAAGTTTTAGTTAAAATAGAAATTGTTTTACTAGTGATCATTACCTGCAATATAGTTAAAACAGCTTTTTTAAATTTCAGAACAAGATTAACTACTATTGTATTAGATTTTACTCCAGTTTAATTATGAAAAAATACTAACAAGGTATAATGTATATATAGCAAAATCCAAAATTACATAAAAGTACATAAAAGGTGACAAAAAGTATCAGTGATATAAAAAATAAAGGATTCTGTCAGAATCTAAATTCTATTTGAATAAGAGATGTTCATAATATATAACAATAATCAGAACAAGCAAGAATTAATTAATAGTAATTTTACTTGAAGGCAGTGAAATTAATTTTCCATTTTATTTGTATAAAGCATACATTTAAATATTAGGTGATATTTTTTTTAGATGTTTAGGCAGGTCATTAAAGTTTGCATGCTGTTTTTCCCTGGGCTGTCTTTATGCAAGTGAAATGAAATTATTTTAATCAATGACTGGATCATTTTTAAAAAAATACATATATTCTACATTCATCTGAAATATATTACGGTACATGGTGACTTTTTAAAAACAATATTGTGTGCAATAACTGTTGATATACTTAATATAGGACAAGTGATATATGAAATATTTTTCTTTGTTCATGGGAACTATTGCAGAATTCATTCTGTGATATTTCATAAAAGTTTTTTAAGTCTTTATTATCAACAATTAAAATATTAAAATTGTATCATGACTCTAAACTTAGAGTCTCTACCAACTTCTCACCCTTTCCCTTCTGTTCTACCTTTGTGAATAATTAAGTTTTAAACCTTGCCACAATTATCATGCATAGTCTCCTTAGTGTTCTTGCAACCAGACCATTATTCTAATCTCAATCATCTGCTAATTTGTTCTGAAATGCACTGTTTCTAAGAATAGCAATAACAATAGTGCTTAGACTTATATATCACTTCACAGTGCTTTACAGCCTCTCTAAATGGTTTACAGAGTCAGTATATTGCCCCCAACCATCTGGTTCCTCATTTTACCAACCTCTGAAGGATGGAAGGTTTAGTCAACCTTCAGCCAGTGAGATTCAAACTGCCAAACTGCAGTCAGTTGGCAGTCAGCAGAAGCAGCTTGCAATACTGCATTCTAACCACTGTGCCACTACAGCTCATGAATAAGAGTGAAATATGAACACAATCAACCTTTAGCCTCTCCAAAACATGAGCGTTCAGTTTGTTCAATGATAAGAAGCAAACATGTGCACTTCCTGAGAAAACAGGAAAGTTGTGGTGCACTTGTTAATATTGAACTGCTTATAACATTTTCACTGAGGATGCATTGAAAAAAATACAATTTTATACAAGAACACCAAACCATTTTTCTGTAACTGAAAGATCCATCCAAAGTAACTGAGTTTACTGATTGAGGATATCCTCATGAAAAGTGTCAGAATCCATTTATATCACATTTTATAAATGTATGGTTAGAATACTGGGCCTATCTTAGGGATTCTGCCATCTCTCCGAGGGGGGGGGGAGAGGATGTTTATCCAGATTGCCATAGGCTGTTTTCAAAGACCAGGAAAGCTTTTGATCTGGGGGGAACAGAGGGGGAGAGAGAGATCTGGTTTGCATCTCCATTTGAAACTGAAAAATTTCCTAGCAGATGCATTGTCCCATATGCCCCAGTATAACAGCACAAGAGTTACTGACTTTAAACCACTTGTGCCGGAACAACAACTGGCAGCACCAGTCACCACCAGGGCACAAGAAAAAATGAAGCCAAAGGTAGATAGCCAAACTGGAATAGAATTCAGGAAGTCTTTGGAAAGCGATGAATGGTTCCAGAAAAATAGGCATGTGTGCACTATTAAAGATGGGTTACCTTGGGTGGGTGAGAAGTTATACATACCTGCCACCCAGAGTATCAATTTCATGCAACTGTGCCATGATACAAAATCAGCAGGACACTTTGGGTTTATAAAAACCTTGCACTTAACTAAAAGGCAATTTTGGTGGCCATCTATGAGAAAGGACATAGAAAGCTATGTGGGTAGCTGTCAAATTTGTGCAAGGGCTAAGAGGCTGCAAGGGAAATCGCCAGGACTGTTACAACTGGTGGCAAATCCCTCAGCCCCATGGAAAGAAATAGCCATGGATTTTATTGTAGAACTGCCAGAAAGTAATGGAAACACTGTAGTCTGGACTGTCACAGATCTGTTCTCTAAGCAAGTACATTTCATTCCTTGCCAAAAAATCCCCACTGCAAAAAGCTTAGCAAAACTTTTCGTACAGCATATTTACAGATTGCACGGGGCACCACAATGCATCATATCTGATAGAGGGGTGCAATTTACGTCGGCATTTTGGAAAGAATTCTTATCCCTCTTAGGAACCACCCAAGGACTGTCATCTAGTCACCACCCTCAAACGGACGGGGCTTCTGAACGACTTAACTCTGTACTTGAACAATATTTAAGATGTTTTATTAATTTCCAGCAGTCAAATTGGACGGACCTACTGCCTTTCGCAGAAGTAGCATATAATAAAGCAGTCCACTCAAGCACACGTTACACTTCTTTTCAAGTAGCTACAGGCCAGAGTTTCAACCCAATACCAGAACTAACCCCAAAAGAACCGGTCATTCCCGAACTGAAGGAATGGATTGCTCAATTACAAAATACCTGGTCAATTGTTAGGAAAGCATTAGATGATGCCAAAAAAGCATACAAGACACAGGCAGACAAAAAAAGAACCGATCCCATACCATTCAGGGTAGGAGAGATGGTATATTTATCCACAAAATACCTGAAATCACTCCAACCCTGTAAAAAACTAGGACCAAAATATATTGGATCTTTTCCAATTAAGAAAATCATAAACCCAGTAACAGTTGAATTAGAACTACCCAAAAATCTTAGACGAATACACCCAGTCTTTCACTGCAGTTTAATAAAGAGAGAACAACAATCACTCCTACGAAGAAAAATCCCACCACCACCACCCCCCCATCATGGTGGAAGGAGAACAACATTGTGAAGTGAAAGAAATCATGGATTCCAGAAAACACCATGGAATGATACAATATTTAGTGGCATGGAAACACCTCCCCTCTTCAGAAAATGAGTGGGTTAACAAACTTCACGTTAAAGCACCAAAGTTGCTTAAGAGATTTCATACAGAATATCCGAACAAACCGGGCTAACATTTATATGTTTTCTTTTTCCTGCAGATGGACCCATCTTTTTTCTGAAAGGAGAGCCGATTGTCAGAATCCATTTATATCACATTTCATAAATGTATGGTTAGAATACTGGGCCTATCTTAGAGATTCCACCATCTCTCCGAGGGGAGGGGAGAGGATGTTTATCCAGATTGCCGTAGGCTGTTTTCAAAAACCAGGAAAGCTTTTGATCTCGGGGGAACAGAGGGGGAGAGAGAGATCTGGTTTGCATCTCCATTTGAAACTGAAAGGAAGAAGACAATAACAATAAACACAAGAAGTTTTCCCTTTCCCACAAAAGGGCCTGACACCTAAGTAACTGATGTGAGCCTGACCAAATGGACTCGAGGTGGGGGTTTGAAACGGGAATGCTTTATATAGTATTGAAATGTAACTCAATGTCAGATCCTGTCTTGTATTGCCACAACCGATCTCATCCTAGTAAACTTTTCCTTTTGGACAAACCTGGATCCAGGAGTTCTTATTTCCTAAGATGTGAATTGGGGTGGGTCCTGACAAAAAGGTTTAAAGAGATCATTTCACACTAAATAACCGGGCTCCAGTGAGATAAGAATTTAACAAAACTTTCCTGGATTTACATTATTCTCAGCAGAAAAGTCCAAAAAAGTCTAACTTTTTTGCTTTATCCTTTGGCTGGAAAACAGGAACATGAAGTTCTAATCAGGATCCAGTGAACCCTGTATTTATACAAAGACAATTCGGACAAAACAAAAGATAGTTTGCTATTTGTGGCTTTGTGTCTTTTTATTGTAGTAGGCTTAAATTTCTATAAATCTTATTTCTCTAATCATTGTTTACTAGATTAATATACTGTAAATCAATATTTCATTTCAACCTAGATAAGTTAATGGCATATATCATATTTACTATGTCTCAATCAGTATAAATTGAGTAATGAATATGAATAGTTTTATGGTATGAGTGATGCATTTTTACAGTGGTAGAATAGAATATTCTGTTTATCCATGCTTCACTCAGTCCAATTTTTTAGATTTGCACCATGGCTTGGGCTATCAACTAATCTTTCAGGCTGATTCCACACAACATGTAAGGTGATGGCACACATTAAAAAGGAGAGACCTTAAATTGCCTGATGATCATCTTGACTTTTTAATCCACTATGCAGATGACCCTGACATTAGGTTAAATAAAACATGATTAGGTAGTTTATGATGCAGTGTGTCAGGGAAATCTAACCTGATAGAAAACCCATTCCCACACTTCAAATACCCATTCCCATATATTTCTAAGAGTGCTGTGGCATGCATTAAAGAAACCATATGATAAACTGCTTTGCTAGCTGAAAAAGATCTTAGCAACTAGACCATATATTAATAGACTGAATTGTAGTGCTAATGATACATGGTGTGCTATTATTCATTAGGATGACCAAGAGCTTTTGAGTATATCAATAGTAATTTTCACTAATATATTGGCACAAATATAATATTATTTAGTTGAATCATGTTCAATCATGTTACCTCCACATCACCAAAGGAGAGGCAGTGCATTATTCCAAAAGAAGACAGAAGACAAGATAGATTTGCAGTTTGTAATTCCAGAAATAATTGCTATAAACAGAATAGCAATGAACCTTTCTTTAGTGTGGAAGGCTTTGATCTGATGACCTATTCATTTTTTTCAGGTGTTGTAATATGCAATTTCAAGGCAGCTGAACATCCTTCTTAGTATGCTATCCTTAGACTGGGTAATCCTGTAAATAGAAGTCACTTTTAAATAAAGGCCTATCCTCTCTTTTAAAATACTATACTCTGATATAGAATTCATGACCACTCTAATCCATAATGATAAAATTTCAGAATGCAGAAATGTTTCCTTCACTCCATCTAGTATGGGTAGCTTCTCTATCTTTCTTTAACATTATGCCGTTTACTGTGCTACTAAAACACAGCATTTACTGATGGTGATTTTCCTTGACAATTCATCTTGCCAAACAGAACCAGGTAAAGGGGGACATCATATTAGTGTCCGCATTAAAAGTGCTCTGAGGTAAACAATACTTACAAATTTTCAAATTAGATTGTATAGGATGTGACAAAAGGCATTTCTATTAATTCCATATGATGGCTACCCTACTCCAGTCTTTGGTAAACTGAGAATCTATTTAATCTCCACTATGCCTAATGAAACTGAACACTATCACAAGAAGGGTTTTTAAAGGTTTAATGAATAACTTACATATATAACAAGTTACCTCTAGGGAAAAAGACAAGTTATGGGATTTCCAACCACTAGCTGGATGTTATTTTGTTCTTCAAAGGAAAAGCATATTCATTGTTATTTGTTGTAACATTGTTTTAATAATAATAATAATAATAATAATAATAATAATAATAATAATAATAATAATAATAATAATAATAAAGTTGGAAGGGACCTTGGAGGTCATCTAGTCCAACCCCCTGCTCAGGCAGGAAACCTTATACCATTTCAGGCAAATGGCTGTCCAGTCTCTTCTTAAAAACCTCCAGTGTTGGAGCATTCACCACCTCTGGAGGCAGGTTGTTCCACTGGTTAATTGTTCTAACTGTCAGGAAGTTTCTCCTTAGTTCTAGGTTGCTTCTCTCCTTGACTAGTTTCCATCCGTTGCTTCTTGTCCTGCTTTCAGGTGATTGGAGAATAGCTTGACTCCCTCTTCTTTGTGGTAGCCCCTGAGATATTGGAACACTGCTATCATGTCACCCCTCACCCTTCTCTTCATTAGACTACACATACCCAATTCCAGCAACCATTCCCTATATGTTTTAGCCTCCAGCCCCCTAATCATCTTTGTTGCTCTTCTCTGTACCCTTTCTAGAGTCTCGACATCTTTTTTACATCGTGGTGACCAAAACTGGATGCAGTATTCCAGGTGTGGCCTTACCAAAGCCTTGTAAAGTGGTATTAGTACTTCACTTGATCTTGAGGAATATGTTTATTGAAACATAGGTTTTTGTGGACTTAAGCCATTTTATCACAAATGTATGACAAGTATGTGTATCAGGTAGGTGCCATATGCTTTTTTATCAAGAGATGGGGATTTTTTAAAAAGAAATGCTTAAACTATCCTCTATAAATACTATGTTTCCCTGAAAATAATAGCCAACCAGAAAATAAGCCATAGCATGATTTTTCAGGACACTTGTAATATAAGCCTCACCCCCAAAATAAGCCCCAGTTAAGATCTCAGCCAGACAGATGCATTTAGTACCATATTTCCCTGAATATAAGCCCTAACCAGAAAAATAAGCCCTAATGCGTCTTTTGGAGCAAAAATTAATGTAAGGACTGATCTTATTTTTGGGAAAACATGGTAGCATGTCAGTAGTGAAATTGATTTATTATTCTGGATCTAAATTCCCCATGCCCCTACCATATCTAAGTCCTTTTAGCCTCTTTAATTATAATGACAAATAGTAAAATGTAAATACTCACAGTGATAATGTGGTTGAAGACAAGTACTGCGAACAATAAGTTGTACTCCATCAAGATCACCAGAGGGTTTCAATCAGTGCTGAATTCACCTAATAATGTAAGTTGCTGCACTGCAGTCAGACTGATTAACAGTTAGGTGATATGCAGTTCAAGATGTGTGTGTGCCTAAGGCCATTCCTTGTTAGGAAAGGGAAAGAAAACTAGCTAAATCTCAGCAGGGCACAATCTCAGGGAAGAGACTAGACTCATATGCAGCTCTGCAAGTCTTCTATTCTGCCAGTTCCATTAATTTCAGTAAGTTCAATTCCAGAAAGTAACATGAGCGAATTTATCATAGTTTTTCATATCTTATTGTCCAAGTATTTAATATTGTATTTCCTCTTAGGAAATGTACCATTTTTATCTAGAATTTCAATGGCCCTGACAGTAATGCCAGTAAGCAACAGTTCTGGGTAGGGTTACTCTTGTGGATAATGTTAAAAGGAAAGGGATGAAGCTGAAAGCAATCTATAATAAAAGTGAGGCTATGTAGATGTAAAAAAAGCCAATTCAAGTAAGAGAAAGAATAAAACACAGAAAAACAAAATCATTTTGTATTGTTTCCAATACAACTACTTGCACTTTGGTGCAATATTTATATGACTGAGACTTTCAGGTCAGAAAGCAATCCTCTAGTTATGGAGGAACTTCATCAAATTTTCATGAGTAGAGCTGGAGCTGATTTGGCCAATTCAAAGCCACAAAGAGGTCTGGTTGCTGATGGAACCGGTATTGAAATAGGTCCCCTGCCCCAAAAGGATATATCCAACTGGAACATAGAATATGAGAAGTGTAAATCAAGGACAATTTATTTTTTAGGGCATCTACTTGAATGACTAATATGGAATTTAGATTGCGGAATGGAACAGATACTTTAAAAGGACTTTACTAAGTATGTGCTGAGCTATAGCTTGTTATAGCTATAGCATTCTTGTTACATGTCCTGTGTATCAGCAAATTTCAGTTACAGGTACAATGATGGATAATGCTGAAGAATTTTAGGGAAAATACAAGAAAAGCTGAATTTAAAATCTAGAAAATAAAATAGTACTATTGGAATAAAAACACTGAAAAAATGAATTTGAGACAGATTTGGTCTGCATATATTAGCAATATTTATTTTATTTATTTTATTATATTTATATACCGCCCTTTCCCGAAGGATTCAGGGCGGTTTACAGGGTGATTAAAACAAAGAATACAAAAGTTAAAAACAGTTTAAAAAATTATATCCGTCCCTGAACAAATAACCGCTTTAAGCAAGATAAATACAAACCTTATACCTAGACATCATTGGATGAACAATAGGAGAATCAAACTGATTACTTTATAAGAAACAGATGGAAATCCATTCAACCAGGCACTTTCAGATGCAGACCAGGTTATAAACAAAACAAACAAAAGGCTATATGCAGACAATTAATTAAACTAAGTGTCTTATAGAAAAAAAGATGACATACAACCAAAATATAAGATCCATGTAAAGAATAGAATCAGTAGATTTAACCTGTATAAAAGAGAAACTGAAGAGCTAAGGGAAAAGATAAGAGACATTCTGAGAACCAAAAAATTCTTAAATTTTCAAAGAGAAAAAGTTCTAAATATCTTTCAAGACTGCTATCTTGATTGCCAAATAAAGATGGTGGATTAAAGTCTCAAGTAGACCATATGATGATAGAATAGAATAGAATAGAATAGAATAGAATAGAATAGAATAGAATAGAATAGAATAGAATAGAATAGAATAGAATAGAATAGAATAGAATAGAGTAGAGTAGAGTAGAGTAGAATAGAATAGAATAGAATAGAATAGAATAGAATAGAATAGAATAGAATAGAAAAGAATAGAATAGAATAGAATAGAATAGAATGATAACTTGATTCTCACTTTGAATGTACACTAATCACCATACATTAAAATGTTATTTCATTGCCTACAGCTCTCACCACTTCCAATACACACTACATAAATATGACATAAATAATAAATAAATAAATAAATAAATAAATAAATAAATAATAAATAAATAAATAAATAAAAACAGAATTATGCATATACCCACATACATTATATGACACAGAGAGAAAACACAGTCTAGTTCAGATTATGTATACATGTGCATGGTAAGAAAAACGAATCTTGAGAGTTTACCAGATGGATGGCATAAGGAACAAAGCTATTACAGAATTGGATAGTCATGCTAGAAATACTTCAAAATCTCCTCTCAGAGGGGAGCAACAGAAACAGACTGTGAAATGGGATGTTTGTGGGGTCTTTAACAATGCTTTGAGTCTAAGCACATAGTGCTTATAAGGAAGCTTCCTATGATCTTCTCGGCTGTCCTTACCATTGTCTATATGGACTTTCTATCTGAGGCACTGCTGACACCAAACCAGACAGTGATGCAGTGTTAAAATGCTCTCAATCGTGCCTGTGTAAAAAGTGACCAGGACAGAAGGAGAGAGATGTGCTCTCCTCATCCGATGCAGGAAATGCAGATGCTGGTTTGCACACCTCACTAAGGATGAGATATGGAGAGAGTCAAGAGACCAATTCAGATTGTCAGTTATCTGCACCCCCAGATACTTAGTACTGTTGACCACCTCTACAGCTGCATCCTTGATACTGAGTGGAGTATGACTATGCCGGCTCTTTATGAAATCTATAATGATCTCCCTTTGTTTATCAACATTTAGAACCAGGTTACTTTTGTTGTACCAGTCCATGAGAGCCTTCACCTCTTCCCTATAAGCATCAGGTTTTCAATATCAAAGAAAAAGAACTATTAAGAATTGGCAACAATAGAAGAAATAGCAAAGGAAATAAAATAGATATTTTCAAGAAAATAAATAACAAGACATTTTACACATGTTAAGACTATTCTGGAACTCTTTACAATGAGAATTACACTATGACAGAAATATTTTATAGGGAACATATTCAGCTCCTTTAGAAAGGGAGGCATGATTTGCAATAATCTAGCAAGCCAATAAAAAAAGCTCTAGAAACAAATAAAATACTTAATTATTTAAAGCTGCAGGAAAGGATAACATTAATGTGCTAACAATAAATATAGAACAAGACTGTATGCTCTAGAGATTGGAAAAGATCAGTGAATGTACACCGCATAAAGTATAATATAAAACAACATGCAACAAAATTGTACCATGCACTAATTTCTTATGCAAGCAAAATTTTGCTTACCTTCTTATAAAGAATAGAGGTCTATAGGGAGAGAGAAAATATCAAATGAACAGGAATGTTAAAAAAATACAGAGTGATCCACAATAAGAAATGTAGTGAGGCAAGGAAGCATAGTATCCCTGTATCTGTTTAACTTATATACCAAATATATGAATGTCAGCATTGGAGAAGATTACAGGACAGCTAGCATCAAAACTGTAAACCAAACACTACTAAATGAAATACAGGTAGATAGTCCACAACTGAGCCATTTTTTATCACTAAGCAAAACTGTTGTTAAATCAATTTTGTTTCATCCTACGACCTTTCTTGCCACAGTTGTTAAGTGAATCCTATAGTTTTTAAGTTAGTAACACGGTTGTTAAGTGAATCTGACTTCCCCATTACTTGTCAGAATGTCACAAAAGGTGATCACATGACCCTGGGACACTGAAACCATCATAAATGCATGACAATTGGATGGCAACTCCAAATTTTGATCATGTGATCATAGGGATGTTGCAATGGTCATAAGTAAGAAAAATGGTCACTTTTTTCATTGCTATTGTATTTTTGAATGGTCACTAAACAAATGGTTGCAAGTTAAAAACTATCCATATGCTAACAATGTCAAATGTTAGCCAAAAGTTAGGTCTTAGAAAAGATAATAATTATGGGAAATAAAAAACTTCAGTTACGGTAATATTTTATAGGGAAGCAGAGAGAGAAAGAGTGGCATCATTAACCACGAGAAATTACAGTTCATGCTGAAAAAATAAGGTAGTAGATAGTTTTGTTTTCTTGGTCTCAGCAATAGGATAAAAACTGCAGTATGATGGAAAGGAAATAGGGGGTTAATTCTAGGGAAGAAGGCAATATTAAACTTAGATGAGATCATGAGATATAAAATATTTTTATGACAACAAAGATCAGGCTAGTAAAAAAATATTTTTTCCAGTTATCATGTACAGCTAAGAAACCAATTCACATTAACTGAGAAGGCAAATTAGATTAACATCTTTGAATTATAGATTTTGAAATAGTTAATAGAAAGAAATAAGGATTAAGAGTAGGAAGTCCTTCTGCAAGAAGAACTAATCAATCCATCCTGCATCAAATGAAGTGGCAATGATCAACAAATAGAAACACACATGCTTTCAACATCTATTGAAAGATGGACTAAGAAAAAAAACAAGTTTGGCAAGATAGAGAAAGCAGAAGCACAAGGTTCACCTGGTGCACCAGTTGCGGCCCTATCTGGACCGAGATGCCTTGCGCACAGTCACTCATGTGCTCGTGACCTCCCGGTTAGACTACTGCAACGGTCTCTACATGGGGCTGCCCTTGAGGACCACTCGGAGGCTTCAGCTGGTGCAGAATGCAGCCGCACGAGTTGTGATGGGGGCTTCCTGATACTCCCATGTAACACCTTTGCTCTGTGAGCTGCATTGGCTTCCGGTTACCCTCCGGGTGAGATTCAAGGTGCTGGTGATGACCTATAAAGCCCTAAATGGCTTGGGTCTGGGATATCTGAGGGAACACGTTCGTCCTGTGCACTCCCACAGGGGGGGCCTTCTCAGGGTGCCGCCGGCAAAAGATTGCCGGCGGGCAACACCCAGGGGGAGGGCCTTCTCTGTGGGTGCACCTGCCCTTTGGAACCAGTTACCCGTAGAGCTCAGGACTGCCCCTGATTTTCGTTCGTTCCGCCGGGACCTGAAGACCTGGCTCTTTGAGCTTTCCGGCCAGGACTGAGAATTTTAATTTTTAACTTATTGTAATTGGGTTTTAATTAGAGTTACAGGGGTTTTATATTTTACTCAAGGATAATTTAATTATTTAAATTGTTATTAACTTTTTTGTATTGTAGTGTTATTTTTAATTGCCTTGTGAACTGCCCTGAGTCCTATGGGAGAAGGGCGGTATATAAGTTCAATAAATAAATAAATAAATAAATAAATAAATAAATAAATAAGATACTGGATAAAGTGAAAGAATGTGACCAAATAGATCATTGGACTATCCGTTGAAGAGCTATAGATCATCTCAAAGACAGGCCAAGATTTGGGTGTGACTCAATTACACATAAGTAATTAACTAATATTGTGTTAAGGGGACGCAATGGCTCAGTGGGTTAGGACACTGAGCTTGTCGATCAGGAGGTCGGCAGTTTGGCAGGTCCAATCCCAAGTGCTGCATAACAGAGTGAGCGCCTGTTACTCATCCCAGCTTCTGCCAACCTAGCAGTTCGAAAGCACGTAAAAAATGCAAGTAGAAAAATAGGGACCACTACGGTGGGAAGGTAACAGTGTTCCGTGCGCCTTTGGCATCTAGTCATGCCGGCCACATGACCACGGAGACGTCCTCGGACAAGCACTGGCTCTTCGGCTTTGAAACGGAGATGAGCACCGGCCCCTAGAGTTGGAAACGACTAGCACGCATGTGCGGGGGAACCTTTACCTTTACCTTTAATATTGTGTTATTAATATTTCAATAGCTTTATAGACAATTTGGTCTAAGTCACCAGGCTAAAAATCAGGATACTGTGAATTGTAAAAAAAGCCAGGTGGGTGACTTTGTCAGACACACTCCCTTAGCCCTACTCACCTCACAGGGTTGCTGTGGTGGTAGGAGAAATAGGAGAAGGAAGGAATATTAGAACTGTTTGCCGCCTTGAGTTATCTGCAAAAGTAATACAAGTGGGATTTAAAAAAATCTAAAATAAATAAATATTGTTCTAAGTTCCGTAACTTGTCTAAACTGATTTGTCATGAGCATACTTAACACATTGTCATTGGTAGCATAATGTGCTTGTGTTCCTATGAATAGCAATATATGTAACATTTCGTATAACCAGTACTGTTACCTTACCTATATTGGTTCCTGATATTCATAATCTAAAGCAATATATCTCAACCTCAGCAGCTGTAAGATGTGTGTATTTTAATACCAAATGTTTTTAGCCAGCACGCTGGCGGGGAATTCTGGAAGTTGAAGTCCAGATATCTTCAAGTTGCCAGGATTGAGAAACACTGGTATATATATAATGAACTTAGCAATTTAGTCACCCAAAAGTGGATATTAAACATATAATGTTAAGAGATTTACCTGCACTTGACTGTAACCTAAATTTTCTTATAGTCTACTCAGACTGTGTTTTGGCAATTTTGCTAGACCTGAAAACAGAAGCCTAGTCCAAGTACATATTTCTAGACATTAGTAAATTAGTATTCACTAATGTTTCTGGGGAGTCTTGAGTTTCTAATCTTGATAAGATATCATAGAGTCCCTCATTTGAAGATTATGGTATTTAATGTTAAAGCCATCATTTCCCTTATCACTCTTTTACACCTTGATTTATCTCAAAGCTACCTTATTATTCACAGTGGCTTTTAAAATCCATTGTACTGATATAAGTGCAATCAATCAGTAATTAAAAGAAGGCACACTGAGTTTTTAGCCATGCTGAGTCTATACAATATCTCAGCTAAATATCACACTGTATGAGCCAGACAACAAATATTTATATAGCAAAATAAAGTAGGAATACAGTGAGATTTTCCAGCCTGGATATGAAGATTATAACATATTTAAATGTCTGGTTCCCTAACATCCTTAAGATACAAGTAAAAACCTCTCACACATACAACTAATACAAAAACTATGGAAATTCAGATTATTCTGGAGAAATGCTGTATCTGGTTAGAGATCTTTAACAAGCCTATAAAAGTGTGTTTGGTTTCTGAAGCTCCTGGAAGATGGTGATTTCATTATGAAGGCTTCATAAATAATTTGTAATTCCTTAGTTAAAATAAGTTTGAATCTGAAGAGTTGGCATCATAAAATTGGTAGAAACCTGTGTGGCAGCAGAATGCCAATGCTAATAATTGTTCTAGAATCAACAGTGCTGTCATGGATCTTTTGTAAAGGATATCCAGTACTTAATAGATTCCATCTATTTGGCTAGAATGAAAAGGTTCTCTGATCTCAAAAGTTAAAGCATATGAATTCTTCCCCACTAGATATTCATCTTTAAGTCATCACCGAGCATCATTTAGGTAATAGAAAGCCTGATGTCAGTATTATTATATCAGTACAATGATGCCTGAATGATTCAAGGAGGCATTATAAATAATTAATGAGGAAATCATAGATAGTCTCTTCCCTATGCCTCATTAGATGCTCTTAACTAGGTGTCCTCTTTGCTAGACAGGCCACTAATCCTAGTAGGGAAGTTAGCTTTAGTTTCATTCTAGGGAAATCTGAGACCAACATCCAGTGAGATGTAAGGTATTGGGAAGCGGGGGGGGGGGGAGAGGGAATGAATACCTCCATATGACAGTCAGCAAACTATGGTGTTATTTTGACAGTGAATAAACCATAACATTGAAAAGAGCTTCAACGTCACTCCTGGTGAGTAAAACCTGTTCAGTTAAAGGATCTAGTCTATTTAATAATTATTGGTCTGGATTATAAAGAGATTTTCTAAGCTGAAATTGTAAATATATAGAATGTGACTATTACAGTTACACACTGACAAGGCAAGAAAGTTACACACCAAGATGGGTGACTTCACAAGATATTAGAGACAGCACATCCCTCTTTTTTGCAAACAGGAACCATACATTCTATTTTTAAAAATCAACCGATGAAGGTCACAAGCATGACAGAGGATACAATGTCATCATTCAAATGCATGTTGTGTATGTTTTGGGAGCAGAACAGAGAAATTAAAATATGTCTTTCTGTTCCCTTAAAATATGGAAAAAAAATACACTGCCATGAATGGATGATTTTACTACCAAATTGCAGTGACAAAATCTGGGCCTGCTATAAGAGTCACAGAAATTAGGGTATGGGGTGTATCTCATTGGTTCTGCCCTTCCCCCTTAATACTTCCCCCCCATATACAGATATACCCCTTCATGGATTACTGCCTTATCGTGGTGAAGGGCTTGCCTAATTCAATGAAGCTATGAGCTATACCGTGCAGGGCCACCCAAGACGGAAAGGTCATAGCAGAGAGTTCTGACAAAATGTGATCCAATGGAGAAGGAAATGGCAACCCGCTCCAGTATCTTTGCCATGAAAATCCCATGAACAGTACCAAAAGGCAAAAAGATATGATGCTGGAAGATGAGACCCTCAGTTGGAAGGCATCCAATATGCTACTGGAGAAGAGCAGAGGGCTAGTACTAGTAGCGCCAGAAAGAATGAAGTGACTGGACCAAAGCCGAAAGAAAACTCAGCTGTGGATGTATCTGGTGGTGAAAGGAAAGTGTGATGCTGTAAAGATTTTTTCTCCATAGGAACCTGGAATGTAAGATCCATAAATCAAGAAAAGCTGGGCATGGTCAAACAAGAGATGACAAGACTGAACATCGACATCTTAGGAATCAGCAAACTAAAATGGACAGGAATGGGTGAATTTAATTCAGATGACCATCAGGTATACTACTGAAGGCAAGAATCCCTCAGAAGAATGAAGTAGCCTTCATAGTCAATAAAAAAATAGGAAAAACAATACTGGGATACAATCCCCAAAATGACAGAATGATCTCAATTCGAATCCAAGGCAAACCATTCAATATCACAGTAGTCCAGGTCTATGCCCCAACCACCAGTGCTGAAGAGGATGAAATTGACTGGTTCTATGAAGCCCTACAGCACCTTATAGAACTAACACCAAAAAATGATGTCCTTATCATCATGGGGGATTGCAATGCTAAAGTAGGATGCCAAAATATACCCAGAATAACAGGCAAGTTTGGCCTTGGAATACAAAATGAAGCAGGGCACAGACTGATAGAATTTTGTCAAGAGAATACGGTGGTCATAGCAAACAATCTTTTCCAACAACCCAAGAGACGGCTTTACACATGGACATCACCAGACAGTTAATACAGAAATCAGATTGACTAAGTGCTCTGCAGCCAAAGATGGAGAAGCTCTATACAGTTGGTAAAAACAAAACCAGGAGCTGACTGTGGCTCAGACCATGAGCTTCTCATTCCAAAACTTAGGCTTAAACTGAAGAAAGTAGGGAAAAGCACTAGGCCACTCAGGTATGAACTAAATCATATCCCTGACGAATATACAGTAGAAGTGACAAATAGATTTAAGGAATTAGATCTGATAGACAGAGCGCCTGAAGAACTATGGATGGAGGTTCACAACATTGTATAAAAGATAGCAACTAAAACCATCCTAAATAAAAAGAAATGCAAGAAAGCAAAATGGCTGTCTGAGGAAACTTTGCAAATAGCTGAGGAAAGGAGGGAAGCGAAAGACAAAGGAGAAAAAGAAAGATACACCCAATTGAAAGCAGAATTCCAGAGAATAGCTAGAAGAGATAAGAATGCCTTCTTAAATGAACAGTGCAAAGAAATAGAAGAAAACAATAGAATAGGGAGGACCAGAGGTCTCTTCAAGAAAATTGGAGAGATGAAGGGAACGTTTCATGCAAAAATGGGCATGATAAAAGACCAAAATGGCAGGGACCTAACAGAGGCAGAAGAGATTAAGAAGAGGTGGCAAAATTACACAGAAGAACTATACAAGAACGAGCTTAACAACCCTAATAACCACAATGAGGTGGTCAATGACCTCAAGCCAGACATCCTAGAATGTGAAGTGAAGTGGGCATTAGGAAAGCTGAACAACAACAAAGCTAGTGGAGGTGACAGTATTCCAGCTGAGCTATTCAAAATCTTAAAAGACGATGCAGTAAAAGTGCTACACTCAATTTGCCAGTAAATTTGGAAAACTCAACAGTGGCCACAGGATTGGAAAAGATCAGTTTACATTCCAATTCCAAAGAAAGGCAGTGCCAAAGAATGTTCAAACTATCGCACCATTGCACTCATTTCACATGCTGGTAAAGTTATGCTTAAAATCCTACAAGCTAGACTCCAGCAGTATGTGGATCGAGAACTACCAGAAGTACAGGCAGGATTTTGAAGAGGCAGAGGAACTAGAGATCAAATTGCCAACATACGCTGGATCATGGAGAAAGCTAGGGAGTTCCAGAAAAACATCTACTTCTGCTTCATTGACTATGCTAAAGCCTTTGATTGTGTGGATCACAACAAACTGTGGCAAGTTCTTAAAGAGATGGGAGTACCAAACCATCTTATTTGTCTCTTGAGAAACCTATATGTGGGTCAAGAAGCAACAGTGAGAACTGGACATGGAACCACTGATTGGTTCAAAATTGGGAAAGGAGTCCGGCAAGGCTGTATACTCTCACCCTGCCTTTTTAACTTATATGTAGAGCACATCATGAGAAAGGCAGGGCTAGATGAATCAAAAGTTGGAATTAAGATTATCAGGATAAATATCAACAACTTAAGATGTGCAGATGATACCACTCTAATGGCAGAAAGTGAAGAGCCTCTTGTTGTAGGTGAAGAAGGAGAGTGCAAAAGTTGGCTTGAAACTTAACATTAACAAAACCAAGATCTTGGCATCCAGCCCTCTCAATTCTTGGCAAATAGATGGGAAAGAAATGGAGGCAGTGACACATTTTATTTTCCTGGGCTCCAAGATCACCACAAATGGAGACTGCAGCCAAGTAATTAAAAGACGCTTGCTCCTGGGGAGGAAAGCTATGGCAAATCTAGACAGTACACTAAAAAGCAGAGACATCACCCTGCCAACAAAAGTGCATATAGTCAAGGCCATGGTCTTCCCAGTTGCAATGTATGGCAGTGAAAGTTGGACCATAAGAAAGGCTGAGCGCCAAGGAATTGAGGCCTTTGAACTATGGTGCTGGAGAAGACTCCTGCGAGTCCCTTGGACTGCAAGGTGATCAAACCAATCAGTCCTAGAGAAGATCAACCCTGACTGCTCTTTAGAAGGCCAGATCCTGTAGTTGAAACTCAAATACTTTGTCCACCTAATAAGAAGGAAGGACTCACTGGAGAAGAGCCTAATGCTGGGAAAGATTGAGGGCAATAGAAGAAGGGGACAACAGAAAATGAGGTGGCTGGATGGAGTCACTGAAGCAGTAGGCGTGAGCCTAAATGGACTCCAGAAGATGGTAGAGGACAGGAAGGCCTGGAGGAACGTTGTCCATGGGGTCACGATGGGTCAGACACGACTTCACAACTAACAACAACAACAACAACAAATACAGATATAGTGTATATTGATTGATTAATCAGTTAAAGCTCATGTGTTCAATCAGTTCAGGTAGGAATTTGCCACATTATGCCAGAAGACAGATCTTTTCAGCTTAATAAGGTCTAGCCTAATGAGCTGCAACTTCAAAGGTTTCAGAAAGAAGACTTTCTTAACCAGAAATGTTGAGGGGTTCAGTGTGGGTTTCTTCTAAAATCTTTTGCACAGTGGCAAACATCTAAAATGATGTAACATTTGAAAAAAAGGTGTACTATTAAAGTGAGTCTGACAGCTTAATGCAATTTCTACATAAAAGAGCTGTAATTGTGCTCATTGAACAAACTCCACCTTTTTGTAAAGCTTTTTATTAAACATATTTTCTAAGACATTTTAAGCTAAAAAAATTGTGTGCAACTGTAACTGAGTGTGTGTATATAGTGAAATCAACGATAGCTTTGGCCATTTCAGGAGCAGATTAAATTCATATTGTTACAGCAAGATACAGTTCCAACAGAGTCTAATCACAGCAGGGTGCTGATTTGCAGCTCTAATTTCATTTTGATAAGCAATTAGTTCTGCAGAGAGAGAAAGGGACACAGTGTCAGTCCTTAGGGCAGGAAGAGGTCATACTGGCAGGATACCAAGTATTAAATAACTCTATTCGACTCCATAGGGTATTTTGAATATTCCAACTTAAATGCCTTGAAATTGGAACAAAACAAGCCATTTTTGAATTATGCTGCATATTTTTATCCCCTGCCCCCAGCCTCTGGAGTGAGATGGTTAGAAATTCATAGCACACTTTCTTGACTAGGTTAGCAAAATTTGCCAACAAGTGTAGCACTCTGCTTCCCTAAAGGTAAAATCAGCTGATCAGTTTCTCCCTGAGTTACTGCTTGGCCATCTACTGGAAATCTGTTTTGTGGTTAATTTGTTGTCATTGTGCTCCAACAAAAAGCATTTTTTTTTATTGGAAGGTGCAGGCAAAGTTTGTGAAAGCTAAAAATGTGCACAAAAAGACTCCATAAAAAAGAAAGATGGCATTGCTGAGATGGCTGTTCTCTGTGATTGTCAGTAATAGACTTCAGTTTGCCATGAAATTAAATTTATAGCATACCTGCTAGACATGAAGGAGCTGATTTATCCTCTGTATAATTCCATTGAACTCACTGGACTTATACCAGAAGTTGGAACAGAGACTCCAGCTAAGCTTTACTATTCCTTGATTTGACATTAAAGGCACCAATTTCATGGGAGGCATATCAAGGAAACAAAAAGGATATGTGGATGATTTACAGAACGCCTTTTTATGAAAAAGGAAAATGATGAATATGTAATCCATCTAAATGAAAACATACACACAACCTCAATACAATATTTTCACTTTGAACTGAAAGACACATAACATCAAATACACAGTCTCTATGGGTATGATACAGTTCATTAATCTGAATGGAGCTCTCATTTTTTAAAACAGTATGTTTTTGAAGAAACTTTGAGACAACACAGTTTGGCAGTCTTATTACTGCATTGGCTAATTTATTTTAAACTCAAGTGGTAACCACAACATTAGAAATAGATATATTATATTACAGTCCAATTCTGAATCACTAAATATAAACAAATGAAAAAGTATGAGACCGATAAAACAGGTAGTGTTCTAGAATGGGTCTGAAGTGGGATTTTGGTTGAAGGAGCTTCATGCTTGTGTCATAGCTGAAAACCTAACAATGTAACATTCCAGCAAAATATGCCTAGAATTGCCTATGGGACCATCCCAGTTAGTGTGGGAAGATTAGAGCATGTGGCTGACAAAGATGGGACAGCAGACATACCTCTAGGTTTACTAAATGCTTGTTGTCCTCAGTATTTACATCTGTATGAATATGTCTTTGAGTCAGTTTTGACTCCTGGTCAAGGTCTGGACAAAAGTTGAACCCTAGAGTTACGTGATGGAAGACAAAAATTTATAATACAAAGTAAAAATCATTGCTTCTTATTAGATCATATTTGTCCTAATTCTTCTTGGAAAGTGCAGTAGTTAACTTAGGACCAACGTGTTGATTTTTTAAATTTTATTTTATATTTTTGGCAAAGATATGCCCATTGAGTTAATAATATATTTTTCCTGCAAAATAAAATTGTGAAAGTATTTCTAAAAGAACAAAGAACATCCCCTATCCCCTTCAGTTCTATTGGAATTCTGTTTTTTGTTATTTTGTTTCTTGCTCTTTGTGCTTTCTCATTATGCTTTCTCATCACTAAAGTTGTTTTTTTCTTGCTTTTTGTTTTTCATAGTGTAATCACTATCTACATTTTCCCTTTGCTGTATTTTTTTCCAATTTTCAATATTAAATATAACAAACTAAGGAATACATAAACAATGGATTTATGCATATGTTCAGATATAGATCCTCCTTTGATTGAAAGCTTGCTGTTTAACTGGCAAAACAACAATAAATAAAAGTCATAGATATACAATAAATCATTGCTCCCTTTATCAATTTCTCATATGTCATGTAATTCCTAAACTGATGTCTACTGAAATATACCGTAACATTCTGGCCCTATTACCTCAACTTGTTTAACCTAGTCAAGTCACTTAAATATCAAATCTCCTCAAGAGTGGTTCTACCAGCATATACTCACACTGTGTGCAAAGTTGGGAATATTTTTCTAGGATGTATATGGTATCCCATGAGTCCTACCCATTGGTCAAGGAGACAGCAATAATCATGAGTTGACTGCTGGAGTCAATCATTGTTTAGAAGCTGTGTTCTGTGCTGCCAGACCTAGGGAGAGAATTCTATCACGGAGAAGCTTTTTTTAAAACTATACTTTCCAGCATTTTTTTCCAGGAAAACTAAACAGTCAAAATAGAGCAATTAAGTGGGTTTGTATGTTTCCACAATACAGATCTGTTCAGGACTGAATCAAAACACCTATAAATTTAATCAATGGAATAACTGACCTCCTTCCCTATGTTCCCACAATATACTACTTTCACAATGATCTAGATGATCAGGCTGTACAAACAGCACTGTTGTTTTTCAGTTATGGATGTCAGCAGCCTAGAAAGACGATTTCACAGTAACCTATATTTCCATTTCAAAGAGGAGAGCAAAATGGGTGCTATTTTAGCTTCCCCCACCCATATTGTGGTGATTTGAATTGTAGATCTATACATTTAGAAAGACACAGATTGGGGAAGGCATGTTGATGAGAGTGTATATTTGAATGTACACTACTGAAAGCTGTTAAATGAACTCAGGGCATTGGGGAGCAATGCCATATGAACAGACTGCACACTGATGTCACCACATTAGATTTATGCCTACAATGCCTGTTCCAGCAACTTGTGCAGAGAGAGGAAGGGGGGCTGCTGATGGAATCTGATTTTTTTTCCCAATTCCATTAACATGCCATGAAAAGAAGTTTCATTAGAACTGTGATCAAATGCATTTGACTACATTGCAAACGTTGTAGTAAATGAAAAGTAGTATATTTAAAGAAAATTTAGAGCTTCTAGAAGAGGAACAAAAACTGTTCTAGTATTGGATAATATATTGTGCACAGTCCAATTGAGGAAAGAAGCTTTTTTTTTTAAAGGGAAAAAATCCTTGTCCCCAGTAATAGATTTTCTGCCTTGTACTCAGTTCTCTGTATGAATAGCAAGAATGGCAGACATTTTCTCCCAGCTCAACATCAAAACCCCTTTCATCTGCTGTCTAAATGCAAACAAAGCAAACCTTCCACCAGGCCTTTCTTTCCAGATAAATTAAAACTCTCATGTCCTGGGGCCTAAATCAAGCCTACAGGCCTTCCCTAGATAAATCCTTTTTCAACCTGAAATCTTCTTGCTACACGTGCTCCTTGTAAGATAATTTTGCAGGAGTTAATCAATAATGCAACAGTAAATTGCATTTAAATAAACATTAGCAGTCCTCTTAATGAATAAAATCTCATCTGCAATTTGTCAAAGTCAGAAATGCTGGACTCTTTTGATATTCATTAGAATCCTGAAAATTAGAGCTCTGACAGGCTTTATATCCCCCCTATTTATGAATTCTCCACCCACAAAGCACATGAATGTCCTTTATTTTCACAACATTTATTGAATAAAAATAGTGATATGCATGTAGTTGGAAACTTTATATATATATATATATATATATATATATATATATATATATATATATATATATATATATATATATATATATATCACAGATTACAATTTCATGTACTTTGTACATTCTTGAACAATGGGCAATATTTAATTAAAATTTCCTCACTTAGAAATAATTCTAATTAGTTTGTTGCAGAGTCTGAAATTAGATCTTCACTTTATCAATATGGGATTTCATAAGCCTATTAAACCAAAATTGTGAAATTATGTTATCTTATATGTGCATGCAGCACATTTATTTTAAAATATTAAATCACATTAAAATGACTATTCTTCCTTTTTATTATAGTTTCAAATATTTGCAATGCCCTTATATATAGTTTGGTTTTAAAAATGGCAAAGATATCCCCACTTGTATAACATTATAAAAATGGATCAGGCAAACCGTAAAACACATATACAAGTATAATAGTGATGCAGGTATACCAAATCTAAACTAAAATTCCAATCTGGTCTCCAGTGAGAGAAGCTCAATTATTTCTTAAGCTCATGAGATCTTACTAAGCAAGAACACTGATATTTTAAAGCATGGTGTTGCATGGAAAAAATGGCTTTGTTTGATAAGAAATTGTATCATTTCTTTCTACCGTAAATGTATCTGACTATAGTTTAAAATCTTGCTGCCTCTTCTCCAGACTAATGAACCTAAATATTTTTGTACTGAAATAAATATTAAAATGCATTGCAGGATAATTTTAAGGGAGTAGTTAGAAGCCACTTCTCCTAACCTAAATTGAGAAAAAGTTGGTTGGCCCAATTAAGATAACATAGCAATATTGTGATAGACAAATGGCAATAAATAGATAGAAAATATCCATCTTCAGTTTCTATATCAGATAGCCTATGAAATATTCATTTTGTGAATTAGGTTCTTTTTCAGTGTAATTTTATTTGGATGGCACTTTGAGAAATAATGCCTTCTTTATTATTTTTTGACATTACAGCTAGTTAGGGTAAGAACATAACATCATTTAGCTGCCCATTTCAGCACCAAATTGATACCATATTTGATATCAGCCTCTACTAAGAAATAGAAATCCCGTATTCAACATGACTGTAAGCTTTAAGGTGAAAGATGTAAAATAACCAACCCCATTGTTATTGTTTCTGCATGGTTCTAAATGCTATTTCCAAACACTGCAACCTATGTCAAATTACAGATAATAACAAATACTATTACATTATTTCTTTTGGTTATTCTTGACATAAAATCTGTCCTATTGAAATATTTTAAAAACACAGGCAATTTAAATATGGACTGTGCCCTCCCACATCACTGCAGCTTTGCACATAGTCATTATGAGGACGTTGCTATGTTATACTTTGAGATGCAGCACAAAGCATGGAAAGCTCTAAAGGTCAAAACACACCACCAAGTGAGTATAATGAAGAATAGGATTTGTTGCTATACCAGGGCTTCACATTCCACCCAAATTTGGCTTACCATTGTTCAGCCAACCTTTTATAGCAGCAGAACAGATTGCCAAATGATTCTGTCTAATAGAGAACAAGATGAAAACAAATTAGAAAATACCCTGAAGATTAGTTTGCAACTCAGGTTTCTTCACTGGCTTGAGGAATGAGCTGGGTTTGTTACTGTACAGTTTTACGTTGACAGCAAAGCATTAGGACAGCCATTTTCTGGTGTGGAACATTCCAGCAACTAAAATAAGCCCAAATTATGCTCTTGTTATTCCAATTTACTCAAAATTACCACAACTCTTCTCTGGTTTTCTGTCAACAACATGTTTAATTATGAAAAAAGAAATTCCCATTTTTTTAACACTGCAAGTAAAATCAAAAGATAAAGAGTAATAATTCTACTGTTCTTTGCAATTTCTAGAGTGAAATAATTAAGTCAATCAAATGTTTGGGTAAGATCTTTTGTCTTGATAAAATATAAGTAGCTAGACTGATTTATTTTATTTGCTTTTTTATTAAAACTCTAAAACATGCATTGGAAAATAGATGGAAATATAATGTCAACTAGAGGGTGGAGTCATGGAGAATTAATGGGTTGAGATCCCAGAGAAGAAGATTACGTCATTAAGATAGAACTGCAAATTATTTTCATAACTGCAACAGTCACTTACACCAAAGGCATACAATTTTGGGATGGCTGGAGATTGAAATTTGTGGAAAGCTGAAAACCACAGCAAGTAGTCTACGGAAATTCTCAGTCATCCAGGGTCATGGTTGTCCCAAAGGTCCTTCTTCAAAAGGCAACTAGACTTTCTTTGTTTTTCCTTGAAGAAGGTTTGCTTCTCATCCAAGAAGCTTCTTCAGTTCTTCAATTCTTTTGAAAAAGCACCTTTGGGACCATAGCAAGTAGGCAACACATATGGATATTGATAGGTTTTTATATTTTCTTTGATTTGTAATCTGTTTTGGTTTTGGTTTACTCAAAATTGCCAGATCTAAATCATGCACTCAGAATATATTGCTCATAGTTCTGTAAGATACAGATGGTTGAATTTGCATATGTTTATTTCATGATTGTTATTAGTTTGCAATGATATTTAAATAAAATAATTCAAATCTCTGGACTAGTTTATTCAATATGTTTAACCCAGTTAGCCACTAATCCAATCATCGCTGAATTTGGCAGTACACAATGAGCCCCTGTTTTAGGGAATACAAGGTCTCTGTCCCAATTTATCTGTTTGATATTCCAGGAGATTACCAGCAAGGCTTTTTTGCGTGAAGAACTCTTTCCTCATTGGTTAATTGGGGAACAGTGAGTGTGTCTTGAGTACTAGAGCAGCTAACTAGCATATGAATTCACACAACCAGGAGAAGGTGGTTCTGACTTACTATTGCTCCACCACTACTTTGGCATCGCCTTTGTCCTGTCCCAGGCTAAACATATTTAGAGAACACGCTGTCTTCATCTTTAATTGATTTAAGCAAGTTTAATGATTCATGCTAATTTATTTGTTGATGGCATTGAATGGAAATAATAAATAAGGGCATGGCATATCTTTCAAAGGGAAGGACTCAATTGAAGCTGCTGAACCCATGCTGCTTCATGTCATTCCTGGCAGCACTTACCATCTCTTAATGAAGAATATGGGGCTCATCCTCCCCTGAACCACTTGCCAAAGACTGCAGGGAGTGCTGTACTGTCCTTATTCAGGCTGCTTGACAAAGCGAGAACTGCAGAAGATGTACTATTTGTCATCTCTGGCATGGCTGCCCCCAAGCTTTGGCAAGCTGTTCAAAAGAAGTTCTCTCCTGCCAACATACCTTTGCGCAATTCTGTCCAGGCACATTGCTTGAGCAGAAGCCTCATCTGGTTGTAGCAAGCGACAAGGAGAGAGACACAAACTTCTCACAAATGAAAAGTGATTTATCCAAACAAATAACCCTGCAGAGGGGAGTGGGGCAAGATCAGATTAAGAAACAGACATACAAATTGGACCGGAACTGTTCTTTATTGATATTGGTTACAATAAAAGAAACATGAAAGCATATTATGTTTTCACTCCTTACCTCGTGAATTAGGGTGAAGCAATCTGAATGTGATTTTTCTAACACTTTTTCTGTTTCCTGGTCCTAAAGCATGTTTTGCAACTGTTCCTGCATAGTTTCTCCAGACTTACTGTATATCTGTGGCTTTCTATTGTATTACATAACATGGAGATATCACCAGAGAAGGAATCCTTATGGATCTATGCCATCTTGTAGCATCCCCTCTTTGCATGCGTTAATCTGGAAAAGACGGTACTTTTGGAAGTTTGGACCCAAACCAGATAAGACTTTATTAGTGACAAACCACTTAGAACTGAATTTAAAACCTTATCTACAACCAATGTGAATTCCAGAAAAAGGCACAGTACTTAGCAATTCTTACTTGTTTGTCACAAACACCATGTAGTTGTGTTGCAGTAATTAGATGAGTGGTAATAAGAACATGAAACACTGTTGCCAAGGCATCCTTATATGATCAGAACAATAAAATAGTGCACCAATCAGCAGAATCTAAGAGCCCAAGAGGAGCAACTGCTTTAGAGGGAAAGTGATCTCCTTTAAAAGCAAATTATGGAATATTAATGTAATCACAGTATTTCTGGACAAATGATAACTCTTCTCTTGCTGGTATTTAGACCTGGTTTGTTTCTATCTATCCAGATTCTCAGAGACTTCAGACATATGTTTGGACTTTCACAATACCTCTAAACTTCTGCAATACTTCTAGGCTTCCACAGTACCTGGGATGGCAATATAAAATTAAATATCATCAGGATGTTTATGGGTCTAGATCATTTCCAATAGCATTTACACTACAGAGAACTATCTCCATTTCCTTAGTTTCCAAAAACAAATCCCGAATAACTTCACCAGATAGTATCCAACTCATTTCACATTTTATCCTTGAAAAGCCTAGCACTCAGCAGCCATTTCTTCTACTGTACTTGTTAGGAAGTGGGTTACCCTCAGCCAAGTAATAAATAAGTAAGCATGCTTCACTGCACTTATTGCCGTAGTACAGACCTGAAGGTGGATCTTATACTATTGATCATGCTCACTTCTTATTTTTCTTATTTTTCACAATCAACACTCTAGACATATCTTCACCAGCTTCATTTCATGGAGCTTCTCAGTTAATTAGGAGCATCCTGAGATCTGCAACTGAAAAAAAAGGCTTATCTGTGAAAATCAAATGGCCAAGTATGGGTTGATTTTTTTTTCCCTCAGCCCTAGGAAGAAGGCAAGAAGGCAAGGGCAAATCATTTCTGAAAAGACTGCATAGAAAACAGTACGGGCTTGCTTAGGTAGCTGCCAGGAGTCAAACCTATTTTGCAGGCAAAAAGAAAGCTTATTTGCATTAGATTTGAATCTGGCCAGCAGATTTAAAAAAGAATGCACACTTTATGAGTGAAGCTTGGCAGCTACTGTGCCCGGTAATAAACTCACCCCTTCCCAATCTCACATGTTAATTAATTAATTCTGAGATAAGATTAATTCATTACAAACTTTCCACAAATTTACCTTGGGGCTAAAATCCAGAAAAGGAAATGTCAATCTAAAGTGGGGTTCCTATTTCTATTTTAAAAAAGAAACTAGCAAATTATTCTTGCAATAATTTATTAATCTTAACTGGAGAGGTACATATAATTAAAGGCCACCATTTCCCAGAAAAAGGACATTGTTGTTTACTAATACCTACCGACAGATCAATCAATACCACTAATGCATCCTAAAGGTTGTTGTTTTTCCTGCAGTCACTGCAAGAGAATTAATGGACTACAATGGAGATATCTTTTGCTTGGAATGCAACAGAGACTATTTTATCTTAAATGTGATTTAGCCATAACTGTATCAGCTAGCAAAATTAGTAATATGGCTTTCTAAAAGTGCCAACCAAAGCCAAATGCTGTTTAGATGTGTCCTTCCTGAATCCAGGGTTAGCATAAAATAATCTGACAACTGTGCAGGATCCGAATGGAGGAAGCTGCCATAATATCTGCCCTGCAGTCTTCTTGATCTTCTTCTTAAGACCTCTGGCCCTTCTGCTCTCAAATCCATGATGCCTCAGCAAGAGAGCTTATGGTAAAAATCACTAATTTATTTAGTATAGAATCCTCCTTTTATTTGTTGTTCTTCTCTTTCCTTCCCTTCCGTTATCATTGCCATTAGTCAGGTAGACTTTTGGCACTGCATTCTAAGCTGTAAACCACCTTAAATTCTAATGAATTGCATTGGGTTGATCATAGGGTTGGGTTTGGAATCAATCCAGGCACTGGCCCCCTCAGGCCCTGATTGGTTGTTCCTATGCCCTTTTCATGGACGCGGTGGCTCAGTGGGTTAGGACGCTGAGCTTGTCGATCAGAAGGTCGGCAGTTTGGCGGGTTGAATCCCGAGTGCCGCGTAGCAGAGTGAGTGCCTGTTACTCGTCCCAGCTTCTGCCAACCTAGCAGTTCGAAAGCACATAAAAATGCAAGTAGAAAAATAGGGACCACTATGGTGGGAAGATAATAGAGTTCTGTGCGCCTTTGGCGTCTAGTCATGCCGGTCACATGGCCACAAAGACGTCCTCGGATAAGTGCTGGCTCTTCAGCTTTGAAACGGAGATGAGCACCGGCCCCTAGAGTCGGAAACGACTAGCACACATGTGCGGGGGAACCTTTACCTTTACCTTTATGCCCTTTTCATCTATGTAGGGAAGACAAGCCTCATTGGCTGGCTTCTATGTGGACTGGTCTACCACTGTTCATTTTCCTTTTAATGATTGTTCCCTTCTCACTAGTCAATGAGCTTTTGTTTTCTCAAATGTTTGTAAACAAGATTGCCATCTCACATTCGCTCCTTTGAAATTAACTTTCTTTACACACACACACACGTTCCTTAATTGTACCATTGTAGTTCTGGTGATACAGGAATCAAAGCAACAGTTTGTTCTTTTATTTCTAGGTTCCTCTGTTGGTCTGGAGAAAGCTCACAGCAAGGAAGAATTGAGAACTCAGCATTATGGGAACAAATAGCAACACTATATTGTAATTTGATGTTTAAGAAATAAAGAAAAGGAAAAGGAAGCTTTGTGGGCCTGGGAATGGAAAAATAAGGAGAGCATGCTCCATTCTGCCTGGAAAGAAAGACAAAGGATACCATCTGGGAGATCTAAGAGTTGGATGGAACGTGAACATCTTAAGTCTGAGAATAGCTGATTGACTTAATGGGCCATGATTGACTCAATGGCAAGATTATTTAAAAGCAGAACTTACAACCAATAGAGAACATAATGTCCCAGTAATCCAGGATGAAATGACAGCCCAGGGCAGCAACTAGTCACTAGAGGGAGAGGGTAGGCCAGGCCAGACTCTAACTAATCAGAGTTGGGACAGCTGCTAGAGTGTAATGCAGTGCTGGAACTGTTATGTATTGAATATATATAAAGTTGTGTTAATCCCTGCTAAAGTGAAACTAACTTAACTCCAACTGCTTGTGAAGCTAAAATGAAACTAACCCTGACTATTAACTCCCAACTATTTTGGAGGGAAACTTTGAATATTCATATTTGGGCGGGTTTTTCAAGTATTGTGATTGGTTAAGGCCCTGTGGGCTCAGAGTATAAATCACAGGCAATTGCCTACAGTTCTCCAGTTCTAGTTTGAGTCAATAAATAATGTTGTAACTGTGCTGGTCTGCTCCTTGCCAACTGAAGCCCACTACTCAATAGTGGCAATGAAGGTGGGATGCTGCAGAGGAGAGAGCTGCTGTTAACCAAGAGACTGAAATCACTGGGTGGGTAAAGAGCCAAGGCTGGGTAACCTTTTCTCCCATTGTACCACTTTTAGGATAAGGCAACATCCGAATACCACCAGTCGCCTAGCAAGGTGTCAAAAACTTGATGACAAAAAAAAAGAAAAGAAAAGAAAAAAGTGATGAAGTACAGGTAGTTCTCGACTTACAGCAGTTCGCTTAGTGAGTGTTTGAAGTTACAATGCACTAAAAAATGTGCCCTCCAAGCCACATCCAAGCAAGACACCTGCCTGCCTGCCTGGCAGTGCTCTTCCTCCTGTCTGAGGTTTTCATTGTTGTGAGCATTTCTGTTGAGGATTGGCAGTGGGGGTGGGGGGTTGTTTGGTTTTTATTTCCCCCCCCCTCTGCTGGGTGGTTGCAGTAGGTTTTGGTCACTTCACATGACCCTGGGACACTGTGACCATCATAAATATGAATCAGTTGCCAAACATCTCAATGTAAATCACAAGACCCTGGGATGCTGCAACATTCCAGCTGGTCGGCGCTTCTTTTGGGCTCAGCAGAAGCACCAGGATCAGCACCGAGCTCCAGCTGGAGCCTGGCGCTGATCCTGGCACTTCCACTGAGCCCTGACAGCCATGCAGCTCCAGCCATCTCTCACTCACGCTTGTGCGGTGCTGCCATTCCCCTCCCCCACTACCACTTTTCTAGGATGGTCGCATACCACCTACCATGTGCCAATGTACCATAGGTGGTACCCGCACCACTGGTTGAAAAGCCCTGACCTAGATTATATATTAAGCCATCTAATGTTTCTTTCATCTCCTCAGATCATCTTTGAAAGTGATGTTATATTGGGCCCTTTTTCAGACCTTATATTGAAAAACTGATCTTAAAGGGAAATTACCTATTTTAATAAAAGATAACCAATTTCATATTAAATCCACGTTTATTTTTTCAAAGAGGCACATCTCATTTCTTATCACTATTATTTATTCAGTTCTTCAAACACCCTTTATAGAAAGTATGTATGTATGCATTTATTTATTTCATTAAATTTGTTGTGGTCGCCCATTGCAGTAGACTGTGGGCTGCCATAGTAAATTTAATGAAATAAATAGAGATTAATCAAGGCTCCATGAGCCTATATATTTCACAGTCAGATGTAACATATCATTCATCTTAAATGCAACATTTTCTCGCTCTTTCTGTTTTTATCATATCACTTAACACCACCTTCTTAATCAGTTTGTGCAAGTGGAAGAAACTGCCATTTTTGGATCAAAATAATTTATTACATAATAATACACACACACACACACACACACACACACACATACATAATCTTAACGTATTTCAAATGCCATACTTGGTGATAGGATTCTACCACATTTTGTTGAATTGTATCTTGTGTGGTCCAAAGAGATTTTTCCTAACCATGCATGCATAGACTTGCTGCCACAGGATCACTGCTAATCCTACAACTCAGTACCCAGAATATCCTGTGTAATAGTTCATTCATCATTCAGCATAGTATATTACTTATTTACCATGGAGAAGGGAAAGAGGAGAGAAAGAATTTGATTTGTCTCTATTGCATTTTGGTTTATGGTCCATGTCTTAAAAATGCATGAAGTTGTAATATTGGTATATATGTAATAGACTGAAGGATGATGCTGGCAAAATATTTCCCTGGTAGAACACTGAGATAGTCTTGAACACTGATTTTACTACATGGTTACCCGAGCTGTTCATTGCTGATCAGGGATTGTATGCAAAATTTTCTTCTATTGATTTTTAATGACCTTTGGCTTAAATATGACTCATTGCTATAAATGTTAACAGTATTTATGAGTTGCCTACTTTACTAGAGGTTTTAAACAGAATTTCTTTTCCACTGGTAAATATTACCATGTAGAGGAGGATTAAATAATATCTGTATGAAAACATTGTGTATTTAATTTTCATTTCACAATTCTTTTTTAGATTTTTTATTTAAACTTCTAAGGACAACATAGAAACAGGACATTTTCTAGGTTTTCTCCCTGACACAGCATATCAGTATGTTCTACAGCAGGATTGAGCAACTTTTTCAAGCAGTGTACCGATTTTAAAATAATATCAACAAATTTGGTGACCTTGCAAGACTGCAGAGCTTTTTTAAGGATTATTAAAATGTCTTTCATTATGGTGATTTTTCAATGATATCCTTTATTTTGATAAAGAGCATTGTGGATACCATACAAGCACTAGATTGCAGGGCTTGGCTATATAGAAAAATATCTATGATCAGCCCACCTCATGCTTCTAGAATGCCAAAAACGTCTCAAAGAATCTTCCCCTGTCCAGTACTCATAGGCGGCAGCAGTATCTCACAACCTCTGGCAGGGTTTTTTCTCCCATCACTTGGTACTTCATCTTTCCTAATAAACTGGAACTGCAGAGAGTGGAATTGGATGACTGTGTACATCAAGCAGGTATGCTCTCTGTGTAATCTACAGTCCTTTCCTGAGTCCCTATGGACTGTCAGCATTTTCATATTTCATATTCTTTCCCTACCTGAACAATGCATATGGGGTATAGATTTTACACGACTGGTTTAGTTGAGTGATCAGATTTTCTTCCTCTCATTTTGGTACTCTTTTAAGAAGATTTCCTCTGGATTTTGCCAAGATAGATGTCATCTTCTGCAATAAATGCAGTAAAAATCATCGCTTAATATATCTACAAAATCTAATTAATAATGTTTTAAAAGGAGAATTATTTATCTATTCTCTTTGTAAATATGGATTCCACATATTTTATTTTTTTATTTTATTTTTTTATTTTAATTCCATTTATATCCCGCCCTTCTCCGAAGACTCAGGGCGGCTTACAAGCTTAGCAGTAGCCTTCATTCTATGTATATGCCTGCTTATTAGGGCTTTCACACACCCCCAAGCGGCATTATTACAAAGTCAGCTTGTTTGTAGAAGGGATTTTATGGAAAGAATATCATGATAACAGATACGACTACAAGAAAAATAAAATGTAAATGTCATTTAAACCAGAGGTCCCCAACCTTTTGAGCACCAGGGACCAGTTTCGTGGAGAGAGGTTTTTCTGCAGACCGGATGGGGTGAGGTTTCATGTACTGCCTGGATCCCGAAGATGGGGCTTTGCTTGTTTGTGCAGACCAGTTTCTGGCATGCTGTGGCCCGGTACCGGTCCACAAACCAGGGGTTGGAGACCCCTGATTTAAACAATTTCAATCTGTTATCCAAAATGTTTAGAGGAAACCCTAATAATCAACATAAATAACTATGATTCAGATTTAGCTTTAGTGAAGACCATATATTATTTTAAAACAGAGCCGGGTTATTGACTGCCACATAAGGATAGTTGTCGATATAACGACTGTCCTGAATGGGAAATAAACTACAACCTATTTCAAACTTTAGCAATAAAAGATGTTCTGAAAATTGAATTTTGAAAGATGATGACTGGAAAAGCAGCTTGACTGACATTGAGAGAAGTTCTCAATGTTTTTAAACTCTTGGCTCCATTCACTGGGTGAGCAGGATTAAAAAAGGGGTGAAATAAAATGTTTCTGATTTTGGCTTTTCAAGAAAAAAAAATCCTAAGACTAAGAAGGTTGGATCTCTTACTGAATGGATATCACTTTCCTGGTTTATTCCAGGAATAATTACTTGATCCATTTCACTGTATATTTTGGAAGGCAACAGTACTGGTCATCTTACCCTTGCATTTCATGCAGATCTCAGAGTCAGCTATTCAAACTGGTATGTTAATCCTTTTTGATATGTTTCTCTCATTAAAAAAACAAAACAGAATACACAGCCATATAATTTCCCTGACTTTGAACTAAACAAATGACTCTGCAGTAGCATTTTGCATTAACTTGAAGAATAAACATAATGTCATCAAAACCAATGGGAATACACTGAATGATAAGAAAACCCTAATCTCATGGTAGCTGCTATCTACTTTGCCTTAACATCTTCCTGGCAAACTTCTTTATCTTTATTGGCATGCTTTCTCTTGGCATCAGTATCAAAACCAGCCGACTCTTTCTGCAAAACACTAAGAAAACATTTATTTCTCAGTAGATTACTTATCAGGGAAAAATTCAAGTCCTTAAAAAAAAGAATGAATCTCATGTCTGTAGTGTGGGGAAAAAATACTGGAAACAATCTAAATAGGCTATTTTATACATGGGAATCTGCTTCTATGCCCAGAAGGCATATGGATCCAGTCATCCTGCCGCAGAAAGGGCATAGATATGATTTCTGTTAAATACTGAGTTCGATGAGGCGTTGATCAGACTGAAGGTTAAAGCAAAGGAACACAGAAGTGGCTCTAACAGCCACTTGGTTTCTATTTATACCGGACTGCCACTAGGCGGCAACCAATGAAATTAAAGCACCATTTCCCACCCAAAGTGCAGGCTTGTAGCTAACATGCAAAGAGTTAGAGACTTGATTTAAACATATTCAGCTAACAGCTTATAACTGCCATTAGAAATTGGGTCAATACACAAAACCCCTTCCCCCTAGATAAATCAACATATCACAAATAATGATAAGGTGGGTTTCATGCCCACTCTGATTGCCGTAACATTGTTAGAGGCCTCCAATCTACAAGCCCTTTAGATGGGCTGGGTAGACTGGGGTTCCTAGACCTGCTCACTTTGGGTAGACCAGTACCCTTCTGAATGTTCTGGCTGGGTAGACCGTTGCTGTCCTGTGCACTACTATCAGGTTGATTGGTGCCCGTTTCTTCAAATGCAGCACAATCTGACAGTCTGGGGAACAAGTCTGCTGACAATTCCCATTCAGGGGACATAGTCTCAAGAGTCAAGAGTCTGTGATGACTCAGATGTGGCTAAGTTACCATGCATCTTCCTGCTAGTCTCACAAGACTTAGGAGACTCAGGCATGTGGAGGTCACTTCATACGACAGTGGCCCTGATACCTTACAAACCACAGCTACCACCCATGGTGCCTCTTGTCCATAGTTTCTCACCCAAACTTTCTCACCCAGTTGCAGATTCCGCAGGGGCTTGGATTGCACTGTTTCCATGGCTGCCCGGTCAGGATGGAGACGGTCCAGCTTTGTGGTCAACCGACATTCCCATGTCAGTTCCATTGGGCTGTGGCCCGTTGAGGTGCATGGAGTTGTGTGCTGGCAGAGCAAAAAGTCTGCCAGCTGATGATGCCAATCACCAGTTGTTAGTCTCTTTAACAACTTCTTGGTCATCCTGACCATATCTTCTGCTTGACCATTCAAAGCAGGATGAAAGGGGGCTGATGTAGCATGTCTGATCATGTTGGTCTGTAAGAAGGACTGGACCTCAGCTACAGTGAATTGTGCACCGTTGTTGGACACAATCACATCAGGCAGGCTGTGCATGGCAAAAAATCTGTGCAGTTCCTGGATGGTCCTGGCAGTGGTCATAGTTGGGACAGGTGCTACCTCTAGCCACTTAGAGTAACTGTCCACAACAATGAGGAACACCTGTCCTTGGAAGGGTCCTGCATAGTCTATATGAACTCGAGACCAGGGAGTTTGCGTGGTCTCCCAGAGATGTACTGGAGCTTGAGGCATTTCAGGTGCGGTCTCCTGGCAGACCTGGCATCTTTTTACTTGAGCTTCTAGGTCCTTATCCAACCCTGGCCACCACAGATAGTTTCTTGTGAGTGCCTTCATCCTGAATATTCCAGGATGTCTCTGGTGCAGAGATTCTAGGACCCTTGCTCTTAATGTGTGTGGGACTATTACTCAACTTCCACATAATATGCAGCCCTTGTGAGCTGACAGCTGATCTTGTCTTCTGATGAAACTGTGAAATTCTGGGCTTTGTCTGGTTTCAGGCCACCACCTCAACACTCAGCTCAGAACATGACTGAGTGTTTTGTCAGTGCCTGTTTCAGCAGCCACATCTCCTGTGTGAAGGGGAGACTCAGAAGGATCCTGGATTGCCAGGATACGTGCAGCAGGTGCAGGGTCGGGATTTGTTTGAGGCAGGGGCAGTCTGCTGAGTGCATCAGCATGGCCCATTTCCTTGCCTGGCTTATGTAGTAGCCTGTAATTGTAGGCTGCTATGAAGATCGACCATCTCAGCATTCTAGAAGACAGGATTTGTGGGGTCTCCTTGTCTGCAGTGAAGAGACCTAAGAGAGGCTTATGATCCATGAAAACGGTGAAGGAGCACCCATACAGGAAATTGTGGAATTTTTAAATTCCAGCAACAATGGCTAAAGCCTCCATATATATCTGCACTTAATTCCTCTCTGCAGGAGATAATGTTCTGGAATAATAAGTGATGGGTGCTTGGTGCCCATTTGCCATTAGATGGCTTAAAACTGCTCCTATGCCATATGGTGAAGCATCACATGCTAAACTGACAGACAATTTCTCATTGAAGTGAGCTAGTACTGAGCTCGATGACAGCAGTGATTTGACTGCTTTAAAAGCTTTTTCGTGGGTGTTTGTCCACTCCCACGGTGCCTTTTTATCAGAAGCTGATGAAGCAGCTTTGCCAATGCTGCCTTGTGTAGCAGGAATGAATGATAGAAATTAAGTAGCCCTAAAAATGCCTGCAGCTCCCCCTTTGACTTAGGTGTAGGAGCCTGTTGTATAACTTTAAGCTTAGAGTCAGAGGAGTGGATTCCAGCAGAATCTATTTTGAATCCCAGGAACTCAGTAAAGTTCACTCCTATCTGGTATTTATCTCTTTTAAGTTTCAACCCCACTTCGCGGAAGCATTGAAGAACTGCTCTGAGATGTTCTGCTAACATTTATGCTGACTCTCCAGCAATTAGAACATCGTCAAAATAAGGACACACACCTGGAATATTCTTGAGTGTACATTCCATTACACTCTGAAACAGTCCTGGGGCGACACTTACCTCAAACTGCAGGCAGCGAACCCTGAATGAGTGAGTAACTATGGTTTGTGCCTCTGCAGTGGCATCATTCACAGGCAGTTGCTGATATGCCTGTGCAAGGTCCAGCTTAGCGAATAAGAGACCTCCCTGTAGTGATGCCAGGATGTGGCTAACTACGGGGACTGAGTACGCATGCTGCTGAAGTGCCTTATTAATGGTGTACTTATAATCAGTGCAGATGCACACATCTCCATTTGGCTTAACAGGTGTGACTATGGGGGTTTCCCACACACTGCTATCTACAGGTTACAGCACTCCCTGCTGCACTAGCTTATCTAACTCTGCATCTAGTTTTGGTTTTAAGGCAAAAGGCACTCTGCAAGGCTTGATCCTGATTGGCGTTACTGCTGGATCAAGGTGGAGGGAGATTGGTGCTCCTTTGTATTTGCCTAAGGTGGGGCTGAATACATCAGCAAATTCCTGGCACACAGCACACAGGTCAGCTGTCCACGTGCTGTTGATTCCAATTACATGGATGCCCAGGGCATCAAACCAGTCCAGCCCAATCAGACTAGAGTGCTGGCCTTCGACTACTACGATGTTGAGGGAACCCTCAAACTCTTTGAAGCTGACTTTCACTGTAGCTTTGCCTTTAACTGTTACATGGGAATTCTAAAAGTCTGTCAGCACAAGGTTTGACGGCTTGAGTTTGACTCATTTCCCGCCTTGTCTGAAGACGTAATTAAAAGTTTTGTAGGAGATTATGGACAGGGCTGACCCAGTGTCCAGTTCCATTGAACACAGAACCCCTTGTAGCCTGACCCTGAATCTTAGCTTTTCTTTGAAAGGGCAATAGGCTCCTGTTCTAAAAATGTTCCTCCTCCTGGAGCAGTATCCAACCCTGTTTTGCCCTGGGGCCCATTTACCTCTCCTGGGAATGTCTTTGTGTTGAGCTTACCTCTAAACCTTTACAGACAATGCCGATGTTCCCCTGTTTGCCACAGGCTTGACACACTGCAGTGCAGAACCTGCACTCTCTGCAGCCAGCACAGGTAGGGAAGAAGACTGCCTTGTCAGATGGCCACTGCTTTCTTCTTGGTAGCTTCTGCACCCGGTCAATCTCATCATCTTTGTCCGGGTCATCTGTTCTATCTGTGGCTTCATGGTGAACAGCTGTCTAGCTGGGGGGAGTCTTCAGAGGTCATAGAGCCTTCACTGCTCCACCGGCAGCTTCTTCTGCCATGACCTCTTTTAATGCATCCTGGAACATCAAGGCTTCCTTTGCAAACAGCCTCTGCTGTAAGTCTCTGTTTCTCAGGCCACATACGAGTCGGTCCCTGAGCCGATCCTCTAAATCTGGGAATTCACAGAGTCTGGATGCCCGCCTTAGGGCAGCCACAAATTCAGCTACTGACTCCCCAGGCTGTTGTCCTTTTTGTTTGAATGCATGCAGCCAAGCAATAACAGACAGCCGGGGTTCAAAATGTCCTTTTAGCCTCCTCTTCAGATCAGAATAGGTAACTGATTCTAAGCTGGCTGGGGCTATCAGGTTCTCCGTGATGTCAAAGGTCGCCTGCCCGCACATGCAGAGCAGGGTTGCAACCTTCAGTCCATTGTCTCTCACGTGGTTGGCCTGCAGGTAATTCTCCACCTTGGAGACATAGGAGCTCCATTGTTCAGAGTGAGAAACATCAAACTAGGTCTTGGTCAGATGCCTTCTGCTGCTAAGGAGCTGCTGTGTGTATCCGGGGGACGGATCCCTCAGGAACACTGTGCCTCCAGTGTGGCTTACTGGCAGGCAGGGTGGGGACGTAGTCCCAACAGGGCTCTTGTGCCTGGTCTCACACCCAAGTGACTTCTGGCTCAAGTGCTTCAGCTCTTCTTAGCAACATCCCACCTCCATCACCACTGTTAAATACTGAGTTCGATGAGGCATTGATCAGACCAAAGGTTAAAGCAACAGCTCTTTATTGAAGGAACACAGAAGTGGCTCTAACAGCCACTTGGCTTCTATTTATACTGGACTACCACTAGGCGGCAGCCAATGAAATTAAAGCACCATTTCCCACCCAAAGTGCAGGCTTGTAGCTAACATGCAAACAGTTGGAGACTTGATTTAAACATATTCAGCTAACAGCTTATAACTGTCATTAGAAATTGGGTCAATACACAACAATGTCTATCCATTTCTGATTCATTTTGATACCTCCTGTTCCATTTCTCATACCTGCCAAGATCTTTCCGTCTTGGCAAACAAAAATGTCACATTCAAACAAAGCATTATTGTGGAGTAAATCCAATGGCAGGATTTGGATACTGAGCTTTTTGCCTTCTATAATAAAGAACATGCCCCTACCCTATAAAATTCCATAATCTATAAAGATAGGCTATGTTGATCTTCTTTGTTTCATGGGACATACCAGCAATGTGTCCATCAAGTGAAAAGGAGCCCTGCTTTTGCATCTTTGCAGTTCCCTCTTCTACATGCAGCCTATGAGAAGTAAACACAACTCTACCAGCATGTTCTCCTTGATTGGAATGGATAATTGTTCCATAATGTGGAAACCATAGCAATGAAATAAAATGAATATTAACTGAAAACCCAAATCAAACCATAAAAGCTTTCATTTAAGAACAGGTCTTGCCATGTCAAGAGCTGATATGTTCGCATGTGTCTTGGAGAATGCATGTGTGACTGGAATACAAGTAATTCAAGTAAGCTAGATTTCAAAATTGCTTGAAGTCCAGTAACACTTTGAAAATTGTTTGATTGTGAAAATATAAAATGCTCCACTATGCAGTGAATGTCTATATTTATTCCTTTATTTTTGCAAAAATGTATTTTTAAATAGATTCTTTTTGTTTAGATTTCTTTAAAAAAAATTGCATGTGTTTTAAATATATATGTGCATATGTACATTTAAACAAATTAATAATTCTTCAAAATTATAACTTGTTTAGTTTGTGAAAAAGGCATCAAACAGTATGTGAATTATTCCAGTGTAAAAGCTGGCATTCCCTCTTACTAGAGTCTAAAGAAATGTGCTAGCAGAGCAATAAAATGGGTAAAGCTATATTACCTTCCTTCTACCATGCTAAATGAACCAAAGAAGGCTTTGATTGTTCTTAAAATTGTGTCTATTACTATTGACTTTTTTGCTATATTACTGAACTCCTTATGTAAAGCAACAGAACAGAACAAAAATTATTAGAAAAATAAATTTGAAGTTTTTAAAATGTTATTCTATCATTTTGTCTATCTCTGGACTGTGCCATTCTCTCCCCCAACAAAAGAACAATGTGATGTGATGCATTGAGTAATATAATAAATAAAAACAAGTATGTTCCAGAACCCCAATTTTACTGCTGAATACTTACTCAGTTTTTTTTGTCAAACTGTCAGATGCCTTTTGAAGAATCTGAATCAGTTTTAATGTATAGTAATGAATTGGCAGTCCATAAGCTTCGATGAACAGGAGGCAAGTAAGCTTTTTAATGGCCAGGGGGAAAAATGTTGTATAACTTATCAATTCTGTATTCTTCTTGAGCTAGAATTTCAGCTCTTGGTAAGCCAAATGAATAAAGGAAAAAAATAAGGAGGCAAGCAATTAGTAGAAGACTATCAACATTCATTAGGTTACCATAGAGAAAGAAACATGATTCATTGAGTTAGTAAGCCCTGTTCTCCCTGAGCAACTCAAGAGCAATACACTTGAGTATTTGTCCTACTTAGAGCCAAATAAGACATTACTTTAATTGAATTGAGTAACCACACCCACATTTTTGAAAATGAACTTATCCAGATATATATTATTAACCACATTATTTAATGTAGTATCTGATCCTAGTCCCAACCCTGTATTTCTGATTTTAATAAGAATCAGGTAGAAGTTAATTAATTTTTCCTGTAGTCAGTTGTCAGAATAAACCCAGCTGATCTATGAAGATAAACAGCATATATTCAACTGTTACACTAAACCATATGGATACCATCATGATGTCTTGGTTCATAAATAAAAGCTCCAGCATAAATCAAGTTATTAAATTACACCATATTGTGGTTTAGTGGTATCTGCAAGATCTTGTGCCTTTCAACATTGCATTACAAACTTTGGGACACATGTAAAAAAAGCTCACAACTTCCATTCAGTTCATTAGTTCGGTCTTTCCTTATCCTTCCCAGGAAGTGCCATTGATGTGGTGTAGTTTAGGTTGGAACAATATGCAAATCCATATATCTAAATGCACTGGCATGAATTGAGCACTTTTTCCAATAAACTTTTTCCCCAGTGACATCAGCAACTTCATGATATAATTGGACAAATGATGCAAATTATGTCATTGCCCCCTGCTGATGCTTAACTTGCTTAGATTCATATTCCAAAGACATGTTTCCATTGCAGGTATGTTCAGGTAGACCACAGAAGAGACTCTGCTGTTTGTATTAATTTGACCCTTGGTCATAATCTAACAAGTCAAATTCTTTGACCACCTGTTGTTTTTAAAGCAATAAAATTGTGCCCCCATAAATATTTTAAATTGTAAAAATAAGTGATGTGTTTAAAGTTTCCTTGTTGGTGACCAGATCAACAAAGTAATATGTTTCAAATGGTAATAGTGCAGGCATTTCTGGAAACTGGAGATATAATTCCTGAGGGCAAGTGCCATACCTACTGATGATAGAGGAAAGCCAGATTATATAGCTTTGTCAAAGACTGCCTCATATATCAGTACAAAATTCCAACTGCAACTGAACTGCAACAAAATTCCAGCTTCCAGCTGAAAAAGCAATATGTGAGAGTAAAGAATCATGACCACTCTTTTGTGTGTGTGTGTGTGTGTGTGTGTGTGTGTGTGTGTGTGTGTATTTCTAACCGCATCTCTAATTTCAAAGATCTACTTTACCTTGTTCTGAATTTTTGCTACCTTTTTTTCTTTTGAATAAATATATGCACAAAGAAGAGCTTTAGAATTTTTTCTTGCTCTTGCTCCAGATAGTTTTATTGAATACTGAATACTACCATATTAGATGGGCAAAAGTGCTTTCAAAGCCTGATTAAACTCATTTAGTACATGAGACTTTCTATTTTGGGCAAGTAGGTCAGTGAAGAATTGAGAGGGGAAAGTAGAAGAGGAGAAGTGTGTAGCACATTACACACTTTGGGAAAAGGCATTCATCACATGATCAACATGACCATCAATCACATTAGCACTGTCCTTGTCAAGGGCTCTGCAGGATTTTGCTGCCTCTGCTTCATGCTATGCCTCGGAGGATACCAGTGTCTGCAGTTAATCTCCAGCCTGATATTTGATATTGATATTCACATGAATCTTGGAACAGGAGTGGGGCATCTCATCAAGAGCAGAAGTAATAACAATATCCTTCCCTTCCAGCAATATGCTCCAAGTCAAATATCAATCATACCCATGTCTTCCTCCCACACTCATGTTGCATGGTGATGCAATGTAACAGCACTGAGTAGGAAAAGAAAATGAATAAAATTATGAGAGCCATACTTTTGCTGCTGAATACCTAAATACCCATTTTCCAAGAATTTATCCAATCCTCTTTTAAAGCCATCTAATTTAATGAATATAATTATTGTATGTCTTATAATAATGAATTCATTGGTAATATTAGCCATAAAGGAGCAGTGGGCTAATACCTCCTTAAGTAACACCAGCTGCCTGCAATCAGTGCAGGTTCGCATCCCACCAGGCTCAAGGTTGACTCAGCCTTCCATCCTTCCGAGGTAGGTAAAATGAGGACCCAGATTGTTGGGGGCAATAAGCTGACTTTGTAATAATGCCGCTTGGGGTGTGTGTGAAAGCCCTAATAAGCAGGCATATACATAGAATGAAGGCTATTGCTAAGCACTTTGGTTTGTGCTTAAATTGTAAGCCGCCCTGAGTCTTCGGAGAAGGGCGGGATATAAATGAGATTAAAATAAAATAAAAATAAAATAAATAAAGGGAAGAGTTGGGACCTCTATTACCAATATTCACAGCCAAATCTAATAGAAAACAGGATTCATGCACCCCAAACTCACCATTGCAAAAACCATAAACATTTACTTTTTCATTGATGGGAGGGGGAGCGACATTCTTTTTTCTGAGGACAGGTTTTCTTTCAGCAAATGAAGTCACTGAGAAAAAGATGGCTGAACACCATGCAACAACTGGGTAAAAATGGAACATTTCCCGCACACCAGGCCTATCTTCAGGAAAGGCCCTAATCCCCAAGGGGGAAGAAAATTTAGCTGAACAATCAGGAAACTGGCGTGCTTTGTGATGTTTATGCTGCTGCTTGTTAATGGATCCCCCTAAAGAAAGCAAAAGAGCTCTTACACAATTGAGTAGGCTATCATGGGAGTCTTCTGAGTGTGCCTTTTTTATTTGCTGCAGTCAGGTTAATGAGCTCACCAGCCCACTTGATGTTGAGGACTTTGGAACAAAGCAATCTCTCATTAAATGCTGTTTGGCACCACTCTCTTGGAGCAGAGGGACATTTGGATTATTGAATGCCTTTGTATTCTTCCTTCCTACCAGGCTATGGAGTCCAGCAGTGGCATCAAGCCCACACACTTCCTGGCAAGCATCCAGTCCTCCGCCTTCAAGCTGTATGGGCATTTGCCAATCTCAACTGCACTGGTAGGCAAACAAGCATGGCACACGACTGCTTTGGCTGATGGCCAGGTTTGTGCAGAACAATTGCCCTTGCTTTTCCTGTTCGGGGAGACACATTCTTTGCCTATTCTGCTCCATTCAGCTGATTTACATGTCAAAGTTTTGTTATGATACAAAGGAATGTGCATTTATCTACATTTTCTTTCTTCTTTTACACCTTTTATTAATCTCAGCTGTGCAGGTCATGAATTCATCAGTGGTTTTATTTAAATATCTTCTGCCTGTCAGTTTCTTCAGGGAAATGACCCTAGAGCATTATCAGTTAGCTAGCAGGTGGGTGTGGTTACTCAGAATCTCCCTGCCAGCAGGACATCCTGGTCGAGGTGCAATCCATGCATGCTCCAGCCCTCCCTGACATTACTCAGGAGATTTCCGATGGTATCAAGGCAGTTCTTGATATATTCTACTCAGCTTTAACCTTGGTACTAATAAAATGAAATAAAGCAGATGCTTTATAAATGGTTGATTTTTTTTAATTAATGGCTCATCAATCACAGGAAGGAATGTAACAGAAATAAAGAAGGAAGTCTCACATTTGCAGTTAGATATAGAGTATGTTTTTAGTTAATCAGTCTACTCTCACTAAGAATAATGAGAACAAGACTATCATCTGGATTTTCTTTATTCCTCAATAGTGCATGTTATTCTTTAGAACTGATCCACAACTTTAACCTAAAATTGATGAGTTGGGCAAACTCAATCATTTTTCAAGACCTGCTTTGAATAGGTCTTATACCAGACATAGAATATCTTTTGATCTTTTGCTGCCAGAATAGGCTGCATTAGGAGAAATGAACCAAGTAGTCTATAAAAGGAACAAAAAAGTATAAAATAAAAAAGATGACTTCTGATTTTCTTTGGTACAGATATAGATAAAAACAATACATGAACCTCAAAAATTAACAGTAGTCCCCATTATTTCTTTAATCCCATATAGTTTTAATCATCACATCACAGAATCACAATTTCATTTCTTTCACTCTCACAAACATTCCTAAAGTGGTTTCCAGGTAGAAAGGAAATTGATCGAAGTCTTTTCTTTAATGAAAGCTGCCAATTTTGCCATCTCTGCCAATTCCATCAGCTTAACCATAGAAACATAATTTATATCTAGTCTTCCACTGTAGGTATTTGTAAATTTTTCCACTTTTGTGCATATAGAAAGTTTGCCACTGTTACCATATATAAAAATAAAATTCTACAAGATCTTTCAATCTATTTGTCCATTAACCCCAAAAGGAAAGTCTTTGATTTCAACTGTATATTTACTTTTAAAATCTTCTGAATCAGAATACAATATTTTCGTATTTTCTTACACATCCACCAAAGATGAAAGAATGTAGCCACAGTTTGGTTACATTTTCAATATTTGAAATCACATTATACATTTTGACAATTTATCTGGTGCCAAACCAGTGATACATCACTTGATAAATGTTCTCTTTAAGATTAGAAGTCAATGTAAATTACAGTCCTTTATTCTTCCACATATCCCATTGATCCAAATGTAAATTATATCCAACATTTTGTCCATTTTGTAATACAAACTATCACTTCATGTTGTTTCCTAAACTGTTTCTAAATTAACACTTTATGTATCTTAATAATATTACGCTCATCATTTGTACACAATTCGATATCAGATTCAGTCTTACTATTTCCAAAATCCTTATCAATTTTTTCTATTAACTGAATATAAGAAAAACAGTGACATATGTAACCTTCCAATTCCAAATCTTCTCTTGTTTTTAACTTAAATTCTCCTTCAGAGAAAATCAAACATCAGCATAAGTTAACCTTTTTGGTTAGCTATAATTTCAATTCTAAAGAAAGCTTCTTGGGGTGATATTAAACATGATCAATAGAATGAAGTTGTTATTTTGGCAGTGTAGAATATTGCAATGTCTTCAGATGTCTTAGAATGAAAGTACAATGCAACCTTTATACCTGGTTCCATTGTATTTACCATCTTACTTATTTATTAATTTTAATTTTTAGCTAGTAATATGTTACTAAACATGAAATAATAACAGCAACAAAAACATTGATCTAGTAAATGATATAAGTAAAGGGGCTAGGATTTAATAAGTTGTCTTTAACTTGAAGCTTTCCAAATGTATTGGAATGCAATTGTTGATGACCTAATAAGCATATCAGAAGCCTATATTAGACAAGATAACTATAGGCTACTAAGAACACAAACTAATTTAGCACTGGTGTGGTATATTTGCATTTAAACAGGCACAACTTGGTCAACTTTAAAAGAATAAATGAAGAATAGCTCCTCATAAAGTATATTATAATGATTTGGCTTTGAAGTTAGAAAAAGACAAATGTGTGACCTAACTGAGGGGGAAAAACCCAATACCCAACAGCACTGACTTTGCATTTTCACAAATTGATGAAAATCTCCAGTCCTTATCACTACTAAAACTAGGAATATTTGATTAAAGATGCAGCAGTTTGTTAATTAAATATGTATATGTATTCCATTGTAGTTATCATATTATGTAAACGATGTGAATCATAAGATTTTACATCATTTGTAAATGATGTACATATGGAATACATACTTTATGTTAAACATGAAATACATATTAGAACTATACAAAGTATGCAAAATATGCAAAACATGTAAAAAAAATCAGATTTGATATTTATCAAACAGTAGTTCATTTTCCACTAGTGAAAACCTAAGTTATTTTCATGGCAGCTAACTTCATATCATATTAGAAATCTATCTTCAGTCAACTCTCTGCTTAGCAAAACTATTCCTTTTACACATATCCTGAAATTCAGATATTTTGAAGGTGCCTTTGCAATAATAATCATCTATAAATACATCCATTTTATAGATTATTCCAATACAAACCACCATAGCTGCTTAGAAGTATTATTTGGTTTCATGGGATTATTCCTAGATAAGTATATAAAGCAGACATATCTGAAACTTTTGGCCGGGTTGGTGAGATGGAGAAAGAACAGAATACTATGGACAGCAAGAAAGTAACATGAAGACTGGGAGCAGGGGTGGCTCTAGCACACCTAAAATATAAGTACCAGTGTGGCTGTCATCTTGAATTTTTTGACCACATTGTGTAGATACCCCTGGCTGAGAGAGTGTTTGTAAGGAGATTGATTAAAAATAATATGAAGTGCTTGTGTGTAAGCTGATTGCAATACAGTGCAATACAGAAAAGAAGATCTAACTGATTTTATATATGGTGATGGCAGCAAGATTGCTCCATGCACAAAAGTGGAAGGATGCCTCGATTCCTACCATGGACGAATGGTTACAAAAGCTGATGGAATTAGCAGAGATGGCCAAATTGACTGTGCTGATAAAAGAAAAGAACATAAGCACTATTGTTTCTATTTGGGAATCGCTTCTGGACTTTGTGCTTCTGGTGGAAAAAAAATGATATTATGATTTTAGGTTTTACCAATTAGACTGATTGGCTGATACAGAAATGGCTGTACTACGATAGAAATGTAAAAAGTTGATATCTGATTTTAATATCTGATTTTACTGCAACAGAAAGAGTCTGTTTCGTTCCCTCTCCTTCTTCACACCTTTTTTGTTTTCCCTTTTTCTACTGTTGTCCCCTACTATTTGCTTTTATATTTTCACATTTTATATTATAAATGAATAAAACTAATAAAAAAGAAAAAAGAAGAATTAATGAATTTTCAGATTATTTGGAGCTATTTTAACTGTGTCTTAGTTTTTTCCTCAGTTATTGCTTATTTTCAAAAAGATTGTGTCAGTATTTCTTTAAAAACTGCAGTTAAAATACAAATTCATTTTGTATACAGCACTATTTTTATGCTTCTTTGATATCTTCCATTCATCAATTTATCATGTGAATGTACACTTCTTTAAAATCTTACAACTACATCCAGTTTCGTAACTTTATGAGACAGATTGTTGGTCTGTAACAATTAAAAAAAATCCCTTGAGGTAGTTCATTATTTTCCTAATTTCCTCGGTGATTATTCTACCACAATCCAAAAAGTTTGCTTAGTCCCACTATTTCTGTGGTATTTTTTAATTGTACATCAAATTCATCTATAAACTCTAGAGTGAAATAGATTTGCTTAAGCCCTCCACTTTTGTAAAGCTGTGTTTATTGTTTGGAATCATAATTGCAGGTGCTGATTTACAAATAGGGATTGCAAGATTGTCTGGTCCCAGTGACTAACCCAGGTTGGATCCTGCAACATTATTCTGAGACACATATGTTTGCCTTCATTCATGAAAGATGGATTCTTTGGAGAGCCTGTTCTAGGTTCTTTCTTTCTCCCATGCTGTTCAGCCAATTGTGCTTTATATTCTTTCCCAAAGCTAAATGCTATTATCTCTTACACTTGTATTTCAGGGGAAGAAAATCTCTGTTCAAACTCTGAACATTTGAGTTTGTGCTCAATGTGTCTGCTTTCTTCTTACTGTTGTTTGATGTTGTTTGAGACGGGAAACTGAGCTAGCATTTAAGATATCTTCCCATACACACAAATGCTTCTTGTAAGCCCTTCATCAATCCACTTTCAGCCAATTTAGAATATAGAAACAGAACAAGCTGTATACCTCCAATACCCCTCAAAAATCACCATCTATTATATAATGGAGACATATATATCCACAAGATTTGTATATCTTATATAACTTAAAGACTAAAACATTATTTGTTTAACAGCTAACCAGTCATGTATCCTTATTTCCCTTTTGTCCATACATAATAAAGAATCAGGTTTTAACATGTTGTATGATAATATGGCAGTGAAAGCTGGACCATAAGAAAGGCTGAGCGCCAAAGAATTGAGGCCTTTGAACTATGGTGCTGGAGAAGACTCCTGCGAGTTCCTTGGACTGCAAGGCGATCAAACCAGTCAGTCCTAGAGGAGATCAACCCTGACTGCTCTTTAGAAGGCCAGATCCTGAAGCTAAAACTCGAATACTTTGGCCACCTAATGAGAAGGAAGGACTCACTGGAGAAGAGCCTAATGCTGGGAAAGGTTGAGGGCAATAGAAGAAGGGGACGACAGAGAATGAGGTGGCTGACTGGAGTCACTGAAGCAGTAGGCGTGAGCCTAGATGGACTCCAGAAGATGGTAGAGGACAGGAAGGCCTGGAGGAACATTGTCCATAGGGTCGCGATGGGTCGGACACAACTTCGCAACTAACAACAACAACAACAACAATGATAATACTACAGCAGAATTAGAAGTGAAATAAACAACTTCTTGAAATATGTGACTCCTGAAAATGCCCAAAATAAAAACCTAAAAGACTGAAACAAGCTTTGAGAATAAAAGCTCCAAAGATGGCTGACTCCTCCCTCTTGTCTACATTATCCACATTTTCTTTCTGTACAGATCGTGTCAAAAGTATAGATGTGCTCATGTATATTTGTCACAAAAGGCGTGCTCTATATTTTTAATTTATGGTGTGAAGTCTGTTAAATAGCGGGTTCTTTGGCGCAGGAATGAAGACGAGGTAGCTGAGTACAGGAAAACTCATATTTTATTTCATGCAGAATCTGTACTAAGCAAATGGCTGCAGCTAGCCCCAATATATAGTCTAGCCCCTAGGCAGCAGCCAATAGGTTTGAAACAACCATTGCCGCCTAGGGATAGCCAATTGTAGTGCTGGAGACTAGAGTCTTGGTTGCTGGAGAGCCGTTAGCTGCTCCAGCAACCCACGTGGTATTACTATGAACCCAGTACACAACACCCCTCCCCTCTTAGATCAGACAATATTGAATTGAATTGAACTGAATTGAATTGAATTGGATTTATTAAATTTATATGCCGCCCTTCTCCCTAAGGACTCAGGGCAGCTCACAACAATAAAAAGTTAAAAAACATAAAATACAAAATTTTTAAAAATTATTCAACCATAAATGTAATAAATACATAACAATTAACCCAATAAAACCAAATTTAAAACTATAGTCAGTCCAGGCCCGATTGTTGGAACATCCATGTCTTCAGGTCATAGCAGAAGGACCAAAGGTCAGGGGCCATCCGCAGCTCCAGAGGCAACTCATTCCAGAGGGTTGGTGCGCCCACAGAGAAGGCTCTCCCCCTGGGGGTCACCAGCCGGCATTGCTTGGCTGATGGAACCCTGAGGAGGCTGACTCTGTGGGAGTGAACTGGGCGATGGGAGGTTGACAATGGCAGCAGGTGGTCTCGCAAGTACCCCGGGCCTAAGCCATGTAGCACTTTAAAGGTAATTACCAGCACCTTGAATCGCACCCGGAGGGCAACCAGAAGCCAATGCAGTTCACGCAGGAGTGGTGTAACATGGGAGTATCGAGAAACTCCCATATGCATAATCCTGTCCACATCATCCAAAGACACAGGGTTAAACTCATTCCAAATGGTATAACCAAGACCTGGTGAAGCACCTAGAAGCCTGGTGGGCATAGTTCTGAGAGGGGGACCCCCCCTCTTTGCCCAACCAGGTCTCTGTGATGCAAGCCAGGTCCGTGTTCTCCTCCTCAATAAGATCATGTATGAGGGGAGCCTTGTTCACTACATACCTGGCATTGAAATAAACTAACCTGAGCCCAGGGTCCTGCAATCCTATGCCCCCGGGGGAGCAAGAAGAGCCACGCGGGTTGGAACAGGCAACCGCTTGAAGACAGCGGTGGCCCATTCCCCAATTGCAATAAAGCCCTCTGCTCTCACACTCTCTGCCCCTCCCAATCACCATCAAAATAGGAAGACCCTCCTCACTCGGAGCTGAGTCTGCCCCCAAACTCCTACTCCCCCCGCGACCATCCAATGGCATGGACTGCTGTCTGGGTCAAACTCCCCCAAGTTTGTTCCTGATCCCTTGGGCCTCCCCGCTCCCAGATCCCCTTAAAATTTTATATAAAAATCTTGATAAAAATCCCCTCAGACTCCTCTTTGAAGCATGCCATCTCTCAGGGTCCCAGAACCTGTCATCAAGAAAGTTCTTATATAAGACAGATGGACGCTCCTGCGAGAGGGGGGAATCTCGCAGCAAGTAAAGTTCTCCAAAAGTATACGCTGGCATACAGAGGGAAACGGTAGCATCGGACAATGGAGGGTGCCAGCAGATGGAAATGCAGAGTTCAGTCAGCCTGTGGCAGGTCCCAAAGCCACAATCGTAGTAACAGTAGAGTAATCAGCGGCAGTGACAGCAAAAGCCATAAGGTGGTGATGACAAAGTGGTGATGACAAATGATGACAAGTCCAAAAAAGGGGAGGCAGCCCAATGACAATGGTGACGGACCCAAAACAACAGGATTCAGGCATGGCGACAAGGGCAGCTGCAACCTCCACAGCGGCAAGGAAGCAGCAGCAGCAGTAAACCCCATAGCCACAACCACAATGCCAACAGGTCCACTGCATTCACGGAGCTGAACTCGCCAAGTGGCAGAGGGGGGGGAGAAACGACAACAAAGCCCCCTTCCCCCCTGCCACAATCCTGGTCTCAACAAAACAGACAAGCACGAGCAGAGTCCGAATTCCAGCACAAAATCACTCGGCCCAGCTCCACTCAGCTCGAACAAGCAGGGAAACAGTCGAGTCGGCCCCACCCAGCCGCCAGCGTCCTCTCACTGGTGAGCTAGACAATCAACCTCTCTGGCTTCTTCTCCTCCATCCTCTGTCATTCCGGGCTGTATCCCGACAGGGGAGGGCGCCAACCCTCCACCGGCAGCTCCACCAACCAAACAGGGGCCAAACGATGGCAAAAAGCCCCATGGCGACCCAGCAGAGCTGAAAACCGCTCTGCACTAAGAGCTCAGAAACCAGCGATCAGCGATCTTAGACATGCGCAAATAGTAACATAATATTAACATAAGTTAGTCTCAATACAATTATCAAGACCCATTAACAAAACACACTAAAATAAAAGTAATAGAACAAAAAAAAACCATATAGGTTACAACGTGATTAAACAACGTCTGAATGAATAGGCTTCATGGATAGCATACTTAGACAGTTACAACATAGGACTAGTTTCTGTAGTATAGTGGCATACAGCAATACACAATATTATAGTTCTTTATTTTACAACTTAGTCAGCAAGATATGAAAGAGGCTTCTGTGCCCTAGTGGAACATCTCAGAGTCCCAATCACTTTGTGGTCTACCAGTTTACCCAGTGGGCTGGGAAGACTTGTGTCCCTTTGTGCTCCTAAATCAAGGGGATTAGATGCTCTCTGGCTGGCCTTTTCTGGTTGGCTCACCCCAGAGTCAGACTGATCAGCAGAGTAGGCACAGCGGTTGCTGAAGTTCGGATGGCTTGCTCCATCAGGAAATCCATGTTGCATTCCAGGACTCCCCACTTCTTCCTCTGGTTCCCCCTCAGTTATGAAGAAAAAGTCCTGAGAGTCCATGTGAGGACTTGCTTGGCCACAAGTTTGAGGATCTTTGGAGGGACTTATGATGCAGTCCTCACTTAGTGGCTGTTGTGGAAACCATTTCCTGAGCTGATCAATGTGTCGTCTGACAACTCGCCCTCCCTCCAACCCCACTTCATAAGACAGGGGTCCGGATGCCTTGGTAATTTGACCAGGAACCCACAGATTCCCATGACCATAGTTCCTGGCCCAAACCCAATCACCCATGTGCAGCCCCCTCGGGGGTTTTGGTCGAGAGGCTTCTGCTGCCACTCTATCTGGATGCAACCTGTCCAGTTTAGTAATCAAACACCTCCTCAACGTAGTTCTGCATGACTTTTGCCTGTAGCAGTGCAGGGTGTAGAATGCTGGCAGAGTAGAAAATCTGCCAATCTGTGATGCCAGTCACCTGTGACAATGCGCTTGAGTGATTCCTTCGTTGTCCTCACCATGCGTTCAGCTTGACCATTAGAAGATGGATGAAAAGGCACAGACGTTGCATGTCTGATGAGATTAGCTCTAAGGAAGGCCTGAAATTCAGCAGCAGTGAATTGGCCCCATTGTCTGAAACTAAGACATCTGGCAACGCATGTGTGGCAAAGAGTTTTCTCAGCACCTGGATGGTCCTAGCAGTAGTCATGTTAGGAACTGGAATTACTTCCAGCCATTTGGAGTGGCTATCCATTACTATAAGGAAGAGCTGTCCCTGAAAGGGCCCAGCATAGTCTATGTGAATCCTAGACCATGGAGTGTGCATTTCCTCCCACCTGTGAACTGGAGCCTGTGGCATTTCAGGCCTAGACTGCTGGCATGTGTAACAACCAAGGACTTGTGCCTCAATGTCCTCATGAAGGCCAGGCCACCAAAGGTAGCTTCTAGCTAATACTTTCATTCTGACAATGCCTGGATGGTCTTCATGCAATGACTGTAAGACCGTGTCCCTTAGGGAAGTGGGAATTATGACTCTATTTCCCCATAAAATGCACCCCTTGTGGGCAGATAACTCATGCCTTCTGACAAAATAATTTTGAAATTCAGAACCTGGGCTTTTATCCAACCAGCCTGTGTTTACCCATGACAATACTAAGTATTTTATCTGTGGCAGTTTCAGCAGCAATGTCCCCCACATGGAGGGGAAATTCAGGCAGGTCCTGTATGGACAGTATTCTAGTAGCTGGAGCCAGATCTGGTTCTATTAGTGGCAGTGGTAGTCTGCTGAGTCCATCAGCATGGCCCATTTCTTTGCCCGGTTTGTGAATCAATTTAAAAGTGTATGCAGATAGAAAAATAGACCATCTCAGCATTCTTGGAGAAAGTATGTGGGGGGTTTGTTTGTCTGTTGTGAAAAGTCCCAACAGAGGTTTGTGATCTGTAAAGACCATGAAGTCCCTGCCACATAAATAGTCGTGGATTTTTTTTATTCCAGCAATGATGGCTAGGGCCTCTTTGTCAATCTGAGCATAGTTGCGCTCAGCAGAGGATAAGGTCCTTGAGTAAAATGCTATAGGAACCTGTGTTCCATTTTTTTCTATGTGGCTTAAAACTGCCCCCACCCCATAGGGAGATGCATCACATCCAAGACATACAGGTTTAGACTCTTTGTAGTGATTTACAGTGGACTTTTCTGACAATAGTGCTTTTAAGTCCTGGAAACTTTTTTCATGTAAGTTAGTCCATTTCCATGGAGCTTTCTTATCTAGAAGCTTATGGAGGGGTTCTGCTAGTGTGGCTTTATGAGGTAGAAATGTGTGGTAGAAGTTTAGGAGGCCCAAGAATGCCTGTAGCTCTCCTTTGGATTTGGGCCTAGGGGCCATTTTAATGGCCTTCCCTTTAAAATCAGCAGGGTGAATGCCGTTAGCATCAATTCGGAAACCCAGGAATTCTGTTGAAGGAACCCCAATACTACACTTGCTTTTTTTAATTTGAGGCCTGTTTCACGAAGCCTCTGCAAAACAGCCCTGAGCCTACTGGCTAACACTTCTGGGGATTCCCCTGCAATGAGAACATCATCAAAATAAGGGCAGACGCCCTGAATACCTTTAAGTATACGCTCCATGATTCCCTGGAAAATGCCCAGTGTAATACTGACTCCAAACTGTAAGCGTTTAACTTTGAAAGCCCCCATGTGAGTCACGATTGTCTGAGCTGCCACTGTGGCCTCATCAACCAGCAATTGCTGATAGCCCTGTGCTAAATCAAGTTTAGCAAAAATAGTACCCCCTTGCAAGGAGGCTAAAATGTGGTTGACCACTGGGACCGGGTAAGCGTGTTGCTTGAGGGCTTTATTTAGAGTGCATTTATAGTCAGTGCAAATGCGAATTTCCCTTTTGGCTTTAAGTGGAGTGACAATAGGAGTTTCCCACTCCCCAACATCAACAGGCTGTAATACGTCATGTTGTACAAGCTTATCAATTTCTGAATCATTTTTATGTTTTAAGGCAAAGGGGACCCTACAAGGCTTAACCCTGATTGGAACTACGCTGGGATCTAGCTTAAATGAGATAGGTGGGCCTGTGTATGTTCCTAGGGTTGAATCAAAAACATCTGCATAGTCCTTGCATACTGACGCGAGGTCTGCAGTTTGTGTCCGGTTTATACCAGTAATCTGAATACCTAAGGCATCAAACCAATCAAGTCCAATGAGACTCGTTCTCTGGCCCCCTACTACTATTACATCCAGGTGCCCCAAAAACCCCTTAAATTTTACCGTCAAAGTGGCTTCTCCCTTAACTTTAACGTGAGCATTTTGAAAATCAGTTAGGATTATATCTGAGAGTCTTCATTTGGCCCAATTGTTACTGCGCCTACACATGAAGTTAAAAGTGTCTTGAGAAATAATTGACACTGCAGAGCCAGAGTCCAATTCCATCTTACATGGAACTCCTTGTAGCTCTACCATGAGCTTAAGTTTGGGTTTGAGGGGGCATCGAGCCCCGGTGAGGCACACACTTCTATGGCTTCTGAAAAACCCCACACTAACTGGACCCTGGGCCCCAGTACCTCTCCTAGTCAGTTCTTCCGACTGGTGTTTGGGTGGCCGGTCTCTCTGTCAGGCTCGGCAAACCACTACAATGTGGTCTGTCCTTCCGCAAGCTCTGCACCTGGCTGATTGGAATCTTCAATTGGCATGAAAATAGTTGCCACCACACCCTTTATATCTCTGTAAGAGAACTGCCTTGTAACTGTCCTCTCGCTGCTGGCTGTTGTGGTGTTGCACGTTGGGTTGCTTCTGGAGTCTGTTGATTTCAGGTTCTTCTTCCTCAGAAGATTCGTCGGTGCCTTCTACAAACTTAGTCATTTTGGTGGGCTGTACTGTTTGAACTGCGCCCCTGGTGGCTTCATCAGCCATCACTTCATCTTGTGCTTCAGAAAATGTTAAGTTTGGTCTAGCAAAGAATCTCTGCTGAAGCGTTCGGTCCCGTAGGCCACAGACAAGCCGGTCTCGTAGTCGCTCTTCTAAATTAGAAAATTTGCAAAGGCGTGCCGCCTGCCTCAGGCCCGCTATGAATTCCGAAGCCAATTCACCCAGTTGCTGCACTCTTTGGTCGAACTTGAACCGCCAAGCCATTTCAGACATCTTGGGCTGAAAATCTCCGGTTAGCTTCTTTTTGAGGTCTACGTAGGAGACCGCTTCAATCGGTGTCGGAGCAAAAAGGTTCTCGGCCAAATCAAAGGTTGCTGGGCCGTACACGCAGAGTAGCGTTGCGGCCTTCAGTCCTTCTTCCGCGATCTGATTAGCCCTAAGGTAGTTCTCTACCTGGGATAGATATGATGGCCATTCCTCCGGGTGCTTCACGTCGAATTCCCGAAGTTTCCTGACCTTTGGCATTCTTTCTTTGCTGGTTCCTGCATTTTTTCCAAATCCTGCTTTCCAGGCTCAGGGAATGAGTCCACTGAGCATGAGGTCGCTAGCGTAGCTTGCTAGCTGACCTTGAGAGAGGGGGGGGGGAGAAAATGCCTTTTCCCACTGGCGTGCACTGCCTTCCCCTTGTAAACTTCAACTCTTTTTTAGTGAAGCAGGATTCTGCCCTCGTTGCCAGTGTTAAATAGTGGGTTCTTTGGCACAGGAATGAAGATGAGGTAGCTGAGTACAGGAAAACTCATATTTTATTTCATGCAGAATCTGTACTGAGCAAATGGCTGCAACTAGCCCCAATATATAGTCTAGCCCCTAGGCGGCAGCCAATAGGTTTGAAAAAACCGTGCTGCCTAGGGATAGCCAATTGTAGCGGTGGAGACTTTTAGTCTTAGTTGCTGGAGAACCATTAGCTGCTCCAGCAACCCACATGGTATTACTATGAGCCCAGTACATAACAAAGTCAATATTTCAATTAAAGACAACCTTATTTGTCTTTATGCCCTTGATTAGGTAGCTGTCATTTGCAAAAAGACATATCAAAGACCTTTTACAAAATTCCATGGTATTTTTCTAATCATACAACAAACAGAATTTCATTTTCATAATTATTCAGGAGATTAGGGTATGTTTGGAGCATGGAGTATGTTTGTTTTGCTATGCTTTTATGTTTTGGTTTGTGTTTTTGTATGTTTATCTGGTTCTCTTGTTGAAGAAAGAGAATTTACATGAAAATAATGCTTTGCCCCATTTTGGCCATCTTGAGAATTTTAAAATTTAACTTTGTTAAGCACATTAATATTATGCATGTATGAACATATATGTTTCTGTGTACAGTGTGTATGGCAAGGTATGTATGCATATATTGAGAAACCAATCATTTATCAGAAGTCATATTGTTTCTTTGGTATTCTTTTATACTTTGTCATTGAAATCTTAGTACATTTCCTTTGTACATAAGTGGAAAAATAATAAGTGTCATAATATGCCATGCAGCAGTGTCTAGGTTTGCAGCAAAAAGGTGGAAGCATTGACACACAAACTGTCACAGAGTGGTATCTACTATCTGAAGACAGATTTTATTAGGCTATTTGTAGCAACAGCTAATTGACTAAAGCAGTATTTATCAACCTTGACAACTTTAAGATGTGTGGACTTCAACTCTTAGAAAGGCTGGCTGGGGAATTCTGGGAGTTGAAGTCCACACATCTTAAAGTTACCATGGTTGAAAAACACTGGTTGAGAGGCAGGAATACAAACTATGGCTAACAAAATAGCCTTGAGCAAAGAGAAGGTGTGAACATGGGCATTTTTTTCCATACTACTAATCAATATTGCATTAATGATTTTCACATGACCTTTAACCCAAGAAGAATACAAATAGTACAACATTGTAATGCAATGACTGATTAATGTAAGCTATAATTTTATAATCGATCAAGAGTCATATTTACGGCGAAAGCTTGCAGTCCCAAAAAAGAGCAAGCAATTTTGAAATGGTCAGGACAAAGGTAATATTTACTTGACCTCTGCTTTCAAATGGACACGGTATTTATTGCCATTAAAAAAATAGAACACACACACACACACACACATACATACATACATACATACATATATATATATATATATATCATCCCCCCTCTCCAACATATTTTTAGTAAGCCTTTGGGCATTTTCACTGTCCCTAAAAGAATATGGTTGCATGGCAACCTCTATGGTTGCTATGGCAACTCCATGTGTAAGCAGCTGCTGCAATCAGAATTAACTCAGAGCTGTAGGTTTGTCATTCCAATGCACGGAAAGGGGAAGACAAATAGACAGCACACCACTGTAAAGGCAAACTCACCTAGATAATGTCACTCAGAAATATATGTCCAACAATTTTTTCCTAAGTTTTATTGCCACAATTACAGCTAAACTAAAATTGCAAAATTATATGGTTTGAATTTGCTACCATTGACTGTTTTAAGTCCATTCAGAGTAACCCCCTAGTTCAGTTTTGAGCCAAAACAAAGAAGAAGAAAAATCATCTGCCTGGACCCTACAGAGGGTGGAAAAAAAGAGACTAGTTTGAAGCATCATATGACAGAACACAATGTCCAAAGTAAAATTATGGCTTTCTATGCAAAACTACCTCTGAAATTTCAGCTTTGTTTGAATATATTTTTCCTTCACAAAATTTCATGAAAGTATCTCCTAATGCTGACTACAAAGCTGAAAGAGCAAATCGCACTTGTCCAAATGTGATGAAATTTCATTTGCAGATCTTGCCATCATGTGCTAAGATTGAGAATGTTAGGACTACTGTATCTGGATTGCAGAAATCAGGTTGACCAGTTGAAGGAAGCCAAGAAATACAGACAATTCATTGCTGCCAATCCCAATTTTTGTGATTTGGTTATGGTTACACAGGGGTTGTGATATCTACATAATCACTTAGAAATGATCACTCAAAAACAATCAGGCGTAGAGGGAACTGATCTTAAAAATCACTTCACTGTACAGCCTAGGCTCTAAAAATACATGCTTTTCTCAGTACATTAACATTCATAAGTATATATTAACACAAGACTATAGTTGTATTACAAGTCAAAAGGTATATCACATACATTGAGTACTTTTCATTTAATACTTACCTAAGATAATTTATATCATTTCTCTACAGTAAACTGTGACACAAGTTATAGCTTTGTTTTCCTTTGGAACTTCATTAAATATATAATATGAAAAGGTAGTTTATTCTCTGATAGTCTTGATTCATAGCAATTAATATAAGTCCAGTATGATGAATTTCATATTTCTCATTTGCTTTCCATCCCTTTATCTTATTTGTTATGAACTATTTAATGCTACATTTCAATAGTATTGTCTGTGTAAATGTGTTGGCTGTTTTCACCACCTTCCTAAAAGTAAAATTAAATATATTCAATGATATAGTAGAAACCTATAGATTATATAAAAATGAGTGGGACCATTTCATTCTTTGTGCTAGATTCTATTATATTTGTGGGCCAGGATCATTTAAGAAGATAAAGGATCAACATTATAAAACAATCTGCAAATCAGAGGTCACATTTAAGTTATAAATAACCAAGTGACACATATTAAACAGAAGCCCTCTGTTATGTTTATTGAAAGATAATCCTCAGTGGCACCTACATCTGCATAGGTCTGCCATATTTGTATGAACACACTTTAACTAATAGAAGAATCCCCACTGCATACAACTGAACTCTTTCTACGTAGACATGTATAGACTGTGCTACATATACAACTCGTTAGGTGGGATTTCAACACTTATAACTGGGACACAACAGCAGTCTTTGCCATGATTAAAATAAATCAGCTAGAATACATGCACATATGGCTTGCTATTTTGGAAAGGAAAAAACAAAACAAATACAGTTTGAGTAAATAGAAATTCATTTGGTTGGTATGATGCATTACTTATGCTAATATTTATGTACTTCATAAAGCAGTCCATTATTTTTAAATATATAGAGCTCCCTAACTCATATGCAGATTTTAATTTAAGGGTTATGAATTAATGTAGATTACTATAATTACAACGCGAACACACAATAACCAATTTCAATAAACTGTTCTATCCAGGTTCTTACTAAAACCTATATTGAAATATATATGCAGCATATTGGTTTTTAAACATAACAGAACTATATATATGTTTATATGTGTTTATAAGTTTGTTTGTTCCTGCTTTGTTACAATAGTGAATATTTCTTCTTCAGGACCGTGGGTGGAAATTGTAGAATAAAATCTCTTTCCCTCTACAAATCCCTGCAAAATTATGCAGTAGAAAAATGACCTTTGTGCTACATACTACTTCAGACAATATTTGATTTCTATGGTCACATTATAGTCTATAAACCTCTAAAGACAAAGGTTAATAATAGGAGTAGAGATAGACCTTTAACTATAGCAATGCTGGCAGGTGCTGCTCTATGAAACAAATGCACATAGCATACAGTGACCTAGTTTCTAATCAGGGCAAAGAAAATAACACAGAGAAATTGAATTCTTCACCATCACCCCCAACCTTTAGGAGTATCTCATAATGCAATCTTCAGATCAGCAAAAATGACCATATGAAAGAAAGTGTTTGCCTCTCACCTCAGCAAACACCAGTGATTCCTTCAGTTTTAAATAAATTTAAACTGCAAGCATTCCGTTTGAATGGGCTGAAGGAGATCCATGGCAATATGCAACATCAGAAGAGGATCCCCTTTCCAAGAGGTAATGCAGCACCTTCCTGCCCCCATCCCCATCCCAACTACTCTGCCTGCTGTTGAAATGTCTTGGAGACAGGCCTCTATACCCAACATTGCAACATTAAGCTGTGCTCTAATAAACTCTGTATTGGGGAATCAAGCTGCAAAAGGGCTGGTGATAAAAGTATTCTGACTGGTGCCTCATTGGATTATACAGTAACCTTAAAGTAATGTTTACCTGTCTTTGAGTCTCTGGTAGATTTGTGCTAGTGAAGGTTCTGGCTTAAAGACATTTTGATTTCAATGGGATTCAATTATTCATATTTGCAAAACTTCTGGGGAAGCACAGGTGAAAAGGACGCTGAAACTAAACTGCCCAAGTCAAAGTGCTTTTAAAATGACTAAAATGTTATTGGATAGGAATCAGACCATTATCCCAAACTAGACTTGTTTAGGCTACAGTTAATGTTGACATCGGTGTAGATAAGAGAGAAAGAGAGAGATGCAAATCCTTTCCAGAAGGCTAAAAGAAGCACGGACAGTTCTAACATCCCCATGAGTGCCGTGCTAAAGCTGAATGTTTAATATGATGAATGCAGATTTAGATATGCGGGAAAAATGTAGTCAACCCTTTGTAAAGGTTTCTATTTCATGTTGCTTTGTATTCAAGGAACACAATTTTTCTATTATTTTCAGATACTTTCTAAAAAAAGGAAGCATGAAAGCAAATTTGTAATTAGGCTGAGCAGTTTATGACATTTTATCATATATGCAAACACAACTTATAGTAAGTCAATGATGACACTAAGCTATACGCCTATATGTATGGTTTGAACATAATTTGTAAATTAGTTTTGAAATGGTTAAACATACTCGATCCTTCATAAACAAGGATACAATTTTAATTCAACTGTTTCACTGTGTTATCAAATCACCAAAAAAGATAAAATGGAAGAAATTATACTGGGGGAAAAAATAAATTTATTTCACAATTTTTATGTATTGAAATTCTGTACAAGTTTAAATCATATATTTTGCTATTTCTTGGGGATATTTTTTTCATTCTTTTTAAAATCTAGCAACAACATAATAGAGGCAATGTAATACTTTTAAGTATTTGTAAGTGTTATTACTACTTTTTATTGTTTTTATTTCTTGGGTCCATTTTATCTTGGTGGCACATTTTATAGAAAGTTGGGATATAAATTTATATATACATAAATAAATAGTATGAGAGGGCAATTAAGAGTGTGAAATCAACTTTTCAACTTAGTCAATGTTTTTAAATTGTGTCTCAGCCTTAGTCAGTTTCTCTGATGCATTTTGAATAGTTTTGAGTTACCCTTACTACCTACAGATATTTTCCATAAGGAAATATTGTATTCATTTTGATTCATTCACCAAAGGAGATGAAGACGTGTATAAAGATACACGTATGCATGTGCACACACGCAGAGATGTTTCAAATGATGCATATAGTTTCCTTCTTTCAGCCTTATCAGCATACAATATGCAAGTAGGGAGATAAGTGAGACATGTGAGTTCGTGGATAACAAGTTCCATGAATGCTCAATGTAGCATAAGCTGTGCATTTACTGTGGCTGTCCATTTGTCCCTTTGAGCTTATTCACTTTTCTGGACATCAAAGAGCAAGCTTCTCACCAATATAAAGCAATAGTATAGGATGTGGATTCCTTGCATCCTATTGTCAGTCCATCACATTTTGGCATAAAACCAGCAATGATTCCCATTATTTTTCTACGTCAATGCTAATACAGTTTCTGTACTTAGCCAAGGATACTAAGGAAGTTAATTGGCACAGTCTATGTGAGTTGGCCTACTTACCAGAAGTCCACAGAACATTTTGACAATCCCACCAAAGCACAATGGTGGGATTGCAGCCTGTTCATTGATTTATAAAAGAATGAAAACAATAATGTTAATAATTATGTGAAATATGAATATTTTTAACAAAAAAATAGTGAAGTCAACTGGCTTGCAGAAACTATGCACAAACATTTACATATCATGGATAGGTAAATTTATTTTCATGTGCATATTCACAAAAATGCATTTCAGTATGAAATACTAAGATTTGTTTTGCATATATGTCATGCAACAAATAATATTTATCTGATATAAATAGTCAAGGGTAAGTGGTTAAAAAGAGTTGAGAAACAGAAATATTTTTGAAAGAAGTCCACATTCAAATACTAGTGTCAGATCTTATGCTCATGACTATTAATGATTCCATTATTTTGATTATCAAGTCAGGCAAACATTTGCTTGTCCAGTGTAATTGAAAATTCAAATGAAAGTAAACAGAACAAAAACGATGAAAATAAACTGCTTGAATATAGTGGATTATATCTTTTTTTTTAATACTTTACTTCTTATACACATAAGGCCTATATAGAGAAAGAAAAAAGAGAGATCAAAATAATATACTGGCCAAAACAACATCGTGTTTGTAACCTGAAATGTTGTCAATATTCAGTGGAAATTTTGTTTTTACAAGACCAAGTGTAAATTGGAAAAACATAAATATATATGCCTTCTTAGGACTTAAACATGTCCCTTTGTTTGAACTTGAGATTCTTCATATCTAAGTTAAACTATAATCACTACAAACATTTACTGTTTCTTTTCCAAAAATATGAGCCTTATCCATGCAGCAAATTAAGTTATAGAATTAAATGACTTCTTAGCCATAAGTCTCATTTAAAGATATATATATCCTATTATCCAGATGCTTATTTTCATGTACAATTAACAAATAATTTCATAGTAATAACACCAGGAAGGAGAATTATTACTAAACTGATACTACCTGATTTTACTAATCTAATATTAGAAAATGTTGTAATGATTTGGAACAAGCCAGTTGAAGCAATATTTTATGTAGTAAACTGATACTTTAGGTTTGAAAAGAATTCAGAAAATATGGCAAGTCCTTAATGAAGGTCTAACATATGAAATATTTTAATGCTTTTAAATTGAAATAAATTAGATTTCATAGTAATATATCCTTTTATTTTAATATAATAGCTCGATTTCACTTTTGCATATTTAAAAAACTTTCTGAACTCAGAAAAAATAAAATAAAAACACCTATAAAAATCCGAAGACTTATTTTTAAAGAAATTGTTGTAAGCATTTCATTATTTATACAGGAAAGAAAAAGAAAACATAAACACAATTAATATTCTTCTTGAATTGCATAAAGAGATTTTCAAAGATAAAAAAAATAAAAGCATACAAATCAGACACAACTAAACAAATTATATTTAATATAATTTATAAAGGATAGATGTAGTTTAATATTAGAAGGAATATTTCAGTACTAGAAGATTAGCAAAATTATTCTTTTTTAATTAGAGAATATAATAAAAAAAATACTTTTTTCCAAAACATGCAGAATATTAAATTGTGAAATTTGGACTAATCCTAGCATTAAAAGTGTTCTGTAGTCATAACTATTGTATTGTATTAATGTTGCAATCCATTATTATTTATGTGAAGGTAAATATGTATAAAATGCCATTGAACCTAATAAGATTTATCTTGGTGTGTATCAATTTCGAATTGTGTTTTGAAAATACTTATTTTGAAAGGGATGGTGCAATATTACTAGATCATTTTATTCCTCCCTCCTTTTTTGTTTAGTTAAATTTAGAATCATAGAATTTCTTAATAAATTGTTTGGAGGGTTTATTTGTCCTTTACTTGTAAATATGTTTTCTATGTTTCCACACCCCCCCCCAAAAAAAAAAACCTCAGGAGAAGGAAATTAACATACAGACCTATCTAACACTATAGATTGTCCTTTCTCCATATGTAAAAGCTTTTTTATGCATGGAAGTGTAGATTTATCCAAACCATGCACATTTCTCACTCAGTGCCTTAAAAATGTGGCTTAGCATACAGAGGGTTCAAGACATATTCCCCAGCAAGCAGGACTAGGACAAAATCATTCTCTGAAGCTCAGAACAGGTTTTTTGACAATCAATGTATTGTAGATGTTCCAGTTACAATTCTGTATAAGACGTCCTCTTAGATTATCCATTCATAGCTGTACATGAGAACATATGTCATTTGGGGCAAGAAGAGTTAAAAAGACCAGTGCCTAGCATCTGCTTCAGTCCCCATTATCTCCATCATTGAAAACATGTCTTCTTTCAGTTGTCTTATGATTGGAACTTACTCCAAACTGAACACTAATCATTCAACCTCATGCTGATTCCTTAGAAGAATTTGCTCATGATGACACACACATTTTAACATAACCGTTTAGCATAACAACCTAAGAGTAATTAATATCAGCCTCAAATACAAACAAAAACATTCAATATATTGCAGACAGAAGCAACTGTCTCATTATTTTATGTGAAAAATATAGACCCTATTTCACTAAATGAGACATAAGATATCCAGGATTAGTTTATAGGCTTTTTTGTCCAAATTATTGTGTTTATTCTGAAATTATTTGGTCATTCTTATTTATCATTCTTATTTATATCAATACAAAATTATTCTTATTAAAAATCAGTGATCTTAAACTCATGATCATTCTAACTAACTTGAACTTTGAGAGTAGGCGTAATGAAGAGGCATAGCTCTCATGTCTTCAAAGTATTAGTAAACTGATGGCAATGATAAAAATAAGTTTATTTTCAGAGAACACAATGCATATGGGCAAGCCAGGTCTAAAAATGGTATGGTAATGAGCCCCAGAATTTATGTGCTATTCCTACAGTTTTGATCCAAATGTGATTATGATCACAATAAGTCTTTATTTGATATCTTCTGGGAAACCAGTGGTAAACTGAAGATGGCTCTCCAAGAGTGAAGTTATTGACCAAGATGAAGAAAAGAGCCAGTGAATGAATCAGCTCCATGAATTCCTCTCTGGATTAAACAGAGGATCTGAGATCACCCATAGTGTTCCTTAGAGATGTTACCTGTGATGAGACCAGCAGTCCTCATCAGGTTTCAAAGCTCTGGGAGCCAGGAGAGTCAGTTTTGCCCAAGTTGTGGTTCAGAGTCTTTAAACAGATACTGGGTTCACCCACTCCTTTCTTTCACTGGAAATGGCTTGTAAATTGCTTTTCTATATATATAAATTAAGAACCTTCAGAAGGACATATTTTATTATACCAGGTGATTTTCCTTCAATCCTCAGCAAAAGAAATTTTATTTCAGTTTAAAACTGGAAGATTTTTTTATTTGGAAATAAGCAGCAAAGGGGGATTAGAATGTTGTTTTTTAAAAAGTTTTTAAGTGGACTATGATCAGAAAAAATCCAGGGATATTTGGCAACAATGTACTCAAAACTTTCTCTTTAGATTGATAATATAAAACTGAGTTCAAAAGAAGATATAGAAGAGAATTCAACAGAGAATAAGGCTATTTGGATATAAATTTAAAATACAGGAAATAAACAGATAAAGATGTTATCATGATGTTATAAAGGACCTACAAATGGAACTAGGTAAGGTTTTAATAGTAACAGCAACACATAGGTAATAAACCAAAGAATGACTTGAAGTTTGGGTTTCAATTGAGAAGAGCGATTTGGCAAATTTTCTTAATTTGGATTTACAAGAGATATGTTCTACTTATGAGGAAAGGCCTGAGAAAAAATAATGAGAAAAAGGAAAGAAATCAGGAATAAACACCCAGACTTTTAAAAGTAAAATATAATAAGTTTATAAAATTGGATTAGTTGACCAAAGTTAAAAGTTAAAATGTATATGATCTTTTTTTCCTCTGGCATCTTTTAGAGGTTTTTTCTTGACTAGAACTGTATGACAAGGCTTTAAAAATTTGTTTATAGATATAAAATAAGAAATGGGAAAAAGATTTCAGTGTTGTATTGCAAGAGAAGATGATATTGTTCCATGTAAAAGGAAAAGAATATGACATTGGTTTACTTGTTTAAAGTTAGTATACATATATTGCTATGTCTGGTATCTTAATAGATTTTGCTAAATAATATTGAATTATGAGGCTTTATTATTTGCTGGTAAATAAAAGATGGGATATGGGATTAAGACATTTTTGGTTGAAAGATGTTAAGTTGCAGAAATTGTTGGTGCTTGTCTTGATAGAGGGGGAATAATTTCTTTTATATAAATAGATAGATTTCTGTCTGTCCTTCCCCCCCCCCTTCTTCTTTTTTTTTCTCTGCACTTCTCATGTTTTCTTTTTAAATCTTTTTTAGCTTGTATTAGTTTTTCATCTCTTTTTAAAACTTCAATAAAAATTATTTTTTAAAAAGAAAGCAAGTTTTTATTTGAAAGTCTAGGCTTACACAATGTTATCCACTGGTGGGATATACTACACATCCTCTTCTAACCTTATGCCAGTCAACCCATCTCAAATCTGTTCCATATATTTTCAGTGAGGAAGTACAAATCAGACTTCATTGCTTCATCTACTTTTAACATATTGATTTGTGTATCAAGTTTCTGTATTATTGTGCAAGTCTCCTCCAAACAATTTATAGTGGGAGATAAAACCCTGTGATGCATTTTTACAATTTTCCATTTAAAATTGGTTGGTAAACCAACCAATGAAAAAGATCAAGAACAGCTATATTAAAGAATGGTTGACACATGATAAAGACTGAGTGACTCAGTCACCAGTAACAATAAAATCAAATAGTGGTATTTTTGCAGGAATGTTTCAGACTACTCATAGGGCAGTTGCATGGTGAGGCTAATCTTGACAATGTTAGGTTGGGAGCTGGGACATGAGGTATTCCATGTATGCAAAGTTTCTGACATTATAGAAAAGCTAATGACATCCACCTGTGTGATTTAATAGGTTTGAAGCCCCTCATTTTTGACAGGAAAGATGATTTCTACCTGCAATTCTGTTTGTTTCTGATCTTGGGGAATTGTCCCAGTAGTTCAATGTGCATGTAACTGCACATTATATCAGCATGCAAGGAGAAATTGCATTTTAAGATTCATCCCTGAGGAAGGAAGGAAGGAAGGAAGGAAGGAAGGAAGGAAGGAAGGAAGGAAGGAAGGAAGGAAGGAAGGGTGCTTGGTTTTACATTATATTGTCATTGACTACCAAGAAAGGTTACATCTGGTTAGTGCTTGAAAGGGAGACCATGAGGAAACTCAAGACAATTAATAAGACTAGGAAATGTTAAAGAAATATCCCAAAAGAAGGAAATGGCAAAACTTCTGTATTATTGCCAGAAAAACAACATGGACAATATTAGGAACTTGATTCAAATAGATTTTAACTTACTTTTAATATGCTCCAATAAATTATTTCAGAAAGGCTTTGACTACATAGCATTGATTATTCATAATTATTTTAAAAATAGCAGATGTATAGAATAAATTTTGCATGGCACAATCAAAAATTATTGTAATAATGTTATTATAAATATCTAAACAACAGAAGTATCTAATAATAAAATGGAGTCACATAAATACTACATTTGCCTCTTTGAAGCTGTGTAAAAAACACAATTAAAAGTTTTTTTAAGACAAAGATATAACACTAGAAAACTAAAATATCAGTTTTGCTTTTATTTATTAATTAGTTCCAATGGATGTGCCAAATGCATCTTTGTAAAAGAACTTTGATTTTTAATTAGCCATAAGTGAACAGAAATAACTGAAGAAGCTTATTTTCAGATAGGAAAGTAGATTTCAGGTAGATTTATTCTTACTCCATTAAAAGTGGTGGTAGGAATTCACTGCAGAGTGGAAAGCAAAAATAGCTTAATCTACAAGACTATATTTCTGTGTACAGTTAACTAGGAATTGAATATAATGTAACTTAACTTCCAAGCAGATCTATATAGGATTGGACTGCACACGCTACTCTAAAAGAAATAATGTCTTCATTTTTATATTTTCTTGTCTGCTCTAATTTCTAGAAGATCATATTACTGTGTGCTCAGTCACACCAAATTATAATGGTTATTGATGTTGCTCTTGTTTTATCCTCCTAAAGTACTTTATACAGTGATATTATGGAAATCTAAGAAAGCTCTGTTGTTAATTACAATTAATTACAATTCACACATATGTTAAATTTGTCTCTAAATATTCCAATTTGGTTTCCCGTGCCAGAAATCTTAAAATCATACAAAAAAGGTAATATAAGGTTAAAGTATTTCTTTTGGAATACTTTAAGAAAGAAGCAAACAGAAATGACAAGTTTTTGATGGTACCTGATGGCGTATGCATTTGTGTATCTGAATACGTATGAGGCCTACAGTCCCTAAAAACTTGGCCATTATAAATGGGTTTGCCTTTCAAGTTCTATAAGACTCTGGGATTTAAATTAAATACAGAGCACTACCTCTGCATTCTTTCATTAAAAAAAAACCTGAGCTACAAATTACAAATCCTCTTAGTTGAAAGTTTGCAGATTTTTTTTTTAAAAAGTTGAACATAATTAAAAATAAAAATTAACTTGCATGCATTCCACGCATTTTTTCTTTAAGAAAATAAAAGAACATCCTTTATAAGTTTATAACTCATGCATATATGCATGCATGCTAGTCACCACACTAAATAAGATTCTACCCTAGTGGCGCCAGAAAAACCACCTTCATATTCTTCTCCCAATAAATTCCTAACCTTAAAAACAAGGGGCAATGTGAATGAGTTATCTCTTTACAGACTCAAAGCATGTTACTCTAATGTAAAAACTGTAAGTCCTTTTATGTTTGGAATAATTATCAGATCAGATCAGTTAATATAAGTATCTAGGTCAATAACTATCATAAGTTATTCTTTCTAATCTCTTTTGATTTTGGAGGACAGGGTCTGGTCTGATGTAAGATAGACTGTTCAAAAATGTTGGTCTTTATATTAATCAGTCCTATATGAAAATATTAAATTAAATGTTTCCTTTATCAGCTTTCCTTTTTACAGTATGTGCCAAATGCTTTACTGATAGACTCTTTGACAAAATGTTCTTTTTTTACAAAATGGCATAAGAGTTAAATTCAGAAAAGCTCCTCAACTTTATCTATAGTATCATTGGAAGTAATAGTCTTGGTTATTTGATAGTTTGATAGCATCTCTTTAAGATTCTGGAGTAAGTTTTAAAGCCTTTCAGAATTTTCCTCTCAGTCTATTTTAGGATAATTCCAGAATTATTTTTGCAAGTAATAGGGGAAGCACACATGGATTGCACAGACTGCAATACTACAGTTGTTTTTATGACCTTAATCTCTTTCAGTTTAAGAAGCTTTTCTGTAGTTGGTTTTGCATAACATGCTAAACTGCAAACTAGCCAGCCATATCTTAATCTTGTATGTTGTATGTTGCTAATTTATGATTAATGTGTTGAAACAAGATATTTAAAGGGAAGTTTATTGGGATTTTATTTCAGTGACTTGAGATGTCTAAGTAGGTGCATGATTGTTGCTCAGTTGTTCTGATCTAGACTACCATGGGATTTCTGATGCACATGTGAAACTTCCATGCATGAGATCAATAGCACAAACAATTCTGTGTTTAGACCTGCTTCATCAGCTGAAATGAAGAGGAAAGCAGGAGATCAATTACAAGTTTTTGTTTTTGTTTCACAAGCAGTCTGGTGATGCTAGTTTTTGTTTTATTTTGATTGTGTAATGAATTTCTCAAACACCATAACATTGCTAAGATTTTTGAGAAGATTTCTATTATCAAACTCAAGCTTCAGTCTGCAAATGTACTGAAGAGTTGGAGTAAAGATACAGTAGTACCGAGCTGAACTTATACGTAATTCTGCTTTTGAAAATATTTTAGGACATTGGATTCTAAATGAAAGAAATTCTCCTGGGCACTGCATATAGATAGCACAATTGTTCACCACCTTATAAATGCCACTTAATAGCAAGATAGGCATAATGCTGTTTTGTTTCCATAAGAGAGCTGCAGTAAATTCTCTTACTGACTGAAACTTGTTGAAGTTGAGTTGAGAACTAGGTGACAAGGCCTTATAAGTTTCTTGGCACATTACTGTCATGGTTTTTTTATTGCTTCTTCCAGCTGGGCAAGTAGAGCCAAGCAAAATGGCCTGCTGCCTGCTAACTTCAATTCAACTAGGAAAAAATGCTATATATATTTGTGTGTCATCCTTGTGCAGGGGCCATGCTAATTTTCTCTGTATGGTTCCAATTTTAGGATATGTGCTGCTGAAGCAAGCAGAAAAGAAAATACTATAAAATGGCAAAATTATGGGTCATATTCACAGGGATTTCTTCCTCCATGCTGTTGTATCTCTTTACAATTCTACAAAGGGAAGTAATAAATACTAAAGACTGTACTACTAGATTGCACCTTCTGACTAGCATTCAATTTTTAGTCATAGGTGTCTGTTGCAATGACAAAAAACGATGAAGCATGGGCCTTGACAATACAAACTACATTCTTTGGAGCTTCTGTTGAGACACTACATGCTTGTACTTAAGATATGTAGTTTGCATTGTGGTGTCATGATGCATGTTTTGTTACTTGCCTTCCTTTACACTCTTCCATGGGCATCTCTGTTTCCAACCATGGCCAACTTCATAATTTCTTCAAAAAATTCTACAACTGTTTTTAAAAGAAACATTATCTTTAGTACCATTGGAAATAATAGTCCACAACTAAAATAATTCTAAAATACAATAGTGCAACTCAGAATAAAATAAAGTATATTAGGATCTTCTGAAAAAATCTCCAAAATAATATATGATTTGGAATAAAACTATATTAAGTATGATATAAATGTACTTGATAAGAAGAAAGTAGATATTATGAATTGTTGATATAACATTTAGAGGGCATTACTCAATTCAAGTTTTCAATTTAAGAGCAAACTAATTTTATTTGAGACATTTTAAAATTTAAGATTTCACTTAAAGAAAAGGTCATTCATTAATCATAGCAGGGAAACATCAAAATTCCTAAAGCTACTTCATTTGGGGCAGAATTAGATGAAATCTGAAAGGATGATAGATCCTTTAGAGGATATTAACTATGTAAAGTTTCAACCAGATTCTTCAAGAATTTCAGCACAATAATTTTCAAAATATTGCTCTTGAACATGGCCAATTAACAAATCTGCCCATCCTGAGAAGAACTTCTACATCATTAGAAAAAGTTCAAGCTATCAAATTTGCAGCTAGTTGACATACCTATAGTAATTAGTTGACTTGCAATGGAAACAGAAGCAGGTTGGCACAATGAAATTCAATGCCACAGAGATAGGCAAGCCACACAGCACAAGGTTGGCAGAGGAAAAAAGTAACATACATAGTCATGCATTCCTATATTTTAAAACAAAAATAGTAAATGTTTGGGACAGTCACTATAATATTATCCTGGCACTCACTCACTCATTACTGCTCCAATCACACAAAATTTATCCTAAAGTACATATTGGTTTGATGCAACAATTCTGTAGTAGACATCTAAGTCTATATAGAGAGGACTGGAGGTCTCAGTTTTCTTCTTTCTGGAGTCCCCTGGATCTTCATACCTCCTGCCTTGGAGCAGTGTCTCAATATTTCCCACTGCTATTTCCCAAGAGACATCTACTTCTTAACCTTGGAGCGTGATACATAACTCTCACCCTCTGTACTCCCCTTCTGGAAATTAAAAAAAATAAAAAAGTAATAAGTATAATTATCTGTATAATGCAATGTGATCTATGCAATGTAAGGTTATATAGCATAGATCACATTGGCTAGAGGTTTTAGCCTTTTCTATCCTCCTTGTTTTAAACTATACATTTAAAATACCATTCTTCAATGTTAAGCAAGATAAATTTCAGAGGAGTTTATTCATAGGAAAACAATTGTTATCTTATATACCAAAAGAAAACTGCAAAATTCAAAACAATGTACTGGGCACATCTCCAGATCATGCTGGTCTATAAAAATAGCCACTGACTGCCCCAGGTTCTCCATGAGAAGAAGCTGGAATAGAGAGTTCAGAATTAGTATTATACATTAAACATATTTTCTACAGAGGAAAAATATTTTCTGGAAGGCATCCTGAAGTAGAAATAAAAGTATTTATTAGGTATAATGCCAGAAAAGACTAACAAACAAAGCTTATACTTGACTTTACATGTCACAACAGCAGCAAGAATATTTGCACAACACTGGAAAAATGAAGGACTACCATCAGATGAAGAAATAATTAAAAAAAATACTAGAATGTGCAGAGATGGACAGATTGACTATGAGACTGAAAGAAAAAAAAAAGAAACAGACTATTATCAAACCTGGGACTTATTTTACCATTAGCTAGAGAAAAGAATAAAGGATTAGGAATTAAATATGTATTAGCGTAAACTCAGACAGCACGTTGGTTGAAAAAAATACTACTGTATGTATGGAATAAAAAAACTTCTATAAAAAAGAAATTTTGTAGTTTTTATGCAAAAATATAGAAAAATGTAATGTTAATACAACACAGCAATCAGGAATCAGATTTCAGGATTGGACCCAGAACAAATTTCTTCCTAAACATTTTATCTATTTCTACACAATTAGCCATTTTCCAAAGTTCTTCTCCTGGGCTTTCTCTAAATTTTTGGAAATCCAATATTAATCAGGGCTATGAAGGGCTATATTACACCAGTGCTTTTCCCAATTTCAGTTCACAGTCTTCAAAGGAGTTCTCCCACAATTTGCTTTTTGCTTTAAAATAACAAAAATAACCTTGTTCTACCTCCAGCAGAGTATTTGATTCTATAAGTGGCCCCAAAGATATAACTGTTTCTTATGGGCATCTGTACTAGCATTCTGGCATAAGACTACATTCACAAGAAGTATATATCAGACTTAAACCCATGTTCAGAGTACAGATAGTTGAATTGAACTTCAAGTTGTGTAATAATAGTCCACTACCAGAAGAAACAGCAAGTTAAAGCTTATGGCTTTTCAAAGAAGTTGAAAATTGAGCTGAGGAAGTGAATGAAGACTAAAGTACTAGTTAGGTCTGCCATCCTAAAAGATCATGTATAAGAGGAGAATTTAATAATGTTATAAAACCTATCCAACTATTTAAGTTAATGTCACAGATCAGTACATGCAACTTCGGTGTTCTACTGTACATATACGAAAGTAAATTTATAATATTGTTTACTGAAATGGCAAAAAAGCCATTTATTCTGCAAAGTATTTTAAAAGCTATGAAAAGAAGCCACTTGATTAGAAATGAGTCTAGGTGTCAAACTGCCAGCCCGTGGGCCGGACACGTCATCTGGAAGCAGCACCCATCCCATTGCCGGCAATGGCAAAACTGTCCGATACGTTGCATGACGTCACATGATGTCGCAAATTTGACATGACAGTGAGAGGCAGAATATGAAGGACTGAATGGTGGTATTCCCATTATTTTATTGGAATTAGTATCTATTGACTCATCAAGGAATCCCTAGTGCATGAACTTAGCTTTTCAAGAACATTTACCACCCAACTTGCAGGCATTTCTTTAGATGCAAATAAAAGAATTATGCAAGCCTGTGGCTAATTTCATGGAGCCCTCAATTTAATTTTCAATTTTTTGTTGAAGAGATCATCCTTTTTAAGCCCTGCCTATTTCTTCTCTATAGTCTGCTGCTTGGGGGAAAGAAAAGAGCATGTCAGGAAAAAATGGGGCGGAGGTATTGGAGGGAGAAGTGTTCCCATTCTAGAAGAAGGAGAAAGTATGATTTCAAAGAAATCATCCACTTATTATTCTGCTCACAATTTTAGCGGAGGATTTTGAAAGGACATTAGGCCAATCTTTATTCAAGAATATTTGTTAAGGTCACCTATCTCAATGTATTTTCAACTCTGAATGAAACTTCTTTGGCAGAAGGTCTGCAAACTACATTCTGTGTGTGAGACTCTGTCTCTTGCATTTTGCCTCTTATCATGTTTCCCTACATCTTCATGATGATTTATGAAGGGAGAGACGGGGAGTACAGTTTGTTTGAGGAAATTGTTTTTTTCCTTAAGAATTAAAGAATGAAGAAAACAATTAGAAAAGCAGAAGCCATCTTTCAGAAAGTAAAAACACACCAAAATTGTTAGCACTTGAATGATGTGAATTCTGGTAAATGCCAGCCTACAATATGGTAAAAATGAATCAATCCGTTCAGCTTAGTTCAGCGTCTGCAATGGCCATCTGGCAGAAAAGCAACCAAATGGATCCCTACATATTCATCTTCATTTTCACAAATACTCAGGAGAATGTCAGTCTTGGGCAAAATAAAATTAAATCACCATAATTTTTAAGACCTCTTTTCCTTTCATCTTCTCTGGAGACATGCATATCTATGCAGAAAAAAAAGGAAGAGGGGGAAAAAACAGAAAATGTGGGTGAGTAATTCCTCTATTGAAGAAGTGTTTCATCATTTCAAAACAAAGAGCTGATTTTGCACATGGTGGAGAATATTATTCCTTCTACACTCTCCAACAGTCTTTTATAAATAAACATAGTTCATGCATTAGACGAATCTGGTATTTATGAGCTGAGCAACTTTGAAAGACCCGCTCCTCACACCTGCATCATCTTTCTCAAACTTGGAATTATAACCTTCTATGGACCAAATAGATGGGGAAGAAATGGAGGTAGTGACAGATTTTATTTTCCTGGGCTCCAAGATCACTGCAGATGGGGACTGTAGCCAAGAAATTAAAAGACGCTTGCTCCTGGGGAGGAAAGCAATGGCAAATCTAGACAGCACACTAAAAAGCAGAGACATCACCCTGTCAACAAAAGTGCGTATAGTCAAGGCTATGGTCTTCCCAGTTGCAATGTATGGCAGTGAAAGTTGGACCATAAGAAAGGCTGAGCGCCAAACAATTGAAACCTTTGAACTATGGTGCTGGAGAAGACTCCTGCGAGTCCTTTGGACTGCAAGGTGATCAAACCCGTCAGTCCTAGAGGAGATCAACCCTGACTGCTCTTTAGAAGGCCAGATCCTGAAGCTAAAACTCAAATACTTTGGCCACCTAATGAGAAGGAAGGACTCACTGGAGAAGAGCCTCATGCTGGGAAAGATCGAGGGCAATAGAAGAAGGGGACGACAGAGAATGAGGTGGCTGGATGGAGTAACTGAAGCAGTAGGCCTGAGCTTAAATGGACTCCAGAAGATGGTAGAGGACAGGAAGGCCTGGAGGAATGTTGTCCATAGGGTCGCAATGGGTCAGACACGACTTCACAGCTAACCACAACAACAATGGACCAAAACTGATGTTGATAGAAAGAGTGACCTGAAAATACTGCCCATAATTGAATGTGTCACTGATTTATTGGAACTTCTTAGCTTTTCATGTACTATATATTGAATCCTTCATTTGCTCAATCATTCATTTGCTTCAGATATCAAAATGTTCTGATCTGAATTATCAATTCACAGTGTGAATTTCTGGATTGTCAGAATTAGCCAATGTATTCTGGAAAGTCAATCCTATTAATAAGAAATTATCTTTCTGCATGTTGATCTCTGGGGAAAAAAATGTCACAGCAGGTAATAAAGCAGGTTATTTGTAAGCACTTTTAAGGTAATATTGGTAAGAATGAATATGATTTTTTTTCAAAAACAGATCATGTGATCTGTTTCTTTGACAGGGTAACTTTTGTAGTGACAAAGCAAATATTTTGAAAATAATTTACCTGATTTCCGTAAATCTTTTACCAAGATTTCATATTGCAGTCTCATTAGCGAGCTGTAAAAATATGATTTGGATAGCACTAGAGTGAGTTGAGTCCATAAATGGCTTTCTTACCATACTCAAAGAGTCAACATTAATAGGTCTACATCAAATCAGAGAGCAGTAATCATTGGAGCTCCACAGGGGTCTGTTTGTGAGCCACCATTATTCAATATTTGAATAGGATAGAACTGATGGACTGCTTATCAAATCTCTAGATGACAAAAACTGGAATGTTTGGCCAACACCCCATATGTCGAAACAAAATTGCAAATGGAAAATTGTTGTGACAGGAACAAGAGGTTTTTTAATAGGAAAAATTGTATTGTTCTAAAAATACGGAGAAAAAAACTATATAGGCACATTCAAGATGGGGAATTCATGGCTACTGTTGTCATTGATAACAACCTTAATGTGAGTCTACAGTGTGACAAGTTGCTGTAAGGGCTCTGGACTGCATAACAACAAAATGTGAATTTGTTATTTTTTCTACCCTCCACTGGTAAGAACACATCAGGAATACTATGAGCACTCCTGGAATACCACATTTCCAAAATATTAACAGTTTACTGCAGATTTTAAAAGGCCTAATAAAGATGATATATAGCCTATGATATCATCTTTATTAATCTATAAAGATAATTAAAAGAACTTGAAATGCTCAGTCTGGAGAAAAATTGAGAGGGCTTTGTGATATTTTTGCTTAGATATTGTATAAAGGGAAGTTTTGTGGAAGATACAGTACTTAAAATTGTTTTCCATGCTACAGAAAGTAAGCCCAGTTATTACAAGTAAAATTTGCAGCTACCTAAATTTAATTTATGTATAAAGAAACACTTCCTGATAGTAAGATTTGTAAGAAGATGTATCAGTCTTCTTATAAAAGTTGTGGCTTCTCCATCTCTGGATGTTTTAAGGCACTGGACAGCTACATCTCATGGATAAACCAACCGGTTTTCCTACATATTGCAGAAGGTTAAAATATGTGTTTCTTCTAGTTCCCTTAAACCCTACAGTTCTCTGACTCTACAGGAAAAAAAACCATTGAATCATCAGACTGATAATGAAAAACCAATTTGATTAAGCAATTTGATTATCCATATTAGAAGTATGGTTCCATTTGGATATTTGAAGCATAATCAATCTTCTGTTCAAATTTCTGAACTGAACCTTTATCCTAATAATCAAAAGAGACTAAGATTTGCTTCAAGCCATCCTGTGGATTTAACCTTGATTCTGCCCTTTCTTAACTGACAACCTAATCAACAAATGTCTGGTTGTCAATTTCCATACTATACACATTTGGCGTCCTAGCTAAGGATGAGAGTGTGTGTGATTCGGCACATTTGAAGGTTGTCAGTTTTGGTGCAACTCTACCATGGAAAGTAACAAATGCTAATTCAGTTTAGAAGAAGACCAAAAAAAGGATAAATAGCCTGCCCTGACTAGTTGAGATCCTTATAAAACAAGAAAGTAAATTTGAAATTAAAACAGTTAATTTACTAGAAGTCAGTGTGCTGTTGAAATTAGAGTGCAATGATAAAGGGACAGGATTCAATGATTACAGCAAGTTAAGCCAGGAATTAGTTAGAAGACAAATAAAGACATGAATGAAATAAAGTAGCATGTGAGATTGAACCATATTTTATTATTCTTAATTGTAAGGCTAATAGCCAGCTCATTTTGGTGAGAAATACATAAACATGTAGAAGCTTGATAATTCAACTATATGTTTTTCCAAGGCTACAGTGGAATTATTTAGTTTGAAAGTGTTCAATTGAATCGTACCACTAGAGCAGATCCAGTAAGTAGTTTAGAACTGTTATCTACCATATTGAAGCAGCTGCATTACTCGTCTTTAGCTGTATCCTTAAACCTTTAGTGCTCTTCTGTGCACAACACATGTTTAGGAAAGTAGACAAGTCAGTGCTGATATACCCCATGCCACCTCTTCTCAAAAGGGAACTCTTCATCATCTCTGAGGCTTCATTTGGAACATATTGTATCACTGCCAAAGCATACGCCTACTTTGAACAAGTCCATTGTCTACTAATATCAGCATATCTCATCTTACATGCTGATTTTTAAACTGTTAAAGAGAGAATCCTATTATACAGATTTCTATTTCTCAATTTAAATGAATAGTTTGGGGAAACAGTAATTCGACAGAGCATTATTGAAGACTGGACTCAATAAACCAGCAGACAAACTTATCCAATGATTTCATGGACTCCAACCAACTACGATACTCCTTGCTATATCACAACTAATGTATTTTCTTATCATTTATGCATAATATTCATTTATTTGATTTTGTTTATTAGATAAATTTGCATTCCATTTCATAATGGAACATACAGTATATGTACAACTTTCTCTAGGCAAAACCCAATGTTTATGAGGGGAGAAAAGCAATATGGCATACTATATTTTATCATAAAGGACATCAATGAATGAGAGGATATATTTCAACCTCTTCTAATAGTTTACCTTTGGAATTTAAATAAGCTACCTCTATTAGCTCTCATCTGTCTCTTTTTCATTCCCTTTTTCTCTCTTCTCTCTCCCTCCCTCTGTCCCCCTCCCTTTCCATTTTCATAGGTTGCCAAAATAGGAGAGGAGTGTTTAAAAAAATTCTTTCCAAAGCCCACCAAATATGTATTTAACCATGTCATCTATGTATATTCAATTCAGAAATAAGCTACCTAATGATCAATGGGATCTGCTTCTACTAAGTCTGTTAAGGCTTAGATATCTCCTGTAAATCTCCCAACTATTGTGCTGTTGTTTTTTTGTTTTAATACCTGTAATACCTGTGTCTGTAAGCATACTAGAATGATCACAAATTCAATCCATAAGAATAGCATAAGCATCTCATTTTAGCCACATCTAAAATACCACAAGCTTAACAGTCAAATATATCCTTTTCCTTAGTCTCGATTTTTCATATGGATTCCCCAATCTTTTAAAGCGAGGAGGACGTTTGACATTTAACAAGCATGGTATACTACTAAACAAAAATGGCAATTGTACATGCAAGGATGGGAAAGAGTTACAACCACTCATTCAGTGACCATTCAAAGTTACAATGATACTGAATGAAAGGGACTTATGACTGGTCCTGAGAATCTGGGCCATTACTTTGTCCTTGCAGTCAGTCATCATGATCCAAACAATCAGTGCCAGGCTTGCAATTATGGGGTCACAGCGAACTTCAGTTATATTATTGCAATTTCCAACATTCCCTGCTGACTTCCCACAAGCAAAGTCAATGGGGAAGCCAGCAGAAAGTCAGAAGCCATTCCTGATCTCACAATCTTCTTACTCAGTTATGCTCCATATACATTCTCATTGCACCCTCCATAGCATTCTTGCACCTGACTGTGCTCCATAATACCTGTCTGCACACAATTCTGCACCCCCACAGTATCCCACAATACCCTCCACAGCACCCTTACTCCCACAAGCCTGCTTGCCTAGGACTATTTCCTCTTCCTACTTAGCAACCCATGTGATTCCAGGGTTATGATAGCAACTGGGACTACCAGAATTGCCATCTCTAAATGATGTGGTCATGGAACACTGCATTTTACAACTGTGTCACATAGCAACAGAAATCCCAGTAGTAATTTTCATTGTAACCTGAGATCTACCTGTATTTACAAAATGGTTGCCCCAATGTGTTTTGGGGATTAGACAGCACTTTTACAAAGGTAGCACAGGCAGCATATCCCATTTTTATTTCCTAACTGTGGTGTCCATGTAGAATCTAAGAGTGCATTTTGGAAAGAAACATGATTCCGAAGACTGGGGCACTCCTTTCCAGCATGCCTGTTTGCTTTATCATTTTGTTTGGCATTATAAAGAAGGTATCTGTAGACAAATTAAATATCACAATGCCATGCAGGTTTCCCTGAAGTAACCTATCACAATCTGATTGAGTTGAATCTCCTCTGCCAGAATCTCTTTTGGGTCAATGCACAGGCAGAAATCCAACAAACCACATAAAGTTCACTGATTTGTTCTCAGTTGTGGTTAATTTACAGAGAAAGTCAATTTTTGTGTAGATGTCTGGTGCTGCTTTTGGGTGGTTCACAGCCCCAGAGAACAACCTAGGGTGGCAATTTGCTGTTCCCATTTCTAATGCAGTCACCATGCAGAAGAAATAAAAAATGTTGCTATGTATTGCTGCATCAAAGCAATCTTAGGACAAAGCTCCTTTATAATGTTATTGAAACGTAAAGAAATCAAGTGTTGGAGAAACACGGACCAATTCATCTCTTTGCAGGGGTAACTACAGGGAACTTGAATATTTTACCACACCCTGAAGACCCCTCTGATCTGCATTTTATATCATTCATGTTCTAGAACTATCCTGCCCCATTCAGTAAGGAATATTTAAATACTCTGTCTCATTTAGATAAACATAGTGCACAAATGTTAAGCAAGAGCTTAAAAAGATATGAAACCATTATACATATCTCTTCACCTGCTATTCACCCTATACAAAGACAAAAATTTCATTTCAAGCAGCCTACTTTCAAGCCTGGTGACATTCCCTGATTCTCCTAGGAGTAACACCAAATAACACTGTTCTCTTGTTTATCTATTCACTTGTTTAAAATTTAAAAGTGCCTCTTTGATACAGTTTCTGAAAAGTTACTGATGTATTTTTAAAGTGTGCAGGGCGACCTGCTTGCTTTTCAAGAATAATGTTTTCAGATTTAGTCAGTTCCATCCTCATATTATTTATTATATATTGTTAAATATTTATTTGGCCACCTTTTTGCTGTACTTGCCTGTGGGGAATCAGTGAGTGCTTTTAGTTTCACAACAATCCTGTTAAGCAGGTTAGACTAAGAGACAAACTGAAGTGATCACGGGCCTTTTACTTCTGTGCATGGATTTGTCTTTGGTTATTCTAGTTTTAAGACCAGCAAGGTGTTCATATACCCCACTGGCTTTCTATGTCAGCATATCTGTCCTACTTTCTGATGATATTATTTTAGTGACCAAAACTTGTATGTTAAAAAATCTTCATTTTTGCATCGTTTTTAATGGTTCTTTTTATTCCAAATTCCTAAACCCAAACTTCAAACAAGGAAGTGAAAGAGTGTTTGATTATTTCAAAGCTCTCTTCTTTGCAGAGGACAATCTGGTCAAGGGACTTTAGTAAAGTGCTCTCTCTTGTGCAGCTAGCAATACTTTCCAGCTATAGAAAATGTGACATTTTCAAAAAACCAATTAATAATACATTAGCAAACCTATCTCAATATTCATAAAATGAATGTTACAATCCTTTATAATTTGATGGAATTTTGTTCTCACAAAAAAAATGGATGAAAAGCAGGAGGTAGGAACTATTTTAATGGAATTCCATACTAACTTCATTAATATTTAATTGCACTTGGGAGGACAAATAGCATATTATGGGAGATATGAACTGTGCAGGCATGAATTGTACTGACATGTTTATTTGTAGTTTGTTAGTTACCCAAAAGGCTATTTTCCCAGAATGTTGCACCTCAAACTTCTTCGAATGCTTAAAACAATATATGTAAAATAATATCAAAATACAACAAAAAGGAGGTAATCTGGAAGCCAGAACTAGAAGAGAGAAAACATAAATGCCTGCCAGAGTCATAAAACCTGACTCCAAAGAACCAAATAACCTAACGGTAAAATGAAAACATTCAACAACAGTATTTGCATCTTTCTAGTATTTAAATGAGATTAATATGTAGCAAAGATTAAGGTGAGATTTAGGAGTAGGTGTTAAAATCAGATTAAGGAGAACAGAAAATCTTGATCTGATGTTAAACATTTTCCTCAAATCTAAGTGAAAATCATGGTCTTATTTTATCTTTCTTTGTGTGTTACATTTTCCAAGATTCAGTTGAATACATTGTAAGAGATTGTACAAAATGAACCTGTACATTTGGAGGGTTTTCAAAGATAGGGTAGACTTACTCCCTGCTTTGGAGCTCAAATTACTTTGAAAATGATATGTCCCGTTGCTTAGCATGCAGTATTTGCTGGTTTTTTGTGTCTCTTTTTGAGGGTGAAGAGCAGCCTTGAAGAGGAGGAAATGGCTTAATTTCCTTTCCTAATTTTCATTTTTGTTGTAGCAATGTGTATGACAATGGGTTCCACCATAAATCTCCTCTAGGAAAAGCAACAATAATACATCTTCAATTGGCACCCAGAAATTGCAGTAGGACTAGAGTAGGTGAGGCAGGTATATTTGCAAAGTGGGAGAAAAAAAAGTCAAGGAAGTGTGCCTGATTTCTTTATATGTGTCTCACTTTTAAAAAAAAAAAAAGCTAGCTCCAATCACACCAATATGTCCAACATTTTGACTTATTTGACCATATACTTAAGACAGTCCTGTGGTGAGAGGCAAGAACAGAAGTACCAGCCAAGGCCAAAGGATTTAAATATCTAGCATTTAAAGTTCTAGGCAAAAAAGTTCTAGGCAAGAACTTTAACACTAGTAAAGGTAAAGGTAAAGGTTCCCCCGCACATGCGTGCTAGTCGTTTCCAACTCTAGGGGCCGGTGCTCATCTCCGTTTCAAAGCCGAAGAGCCAGCGCTTGTCCGAAGACGTCTCCGTGGTCATGTGGCTGGCATGACTAGACACCAAAGGCGCACGGAACGCTGTTACCTTCCCACCGTAGTGGTCCCTATTTTTCTACTTGCATTTTTACATGCTTTTGAACTGCTAGGTTGGCAGAAGCTGGAACGAGTAACAGGCGCTCACTCTGTTACACGGCACTCGGGATTCGACCCGCCAAACTGCCGACCTTCTGATCGACAAGCTCAGCGTCCTAACCCACTGAGCCACCGCGTCCCTTTACTTTAACACTAATCCCTCACAAATTCCTCTCACCAGACCCCATTTTTCAGTTTCTGTGAGAGTAAATGAGCAAAAAGTATTTTTCTAAAAAAAAAAGTCCTGAAATTGGAAAGTCACCATAAAACTCTGGTTAAAATCTCACACAGTTAATCACAAAATTGTACTCTCTCTTCTTGTCTGCTCATACTCCTTGAAAAGGGGATGGAGATGGGTCTTCATGTGAAAAGTGTGAAAGAAAAAAAAATATCAAACATTGGTCTCAGTAGACATACTGCTAGTAATAGCTTTACAGGAACTTCACTTTGGTTCTGGGGTCTCCTGCCATAAAACCTTCGAAGTAACCTTTCTAATGGTGAATTCAAGGTCCAAACAAATCCAATGCTCCAATTTTTAATGATGGATTTATGCCATGTTTCCTTGTCCTTTCTCAGCCTCCTCTGTGGTCCTTAAACTTATGGTAGTCCTAAACTTATTCTTTGAACTTATGATTCAAAAAGCCATAAATTCTGCTAGACAGGAAATAACATTTGGGACTGATCATGAGAACTATGCAGAAATGCATCTAAGTAACTGGTCCAACTACTTCTTTTGGAAATGTGGTCAAGAGTCAGGAAAAGCTCTTTGCCTGGAAAGCAATACACTCCTGCATTAGTTCCTCTGGGAGCTGAACTATCTCAGATGTTTCACATCCTTCAAGGATGATTGGCCATTGTTATTTAGCTTAATACCATTTTTAATTCTAATTCTAATTCCTGTGCTTTGAACCTCAATTGGAAAACAATTCATTAAAGAAAAGAAGAAAAGCTATTATGGTTTATTTTATGAATGAACTGGTATACAAGATACTTTTACCAGCAATATTTTCTGCTCTGGATGCCAATAAATCTCAAAGACTTCACTATGATACCTTGTGGGAACTAAACTTAGTCTAAGATCAATACACTTTGAAGTCTATACCTTGGATCAATAGCTCAGTTGGAAGGTACATGCTTTGCATGTGGAAGATCCTTAGTTCAATCATTGGCATTTCTAGGTGAAAAGAAGCAGGGCTAGGATGTTGTTGACTGAGAAGAAAATGCTCTGGTAAGGGAAAAGATAAGTTTGTTGCAGAGAAAGAAACTGGGCAGAAAGACCTTTCCACTGTTTTTGAATAAGAGGCATCTTATTTATCCACTCTCTGAATTATTTTAATTGAAACTGTTCTTTTTAGGAATGAATATATAATGATTAAGAAATTATGTTTATGCCTTCTTTCCTATACAACCCCCCCCCCAATCTCTTTTTCTGTTCCTTTTCATACCATTTATACTGTAAATCTCCAAAGGAAATATTTGTTTAACTTAAATCAATGAAGAGTTGAACAGTTCTTAAATAAATAATAGCAATGTATCTACTCTTCACAGCACATGTTATCATGATTTGGTTTGTCATAACCTGCAACATACTGCAGAAACATGGGGATGTGTCTTATGTTGCATTGGATTATTAGACTTCTGAGTTGAGTTACAGGGACTTTCAATGTCTTCAGGCAGTCCTATCCAGAGATGCCCAGAAATAGGTTTTCACATAGAAAGTATTTCTTAATAAGTGAACTATGGTCAATCTCCCATATCTATACTCCTAAAAATACAAAACAACTTTAATATATTTATATGTTACCCTTTCTTCATGGAACACAAATTAAGCATAAAACTTATAAAAACAATGTGTGGTATGTTTCACTGAAAAATTGTGACAGTCTAATGGAGTGTATGGCTGAATAGAAATTTGAATATGTATTTTCCACACCTTTACCTGTAATTCTACTCATGACATATAGTACATACACATCTTCTTATATATATTTTTCTTCAAAATTTCATAGCTATCAAAAAATCAGGCAATGCATCCAATATGTGGTGGTGGCATTTTTTTACAGTGGGATTGCCATAAGCAAAACAGCATAAACTTGTCTAGACATCAGTGTAGCATTGCTTGTTTGTTTCCCCAAGGATTTGAGAGTAACAGTCAAAGGAGTTGGCAAGGACCAATAGAGTCACTTTACTAACTAGCTACAGTGGGTAGGGATAATGGGCTGAATAAAAACAAAGCAATAACGACTGAGGGAAAAAATGATGGAAAGAAAAAGTTCCTGTAATGCAAAGACAAAGACAAAATCAAGGCTCTACCAGGATTTATTTTAGCCCACCTTTTTTGTAGAAAGCTAGAGCGGTACCAAATTTCCTGTTGCAATGGTGTCCATAACAGTTTTGCTATTACAACAATGGACAGAGCAATTTCTTTCTGCCAGAGATTGGGCATATGGCTATGTGTATGTATGTTTCTTTACACACCAAGTAGGAGTGACAACAAATGCTTTAAAAGCCTAATTGTCCCAAATATTGTTCTATTCTAGACTATATATGGTAGTAGCAGTGGGTGCAACTACAAATAAGAAAAGTGATGGAAGCTGTTACCCATCAATGGAAAATATTTTGCACAAATTTCTTCTTCTAAGGTAGTGATAAAAAGGTTCATTTTAATAATGCTAAAAAAATCTCCTGGGAAAGATTGGCCAATCCCAGGGCGAAAGAAAATAAGAAAAGAAGCTTTCTTGTTAAGGGTATTCAGAAGCACTTTGCTACTGTCTCATTCTTAGTGCTGAAAGAAAGTGACTGGCCCAAGGTAACCCAGCTAGCTTTGTCCCTAAGGTGGGGCTTCAACTCAGGGTGTTCCAATTTTTAGCCAGATGGTATAATCACTACACCAAGCTGACTTTTGGACAACATATAAAACCTATTAAATATAAAAATAGTGACCAGAAAGACTTGTAATGATCTTTACTAGACTGTCATAATTGTATTATCCCAAATTACTGTCAATTGATGGATGGATTGATTGATTGATTATATGCTATAGGTCAGTGAGGATTCTTAGAAACCGCATAGGTTTAGAGAGAATAATTCTCTCTAAATAATTCTCTGAGTCAAGGGCCAGATTTTGGTGTAATTTATTAACAGCATTAACATATTTCCATAATTGAAAAATATCCTTAGAATAATTCCAACACCCCATCTCCTCAGTGGCAAAGGAAGGTATATTGTGCTAAACAACTTGCTGAGTAATGGAAAAATGTAATTTTTTTATTCACTTCTTCCCTGCCTCTCACACCCCATAGTCATGCACATATATCTGATTTCACATGTTTCTAAACTGAAGACAAAAAGAACCGAAATTGTTATTTCTGCTTGATTCAGTGTCTAAAACTAGAGCAAGGTAAGTACCCTGCATATTAATTGAGAGTCAGGCCAAATTAACAAATGGTATGCATACCCTTTTGGCCTCTCTTTCTCACTTGCACAGAAGAGGCATTACAAATTTTGCTGTTTTGACATGAGACTCATCACTTCAGGCCTTTTCATTCTGACCTTGATCACCTACAGTTCTCTTGTCTTTTTTGCCTGAGCTGGTCCTGGAGCCAGCTCTATAAAGTCTTGAGAGGTGCCGAGAAACATTTGAAGCATTTCTCTGCTCAGAGATGGGGTGTGTACATGCTTTTCACTATTGTAAAAAAAAACCTAGGATTGCTCAGCTAAAGGAAATATGGCATGGAAATAGAGCACTATCTGTTTTTACAAAAGACTAGTGTTGCAACACTATCTGATTACCTATCTTCTATTTCATACACACGCACACACAGAGACACATATCCACTGAGTTTTAGTTTACAGTACTGTTTATTACAGGAATTCTGAATATTTTCCACCCTTTTCCCACTAGCATTCTCATTCTCTCTCTCTCTCTCTCTCTCTCTCTCTCTCTCTCTCTCTCTCTCTCTCTCTCTCTCTCTCTCCAGCAGTTCAGTTCAGCAACTAAGAAAAGATCTTTGACAGCCTCTCTATGTGTGACTGTGCATGCACAAAGAGAGATATACCTATATAACCTGAACTGTCAAAATAATCTGAGGTCAAAAGCAAAGCTGGATCAGTGTTAAAGCATATGCTAAACACTGAGGGCTATATTTCATGCCTCCCTTCCTCTTCCCAGGTAAGAAATGCTTTTCTCAACTGAGAGAAGAGAAAGCTGAACAATGTAAAGGGAGAGAAAAAATCTCCTTCATGAAAAGGGGAAACACAAATGAAAGTAATATGACTTCTGGAAAAAAATATAGGAATAAATTAAAGAGAAACAAGTGACTCCATGCAAATAAGACTTGCTAGTATAATTTATTGATGAGAATATTTCTGTTTGGGGTTTTTTTGGCTTCCGGTTTGCGCGCACGGTGCTTTCAGACATGCAAAGAGAGCTCCCTCCCTGCCGTCCGATCTTTCTTCATTGGAGGACCCTGAAAAGGGTCGAAAGTTGCCCTGGAGGGGTGACCACCGCAAGGAGGCTCTCCTGTGATCGTGGAAGAGCAGCAGACCTCTGCTTGAATCCAGAGCAGTTCCTTTCGGCCTGAAGAAGAAGAGACCGGCCATCAACATGGCCGATCATTAAGCCGTTCCCTGCCGAAAGCCAAAAGCACCATCTAGCACAACGAAGCAATCTTGAGGACTTGGGTGAGACCTTTCCTTTCTTATCCCCCTAAATGCCTGCCTGTGGGACTTTTCTGAAAATTTTCTCCCCCTCCCCCTTTTTCAAAAAAACAGCTTTTGTATACTTGGGGGAATAACATTTTAAGCCTTAAAGTGAAAAAAAAACACCATCTGATTAAGCAAAGAAACTAAGTAATCTCATTCCTACCTATTAAAAAGCTCATATTTTTGTGGGGATCTACTACCCTATTTTCTGTTTAAGAGGTGAACTAAGGAAAAAAGAATGGACTAATTATATAAAAACTTTATATTAATTTGGGGAAAAAAAGAATTTTACAACTTATTCTATATGCTACTGATGACATCCTGTGGCTAAACCTGGAATTGCAAGTAAACCTTTTCCTTATTCTGACAGCTGACTGAATAACAGAGTTGTCCTTGACATTATCTTCAAAGACTAGTGTGGGAACACCTGGCATTGAAAACAACTTTTAGGAGCATTGGAGGTGGAAAATTACTGACTTCTATTAAAATAGCCTCCATGGAAGACTTAGCTGTAAACACCAATGAAATGGATGACTATATCCCACCACTTAAATTGATATTGGACACAAACTTGGCTATAACTGAGCAAATTAAAGCCAAATTGCAGGATAAACCTGACAACTCAAAGCCACCAGACCAAACTGTGACCTTAAATGATGAACTGACAACCCAAAAACAAATAGAAGAACGGGAAATTAACACTGAAATAAGAGACTTTAAAGAGCAACAAATGCAGCCTACAGAGAACTTTGAAGTCCAAACTCCAACTTTAACTACAAAACTTACAGTTCAAAAATCAACAACACCCGAAAAAAGCAACATTAAGAGCGAAGATATCAAAGGCCTTCAAATACAGTATGTTGAGGATTCAGCTAATCAAACGATAACAACATTAGCTACTATGTTCTACCTAACCCAGATGGAAATGGAACAAGAATTATATCAAACATCAAAAACTGAGCTATTAAAGCAATATATCAATGATTATAAAGGGGACACCAGCTTGGCAAAACTGTCATTTGGATGGTCTCCGTGGATGCAAATAAGAGGTGGAGGAAGAAAGGGAGACACATTTGAGAATTTAAAGACACTAAGATGGAAGCCTGATAGGCACAAAAGGAAGGCGAGAGTTAGATTTAAAGATTTAGACTTGTCTTTTTGGGGGGGATTTGTAAGGACAGAATTTAAAAAATCTTTTTTGATAGACTAAGGGGAATCTTTAAAAAAATAATAAACTGATTTCATATTTAGGTTTTAGATTTTTAAAGGAAAACAAAATTAAGCTTTTAGAATAAAACTTTGAATTATACTATAGAATTTAGAATCTTATAATATAAGATAGTATTTTAATAAGTGTTGAATGGTTAAGACAAAATATCTTTTCTAACAATTGGTGATTTGTTAAGATGAAAACTAGAATTTACTGTTAAATCATAAGAATGATTTGTAATGAACAATGTAAGTTTTGTAGACAAGAGAATTATTCTTTACTGAAATAGGGAATTGTAGGTTACCCAAAAAGTAAGCTTCCTTCTGTATATTATAGGCCACTTTAGAGTATTTTATTGCAATTAGGTAAAACTTAAAACAGGATTTTCATATGTATTAGTCTAATTACATTGAAAACTTTCTTAATTGATTAGGTCATATCTAGAAATGTATTAACTTGATCACTTTGACTATGTGAAAACTAAGGGAATCAGAGAGGGAATCTTTATTGATGCAACCTGAACTATTTACAAACAACTTGTTATTTGTTACTTTTCACTACCCAACCACCATATTGCTTCACAAATACATGTATATGTAAATGTTGAAAAACCAATAAAACTTGAATGTTAAAAAAAAGAAAAGAATATTTCTGTTTTTTAATTGTAAGTTAAAGAGAAAGTATCCCACAAGACCTGCTTTTCATGTTTCTTCAGTGAAACAGTGCTTCTAGTTTTGAAACACTCACTAGTTTCAAAACACTCACTAGAAACACTTACCAGTTAGAATATTAGGAATTAGGAATATTAGGAACCACTTAATTTGAAACCTTTGAAAGGCATATCACAATATCTGTAGACTACACTTGATTTAATGCTAGCTATTGCAGCCTATCAACTTGCCTTTGGGATTGTTAGTGAAGGTTTTAAAATGTTGAAGGATGACCGTAATCTAAATTTAGTGATGGAAACAATTTGCAGATAATAATGATGTCAGACATAGTATCCAGGTTCCAATGCAGAGACTTTGCCAAGAGCCAGTATCAAATATTATGACAGCTTTTAGCCACAAACATTAGGTAGTCACTCATTTAAAAAAAAATCAGTGATCCAGACTGCTGAGTTCACAAGACTGGGTTTACTGCTTCTCTTGTTTTAATTAGACCTACACCCCAAAAGAAAAATGCACTGATGATGTGGCATCATGGTGGAATTCTGATGGAGGCCCTGGTAATCCAGCTAATACCAAAGGAGGGAAAGGAAATTAAAGGAAGACTCTGATTTAGCATTAGTGGTTCAAGGACTTGCTGGGGCTGAAGAAGCTCCTCTGCTGGTGCCAGGCTGACCCAGTGCCTCTTGCCCCTCTTTCTACGAGCGCTAAGGGTCCTTTGCTCAAAATTTCCTATTGTTTGTTTCGTGCTCGCTCTCTGACACTTTTTTGTAATAAGTGGGAGTCCAACTTTATTTCTAAATTTCTATTCTAAGCATAGGTGTTCCAGGCCTAATGGTGCTATACCTTTCATCTTTATTTTCCACCTCTTTTAAATAAATGCTAAAACAAATATATCCTTCTTTTCTGCTTCCAGTAAACTGTCCTGCATGGCACATCAATGATTGAGGAGCATTATTTTTAAACTTAGATAATTCAAAATGAAATGTTTTGATGCAAAAAGCTAGTGGGAAGGTTATAAAAGAGCATTAATAACATAAGTATCTCAGAAATGGCTCCCACTGAAATTTCAAGTTTTGATGGGTGTTTAAAGGGGAGAAATAAACCTACTTAGAAATTTTAGCTGGTTAATAAAATAGATTTTGCTGCACACTGTCCCACTGAACTAAAAGGATTTACATTTAAGTAGGCCTACATAGGACCATTCTCTTGGTTAGTTAATAGACTGATTGGTTTCATTTACATATGAATAAAATAGTTTTGAAGAAGAAAAGGCAAGCTGTGTTTTATACAATAAAAAAGTGGATCACAGCAGGAAACATCTTAAGAAAAAAAGATGACCACCTATATGATAAAGAAGGAGAAACCTTCTTTAAGATGATATCTGTCCCATCCTGTTTCTCCTAGGGAAAAAACTGTAGCTCAGTGCAGGGACATGAGTTCAATCCTTAGTATCTGTAGCTGAAAAGATTGGATAATAAGGGATGGGAAGACCTTTTGTCAGAGTCTCTAAAAAGCCCCTGTCAATCAGAGCAGACAACATGGAGCTAAGTTGGAGAAATACTCTAAATATAGCCAGGAAGCATGTGCATCTCAGGGTAGAATGTAATAATGTAAGAGTGTGTAACAAGGTTGCATAGATGGTGTACTTACTACATTTACCTGAAAAGCAAAAGATACTAAAGGTAAAATTATTCTTCCCTCCCTCTCCTTTCTTCACATTCTCCAAAAGCAAGATTAGGAAGGGGGGGGGGGGAAATCCTCATCCACCATCATTACTCTCAGTAGATCGATGACAATGCTCTTAATTTAAAGAGAAATTATCAGGTGGGGGCAGCCTTGTCTTTCAGATAAATATTGACAGAATTGAGAAGGGATGAGTCTTCAATGGGCAGGGTGATGTGGAAAGTGGATGGGGCTACGTTGCACACACACATAGGCTAGCTGTGAATTTCTTTCACCCTGCCCCCACTGTTGGAAATGTTCAGAAGATTTTATTTCCATTTTTAACTGTGCAGTTTTTTGTGCATTTCCAGCCAAACTGATGGAAACCCACGCTTCTGATTTACAGGAATTGCGCATTAGAATTCCATAGGAGTGCTGGAAAGTAAATGGAGAGAACACTGTAGTGTGTGTGTATGTGTGTGTGTGTGTGTGTTTGTAGGATATATTGATTTTCACAAATGTATCCTATATAATATAGCCATTATTTCCTAAAAATATGTTATTGAGTGATATGGAATCATCTAGAACCACATGGGTTACCATACACACGGAATGGAAATAATGAGATGGTTTCCACTGAGTAAATTACTGTACTTTCTATTGCCACAAAACTACTATTGGATATAATGCAACATTTAACAAATCTATTGTCTGGTAAACTGAAGAATCCATCAAAGGATTTTTAAATGTCTGATTTAACCAATGAATTTATTGAATTGTTACATTGGTGCTATCACCAGAAAATTCTTTCACCAAAATGCATAAGGAAGAATGACAGAAGGAAGAAAGAGCAGATATTTTCAGAGAGCCCATATCTAAATTCAACATTTTGAACATTCAGTACAATCTCCTACTTATGACTTTGTGCACATCTTCATTTCAATATTACTTAACTAATGACATCTTCCATGAATAAGAAATTGGTAATTTATGACACTAGAGAATTGTGAAGAGTATTGTAATATATGAAAAACCTTTCTCCCTTCATTCTACAAGTCCTACTGAGCATCCCTATGGAACAAATGTAGCCCTTCCTTCCAGCATCAAGAATCTGTTCTTTGAGTTGATGAGGCCACTAATAGAAAATGGTACTTAGAGCATGAGAAAATATGGTACAATCTGACCTTATAAAATGGCATATTAATACAAGTAAAAAAGGAATGATCTTACTAATTTAGAATAATATATGAATGTTATTCAAATATAACATTCTGCAAAACCTAACCTTGACATTTCCCTTTTCTCTGTTAGCAAACCTGGGGAAACTTGCCCATTATCTAAGATAATATTAGCTCTAAATGACATGTCAAAGAGATTCTCATTCTAGTACTATGCATTAAATTCACACCAGGATACACTCCATTTGAATATATTGCAATCTGTTCCCTTACTACAAAATTTAAAATGAATAGAAAATCAGGTAGAGTAAAATTCATTGATAAGGTAACACATTTTTGCTAAAGGAAAGTCCCAGTTAAATAAGCACATATTCAAATCACAAACCAAAGTCATATGCGGATATAAAGAGTGACATTTATCGACATTAACTAAGAAGGTTAAATGTTGTGATTAACTGTCACAGTTATTCCATGGCATATATAAGAAAAAACTCAGTGGGAAGTGTTGGGAAGACAACGGAAACAGGTTGAAAGCTTTCAAACACAGAGATTAATACTGAAAATATGAGGCTTTACTGAATTAATGTCCATTCTGCATAGCAAACCAAACAGGGTTTCAAAAGAACAAGTTTGCAATATTTTTAACAAATACCCATGAAAGCAACTAATCTTCTAACGGAATATCATTACAGGTGCCACAATGGCACATATAACAGATTTGGGTTGTATTTTGAATGGTTTTATTAATTCCTTTGGAGCATAATTTGCAAAAGAATTATTCATCCTCCCAGCACATGAATTCCAGGAACAATTCACAGTACATCTCAAAAATATTTTCAAAGAGTACACTAAGAATACAACAAAATTGTTTCTCCAGTCTACATTTGAAAGCTTGTCAGCATGCAGCATTAAGGGCTTTAATCCCAGGCTTTAAATAATTTAGATAACATTTGATTACTTTTTTGCTAAAATGTCAACTTCTGTAAAATCTTAGGAACACGGTCTTGAGACGACAAGAAAGAAAGGGGAGAGAGAGAGAAGGAATGGGGAGAAGGATCTAGAAAACATTTGTCCACTGCAATCACTGAAAGAAATGGTTTTTAAATGGTACGAATCTTGAGCTTCCAATGGGAACTGTGAAAATCCTACAGGAGTGTCACTGAGGTTATTCTTGTCTTCATCTGCTAGAGCTGATGAATAGGGCTTTTATAATTCAGAAAATTTTAAACCTGATTACCCAAAGGAATCATATGGAGAAAAGGGAAGACTCTTTCCAATCTTGTTTGTTTCTATACTTGACTTATATGGTTGCCCATATTATGTATCATGACCCTGGGCAGATAAAAAACAGCCATAAAACATTAAAAATCAAAACCATCACAAAGGCTTCCAATGCCCCCTCCCCCAAAAAAGAAAAAAACATCACCACTTCCTACATATTAATATACAACTTGATCAGGCTCCAAATCCTTCATACTTAAAACAAAAATAAATAAAGACAAATTCCCTCTCTATACTTTGGGGAGTTATTGTTGATGTTAATATCTATGGGGAAGGGAGAGAAAGAGAGAAACAGAAAATAACCAAGTATTCAATATTTGCAATGATAAACAAACACATTATTTCAGGGACACTTTATGCTTTTGTACTTTTAACATGAGCTGTACATTTTGAAACTAATTCTCTATAAATACATAAGCCAAACCAACTAATCAACAATGAAAAGCTTGATTCTGATGAAATGAAACAGGCAGTGGCATTCTATGTATGTTCATTTGGATGTAAGTTACTCTGAGCTTAGTGTAACTCACACCTAAGTTACTCTGAGCTTAGTGTAACTCATATCTAAGCATATCTAAGAATGCAGCCATTCAACCTCTTCTTATATATATTTGGTCAGAAATAAATTGCATCTTATTAAATGGAGATTACACCCAAATAAATACAATGATGCCTGCAGATTTAGTCATTTCTTTTAAACAAAATTCAGTAAAATTTGCTTGTAATTTGGGGGGGGGGGAGAGAAGCAATACTGCATTTGTAATCTTTTAAAAGGGAAAGACAGTTTCTCAGGAGTTCATATACAGGAATATCCAACAGATTATTTCACATACGGCACCAAAAATACAAAGCCATATAGACAAATATATTCCTAGCTCTTTGGGGAAAATCAGTAGCTCTTTTATCGTAAATTAGATCTGAAATCAAGAAAACCACACATAGAAACAACCACTTATTTAGTTCTAAAGCTTCACTCTAACCATTTGCTTATAATTTCATCATATTTCTCCCAATACAAATAATCTTGTTCACCCTTTCATAGACAATCCTTTCAATCCTTTCATAGACAATAGCAAGTACACTAGTTAAAACTTGGTAAAGAAACATCAGCTTCTTCCAGTTAATATATTCAACAACCTTTAATCCCATTAGGAAAGGAAAAAAATCCTCATATAATTTCAGGAGTGATATCTCATCCATCAACTCAAAAGCCCGCAGCTCCAAGTCTGAATTTCCTTCTACTCCCAGGAAGGGGGGGGGGCCTTCAGCCTCTCCTAAGTTGAGAAACAGAAACCAGTATGTGCTTCCAATACCCATTTTGGTTTCCAGCCAGGCTCAGCATTTGAACAAAAGCTGTCCTTACTTTCAAGAAAGTTTCCATCGTCTTCAGAGCCAAGGAAAGGAGAGAAGGCCTGAGACAGGGGGAGCCGAGTCCAGTTGTCCTGTGGTCTGATTTGGAAGTTTTGGAGGGATAAATAGGGGGAGGGGAATGGGAAACTTGGGCCCAAAGTGCCAATGGCTGGGCTTGCTTTCAATAAGGCTTGTTTGGGGTTCTGTCTCTCTCTTTCTCTGTATGAATATGTGCCCCCCCTTCTTTTATTTTTTTTTGTTTCCAAAGGAGGCCTCTGGTCAGTGCTGATTAATAAGCATTCCCCCCCCAACCATCTTGTGAGATGCTGAATAATAGAAGATGGCCAGTGACCCAGCAAAGCCTTAAACCCCATGCTACTTTATTGTGGCAAGCTGAGAAATAGGGCTTTAGGACAGAGACCCCAAGCACTGACCCACAGGCATCCTGCAGATTGCCTATTCATTCCTTCAGCTTCCCAGTCGCCCATTGTTTGCCAAACAACAACAGAGATTTCACACAGAATAGGAAAAGCCCCCTTTCACGTCCCAGCCTGCAAAAGGAACTTTGGCCACAGCAATCCTTAATGTGGTTCCTCCCCCCACTCCTTTTCCCCTTTTTTTAATGGCTGCTAGCCTGGATTTTCTAGAAATGCATTCAAATTTAGAAAATCCCCATCCATTGGCATCTCTCAGACTTTCTGAATTAAATCAGAAAGAACCGTATTGTTGTGCCTTTCCAGATCAAAAATGTGTTGCTGCTTCTGCTGATACCCTCACAAAAGAGTTTTGAAGACCAGGATCTGCAATGACAGAGAGTGGAGAACACACAGCATCTCAGTTCTTGTCTCCAATCAGGCCATTTCCTAAAGCCAGTATTAGTTCTGATGAGCAAGTGCTGTTTTAAAAAAATACTTTAAAAAGTTTAACTTTATACCTCTCTTGCCTTAGCTAAACTTGTTTTTTTCCCTTTCCTACAAATGGATGGGATGGGATGGGATGAAATAGGATAGGATAGGAACATTGCTACACATCAAGATAAGAGTACTATCATTTACTTTAGGTTATACTAACTTCAGCATTATTTATTGAAAAATAAATCAGAGCTACGACTTAGTAATTTTCATTTATTCTATGGATCTGAATGTCATTTTATTTGGATAGGAGTGCCTGTGATGGGGCTGGCCTTTATACTATTAAGCCTAAGAAAGACAATGTTAAGCTCCAGTGTTTAATCAGAGGAGATGTAATACATTTTTCACGGAGACAGGATGAAGATTTACAGCTTGCTTGGTGTTGTGGGTCTAAAGTTATCCTTTTCCAGTTGTGAGCCCTCCTAATGGGTTGGACTACAACTCCTAGCCAGTATAGCCAATATTCTTGGATGTGTAGTACAGTACATCAGAACTAGAGGAAGATGCTGCCCATAATTATTCAGAGACTAGGAATGAAGCCAAGAAAAGTCAATAAACTTGATTTGCCAGAAGATGTGCACCACTGCAGCCTTTTCCAATATGGCATTCTTGCAACGTATTAGTCTACAAGTCTCCTCTTCTATGTTAAGAGCACTGAGCCCAAATTAACATGGAAGTCACCAATTAGATAATCAGTAACTCCTACTAATATAAGCATGTGTACTATAGGCATGTACTGGCTGGCCTTCTCCTTCTCATTGGACTATGATAATTCTATTTTATTCTGTTCATTCTGATTCATACCTGAATAACCTGAGGCTCATTTGAACATAGACAGAATTGATGATGTAAGACAGGGTAGGGTATATAATACAATTTGCATGTACATTTTTCCCCATGAATATTTCTTCTGCTGAACACTTCTTCCATTTCCCAGCACTGCTTTTAAAATTTCACCTCAATTATTTATATAAATCCTTTTGGCATATATCTGAAGTCGTGACACACAGCTGAAAAAGTGGCCTGGGAAAGAGGACAAGGTGATTCAGAATTTCAGTTTGGCAAGAGAATGGGAAGCGTGAGCACACACTTGAGAATGCAAAAAAAGAATCCGGTGAAAATATCAGCAGTAGAAACTATGTTGAGCTTAATGGGGATGTAAAGGATTGCAGCCTCAAGCACAAACTGAGCATTGTAAAAAGGCCAGAAGATTGGCAGAAATGTTCGTGGCAATAATAATTTTCTCGATGAAGTTAAGCACTGATTTTCTTAGAAAACCTGTTTTTTGGGCCCTACATGTGTTGCTACCATAATCAATATTATTACTGCTACTATTGCTCCTTGTCATTGGATTGGAAGAAGGCAGTGTCAAAGGAATTTATTCTAGGAACGATTCTTAGACATTATTTTACCGTTCCCATCTGAAAGGCATCTTCCAAGCAAATGCAGTACCTCAATGATATTTTTATGTTTCAGATATAGGGAACCAAGTTTTTTTTTCCCAAATATCACCAGTCAGGTCTCTGGCCTGGAAGTTGCTTTGGGGACAACTAGATACAGACCCGACAATAGCCTGGTTCCTGGCATAATTTGTAAGCAGAGTTAGATGGGCCTGAGGGACAAAGAAATGGACATAATATCCCTCAAGCCCCCTTTCCACTGTGACAGTCCTGTCTAGCCTGGCAAGTGGATGGAAGCGGATGGCTGGAGATCCAGCACAAAGCCCCAAACTCTCTCTGAAGATGAGGAGGGCTACATTGTCTTCAAATGCAAAGAAGGAAAGGGAGGGGAGGGGGAGGGGAAGAAGTCCAGTGCTCTTGTTCCCCTCTTGGCTTGATATGCTAATGTCCCTTGTGACGACACAACAAAGAACACCTTGGGCTCCTAAAGCAGCCTTTCCCACCCTCTCTTGCTCATTTCCTTCTGGCCAGCGAATACAGCTACAGCGTTGGATAATCTTTGCTACATTTTCAAAACTGCCTGATCTGTTGATCAGGCTGGATCAGAGTTTCAAAAGGAGTGTGAGAACTACAGCGGATCAAGCCTATTGCTTGAGTCCATCCCCAAAAGGAGCTGGCAAGAATTCTTGCCTTATGAGGCAGTGGCGGGGAGGGTCGGTCCACCTCTTGCCTGGGGGGGGGGGCGGTTAGACTTTCATTGTCCCTTTTAGAAGTGCAGTTCCAATTTATGAAAACAGACCCGGGTCAGGGATTTTGAGAATCCACTGAAAACCGCAGCTAATTTTCCTAGCCTCGTTCACTCAGTCAGGTGTAATGGCCAACATCCCTGGAAGTGGACGAATAGATGGAGAGAAATTGTGCTACGGGACTCAAAAACGACCATTCTAAAAGGACTTATAGATTTTTACCATTACATGGTACCCTCGCCCTGCCTTAAAGCAAGACTGCTGGCATTATTCCGCCTTCGAGTGCTGCCTCTACCATTTGGAGCGAAAGGCGAAGAGGTAGCCTTTGAATGGCATTGGCTAGCGCTGGGGGTATTGGCAACAGTCTGGGAGTGGAAGAAGGACGTCCTCATCCGTTCCTGCCTCAGGAAGCGGTTGGTGACCCGCAGTTAGACCAGCAGAAAGTGTGGATCTTCCGAAAAGTTATGGGGGGTGGGGGGGAGGTGGGGGGCAGGGCGCAGACCGCCAGTTCAGATGGCTGGAAAATACGGGCGTCTCGTTTGTTTCGTATCTCCAGGGGAAGATTGTCATCAAGATTCCCCGCAATTCTCTCGCCCCCAAGCCAGGTTTTAGGCGGTAGTGAATTCGGATTTCTCTTTCTTCCGGCCACTTCCTTTTTCTCGGCGCAATTCACAGACGAAGGTCAAGGGATCTTGAGGCGACTTGTCCTTTCTTAGCCCCCGTCGCCGTTCCCTTTCGGGAGCTCGCTTTGGCAGGCATTGGCGAGGGTTTCATTCCGGAGTAAAAGAAGCGCCTAGAGTGTTCTTCCATCTTTGGTGGGAATCTCGGCCTTGCAGGGATTTCGGGTCATTTAAAAAAAAAAATCAAAGGTAGCGTGAGAAAGGCTACAACTGGAAGAATACGTGCCGAAGGGAGGAGGCGAGAACGATGAGGATTAGATCCCTTTATTTCCTTTGGGGTAATCCTGACTGCAGCTATGTCGGTCCCTTTAATCTCCTTCAGAGTCGGATTAGAACCCACTTAAACCAATCCCGCTGGAATCGGGAAGATGGTGAGGGCACCAAAGAAGCCCAAAGGGGAAACTTAAGGTAATCGGGACTTTTGAATCGTCCCTGTTCCGGGAGGACCTCTCTGCTTCCCTTATAGTCGTCTGCAAAGAGCCCGCGGCGTTCCTAAATCCTCGGGAAAGACGCTCCAGCGCTGCCCTTCGGCTGAAGACACCTCTGAGAGATTAGGTCTGTGCAGGGGAGGCGTAACGAAGGAGTTTGAGTAGGAAAACAAGGGGCGCTAGGGCGGCCAGTCCCCTTCCCGCCGTTCCCCGGCAGGCACTGCCCGTCGCTCCGATTTAGGAGACTTCACGGCACAGCAGCTGAGACGTTGTAGCATCTCGTCGCCTTGCCTGACAAGCGCTCCCAGCCCCAGAGACCGCAACCTCGCTCTAAGCAAGGCGGGCAGATCAGGGCGGCGGGCGGCGGGAGTTGGGAAGGTGGGGGGGGGGGACACTCAACCCAGCTCGCCATCCCTCAGCTGGCCCGGAGGAAGAGCCGGGCGGGCGGGAGACGAGCTGTGCAGTCAGGCGTTGGTACCTTTGGCTTTCTCTGGGTCGCGGGGGTTCGTGTGCGTGTGCAGGAAGGGGGCGGGGAGGAGGGGCGCGCGCGCTCCTGTGCCTCCCTGCAACCCGTTCCTTCAATCGCCGTTTTCCAGGTTCTTGACTGCAACGCACTTTTCCCTAAACGCCTGCGAGTTGTGATGAATAGCAAATTAAGAAAAAGGGGGTAGCTGCATGCTTTTCTAATGTGCTCTAGAACACTTTTTTTTTAAAAAAAGACTTTTCATTTCTATTCTTCCTTGAATACAGTAAAGCGTTTTTTGTTTTTTTTTAAAATGAAAGAGAGAGAAAAAAAAGGAACCCAAGCAAAGCAAAAGCAAAGCAAAACAGAGCTTCCTCGGTTAAAATATAGCAAGCCGGTAGAGATTGATTTGTGAGCTGGTGGATTCTAATAAATATAATTCCTTAAGCTCCCGCATTTGATTGAACCTTGTTTGCAACATACACGGCCTAAACCTCGATTCTGAAAAGTTTGCAATCCTTTGAGAGCGAAGCTGTTGCTTTTGGGGCACAAGCGGGAGGATAATCGCGGATTTTTCTCTGGGATAACCTTTGTGGGATTCGGCGGGGCCAGCGGAGGAGACGGAACTGAGCGCGCGCAGAAGGAGGGCTGCCGGCGCGCGCTTCCTCCTCCTCCTCCTCCTCCTCCCAGCGAATAATTTTTCCAACGCTGAAACTTGACGCGATACTTAAAGGGGGAGGGGCAGGGAATTCAGCCTGCCAAATAAATAAATATCCTTTAAAAAATCAAGACCTTGCCCCTCCCGCATTAAGGACAGGTGACAACCATGCAAATAGTTGGGAGGTAGACAAGGCAGGGGGATCGAGAAAGAGAAGGTGTGAGAGAGAGAGGGAGGGGGAGAGGGACAGGAGGGAGAGGGAGAGGGAGAGAGAGAGAGAGAAAGAGAGGGAGAGAGAGAGAGAGAGAGAGAGGGAGAGAGAGGGAGAGAGAGAGAGATGCTCTTTTGTGCTGCGGCCGTGGGCTTGCAAAGAGGTACCCAGATGCCTAAGGAAAGGGACGGAATGTTTCGCTCTGATTAGGATGCAGGCGGCGACCTGCCCTCTATTGGAAGAGAAGAGGAATGAGGGACGCCGAGCCGACGCGCGGGAGTGGAGGGAGGGAATGCGCAAGCGGGAGGCGGCCGCGGCAGAGATGCAGCTGCTGCTACAGCGCTCCCGGAGCAGGCGGGCAGGCTCGCACCGCCGCTTTTCGGCTGGATGTCAAGCAGCAAGTCCCAGGGAAGGTTCTCCGCCAGCACCAGCAGTCCGGCCGAGGCAAATCTTCAGCGCCGCCTGTAAGTACCACCGCGATCGCCTCCCAACTTGCTAGCGCTGGCTTCTGCGCGAGGGAGGGAGGGAGGGAGGGAGGGAAGGAAGGAAGGAAGGAAGGGTCCGGAGCCACCTAGTGTTCCGACCCTAGCCGGAGAGGCGGATACAAGGCGAGCAAGGGAGTCCCAAGCAGGGCTCGCCCTGATGGGAAGGTCAAGGTGTCTTGAAGGCTCCAGATCTGGAGGACTGGCGGAGCAGGAGAGGGCGAGGACGAAACTAGGAACCCGCCGTCTCTGGGCGGCTTCCGAGCGAGGCTTTTTCTGGGCCGGGTTCAAGGTGCGGCCGCGGAGGCGATCTGGGAGAGGGCCGGCGGGAGGCGCGCGGCTTAAAGGAATGCAGCCCGGCGGGTGGCGGGAAGGATGCCCGGGACTGCGCGGGTGCTTGTATCCTCCCACTCTCCCCTCCCGATTCTGCTGCCATTGATCTGCGCTCAAGGAGCTGCTGGCTTCTGTACGCGGCTACGGACCCGTCTCTCCTTCCCGGGGGACCCGGATCCAGCGGGCCAAAGGGCAGCCAAAGGCAAGGCCGCTTGGCCGGGAAAGGGCGATGGGGAGCATTCCGACCGGCTTCTCTTTGTTGTGGGGCTGAAGCCGGAGGAAAATGGCGAGCGGCGTTATGCCGAGGCCGGCGTCTTCCGGGAGAGAGGAGACAGGGCAGGCCGCCTCGAGCGCAGGGAGCCTTTGAGAAGAAACCCACCCACCCACCCCGCCGCCGCCGCCGCCCCCGCCGCCCCTTGCCCTGCCTGACACGGAGACCGAGGCGCCCTCGCCGCTCTTCCGAGTTGGCGGGCTCCGCGGTGGCCAGCCCGCCTTCCCCACTGAGCTGCCGGTGGGATGACTTCGGGTCTTCAAGGGGGAGAAAGGCAGATGGCCAGGAAGCTCCCGGTCCTGTTGGGCGCCGAGTGCCCCGCCGCCACTAGCGCTCCACCAACGCGCCGCCGCCGCCTCCTTCCCAAATGGGACCCCGCAGCTCCAGGAAAGAATGGAAGACATTTGTCCCTGCAACGGAAACACCCTTCTCTCAATAAGGAGAGAAGAGAAGAACGGCAGGAAAAGGAAAGAAGGGCAAGAGAAAGAAAGGAACGTTTTCCTTTTAAACTAACCGGGCGCCAATCTGATGTGCCTCGTGGGAAGGAAGAGCTTTGATCGAGCTCAGATTAAGTGTACCGCTGTGTTTTTTAACCTCCCCAAAAGACCCGAACGTTAGCACAAAACGACGTGATTCCTAAGACAAAAGGCAAAAGAGGATGTTATTGATACCGCCTGCTATTGCGGCTAAAGGTGTTGCACAATAAGAGACATTCAGCTGGGTAGAAATAATGGCTATCCTTTAAATTATCCCTCTACGTGCATAAAGTCTTCAAAATCATGGCAGGAATTAGTGGTTTGCTCGCCATTTAAAAATCAATTTTTGTATAATTCAAAACAGTATTTGAAGGGCTTCAAGCTGAATAATGCAGTAATAGTTTTCTTTTAACTGTCAAGTTTTTTTTTCCTCCAATATACCATGCCACATTTATTTCTCTTTATATTCATATTGAAATGGTGACAACAAATGTGAAATAGAAACATCATGTTTCAACCACAACTCCATTATTTTGTGTACACGTATCAGTGTATACTCCTTTCTGAAAACTACTTTGTGATTTAGTCTGTTTTGCATGACAACACATAGATTCTAGCTTTCTTCTGATGTTCACATATTATTTTCTTAAAAGGTGTGTGTGTGTGTATCCCTATGAGAACTTCCCAAGTTAAATTTAGAATTTAATGTGAAATTACTTCTACATTTTTACAACCCATTCAAACAAATAATCAAAATGGTGAAAAGGACAGCAGTTCTCTTCCATCGACTATCTTGGGAATCAAAACCATGGACAGCGAACGGATATTAAACTTGGATTATCTCTTTAGAATAATATTACTATTATTGTTGCAGATTCTGTCATTCCACACCACAGGAGAATCCATAGACACTTGGTGGAGGCTGCCTGTTTTAAAAGTAAATTTTACAAGCACTGGCAGAAATAGTTCATACAGAGCTATCATATGACAAAGCGTGCAGACCCTTTGCAATTTCCTCCTATAAAATAAACTAGCCTGGTATGCTAGGTTTACAGCACATTTGTAGTTATACCACACACATTTTGTCACCTGTCAAAGAAAAATGCAAGTGTGTGAGCATGTGTGCATGTTCAGAAAGACAAAAGCAAAGCTACAGTTCAGTTCTTCCATTAGCTGAGTGACACCACTATAAATTAAATAGATGCTATCAGTGTCCCACTTCCCAAATGGAAAAAATTAAATGCCAGGCTGACAGACAAAGATAATACACAGCCCATCTCAGTAAGGCATGCAGGCCAGGCGTATCACTCGCCCCTCTGTACTGGCGATCTATTCTTCTCTTGACAAGGGACGCCAGGATCTAGGCTTCCCTAGTGGTTGGAGCTGAATTGTGACACTATTGTTTAGTTCCGAAGAGGCCAAGCTGATGAGTCATCTGTTTCAGAGACAAGCAAAGCAACATCCTGACTTTAGAGCAACATTTGTCCCTTTGGATATTTTTTTTCCTATCGCACTTTGAATCTGGGTTCTCCCTTCCTGAAGACCTCATTAAAAAGCTTTTCGAATCCACCAGCAACAAATCCAAAGTTTTCTCATGCCTGTTTCCAGTTACTTGTTAAAGGTGTTAGAATGCTATAAGGGCCTATTTTTATGAAGGCAGCAGAGAAGACCTGCCATTCTGATCCCTTGAATTTGCCTTCAATTGGCAGTCCCAAACACATGCATGGAAGGCTAAGAGATGCAGAAACTCTACCAGAGAGACTTTGCTTCTTGTTTGCTTGATGGAGCCTATGGTTTAATGTTTCTTTCTGCTTTTTCTGGACTAATTCGAAGGCACTGCTGATACCCCAGATGTTACCTCAAACCAAGTGGGCGCTCTTCTTTTGTGGGCATTGCAAACAACCATTGCCAACTGCTAATTAACTACCTTAAGGTTTGTGGCTGTCATACATACCAGAGAGGCATTTGATTCCTGGATACTTAAGTATGTTGTGCTATTTTATCTTATAGTTTATCACATCTGATGCAGATGTGAAGGTAAGGTCTTCAATCATACCTTGCCTCAGGGACTATTGTGTTGAGTGATTGTGCTTCCTACTCATCAGAGCGAATGTGAAGTAAAATAATGACAGTACCTCTACGTTCTGTCTCCCTTGTTACCTGTTTGTCCCACCAGTTTAGAAAGATGCAACCCTTGGAGAAAGGCGGCTAGTAATTCTTTCACAGTAATGCAGCATCTACAGCGGTTGTTTTAATTGCTGTACAAACTCTTCTGCCTCTCTGCTGCCCTCCATTGTGATGATGAAAAAGGACTCTGAATTTTATATAATGCAGGCTTAGCTGTGAATCTGTGATCAACCCTGCCTCCTCTTCCACCTCCCTCCCTTCTCCCCCCCTTCCGCACCAGGAGTATTTAAAGCAAATCTGTTCTCATTTCATGGAAGGGGTGGGGGCAAGATGCTGGAGCAGCAGCCGCCTTCTGTTGCTGGTAAATGAGGCCACTCGATGGCAAGGGGAGGGGATATTGTGCTGGGCTTGCAGAAAGCCTTCTCCAGGTAGAGGCCAGATGAAGAAATCCAAGCCTCTTGGCTGAGCAAGGTATGGTCACCAGTATCAGTCTCACAGAGATAGGTCAAACCTAGGCTGACAGTGCTGGACTTTTGGGAAAATCAGTCATCAGAAGCTCTCACCTTGAAAAATCTGGAATCCCTGATGGGGTGCATTTTACATGGAGGCTTTTTTATGGCTTTGAGCCATGATAGCACCCCATGGAAGGGAGCAGGTCTCCTGTTCCAAATGGGGTTTAGACCTGCTTCTGGGCGGGTGAGAACAGCTACCAAGGACACCGGGAGGCGAGCAGGACTTCGGAACAAACATCTGCCTGCCCGATGACGTCAGCAGCCACCCCCCCCCCCGTATAATCCTCTTGTACTGGAGGCAGATGCCTTATTTGTTTGGCTGAAGAGCCATTAATCCTAATGCTGAAGCAGCAAACAAGGGCGAACACACAGCAAGTCGGACAGCTCCGGACCTTTTCTCCTTTCTCCCACAACCCACCCTCTGACCCACGAGAAAGATCTACAGCTACCTCCAAAATTCAGAGAGATGTTTGACTTGCTCAAGGACTGGAGGTGATCCTGGATTTTCCTCCCCCTTTCCTTGAGGTAGGAGGTACTTGTATCTGGGAGAGTGAAAGGAGTGGGGGTGGGGGCTTCATATTCTCCTTTGCCTGCTTGCCTGCCTTTGAATGCATAGCTTTTGTTTTCAACGGTCTTTTGCACGGCCTCTGCACCTCTATGAGAAATTAAGAGGCTGCTTCAGTCTGGGCTCAGAAAGAACCCAACTAGCCTTGTTGTGGCTGTGATGTAATTCCTGGGCCAATTTTGGACTTCTAATCCATGTGGAAACAGCTTTTGAGACAAATGGCCCAGAAGAAATGGCCCCTTAATAAAAATGCAGCTTCTTCTTCTCATTTGGGACACCCGGGGAAACTAAACTCCCTCACTTTTTGTGGTAGGTTTTCCTCCCCGGTTTATTTAAATCCTCTTCTCTCTTCTCCTCACACTCCCACCCTTCTTCATTCCAGTTCTGCTGCCTTTGTCACCTGCAGCCACTGAGCATTTCATGCTGGTCTAGGCAGCAGGCTCCTTTTCTCTCGTAATCTCTTGCTTTTATTTCATAGGAAACCGAGGTATCATCCAGAAGGCCTGCGGTGTATGATTTGCCTTCTACTTCCTCTGGACAGCTCAAGCTTTGGGGCTGCAGCTTTGCTGGGACAACTGGGTCCTTCGGTCATTTGTTGTGGATTGGAACAGAGTGCCAGTGCACTGAAGAAGCAGAAGCCAGACACCACTATCCAGCCACTGCAGGAGTCAAGTCATTGATGGCAGAATCCAGTCCTGGTAAAGCAGCCCTCCTGCCACAGTATCCACTCAGGATTTGATTCTGATTTAATTACTGCCAAGTTTAACGTGTGATGGTGTTTCTGTTCTTACCCCATTCTTCTTCCATTTCTTCCTCCTCCTCCTCCTCCTCCTCCTTCCACAAAGACACTGTCACCAGACTAAATGGGCTGTTCGAACCTCTTGGGAATGGGCAGCTGCTATACCAAGCAAGTTAACATGCGTTCTGCCTTTTTCATTTGTGCAGACTTCCCAGTTTGAGAAATATAAGTGTGCGAATATTGCAGACTCTTACATTATACAGAAGAGTTGGAGATGCTTAAATGTCTTTCCCTGCAGTATCCAAATGGCTAAGGACAGCTCTGAAGAGGAGGGGGTAGAGCAGGTTGGCAAAACAAATCCGGAGTCTTCAAGAGCAATCAGGGCAAAGACTTATCATTCTGTAGTCTTAAGGAATGAGAGAGGGGAGGAAAGAGAGAGACTGCCACATTAGAGCAGCTTAAGAAAGCAGCTTTAAATAGGCTCTTGCCCAGTGGATTTGACAGATGGGCTAGGAAGCAGCCTCAGCTTCAAATTGGGCCTGGGAGATGAAGGGCAGGGGTGGATTTTCTCTTTAAAAGGTTGCTTGCTACTTTTGTTTGTGGAAGGAGCAAGTGAGCAAGAGAGAACAGTACAGTCTCTGTCTCTTCGTGTTCACAGCGGACCTTGATTTAATGTCATACAATTAAGGCACGCGGTGAATGCCAAGAGCGAGGCTTGAAGACATCCTGAACAGCTGGTTGAGTAATCTGCCAAAGAAGAAGATTTGAACCAAATGCACATCCTTCTATAAATATCCAAAACTATGTAGTTCCAACAGATGAGCATACATGCAGTCATGAAGTGATACCAGATGCTGATGTTCAGCTAACCTAGTAGCCTTATCAATAAAGGCCATACAGAACATCATACAAAAACAGGTAGGTTTAATTTGATATTTACAGAGTTTGTTACCTAAACTATGTAAAGACAATGGAAGGAAATAAATACATTAAATAACATGGTGGCATCCTTATGTTTATTGCTTATATATTCATCTCCTGCAATCTAGCCCAAACAACTGGCCTAGAAATAGAAAATATATCGTGTCAGTTATATATATTGTTTTCTGAACATAGTCCATAATAGGAATTGTATAAGTTGAAATTAAAATATTGTGATTCCATCAATAAAATTAGCATAAAATCTATAGGGTGTTGATAATAGTGCAAGTAGAGGTGGGAAGGCCAGGAGTCTCCTTAAATTATCCTTGATTATACAAGGATGTCTTTGTTAGCCTAGGCCTAAAATTGCACAAGAACAAAGGGGAGGGGGCAGAAACCACCTCTGACGGGAATCAGCCAAAACCCTGGGTGCTGTCCACGGTGCTGAAGTCAATGTTCTCAGTGAGGCCTCCTAGAGAAAATATTATGAAATCAAGTTGCACTATATTTACATCTGATTGTAGAAAATATTTTCATTCCATAGCATCTTTAAAGAAAAGCATGAGCTGTGAATTATGATCTATTAATAAAATATTTTCCCTACATTTTTATTGGTGTGCAAAGAGAGATGGGTGTAGTATCGAAGCTTCCTAATGAAGCTACATCTTGAATATTTTCAAGAACTATATTTTTTTCTAGAAAAAATATAATTTAATGCATACTATGAAAAATGTGTGACCAGTGAAAGATTTAAAAGCACATATGTAAGGATAACACCATCATAAAAATTATTTAAATATACATAGTATGGGAAGGACTTCTCATAAAATAAAATTTATTTATAAACATAGTTATGAAAAGACCTGTGGGTGTTAGCTCTCATGTCCACCTAAGTGTTGGTAAATATAAACATAATTAACATGGCTATAATCCTTGAAAAGCAGTTGTTATTGTGGCATTACCTATCATTTAATTTGTAAATCTAAACGTTTTTAATAAACAGATTTTTTACCACTCAGAAAAGTGAGGGTGGTGTGCTTATGCATCATATATGGATAGGTTTCTAAGTAGATGATAAGCAGTTACCTTGTTCTATTTTTCTGCTGCTAAGATTACGACAGGTACTTCAGGATCAAAGCTGCAGCTTTCAACCTCGTCATAAATTTGGGCCTAAGTGACACACATTGCAAACAAATAACGATGCAGCTCTCATTTGGTAATGGCAAGCCAGGTACCCTAGGAATTGATTTTATTTAATCTGGATTTAAATGCAGGATAGCAGATTATCATCTGGGTACCTGAACTGAAACACCATTAGATACTAATTCAGTGAGGGCAACCCAGGTTGCTTGATGCAGAACAAAAGGAAAATGCCGCCGAAGAAAAATCCATTTCAACCAGGCGTCTTTTGCATTCCCGTGAAATACTGTAAACTATGTTGTAGCCAAGCAGTTGATTCTCTACTCATTTTTTGGGGAGAAAACCCAAATAGCATTAAAGCCCATTATGCCCTGGTCTTCTAAAGATGTGTCTGATGGGCTTCTGCTTTAAAGTGTTAAATTGCCACTTCTCAGAATAAGCCCAGAAACATCAATGTAATTTAAACTCTTATTCCAGTGCTGGCATCATCCATAGTTCATTTATTCCAAGGTAGACCAATCTTACATAAAATGTAGGAGTTCAGAGGCCTCTGGATCATAGTGACAGCAATGTTTTTACCACTAATAAAAATAATGTTCTCTGTTTCTCAACAGCTGAGTAATTTGAATTAGTACATCCACCTCGATTCACTAGAAGAACACATCTCCACTCAGACATTGAAGTTTTTTCATACATACATGCATGACCATTCTTTATTTGTCTTCCAGTGATTTCTCCTAATGTACACAAAACTTTCCTGATCTACAATAGCTGAGGGAGGAAAATAAAATTCACTCCACTTTCTAAATCTTCCAGTCATATTGGAAGTTTCTTTCAAAGTTTCCCTGGATTTCAGGCCCTTGAACTACAGATTTTATTTTATGTATGTTCTGCATACATCCTCTTATTCTGAAACCACAGTTTAAAATGGTGCAAAGTGCATGCACAGATGAGGGATCAATTGTCAAGAGATGATGGCAACACAGAAATTAGATACTAGGGGGTGATGCCATCTGCAGGGATCAGTTACATTAGAAAGTTAATATGAAAAACAACATAACACCAGATAAAACTTCCTAATAATTGTCAAGACAGTGACATAATTTCAGATATTCTTGATTTGCTAATCTATTAGATGTATGATAATAAATCATCATGTGAATTCATGCAGGGGCAATTTGAACACCAAGTAGGGGCCAACTGATGGACATTTGAGCCAATCCATTTTTCCCGTGCTATATAATAAAATGGATTGAAAATTCTGTGTGAAGCAAAACAGTAAGTGAACTAAGATAATGCCACTTTTACATGTATCTATATTCCGTAATTTTTCTGAGAACTCAGAGTGGAAAACATGGGAATCTCTTCTGATTTTATTCCCAGAAGAATAACTCTGTAAGGCAGCCTGACTAAGGAGAAAATGCCCCATTTTCACAGTCGCCCAATAAGCTTCCAGATGCTCCCCATCCAAATTCAACACCTTAACCACTATATCATGCTGGCTCATCAATCCCACTCTTCAACAAGGAAAAAGATAATAATTTCTTCTTAATGATTTCCTCGCTGATAATGAAATTTGCTTAAGTAACTTCATCTGGACATCAGACAAAGAAAAAAAATGGATACCTCTCTTTATTTTGCTGGTCTCTAAATTAGAAGTCCTTCCCTTTGCAGGGTTGTTTTCAACAGTCAGTACTTTCTCTCTGTGGCTTCCAAAATAAGATCAAACGGTATTTTCTCAGCCCCCTCCTCCGCTGCAGCATAATTTCTGCTCTCGTCTCAATCAAGGCTTCCCACTGGGAAACAAAGTAGGGAGATTCGCCTGCAAGGCCTTAGTAGCGTTGCCGCAAGCATTGCGATTGTGACTTTCATAATGAAAAAAGAAAAGCCTCTTGGAATTGCTGAGGAGACAGTCTTGCCCTTCAACTGCTAAAACAAGCCCTGCCGTATGGGAGAGGGAAAAAGTGGGGAGCGAGCGATTTGCTTACTACTTTCCATTCCAATTCTGGAGAAGTCGGCTCGACAGAACGCAAATGAAGTACGAGGGGATGGCGCACCCTGCTGCCTAGAAAGAGCAATTGTTTTTCAACGTCACTGAAATGTTGGTATCTGGAGGGCAACGGGCACCGCCAAGCAAGGAAAGCAGCAGAGGTTTCCGCATAATGGTGGGCTGCTTGAATCCGAAGAATCCGCCGGGATGCGGTGTTTTGGCTGCCTGGTTCTAACTTTGCCAGGCAGAGTGTGACGTCACAAAACGTTGCCGCAGTCTAGAACGTCGGGGCCGCAGTGGTGCAGGCAGATCTAAATCAGGAAAGGTAGTTCTGTACGCAACTCAGCTGAGACGGCAGTGTGGCAATTAACAAGGAACTGCGTGGAATCTATGCATACGTATACACATACATTTATTACTTGCCTTACTAAGCGGAGCCAGAAGAAAAGTTTTTTTGTTGTTGTTGCAGGTTCCCTGTTCAAAACAGGTAGTGAATTACTTTTCCATGGGATTTTTCTTTTAAAATCTCTATCAGAGCATAGCAATATTGATGTCTACGAACAAATGATGTAATAGGGTTGAGAGGAGAGGATAAATAAAGGTCAAGCTTCTCCAAACACATGCTATAAGAGACTATTTTAAAGGGGTAGCCAAATAGGAAAAGAATAGGATTTTTCTCCTCCTTACATAATATTTAGATATAATTTCAGTACAATACCCCAATTAAATGCTGAACAATGCTTATATTTAGGGGGAAATGCAAGATGTGTTCTATGTCTTCTATTCAAAACGTAGATGGAAGTTCCATTGTTTTCAATTTATGAATGGGTCATAGGACCAGTGTTTTTCAAACTTGGCAGCTTTAACAGGTGTAGACTTCAACGCCCAGAATTCCTCAGCTTCTTATACCGAAGATAGTATTTCCTCCATGAACATATCTTCTGCCATGAACATGGCAGAAGATATGTTCATGAGTCCTCCGGGAAAGGGCGGTATATAAATGTAATAAAATAAATAAATAAATAAAACATGTCTGAATTCCTTTCAATCATCTATCGTAGGAGACATCACTGAATTTCACCAATGAAATCAGAAGTTTAAAAATATAATTCTGTGCACAAATAATATATATTTAAAACTACATTGTATTCTTTTGTTTTACTGATTGGTAGCAACAAATAGAAACTAATAAGGCTAGAACATAATCACAAGGCTCATTATGAATGATCACGGTTATGTTTTGTACTATTATCTATGTGTTTGTGTGTATGTGTGTAGACATGTTCATGAGGAACTTTTTTTCAGTGTGGCATGGATTGCTATTTGCTGCATGTGATTTATAGGAGGGGGAATTATAAACATACGGAAGAATTATTACATTTAACAACTTCAAACTCACTGAGATCCTAATTTTTATAAGAACATGAGTCCTATACATGTACATACCTGCACTAGTTGTGAGAAAATCAGCATGTTCGGTAAGACATAGGAAATCTATGCTTTCTGTTCAATGCTGTATAAATAACGTTTTTTAAAGTTTTATATTTGAGAACTACTGATATTATATGAAATTATTATGTATATAAAAAATGAAGTCTTCAAATCAAGCTAGCCTTTTTGATGAGTTCAATATATGTTACCATATGTTGGTTATTTGTTTGTTTTGTTTTGTTTTAAAAGCAACAATACAGAAATACATTGCATTGTTTTCTGAAATATTTTTTAAGACTCCTTACTCTAATCTATACTCTTGGTATTTCCTGGTGCTTTTTTTTATAAATATTTTATTAATTTTCTATTTTTGCAAACAAGTGCTTAATAAACAACGTGTTGACTGGGTCCATTAATAATTTCCTGGTGTATATATAAGCTTCTTCAAACTAAATCCAATATTACACCATCCAATACCTCCTCTCTTCTACCGGTAATAAACATTTTTCCACATTAAACAAATACAATTCTTATTGTTATTCATAGATAGACAGTTGAATATCAGCATTTATTATAGTTTTCTAATAATACCAATGATATCAGTTTACAATATCTTTTCTAACCAAAACATACCTTAATTGCATTTGCACTCAGTATCCTTTATTCAGTCAGTATCCTATTTTCCGCTTTGTTTTTTCAGTTTTAATTTCCCATCCATATTCAAAATATCCCAATCATTTATAGTTCCAAAACAAGTTATATTTGGGTAACCAAAAGCTTCCCTTATTCAAACTTCTTAGCATTTTCTTATTTCTCTTTTCATGCCAAAATAGGATATTCTGATTACCAATATTATCTATCTAGTTATAATAATATTTCTATTTCTAGCAATCTATTCTTAACCATATTCTTAACCAAAGGAGCCTTGGTGGAGCAGTGGGCTAATGCCTCCTTAAGTAACACCAGCTGCCTGCAATTAGTGCAGGTTCGAGTCCCACCAGACTCAAGGTTGACTCAGCCTTCCATCCTTCAGAGGTAGGTAAAATGAGGACCCAGATTGTTGGGGGCAATAAGCTGACTTTGTAAAAATGCCGCTGGGGGGGGCGAAAGCCCTAATAAGCAGGCATATACATAGAATGAAGGCTATTGCTAAGCACATTGGTTTGTGCTTAAATTGTAAGCCGCCCTGAGTCTTCGGAGAAGGGCGGGATATAAATGAGATTAAAATAAAGATAAAATAAATAAATATTCAAACATCTAATTGATAATATAATATCCCCTCTAATAGGTCAAAGCTTCTGTTTTCTTTGGTCTTACTCTAACTTTCTTCCTTTGCCAACTAACTTTCCAGGTCAGTGCATTTGGATCATCAAATAATTCTTCCTTTATTTTTGTTTATATTATTTGGAGCAAAAGAAACAATTTAGTTAAAGTATTTTTGGAAGAGCTAGCCCATTGATATGAATTAAACAGCCTCCCTCCTTTTCCAATTCCCCACAGTTTTGGTAATAGCTCTATCCTTCCTTATCCTCCAGTATGCTCTGAAATCTTGGTTGATAAAATGTCTTTTCCATTTCCAATATTATCGTTATGACTTCTAATTCTTCATTTGTCTGAGTCTGGCTGTTAGTTTTTTTCCTTTGGTTCCTCCATCTTTGGGTCAGCTTTCTCTAGTTTTCTTTCTATTTTCTGGGTTTCTAGTTTCTTCTCTGTGGTTATTTTCTGGGTTTGTAGATTTAAATTAGAAAAGGTCAATGAGGGTCCTCTCCTTGCTTCTTGCCTCTATGATTTTCAACCCTTTCCAGGGTCCCCCAGCTGTACAAAATCGAACACGAAAGATGGAGCCCTATCTTCCAGTGTCCATTTTACCACGACATCAAGACCGGAAGCCTCCTAGTGCTGTCTTAACCAGGTGCAACCCTAACTAGTTTTTTGAAATCAGCCAAGAATTGTTAGACACTGCTAAACAACTGGATGTTTAGCGAAGATTAATCTAATTCATTCTGTGCAGTTCCTCCATTCAAACCTTCATGAACTGAAATCTCTGCAGTGTTAATGTCTGTTTACTTCAAACATTTCGATGTTGAATTTTATGGACATTTCATAGTTTCCTTCTATAGTACTCCTTGAGGCTTTCCATCTCTGAATAACAGATTCTGTTCTGTGCCGTAACATGAACTGCATCAAGAAAAATAAATAAATAAAAATTCATCCCAATCTTCAGTGTTTCAGTAGCTATAGGAGAAAGCAACTTTTAAGAAAAACCTTCCTAAAGATATTTGGCCTCACAGCATTACAGGTTATAATGGAGAATCATTCCAGTGTTGTCATTGTAATAAACAAGTCAATTATGCTATTGTTCTTGTTCTGCTAGGCATCCATTTTATTTTATCTTCTTCTCTGAAGTTACCTGGTACATTCAGGTCCATGTTTGTTGAAAAGGAAAATTGATAGAGCTTATTCTTAAATTAAGGTTCATAATATTGCACTCTTCGTTACAAAGTTCTTTATCATGGCCTATGGCTTCAGCAGCATTTAATATTTATTGTAGTGGGTATCAGTCAGAATTATGAAGAAATAAGTCAAACACTGCCCCTTGCTGGTTTCTACATTGTGCTAAGTCAGACATAATTTGCTTGAATTAAGTTTAGCATGATTCATGAACTAGGCCACTATTTCATGTGTTTTGTTTGCTTGTTTGATCTAACTGCCCATCTCATTTTTAAGTTACAAACGATGGTTCTAATTTTGAGGGGAAAAACCCTTCTTCAAATTATGTTGTTGTTTCTGAAATGTTAGACTTTTCAGGCTCTTTACTGGGTGTGGATTTGAAAGGTTTTTGCAAAGATGTCCTCCGCATATACCTCTCAGGTATAACACTGATTATTTTAGGCCCTGACCTCCTTAGTTAGGAGGAAATATGTAACCCTATTTGGCATTTGTTTCCCTTTAGTCACTAACACATCACCAGCTCATAATATGGAATATTTGTTACTAAGAAAGAATGATCTTTAAAAATCAAAAAGAACCTTTTAGAAACAATGGAGGTTGGATCCATTCAGGCATTTGATGTATTTAGAGTTTTTTAAACTTTTCCACCGAATTCAGGGACAGAAATTAGATGGAGAATTAGGGAAAAAAGAATCTTTCCACCAATTTATCAAGTATAGCATTCCTATTTAGTGATAACAATAGCACTTCTACTGCAAAGTCAGGTAAGAATTCCTTTATTAAACATGAAAAGCAAGAGAGATGGTACAGTCACCGCTACCTTCACATTCATCCATAGTCCAGTTCATAATTAAATAACTGCAAGAATATTCCACTTCATTCTTTGCAAATTCTTTTTTGTAAACAGCATTATAAAGCATATTCTCATTTATTAAATTAAATAGGAAGGAAAATAAATAGTAGAAAAATTTTGCTTTCTCTGGTATGGCTTCTGCCTGCAAACTAAAAATAAAAATAACATATTGAAAGAAAAACTTAAAAACGCAATAGTCTCTCACATGTTTTTGGACAACTACCGTACATAGAATGCGTTAAAGGATTCTAATGATATCATTTTAGATTTAGAATACCTCCATAAGTCATCTATGCATCTGTTGTGACATTTGGTCCATTAATTCACAGATCTTGCACTGCCCTTTTCTAACTGATATACATCAAAATCAGAGTCGCTGACTGTATCAGAAGAAAAGGGGGAGTGAAAAAGTGAGGGAGGGAGCAAAGACCTGTGGAAAATGCAGAAAAGATTATAGGGTCATTTTAACTTCTGCTAATGTCTTTGAACTTTTTGCTCCCGGAAAATTTTATTTGAAGATGTTGAGATTTAATAAAAAAAAAACCTTCAAAGCTGTACAACAAATTATTATTTTTTTAAAAAAGGCTTTATTTTAAGTACTATCTCTGCACAGTGACCTAAACTAATTTTCTGTCATTTTAAAATATGTAATGCCTCTGAAACAAAAGGATTTGAGATAGTCTTTCTGCAACTCCTGCCAATTACGTCATTTCTTTTTGATTCTGCTTAATGTTTTGTTATTTTTGAATATTTTAAGGAAATAAGCATTTTTAACACAACATAAACAGTCAAATAATATAAGTTAATGTAATGTAACAGGACATTGGTAACATAAATCAGCACTAACAACCCAAATGTATATACCTCAGATCTAAACTTCAAGGCATTTTTTCAAATATTCATTCCCCAAATTGATATCTTGAGTATTCATTAATGGTTCTGTTTTTGGCAGTCTGGGGACAACCTTTGACTGGCAGGTACACAGGATACATTCCAGAGGTGAAGATGACACAAGTCTGGAAGAGGTGTATGGGTTTTCTAACTCTCTTTGGTATCTTGGGGTATGGGCTCAGGAAAAAAAATCCAAATTCATTGAAACTTTCCATTCCAATACTCATTGATTTAAAAAAAAAAAGCTATAGCAATGCTCTCATCTGCAAAAGAACTATTGGGGACAATAGGCAGCCTGGAGGCTGAAGGCTGCTCTCTCCAAGAACAGGTTCCCCTATTTAAAAGAGAAGATCAGATTTTTTTTCTTCCACTGCTATTTAAGATTAATTTTACTGTATTAATAACAAAGTTAAAACTGTTTAATATGGCATGAATATCTTTTAGGGAAATGTGCTCCGCTCATACATTTTCTGAAAGTAATTTACCATTTGTAACATAAGGGGAGTGGGATGAAGAACAGATGATGTCAGAGAGACTTGGGTGGTGAGGAACCTTTGGAATATATCTTGCAGAGATTCAGTGAAAATTCCTGAGAAGGGAATACAATGCTTCTCTTGCTACCAGAACAGAGAACATCATAAATGCCAATAATATTTATAACAATGAAACAGTTACAAAAGTGGCAATACTTAAGATATGTGTATGTGAATGGAGGGGAGGGCAAACACATATATACACATGTGCATCTTTGAGTCAAAATTGACTTCTGGCAACTGCATGTTTTCGTGGCAAGATTTCAGACGGGTTTGAACATGTTGTGCCACTTCAGTTGTCGGCCTGATAAAAGACTGCATGGGGAATGCAAAATGAATTCAAAATGGAAGAAAGAGGGAAACCAACTGTATATTTCCTGTAATCAACAGTCATAAAGATTATAATTAAAATAACTGATTGCTCATCACATGAAATAAACAAGGACATGGTGCTTAAATAAGGCAATACTTTTTTTATTATTATTTAACATCAGAACTGTTACTCGTCCCAGCTTCTGCCAACCTAGCAATTCGAAAGCACGTAAAAATGCAAGTAGAAAAATAGGGACCACTCCGGTGGGAAGGTAACAGTGTTCCGTATGCCTTTGGCATCTAGTCATGCTGGCCACATGACCACAGAGACGTCCTTGGACAAGCGCTGGCTCTTCGGCTTTGAAACGGAGATGAGCACCGGCCCCTAGAGTTGGAAACGACTAGCACGCATGTGCGGGGGAACCTTTACATTTACCTTTTAACATCAGAACCAGTCTGATGCTTTAGGAAAGGAGCTGTGAAAGACTAATGAACATCACCACTAACGTTAAAGTGAACCTATCAACAAATATCTAAAAGAATGACTGCTAAGAAACGAAAACTTTAGAGATGGATGTTTTTGATTTGGGTTTTTTTTCCTGAAGTAAATTGTAATCATTTAAAGTGGATGACAAATAGAAGCTGATAATCCAAGAATAATCCAAAATAAATTAATCACCTATAAAACACATTGAAGACTATCTCAAAGATACACCTGGAAGGGATAGGGGAGAGCAGGATTCTCATCAAGTTACAGGCATCTTCCATAGAGGTAGTCCTTGACTTGCAATGATTCATTTAGCAACTGTTTGAGGTTACAGTGGCACTGAAAAAAGCGACTCATGGCTGGTCCTGTTTTGCAACTTTTGCGGCAGCTCCAGTCAGGTGATTAAAATGTGGGTGCTTGGCAACTGGCACATATTTATCACAGTCGCAGCATCCTGGGGTTATGTGATTGCCATTTGTGATCTTTCTAGTCTAACTTTCAACATACAAACTCAATAGGGGAAGTTAGATTCACTTAATGACCACATGATTTACCAACAACTGTAATGATTCACTTAACAATCGTGCAGTGGTGGGATTCAAATATGTGAACAACCGGTTCTCTGTGTGGATGCCACTTCTGGAAGTCCTTTCTGAGCCTGGGCAACAAAAAATTAGCTACCGGTTCTGCCAAAGTGGTGCGAACTGTCTGAATCCCACCATTGGAACCGTGCCAAAAAAAGGTTATAAAATCAAGGAACAATTTGTTTAATCCCCATCTTGTTTAGCAATGGAAATTCTGGTCCCAATTAATATCGTAATTTAGCTACGTCACTAATGGTAACCTCAGTTTTATCTTATTTTTGTCCAGGAGCTCTTTGTTATTTTGTAATCTGCTCAGTTAATCCCCAGTATTAAGGACTTTGCTCTACTGTAAGAACTACTAATGAATAAATATATATATTTTTTAGCTTGGGCTCTAGTGTACATTCATCAGTCTGGTTAACTATCCTCAAAAGCTTTTCTAGAAGAAGCTAACGCCTGGAAAAGAATTCAGATCCCGCAAGGTGAAATGTGAAAAATGCCTTTCATAGCCATTTTTAAACAGCTATTTCACAATATATGGCAAAAGCTATTTATAATTCTTGATGTCACAAATACTGTCAGAAAAAGTCTTTCCCCCAAGTAGTATTAACCTTTTTTGTTACATTTTACATAGTTACCAAAGGGATACATTGACTCAGTAATTCTTATCAAAGAGAAAAGCTAGCTCTAGTTGATGACTAAGGGGTACAGTAACAAGTAAACGAAGGATAACTATTACACAAAAATATATGCAACATTTATCTTGCATATTATATCCATGGACAATATGGGAAAAACATGGTCTGCTCTGGATTCTCCTAAGAATTTCATACTCATGTGCAGAAAAATGGATTTTTTTTCCTAACTATGAATACACAGAAATTTCTCCAATGGTTTCTTTTGAATGAAAATTAAAATAAAAAGGATTTGGTGGGATCTGTGGTGACAAATGCTTTTGTCCTTTGTTTATTGATCACTTACATATAACCCCTTCCTCACAATGCTCAATCAGTTCTCTCATCTTCAATTTTAGGTAGTAGTATTGTTCCTCTTATACATGTTCAGACCTCAGCGGAGAGACTTTTTAATTTTTTTCCCCTTTTTTGGGCTTCTGTAAATATTTTCCCCCTAAGCCAGCTGGTAGCATTCTTTTTTAAACAAACACATTTTGGATTGTTAAAAGCAGTTTGATAAATGAAAGATTATTTATTTAGACAAAATGCATACTTGGTATTATTATATGCTTGATGCGGATTTCTTCATCCCTATTAGTATAATAAATGAGCAAAAACAAAATCCATTTCAACTAGAAAAGTCTGTTAGAGACCCAGCAGACACATTTGGAATATGTAGGTAAATTCTGAGGTACAAAGGAGAGGAGACAAAACATTACACAGAGGTTTCTACATTTAAAAAAACTTTTAACGCATTATAATTTCTCTTCTTCCACTTTTTTTTTTTTACAAAGGATTTATTTAAATTGAGGATAAAACACATGCAAAGGACTGCACTGGTAGTCTTGTTCCCCACTGAAAATTTGAATGAGCATTTTCTTTCTTCCATCTACTCCTGGAATTGATGGATTTTAGATGAAAACTCCTTCAAGCTGCACTTGGTTGTCTTTCGAAGGCTGAGAGCTGTATCTAACCTTTCATGGTGTGCCAGGGGCTGCAAGAAAGGCCAAGTGGATGGATGGATGACCACAGTTAAGCCCAAAATTTATGTTGCTAGGTGAGAAATTTATTAAGAGAGTTTTGCCCCATTTTACGACTTTTCTTGCCACGTTTGTTAAGTGAATGACTGTAGTTCTTAAATTAGTAACACCGTCGTTAAGTAAATCTGGGTTCCCCATTGGAGGTCGCAAAAGGGGATCACATGACCCCGGGACACTGCAACCATCAGAAATAAGAACCAGTTGCCAAGCATCTGAATTCTGATCACATGACCATGGGGATGCTGCAATGGTCGTAAGTGTGAAAAATGGTCATAAGTCCCTTTTTTCAGTGCTGTTGTAACTTCGGACAGCCACTATATGAACTGTTGTAAGTCGAGGACTGTCTGTAAAGTGAAAAGAAATGAGAATGCGTGTGCGCATGCACACACCCACACACCCACACACCCACACCCACACACACCATCACAATTTGTTTTTCAACATTGTGTGAAGCTTGAATCATAAAATATGTTTTCCTGCTGCAGAACTTTATAATCTCACCATTTGCCACCCAATTTACCTCAGAGCCAAAACTTTCAACAGCCTATAGGCACTTTCATTCATTTATACTGTTGTACCTAAAAAACATAAGGCAACAGTATAAAAATATGTGACAAGCCCCTTTGAGTTTATTCTGTTTTATGACTCAAGAAGTAGCAATATTGTATAATCCAAATGTAATATTATGGTTTGGTGATCAAAATGTTATCTAATGTACCAGTTGTTTGACAGAACTCATGAAATGAATATAGCTAGTGCTGTTCATTTATTTCAAGACTACTTTTGGCCCTGGTTTGCTGCAAAGATCAAATTCTAAATAATGCTATGCTAGTTGGTATCGAAGCAGAAGGTCAACTCTGACAAATTTCCCAATCTATTACAGGTGGATGCAGTTAATATGACCATTCTCTTGTATTTAATCATTTTCCCCTTCATTTTTTCCGAATGTGAGAGTTGGCAGCAAGTTTTAGAAAATTTCAACTTTGTGAGGTAGTCCAGATGAAAAACCCATCCAGAAGTACTAGATCTACTTTATTGCAAGTTACATGAACAGAATCTTGCAAGTCAAAAAGTACATATACTCGCCTTTCTCACCCTTGCAGTTCAAGAAAGTAGGAAAGTGCCTTTCTGATTTTTGCCACACACTCCATTGCCTCTGTGGACTAAACTACCTGTCAGCCAACCATTGCCCTGAGTGATTAATAGGTGTATTATCATTACAGTTTACAATCCAAGTTGCTGATTTTGACCCTGAAAGTCTAAAACATTTGGGACTTTGCTATCTGAGGACCTACCAGACTCCCTATGACACTGCCTAAACATTTAGATTAGCAGGCAAAGTCTTACTGAAGATGCCAGATTCCGCTGGTCAGACCATCTATGTTACCCGTTCTGCTTTTAGGAAAGGAGTCACAACCATGTTTTTAAATCAAGTCTTTTCAGTTTGAGCTAGGTTTGATAGTAATTGAAGGTACTTTTAAGAGGATTTTGTTCTTTTTAAAAATTGTTAGGTCTTTTGAATACCCAGTAGGCAGAAGGGAAGGATAGAAGCTGTAGCATTAAATTGGAAACAGTACATTTTGTTCTTGGACCAAAAGAGACCACTCATCAGCTTTTTAGTGGACTGCAAAAACTGATTTGAAAAACTAATAGAAAAACTTGCTTTAAAAAATTAAAAAGATGAATTAAATAGCCTGTAAATGAATAAACGATAGGCAACCTAAATCTCAATTGCTCTGCCCTTCAAAGAAGGCTAACCTTGAAAAACCATAAAGCTGCATTGATAACTTCCCATTTATAGCAAAACTAAGAAGCATGAGAAACATTAGATAAAAATGCCAAAGGACAGCTGTAAATGTTCTGTGTCATGCCACCACACAAGAAGTCCTCAAATGAACTTGCTGTGTCAGGGAAGGCTTGTTGGATGATTTGCACTCATTTTGGTCTAAACAAATAATGTGTAGTTTGTTTATAAAGGTTTGTTTATAAAACTGACTGAATGCTGCCATCTAGTGATCAAATGTTTAAAACAAAATAAGAGGGGAAAATCTGCTAAATTTAAACCAAGATTATAAACCTTTGCTATTTGCCTAATTCAAGGAAAGCTATTAAAGGTAAACTAAACAAAGGCAAGTTATTCAATTGAACCTAATGAAGCTTGATGAAGCTACATGCTTGATGGTCCTTTTAATTCAGAAAGATTCTACTGCCAACCTCTAACTTCATTAGATTACATTCCAATGAACCCAGAAGTCAAAATTGCAAAAGAAAAGGCTGGGTGGTTAATACTGCTTCCACTTCAATATTACTGTTATGAAGGAATCAGGGATTCCAGAGCTGTAAGTTATTTCACTTAGCAGAGTTGTAGAATTACAGTGATAGAGTTTGTATAGGTTGCTGATGTAATAATACTGTAAAATAAACGCTGTAAATCCTATATACTTTGGCTAACCATTTATTTATTTGGGCCACCTTTCTATCAATAGTGAAAGGTCATCCATTCTTCTCCTCACATGCACACAATATTTAATAGGATCTGAAGAGTAGCTGAGCTTAAACCACAGATGAGAAGATCTTCAGTCTCTAAGGCTGATATTGCATATCATTCTAAGTCATAGTATGTTTAACCATAGTTAGCTTAGTAATGGAATAGGTTTATGTAAGTTGTGATATAAAATTGCTTTGTAAATAACATGTTAGATTTATACAGTCTACTGGGAAAAGGCAGACTAATTGTCCTGCATTTTTCCCTCCACCAATCCTCATTCAATTTGATGGGAAAATTTGTTTCCCTTTTTTATACAGATAGTCCTCGACTTACGACGACAACCGAGCCCAAAATTTCTCTTGCTAAGTGAGAATTTGTTAAGAAAGTTGACCTTTCTTGCCACAGTTGTTAAGTGAATCATTGCAGTTGTGAAATTAGTAACATGGCTGTTAAATATATCTAGCTTCGCCATTGACTTTGCTTATCAGAAAGTGTTGTGACTCAGGGCCAGCCTGTGGGTCCGACAGCCGGCTCCGATGTATCGGATGACTCAGATGAGGGGGAGGAGGGAGACGAACCGGCTGATGATGGTTTGGAGGCTTTGCAGAGCCCTCAGCCGGGGACCTCTTCTCAGCTGCATGAGCCCGATAGTGCGGAGGATGATGACCCACAGCTGGCCCTGTTCAAGGACGCCCGACGCAGGAGGCAGTCGAGCAGGAACAAACAAAGAAAGGCTGTGGGACTCCTCGGGAGGAGGCACAGGGAGACCACGCCCTGAGCTCTCAATAAAAGGAGTGTTTGGGGAGGGGCTGGTTGCTGAAAGCAACTCTTCCGCTTGAGGAGTCAAGCTCTAGTGTTTTTGTTAATTGAGTAATAAATCTTGGCGGATGCCTTTTAGCCTTGGACGCTCTCCAGTCTCTTCTTTCTGAATAGGGGTTTGCCTTACTACAAGGCCAGAAGAGGGCTGGTTCAGAACAGTTTGCTTTCAGCCTCCCACCCCTTACTACTACGATGGAGCAGCTTCTTGCCGAGAATGCCCAGCTCACCCAGCAACTCACTTTGTTGGCAGCTCAGGTGGCTCAACTGCAAGCTCAGGTACATGCTGCACCCCCACCCAGGAGGAAATGTCAGATAGCTATGCCGGATAAATTTGCTGGTAATCCAGAACTGTTTCCTGCCTTCCTGGGACAATGCCAGCTTTTTATCAGCGTGAGAGCAGCTGATTTCCCCACTGACCGGGATAAGGTGGGGTTCGTGTTGAGTCTTCTGTCGGGGGATGCAGCTCGTTGGGGCACGCCTTTGCTGGCACAGCCTAGCCCTTTGTTGGATAACTTTGGGGGGTTTTGTGACCATATGCGCCTCATGTACGAGGACCCAATTAAGGCACAGACCGCCACCCGACGCCTGAAAGCTTTGAGGCAGGGTCAGCGCCCCCTACAGGCCTATATCAGTGATTTCCGGCTGCTTAGCCAGGATTCCGCCTGGAATGAGGCTGCGCTCGTGGATGCCTTCCAGGATGGCTTGTCGGAGGAGGTGTTGGATGAGCTGGCCCGCGTGGACATTCCCTCAGACCTGAATGGGCTGATCCATCTTTGTCTGCGGATCGATGCCCGGCTGCAGCAGCGAAAGAGTCGCTGTGCCACCCCACAGACCCCTGCCGCTCCTGTTGTGCGTGAGCCCCCAGTCCAGAGGGAGGAGCCAATGGAGCTGGGTGCCGCCAGGTCCCGTCTCTCGGTGACGGAAATGGACAGACGACGATCGGGAGGGTTGTGTTTTTACTGTGGGGACCCTGGACATTTGGCTGCTTCTTGCCCGAGGAAGCGTCAGCGGGCATCAGTGACCAAGCCTGCCCCGAGAAAGTCTTCTACTTTGCTGTCGGGAAACGGCCCGAGCCCGATCTAGACGGTGTGATAGATCGGGCGACCCACAACGACCACGCCGAGCGACGCCGTTCTGACGGTGCCTGTGAACCTCCACGGCATTTGATTTTGGAGGCACGTCTGATCCTTCCTGGCAAGCCAGAGGGGATTCCGGTCCATGCCTTAATTGACTCTGGGGCTACCACTAACTTTATGGACTCGGCCTTCGTGGCCAAATGGGCTGTTCCCCAGTGTCCGGTGGATCCGCCCATGCTTGTGGAGACCATCGATGGTCGAGTGCTCCTGTCCGGGCCTATTACGGCCGCCACGCAACCCGTGTGTATGGCCATCAGTTCTCATGTGGAGGCCATCCAGTTCTACATCACTTCGGAACTGCACTTCCCCGTGGTCTTGGGATTGGCGTGGCTCCGGGCGCATGATCCACAGATCTATTGGTCTCAGAACTTGGTCACCTTCCCAAGTTTGCAGTGCGTGGATCACACCCGCCATATCTGTGCCGGCCAGGTGGAGGGTTCCCCAGGGGTTTCCTTGCCTCCCGAACTGTCCGACTTTGCTGATGTGTTCAGCGAGTCAGAGGCGGACCAATTACCCCCGCACAGGCCCTATGACTGTTCCATTGATCTAGTCCCTGATGCGCCTCTCCCAGTGGGGCGTTTGTACTCCATGTCGGAGCCCGAGTTGGCTGCATTGCGGGACTTCCTGACCAAGAATTTGGCTCGTGGTTTCATCCGGCCCTCGTCCTCGCCAGTGTCTGCGCCCGTGCTCTTCGTCAAAAAGAAGTCGGGCGAGTTACGGCTTTGCTGTGACTACCGGAAACTCAACGCCATCACGGTGCGTAACCGCTACCCGTTGCCCCTCATCTCCGAGCTCTTGGACCGACTCCAGGAGGCTAAGATCTTCACGAAACTGGACCTGCGTGGAGCTTACAACCTCGTCAGGGTTCGGCCGGGTGATGAGTGGAAGACGGCGTTTGGTACTCGCTATGGACATTTCGAGTACACGGTGATGCCGTTTGGCCTGACCAACGCCCCCGCTGTGTTTCAGCATTTTATGAACGACATCTTTCGAGATCTGTTGGACCAGTTTGTCGTGATTTACCTGGACGACATCCTGATTTACTCCCCGTCGTGTGAAGCGCATCATCAGCATCTCCGTCAGGTCCTGCAGCGCCTCCGGAAACATCGGCTGTTTGCCAAGTTGGAGAAGTGCCAGTTCTACCAGGTGACCATCGATTTCTTGGGTCACCGCATTTCTCCTGAGGGCATCGCCATGGAACCGAGTAAAGTTGAGTCGTTGCAGAGTTGGCAACCCCCGCGTCGCGTGAAGGATGTTCAGCGACTTCTTGGATTTGCCAACTACTATCGAACATTCATCCCTGGCTTTGCTGCCTTGACAGCCCCCCTTACCCAGCTCCTGCAGAAGAAGACTCGGTTCCAGTGGAACGCCCCCGAACAACAGGCGTTCCAAGCTTTGAAGGACGGCTTCATGAAGGAGCCCATCTTGAAGCATCCTGACCCGCAACGGCCGTTTGTCGTGGAGGCGGACGCCTCCGACATTGCCATTGGGGCCGTGTTACTCCAGGCAGCGACGCCCAACGGTACCCTTTTTCCTTGCGCGTATCACTCTCGGAAATTGAACCCCTCGGAGCGCAACTATACCATCTGGGAGAAGGAGCTGCTGGCCATCAAGGCGGCGTTCGAGGCTTGGAGGCATCATCTGGAGGGGGCGCGGCATCAAATCGAGGTCCGGATGGACCACAAGAATCTGGAAAGCCTGCAGACCGCTCGGAATTTGAACCAACGCCAGATCCGGTGGTCCCTCTTCTTTGCGAGGTTTGACTTCCGGGTGCGGTACATACCAAGCGGGCACAACCAGAGAGCGGATGCTCTGTCCAGGAAGCCCGAGTACACCCGAGTGGAAGACAAGCTTCCGCCCAGGACAGTGATCCCCGTCGAGTCTTTTGCTGCGGTGCGGGAGCCGGTGGATATACGGGCTCGGATCCGGGAGGCGCAGCAGCAGGAGGCGTGGGTGGCTCAGCGGAAGGAAGAGGTGGGGCCAGATTCGCCTTGGTCGGTCACGGATGGACTCCTGTATTATCGTGACCGGCTCTATGTTCCAGGAGGGCCACTCAGGGGACTCGTCCTCAGCCAGTGTCATGATAACCCGGCTGCGGGGCATTTTGGCCTGTTCAAGACTCTGAACCTGGTCTCCCGTACCTTCTGGTGGCCCCGAGTCTGACACGATGTCCAGTCTTATGTCACCTCCTGCATCCCATGCAGGCAGGCCAAGTCAGCGACAGGGGCCCCGCCTGGTTTACTGCAGCCTTTGCCAACGCCCAAGAGACCCTGGGGGGCTGTGTCCATGGACTTTCTGACGGATCTACCCCCATCCTCCGGCTTCACGACAGTGTTTGTGGTGGTGGACATGTTGACCAAGATGGTGCACTTCATCCCCTGTCGCGGCTTACCGTCAGCTCGCGCCACTAGTCGCATGTTCATCCAACAGGTGTTCCGGCTGCACGGCCTTCCCGATAGAGTCGTCTCCGATAGGGGGGCCCAGTTTACAGCCCGCTTCTGGCAGGAGTTGATGCGGGCGTTGGACATTAAGGTTTGCCTCTCGTCCGCGCATCATCCTCAGACCGACGGGGGTACCGAGAAGGTCATCGGCATCTTAGAGCAGTATCTGTGCTGCTACGTTAACCTGCAGCAGGACAATTGGGTAGACTATTTGGCCATAGCCGAGTTTGCCTTTAACTCTGCCACGTTCCCTGCGCGTGCACCCCGTCTTCCATCGGTCCTTGTTGGTCCCCGAACAACCGGCTTGTCCACTTCGCCAAGCGGAACCTCCCCCATCAGGACCTCGTGATGGCGACAGCACCCCCGAGTACGAGGTCGCCAGCATCAGGGATTCCCGCTGGCTGAAAGGTCGCTTCCAGTACCTGATCGAGTGGAAAGGGTACGGGCCGGAGGACTTCACATGGGAAGACGCGACCGCCGTTCATGCCCCTGCGTTGGTGACTGCTTTTCACGAACAGTTCCCATCCCGACCGCATCCGGATCGGCAGACCCGGGGGAAGGGCCCTGCGGTGCGGGATAGTGTTGTGACTCAGGGCCAGCCTGTGGGTCCGACAGCCGGCTCCGATGTATCGGATGACTCAGATGAGGGGGAGGAGGGAGACGAACCGGCTGATGATGGTTTGGAGGCTTTGCAGAGCCCTCAGCCGGGGACCTCTTCTCAGCTGCGTGAGCCCGATAGTGCGGAGGATGATGACCCACAGCTGGCCCTGTTCAAGGACGCCCGACGCAGGAGGCAGTCGAGCAGGAACAAACAAAGAAAGGCTGTGGGACTCCTCGGGAGGAGGCACAGGGAGACCACACCCTGAGCTCTCAATAAAAGGAGTGTTTGGGGAGGGGCTGGTTGCTGAAAGCAACTCTTCCGCTTGAGGAGTCAAGCTCTAGTGTTTTTGTTAATTGAGTAATAAATCTTGGCGGATGCCTTTTAGCCTTGGACGCTCTCCAGTCTCTTCTTTCTGAATAGGGGTTTGCCTTACTACAAGGCCAGAAGAGGGCTGGTTCAGAACAGAAAGTTATAAAATGTGATCACATGATCCTGGAACACTGCAACAGGCATAAATACTTGTCAGTTGCCAAGCATCTCAATTTTGATCACGTGACCATGGGGGATGCTGCAATGGTTGTAAGTGTGAAAAACTGTCGTAAGTCACTTTTTTCAGTAACTTTGAATGTTCATTAAATGAGCTGTTGTAAGTTGAGGACTATCTATATATAATTTTAAAGTATTTTTGAAAAGAAGATTAAAACTAATGCAAACTAATATAAAGCAAGAAAAAGAAAAGAAAAAAATCAAAGAGAAAGCTAAAAAGGGGAAGAGGTAATAGAGAAATAGACTAGAAGGGAAAAAGTAGCTTCTGATCTTTTTTTACAGCAGTTTTAAGTACAACTATAAATATTATTTCTTACCCTATGACTAATATAGCTCTTTTCTTTCAATACTTTATCCCAGGAGTCTTCAAAAGTGGCCCTTTTCTGACTTGTGGACTTCAACTCCCAGAATTCCTCAGCCAGGCCTACTGGGAGTTGAAATCCACAAGTCATAAAAGGGCCAAGTTTGAAGACCCCTGCTTTATCCTATCTAATCTTTAAAACCATGAATCGTACGTTTTTCTGTTTAATGCAAAAAAAATCCCTAAGGGGTTTTCAGTCATCACTAAATAAAGATATTTTTCTCTGATCAGAGAAGTCAATTTGGCCATCATCTTCTCCAACCAATCCTCCTTTGTGAGTTAGTGACAAATCTTTCTAATTTTTTTTTCAAAACAGATTTTGGTGAAAGTCTTACAAGTAGAGTGAAGAATCCTGTACTGATTTAGTTACAAAAATGATTGTGGGTATTTGTGAATGTCCAGACTTTTATAGTATTTTGGTTTGTCCAGCATTTACATTTTCCTGAGCTTTCCAAGCTTCGTTTAAAACACAAGACCTTTCTTCAAAGAAATACTTCCAGTGCATTTTTCCCCAGTCAAGGAAGCTTTAAAGTAATGCAAGTACTGTATTTGTAACAGAAAACAACACCAATAATATCATTTTCCACTATTCCCAACAATTACATAAGTCCCAAAACACCACCAAGAGAACTTAAAAAAAAAATTCTCAAATACCCTGAGGGAAAAAGGGGGAAAAAGAAAACATCAGAGAAATTGAAAAACATACGATATTTGAATCAGGATGAATTTATACAAGGTTCTGAATTTAACTTTTTTTCTGATTCTTTCTTTGTTTCTTGGGATTAAATGTGCTCTTGTCTTTGTAACTATTTCCAGTTAATTTCCATGGTTCTTCAAACACAAAAATAGGTAAAGGTGACAACTATGTTTCTGTTCATTTGGATAGTAACCAACACCCAGAATACCAGAATTAAACATCTCATGTTCTAGAAAGGAGAGAGCAAGCTAAGACACATTTATTTCTCCTTCACAGAGAGAAAAGAAAGTCAGGAGACACCAACTGGGCCCCTAGACTTGCCCACCAAAGGATTGACATAGGATCACCATTCCCATAAATCAGGGCTAGAATTGTTTTGGCCTGACCTCCCTGCTTCATATATGGAAAGTAAGGCCAGCAGCAATGGCCTGTTAGCTTTGAAACACCCACAACCATTTCCCTGTACATCACTCTCAAACAATTGGAAGTAACTACCCATGAGTAGCTAGTACTGGATTGTTGTTTTCTTGCCATGTCAGGCTACTAAGCAAATAAAAGATTCTGCAAACAATTCCAGTTCCAGCATCTAAACCTCCTGAGATATGAGATAGTCAGTAATCTGTAGTTAGTAAAACATAATAAAAGTTCATAAAACGTGCTAAAAGGAACAAAAGTTTCATTTTGTTTCCTTCATGCTCCATCTATTATTATTTTACTTATTTATATCCTGCCTTTATTATTTGTATAAATAAGTCAAGGCGGCAAACATACTGAATCTCCTCATATGTTCCTCACAACTACAACCCTGTGAGGTGGGTTGGACTGAGAGAGAGTGATTGGCCAAAGCCACTCAACTTGTTTTCATGCCTAAGGCCAAACTAGAACTTACAGTCTCCTGGCTTTTAGCCTAGAACCTTAACCACTAGGTCAAGTTGGCTCTGTACTTGTAAATATGTATGCTTTCCCTTCTTTTTCTGTACTATATATCCTTTTCTGTTCTTGTCTTTGTAACGTGTTCCTTTCCCTGCTTCATGTAGATGTCACATTGCATATATAAATATCTGATCACACAGGAACCTTGTCTGTACATTTTTATTATTTTCCTGAGCTGGGCAGACAGCATACAAATAAGACAGTCAATCTTGGGTCATCATCTCAGAATAATAACAGGAACTTCATATAAGCCTTAAATTATTTAAGGAACCATATAGCTAAATAAACTCTTCTTTGTCATGGTTTGTATGATTAGCATTTTTTGTTTCTACTAATCACTACTCTTTTTCAGAGCAAACACAAATAGCAATTATGGAGATAATTGGAGCCAAAATAGGTCATAGAAAAAGATGCGGCAAATCCCAATATTTCCAGGAAGAGAAGGTTTGCAGAAAGATGAAAACATATTTAAAGATGATCCCTCACCCTGAAAATCAGCCCAAGAGAGATCATTTACACCTTGTAATCATAGAGTATTGTAAATTGGGAAAATTTCAACATACTGAATAAAAGATTAGAAGGTAATTGAGGGTGTAGATCAGTGTTTGTATATATATTAAAAAAGAGGGATTATGGTTTTGCTCTGTGTACTTTTAAGGACCCTAATTGAGGCCAACAACTCTGTTGCTAAGTGAAGCAATTGCTGATTGGGCAATCACGTGACTATGACTGGGCTTTCCTGCTGTACAACACTACTTAGTTTCACATCTTTTCTTTGTCTCCTGACCATTCCCCCACCCTAAAGTGGAATGTTCAAATGCCTGCTTAATGTCTTGGACACACTGAAATCAATCATGTACAGCCCGGGGCTGGGAGCTATGGGTGCCCTATTGAAACAGCTTATAATATTCTCTTGAAATCTCTTTCTCTCCAGTCTTCCATTCTGTGAAGTGGGGTGGGGGAAGGCAAGTCATTTCTGTAGGCAACCTGTTCTTTGCCTTTCTTACTGCAAACAGCTTATTCTCCTGAACTTCCTTTCTCTCCAATCTCTCCACTTCATGTGAAAATGGGAGAAGGATACCTGTCCTGATTCTTTGTGAAGAGAGTAAACCAGAATTAACTCACCACAAGATAGAGTTACTATTTATCATTGATTGGCTTACTTCTAGTTCCAACTTTTATTCCAAATCAGGAGTACAATACTCCCAAAAGAAAAGATCTGTCATTTAGGGGGTTGTCTGGAAGTATGACTGGGAAGACTCATGCCCAGTTTTGGCTGAAGTGCCAGAGGCAGACCTTTTTGAAATAGGAGCCCATGACAAAAATGACTGATAAACTTGTCATTTTGCAGATGGATTACTGCAGTATGCTCTAGCTGGGGCAATGTTGGAAGATAATTTTGGAAATTCAACTAGTCTAAAATGTGCTCGCTTGCAATCTGCTTGCTAACTGAAAACAGAAGATTCAGCAATATTAAACCTAATGTTAAATTTCCTGGTTTACCTGTCCCTGCAGTTTTCAGAAGTAGTTGAGGATTTATTTTTCCTGTTCATTTCCCGTTGGTGTTTTCATTGACCTTATGTGTCATGGTGCTTGACGCCCCCAAGCCCAAAGACCACACAGCGAAATCCAATTGAGTTCAAACCTTTATTTTCTTATACCTAATGAACAGAATCTTGCTGGACTAAGCAATAACCTTCTAACCTATCTGATACAGTATATCCTGAGAGATTTGGGTGTAGTTACCCTGAATCTCTTCCTCCCTCTCTCATCCAGCTTGGGACTTCTGTGTGGAATGTACTTGCTCCTCTCTGGGAAATGAAGATGCTGCCAAGATCCCCCCCACTCCTCCTTCTCCACGTGCACATTTCACCACACTGCCTGCCTTATAGCAATCCCAAAGATATGCAGGTGGTCCCACCCTGTTCACCTTCAGGAAAGGAGTGAAGCCTGGGCTTCTACCCCAGGAACTGATACCAGGTTGTTGATGGAGCCAGCATTTATTTTGTTTTTAATTCTTATTTGCTTCCCAGAGTTTCTTTTGTAATAGCTGGGCAGCCATATCAGTTTCTTTAGTTGTTCTAGGTTTTGCTGAATCCGTCTTTCTTAAAAAAAGAAATTGCACTCAGAATTAGAATATTTGAAATGTGGCCTCTTCAAAGTAGAATATAGTGGTGTTATTACTTCCTGTATTTTTTAAATGATACTTGTATTGATACAACCTAAAACTGCACCTGTCTCTCTTGCTGCCACATTACACATTGATAACTCATGCTCGTATAATTCCAACAAATTTCGTTCTGTTATTTTCAGCTCATTACTCTAATCTCTCAAGATCACTTTGAAGGTTCTTAGGATTTTAGTTTTAAATCATGTGAAAATTAGCTAAGTACTCTCTCTAACTCTTCATCCAAGCATTAATGAAGTTTAAAATGGAATGAAGTATCCATACAGATTTGTGAAAAATCAGTTAGAAATGTGGGACTGGAACATTAGAAACCGTTCTAATGTTTCTAACTAGATCTCAGTTGTGGAAATACAAAAATCTGTGCCCAGGAAGCTGCTGCCAATCAATATTAGCTAAAACTAGGCAACCTCTTTTAGACTAAAAATTATTTCAATAATTTGGTGGGATCAGGACAAAGTATACCACAAACTAATTCTGGGAAGCTAAAAAAAGTGGGATAGACAGCATCACCATCAGATGGATTTTTAACTGGCTGACAAACCATATTCAACAAGTAGTCCTTAATGATACTACATCTACAGTACATGGAGGGAAGTAAACAGTGGGGTACCACAAGGTTCTGTCCTAGGCCTAGTACTTTTCAACATCTTCATAAATGACTTATGAGGGAATAAAAGTGGAACTTATCAAATTTGCAGATGATACTAAGTTGGCAGGAATAGCCAACACCCTAGATGATAGGCTCAAGATCCAGATGGATCTTGACAGACTTGAACACTGGGCCCTATCTAACAAAATGAAACTCAATGAATAGAAAAGCAAAGTCTTACACTTAGGCAAGGAAAACCAAAAGTACACATATACTGTAGATTGGGTGAAACCTGGCTTAATAGCAGTAACTGTGAGAGGGATCTTGGGGTCTTAGTGGACAATCAATTAAATATGAGCCAACAATGTGCAGCAGCAGCCAACAAAGCCAATGCAATCCTAAGTTGCATTAACAGAGGGATTCAATCAAGATCATGTGAGGTACTAATACCACTCTATAAAGCCTTAGTAAGGGCACAACTAGAATACTGCAACCAGTTTTGGACTCCATACTGTAAAAAAGATGTTGAGACTGTAAAAAAAATGCAGAGAAGAGCAACAAAGACGATTAGGGGACTGGAGGCTAAAACATATGAAGAACAGTTATGGGAACTGGGCATGACTAGTCTAATGAAGAGAAGGACCAGGGGAGACATAATAGCAGTGTTCCAGGAGGGGGTCTCATAGGCAGAAGGGGATCAACCTATTTTCCAAAACACCTGAAGGCCGGACAAGGAATAACAGATGGAAACTGATCAAGGAGATCTAGAATTAAGGAGAAATTTTCTGCAGTGAGAACAATCAACCAACAGAACAGTTTAGCTTCAGATGTTGGAGATCACTGGAAGCTTTCGAGAAGAAACTGGACTGCCATCTGTCAGAAATGGTATAGGGTCTCCTGCTTGGGCGGGGGTTGGACTAGATGACCTATAAAGTCCCTTCCAATTCTGTTATTCTAATTCTAAAAGCCATTTCCCATTCTTTTGGCAAGGTTTCCGTTTCCTATAAATTCCTTAATACAATTTCAAGACTAAGAACCAATCTTGTAGCCTTATATATTTCTATTCCAGCTCTTCCATTATTAGTGTCTTCTAGTTCCTCAAACGAAGGGACGTGGTGGCTCATTGGGTTAGGATGCTGAGCTTGTCGATCAGATGGTCGGCAATTTGGCGGGTCGAATCCCAAGTGCCGCGTAACAGAGTGAGTGCCTGTTACTTGTCCTAGCTTCTGCCAACCTAGCAGTTCGAAAGCACATAAAAATGCAAGTAGAAAAATAGGGACCACTACGGTGGGAAGGTAACAGCGTTCCGTGCGCCTTTGGCGTCTAGTCATGCTGGCCACATGACCACGGAGACGTCCTCGGACAAGCGCTGGCTCTTTGGCTTTGAAACAGAGATGAGCACTGGCCCCTAGAGTTGGAAACGACTAGCACGCATGTGCGAGGGAACCTTTACCTTTACCTTCATAGTTCCTCAAACATTTTATGGTTTTCGGGATTTCATCCAGTCTTTGTCAGCCTTCATCTATGGAATATACTGATTTTTGTATTTCTCAATTGTAGTTAGTGCCACCTAGAGTTACTGGAGCTAGTTGCTTTTGTTCCTTGAAATATTCTAGCTTTTATTTCTTATTCCATTAAGTTTGCTATTTTCATCTGTGATCATATTGTGAACAGGTGCTGTATATTTTCTTGCCAATTTTTTCCTAAGCAGAAATTTCTTTGAAGTTGTCTTTTTCTCTTGCTTGTTCTAATTCTGTAGCATTTTGGTTCCAGTATATTTTCCTTATTTCATCTTGCTTATTTTTTTAATTCAAAGCCTTGAGGTATGTGTCAGTGCTATACTAAAGATTTAAAAAAGACTAAATGCAGCCCTAGGGCTTCAGAAAGATACTCCTGGTCTAGATAATCCTAGATTGTGTGCTTTAAATTAATAGTGGAAGAAAAACCTGAGTTTTCAGCAGTATCAACAAAGTTCTGATTATGTACTGGCATCAGTGAAAGGGATGTATTTTCAGGAAGAATTCTTTATTACACAGTATTTATTATACTTTGTTTTGATCACAAGAAAATGAAGAAAATATGTATAGTTTCATGCTGTATTAAAAATATCACAGCATGGATTATAGCATAGTACATTTACTGAAGAAGCTTTCCATTTATTTATTCTTCCTAGTGAATCAGATAACCCAATATTTTGATAGTCTCTGATGATCCAAGGAGTCTCTGTTGATCTGAAACATTACTAACTATTTCTATGATTTTATTTCAGAATCAAATCACCTGACAAAGACAAGGCAGTTTTTACTTGCTTTTTAAAGTTCAAAATGATCTCAGGACAAGAAGACAAAAAATAAATAAATTTTCTAAATTTACATAAAACAAGACTTTCACAGATGGGCAGCACATGGTTCCCATAAGTCCAGTGTGAAAATTACTCCATCACTTGTCATTGTACAAAGTCTTTTCACATTTCTGGCAACACATTATCTTAAACATAACAGGAATTGAGACAAGCAAAGCAGATGGTCTCACCTCCCATCAAAAGGGGAAGGGGGAGAGTTGCAGAGATGCATTTCTTACAGTCTTAGTATGACTTCAGAGTAGTTGTTTCAGGACCAAGATCATTTGCCTTGATCCTGATGTAGCTGTGTACAATAAAACAAGAATAAAAATTGATACCTGAAATATAAAAGTAAGGTGCTTTGAAAATAAAAATAATTCACCGTATGCTAGTTTTTATTGTTATTCTTCGTCTGTAAAGTCACTTCAGTTGTTTGCCAGTGAGAGATGTGAAAAGCACAGAACTGAGCTGAGTGGGGTTAGGGTTAGGGTGGGGACAGAATAGGATGGGATAGAAAAATCAAAGTCATATGCTGTATCTCCCAATCTAAATCAAAAGCAGCCTGATGCACCTAAGAGCAAAATGGGTCTTCCAATCTAGGCCAATGTCAAACACATAAGGCTCTCTTCACAGGAAGGAGTTTAAAAGTCAAGATGGTTTCCATAATCATCACAAGCTATATCTCTTTTTCATTCGTAAAAGGGAGTTACATATCTAAGCAATAGGATCTACTCAAAGGTGCACTGAGGAGAACTGGGAAAATCAAAGCTATCTCAGTACGGGGGGGAAGTAGTAGTATAAAAATGATGGTGATCGAAGCAGAACACAGGATTTTTAAAAACATGGATGTATCTTTTGGACAAAGAAATATATAGTTTGTGTGTAACTCCTGCTTTCTTTTTTGGGGAGGGTTAGAGGAAAAGTAGGGGAGGGAAAAGGGAAGGGGAAAGCTGTAGAAAAGAAGGGAAAAAGAAAAGGCATTGACTTCCAACTCCCTTTAGTGCAGTAGAATAAGATAATAACATCAAACCTCAACTTTTTACTTTTACATAATAGGATAAAATAGCCATTTCTATAACAACAAATCTATCTAATCGGTAAAAACCAAAATCAAAGTTTCATTTTTTTTCCACTGCAAGCACAAATTCCAGAAGAGATTTCCAAGTAGAAACAAAAGTACTTGTGTGTTTTTTTTCTTTTATCAAAGAATTTAGCCATCTCTGCTAACTCCATCAACTTTTGCAGCCATTTGTCCATTGTGGGGATCAAAGTATTTTCATCCAGTAGCTCATTCTGGCTTTGAGAAGTTGATTCCCCACCATAGTAGTTCTTAATCTTGAAAACTATAAGATGTGTGTACTTCAGCTCCCAGAATTCTCCAGCCCATACAAAGTCTGACCATCTCAAAGCAGCCACTGTCCTAGGAGATGCCCCGCAGGAGAATCCCTCCAGCAAAGCTCTAAATGGTATTTATAAGATTTGAACCTTTGTAGACACAGTTTTTAGGTATTCTTTCCAGGGCGTAGCAGCTGAATTACCCCCAGCCTATCAAATACTTAGGAACCAAGGGCTTGGTAGCCCAAGGAAACAGCAACCAATTGCCAGCCATCAACTCACCAATCACCAATCATTATCCTGGGGCACATATTTGCCTTCATTCGTGTGTATTGATACTGTCTACTGTCCATGAATGATGACGTATAACAGGGAATATTCATCAATTTGGGTAAGTTTTGGCCAGTTTGCTCATACTATTCTGTGCAAATTAAGATTTCTAATTAAAATTACATAGTAAGCCAACATACTATTGCCCATGTTTTACCAGTTAGAAGACACGTTGGTGTTTTGACAATCACTAAGAATGCACAGCATTAATTGTATCGGTTAAGATTTCAAATTGCAATAATAAAATTGGAAATAAATAGCTAAAGCTATTTATAGTAATTACACAACAAACAGAGTATCCTATTAGTAACCTTAGTATAACTGTTATATTTGCAGTCCTGAATGTTGGCTGATCCAAAATGGACTGTGACAATAAAACAAAAAATGCTCTCCTTTGTTGGACTAACACAATGTGAAAAACAACAGCCAATAACAATCAGAAGACTAGTCAAAGTCTGACATCTTGTGGCAAAAAGAGTGATACTGCAGTTTTTATATAGCCACATCCATAATCCCAAATTCTTGGTGTATGTATGTGTGAATGAATGAGTATGAGAAAGAGCTACATAGGTTTAAAAAAATCACTGTAAAGCAAGCCACAGATTTTCACTAAATATTACTATTAATAAAAAGGAAGTTTCCTAAATTAAAACAGTCTTGACTTGTTTAATAAAAAAAATCTCTTCTACCTGTTAGATTTTTATTACCCAACAAGAAATCAAATGACTATTAGATTTGGTCTGATTGTTTTTCCTTACAGGAATCTGAGTGCAAGCCATAAATCTCAGGGAAGAAAAAAAATCAAGTCTTAGTAATCTCTCTAAATTATTAGACTCTGTGACATTATCTGGTGTAACTGCAAGCACTAGCAAGCCTTCATTCCTGTTGGCAGTACAGTACTATATTAATATCAATTGACTACACCATAAAAGTGTGGCTAGACTCTCAGGAGTTAAAAGGTTATCTAGGAAAAAAATTGTTTAATATAAAACATGGATATATTTCAGAGAAGGCAATCATACATACTTAACTGCAAATAATTCTCATTTAAATTGTAGCAAAATTTATTTTTGCAATCTTGCTATAAAATATAATAAAATGAAGGGGATGGAGCAAGTGTCCAATTAAATACATCTGAGATTAGGCTGCAATCCTTATTCTGAAGTGAGTGACAAATGCCTCTAATTGCTTTGATGCACATAATAATTTGGTTTCCTTACCCCCATGGCAAAAAAGTATATTTATTTTATTTATTTACTCCATTTATATTCTACCACCAATTAACTGAATAATGTAAATTTTATTTTATTTTTTAATTATTTACCTCATTTCTGGAGCCACCCATCTCATGAGCAAGTGATTATCATTAACAAATATTAAAAACATGTAACAATACTATAACAACAGTTAAACAGGAGTAATAGACAGGGGGAAGTTAATATTAATGGAACCAGCTCACTAGTTCACCCATCCCTAGGGTTCCCCAGACCTGCTGGCATAACTGGGTCTTGCATGACATGACTGAAGGAATATAAGGTTGCAAGCTATGCTATTAGTCCAACTGCATGGTTAACAAACACACACTCTGCTTTCTAAAAATGTATTGCCTTCTTTGGGGAAGATATTTTTGTTCTTCTCCTCCTCATTCCTCTCCTCTCTTCCCTCCGGAGCAATACTTCTTCCCCAATAATGCTGTTTGGCTAAGAAAAAAAATCTCCCATTGATGATTTTAAACATATGATGGGTTGCAATAGATGGGATGATTTTTACCTGGCAGGAAAGAGTTACTCTGCTTGTTACTACCATCTAATGATCATCTGGATTTTTCCAGAACAGGTCATAGATTAAAAACAAAACCCTGTAAGGTCATAGTTAATTCTTGGTGACTGCATAGACATGTCCACATACATTTAGTAGAAACAACATGAAAGTACTTTAACATTATCATCTGAGGGTTGTTTTTTTTTTCAATTTTCCAATCTGAATACAGCTGTGAGATTTCTTGAGGTTTCTAAACTAACTAATCTTTTCTGCTATTAGCCAAGGTCACCTAGAATCAAGCTTATAAATGAAGCTCATAAATATTAGTGCCTAATTCTGCATATATATTACTTTTGTTCCTGCATTTTTCAGATATTAACTAATATCCATGGATTTCTGAAGGTTCAAAAAAGTCAAGATGGCAGACACAACTGTTTTATGAAGCTCAGCTCCCAGGAGCTACAATTAGGAGGTCCTACCTGCAATTTTGATTCTATTAATGCATTTATTTCCTTACATAGTGAATGTATGTGTCTCCCAATACCATAGGCACTATGTGGGTAACAAAAATAACAATGACCTTCAGTTTGTTAATCAAAATGGTATGGAGATTCTTTGTTATGAATTCATCAGTCTCTGATTGTCCCTGAAAAATGTTGTGTAATTACATCACTAGTGGAAGTGGCATAATATTTTTGTCCTGAGTCTCCCTTTTTTTGTTTAATACTTTGTTTATTGGTTAATTTTACTTGTATACAGTACATGCACTAATGCTATTGGACATTTATCATGTGCATTCTGCTTCATGTTCAACTGAAAATCAAGCCAGAGAAAATGGGTTACATACAGCTCTACATAGTATTTTGCAGCTAAATTTTTCTTGAACAATCCAGAAGAGCTCCAGGGTTAGGGTTAGGATTAATCTAGGAATGCCTTCAATCAAAAGCCCATGCCTGCCCTAATTCAGAGTTTATTAAACATGCTATGAAGTGTTACTTACCAATACTTCCAGATAAGAATGAATAATAGAAGCACTGCCAGCCCCAAGTCAGAGTTTTTCAGGGTCTGGGGAAATTGTGGAATTCCCACAAACAATTATTTGTTGTTGTTAGCTGCAAAGTCGTGTCTGACCCATCGCGACCCTATGGACAACGTTCCTCCAGGCCTTCCTGTCCTCTACCATCTTCTGGAGTCCATTTAAGCTCACACCTACTGCTTCAGTGACTCCATCCAGCCACCTCATTCTCTGTTTTCCCCTTCTTCTCTTGCTCTCAATCTTTCCCAGCATTAGGCTCTTCTCCAGTGAGTCCTTCCTTCTCATTAGGTGGCCAAAGTATTTGAGTTTTAGCTTCAGGATCTGGCCTTCTAAAGAGCAGTCAGGGTTGGTCTCCTCTAGGACTGACCGATTTGATCGCCTTGCAGTCCAAGGGACTCACAGGAGTCTTCTCCAGCACCATAGTTCAAAGGCCTCAATTCTTTGGCGCTCAACCTTTCTTATGGTCCAACTTTCACTGCCATACATTGCAACTGGGAAGACCATAGCCTTGACTATACGCACTTTTGTTGACAGGGTGATGTCTCTGCTTTTTAGTGTGCTGTCTAGATTTGCCATGGCTTTCCTCCCAAGTGTCTTTTAATTTCTTGGCTACAGTCCCCATCTGCAGTGATCTTGGAGCCCAGGAAAATAAAATCTGTCACTACCTCCATTTCTTCCCCATCTATTTGCCAGGAATTGAGAGGGCCGGATGCCATGATCTTGGTTTTCTTAATGTTAAGTTTCAACCCACATTTTGCACTCTCCTTCACCCGCAACAAGAGGCTCTTTAGTTCTTCTTCACTTTCTGCCATTAGAGAGGTATCATCTGCATATCTTAGGTTGTTGATATTTCTTCCGGCAATCTTAATTCTAACTTTTGATTCATCTAGCCCTGCCTTTCTCATGATGTGCTCTGCATATAAGTTAAATAGGCAGGGTGACAGTATACAGCTTTGCCGGACTCCTTTCCCAATTTTGAACCAATCAGTGGTTCCGTGTCCAGTTCTCACTGTTGCTTCTTGGCCCACATATAGGTTTCTCAAGAGACAAATAAGATGGTCTGGTAGTCCCATCTCTTTAAGAACTTGCCACAGTTTGTTATGATCCACACAATCAAAGGCTTTAGCATAGTCAATGAAGCAGAAGTAGATGTTTTTCTGGAACTCCCTAGCTTTCTCCATGATCCAGCGTATGTTGGCAATTTGATCTCTAGTTCCTCTGCCTCTTTGAAATCCTGCCTGTACTTCTGGTAGTTCTCGATCCACATACTGCTGAAGTCTAGCTTGTAGGATTTTAAGCATGACTTTACTAGCATGAGAAATGAGTGCAATGGTGCGATAGTTTGAACATTCTTTGGCACTGCCTTTCTTTGGAATTAGAATGTAAACTGATCTTTTCCAATCCTGTGGCCACTGTTGAGTTTTCCAAATTTGCTGGCAAATTGAGTGTAGCACTTTTACTGCATCGTCTTTTAAGATTTTGAATAGCTCAGCTGGAATACTGTCACCTCCACTAGCTTTGTTTTTGCTCACCTTTTCTAAGGCCCACTTCACTTCACTTTGTAGGATGTCTGGCTCGAGGTCAGTGACCACCTCATTGTGATTATCAGGGACATTAAGCTCATTCTTGTATAGTTCCTCTCTGTAATTTTGCAATTATATAAAATTTATAAAAGTCAATTCTTTTCTTGTGATTATACATTGTACATTATTATAACAAATCACATTATCCATAAACAGCACCTAGGAGCAGGGATTAACAATATTTTATATTTTAGAGCCAACCAATTATATTCTCATAATGTCTGTTAATTTCTTTCTCATCTGCTTTCTGGTTTTGTCCAACTTTTGCTAACTTTCTTAGAGCTGATGAGCTCAGATTTCCCTGGGGTTAAGCCTTAGGAATTATATTTGCTTGTCCAGGACTTATGTGTGAGGGGAGGGAGGACAGCTGGTGTCATTGGTTGCTTGCGGTCATTTTTACCTTCTTTAGAAATTTTAATGTAATTGCCTTTATTTTTTTCCCCTTTTCCTAATCAGATTGACATTAGCTGTCATGTATTAAACTCAGCTGCTTCAGCACACTGCACTTGATTGACAGGTTCTCTGCAGTACATGTGTCACAATGGAATATTAATCCTCCCCAAAACCTGTGCTTCCAGACCAGAGGACTATTATAAGCATTTCCCTCACCACAGCCACCAATATTCTCCTTAATAACATTAGGCATGAGTGCAAGCTCAATTAATTATGTACTTGTCCAACCTCATGCAGTAATCACAGCAGAGAGGTTAAATTTGGCACTCAAAATTTTCCTGAATTCTGTAACCAGGAACGATTTCAGAATACAAGTGAGAAACAGCATGATTTACTTTCTGTAACTTTTATAGGAAAAATAAAGAACAGAACAACAAAAACTCAAGCCTTCAGCAGACGATGAAGGAGAAAGATTTTAGCCCAGACTTCTCTGATATTGTCAGTTTCATTTTGTATATACCATAGTGATCCAAAAACAGATGATACCATAAAAAAGAGCCAGTATAAAAGTCTAACTTGCACATCATTATCAGTTATAACATCATTACAGCAAGTGCTTACATCAGGCGTGTCAAACTCGTGACATCATGTGATGTTGCGCGACTTATTGCTACTTTTTCCCCATTGCTGGCAATGGGGTGGGTGCGGTTTTGTCGTGACATATCCAGCCCGCGGGCCAGCAGTTTGACATACCTCGCTTAGATAAACAATGCTGACAAAATGCTAGATGCCAAACATGTGTTTCAGTTGCTGATTCCTGACTACTACCTAACTCACGGGTTGGCAACCTGCAGCTCTGCAGCCGCATGCAGTTCTTTCAGCTTTCTCCTGCGGCTCCCAGTCATCCTCGGCCATTTGCAGAGACAGAGACAGAGAGAGGCACTTGCGCTTCCCTTTTCTCTCTCTGTGTGTGTGTGTGTGTGTGTGTGTGTGTGTGTGTGTGTGTTTGTGTGTGTGTGTGTTTGTGTGTGTGTGTGTTTGTGTGTGTGTGTGTGTAAAAGAGAGTGGCCTCACTCTGTTCTCTGAGAAGCTGACAAGCTTATTGGGCAGGGCTCCTGCCTTTGCTACATCTCCACAGGAAGCAGGAAGCAGCAGAAAGCAGCAGCTCTCAAGGGCAGGAGAGCCAAACCAATAAGAATGTGTGTCAGCTTGTCCAAGAACAGCATGAAGCCAGCTTTCCAGGTGAGCAGAAGATCGCACAGAGGGAGAGAGGGGGGAGAGAGAGAGGGAGAGAGAGAGAGAGAGAGGGAGAGAGAGAGAGAGAGAGAGAGAGAGAGAGAGAGAGAGAGAGAGAGAGAGAGAGAGAACTCATGCACAGTAGCCTCTATTTCTTTTTAATTAAACTCTTCAATCAAGCTCTCCCCCTCGTGTTTTGTGGCTCCCAGTGTTTTTTTCCCTCTGGGAAATGGGTCCAAGTGGCTCTTTGAGTGTTTAAGGTTGCTGACCCCTGACCTAACTCAACCCAACAGTCAATAGATACAAGAATAAGAGAGAAGAGAAGAGAAGAGAAGAGAAGAGAAGAGAAGAGAAGAGAAGAGAAGAGAAGAGATCATCTAGTCCAACCCCCCCCCAAGCAGGAGATCATACACCATTTCTCACAAATGGCACTCACGTCTGTTCTTGAAAGCTTCCAGTGATGAAGCTCCCACAACTTCTGAAGGCAATCTGTTCCACTGATGATTGTTCTCACTGTCAGAATTTTTTTCCTTATTTATGATAGCAAAGAATAGATATAACAACAACAACAACAACAATAACAATAATAATAATAATAATAATAATAATAATAATAATAATAATAATAATAATAATAATAATAATCTGCCACATAACACCCCAGACTTAATAATTGTCGATTAGAAACACAAAAAAGTCTGGATAGTGGACGTGGCAGTGCCTGGAGACAGCAGAATAGATGAGAAATAAATGAAAAGAACAAAATACAAAGACCTACAATTAGAAATAGAATGACTATGGCAAAGGCAAGCAAGGGTAGTACCAATAGTAATAGGTACCTTGGGCACAATCCCAAAACAACTGGAGCACCATTTGAACACCATTGGCACTGACAAATTTGCCATTAGTCAATTCAATTGCAAAAGGTGGCTTTACTAGGAACAGCTTCCATCCTGCGACGATATCTGTAATACCATCAAACATCCACATCTGCCTATCCCAGGTCCTTGGTAAGGACTCGATAGATAGGGGAAAAAAAGCCAAATCCAGTCTGAACATCTGGCTGACTGTGCGATGATGGTGATGATGATGATTATAAACTGCTGCAAGAAGATCACACAGACTGACTATAAGCAGTGGTATGACAAAGTAGCAACGATGATGCATTGGAAGATCTGCAAGAAATATCATTTGCCTGTAAGCAAGAACTGGTGAGATCATAAAATAGAGAAAGTCATAGAAAATGATAAAGTTAAACTGCTCTGGGACTTCAGAATTCAAACAGACAAGCACCTGCAACATAACACCCTGGACTTAACAATTGTCGATAAGAAAGACAAAAATGTCTGGATAGTGGACGTGGCAGTGCCTAAAGACAGCAGAATAAACGAGAAAGAACTGGAGAAGATAACAAAATACAAAGAGATGTGAGATTCCTGAAAGACTTAATATGATGCATCTGGTATTATAACAGAGACATTTCTGATATTTAAAAAGTGCCAAGTTGCATAAAAGCACTCAATTTACTGCCAAGTTGCATAAAAGCACTCAATGTAAACATCAGAGACAATAGAGAAGATTATAAATATACTTAACTGCATTTATCATAGAAATAAAAAATAATCTAATATTTAACTAGCTAAACATTTCTATACATTTATTCTTCTTGACTTTAATTATTGCCTGAAACAGATTTTTCTGTATCTCATTTATTCCTGGATCCCTGCTTTAAATAATCCCTGAGGATTCCAGACAGATCATTCTGTAGCCACTTTTCTCAACTTGGGTTATCCACTTCTCTTCTTTCAGAAAACAAGACATTTTCCTGCCTATAGCAGAAAGGCAAGTGGTGGGTAACAGTTTCTATGTATATGAGACAGCATGAATTGGTCCATTTGAATTGAACTCAAATCTGTGAACTTGGATTGTGAAAGTCTTTTTTTGCCTGGCATGCAGCTGAAATTCTAGAATAGTGAGAAGGCAGATTAACTTCACAGCAACTGCTCAACAAATTGTTTAGAAACTTCTCCCTAATCCACTATATCCTCACTTGGCTCAAGACTTGTTGCAGCAGCATTGGAACAGGCATTTGTCCAATCTCTTCTAAAAACCCCAATAACCATTATACCTCACTATTATAAAGTATAAACTAGCCATTGATTCTGGAAGCAAGTTGTTGTATCAGGGTAGACAGTCTCAGGACCTATGGCTGACATGATTCCAGAATATATTGTTTAGTGATTCCTAGAACTCTTTTTAGATGTCAAAAATCAAAGATCTGCTTGTTTGAGATAGGAAACACAGTCAAGTGTTTAAATTGGTGGACTATAGGATTTTGGGGTTAAGGTTAGGATTAAAAAGGTTTCCTGTCCAGTCATGTCTGACTCTCTTAGCTGAGGAAGTCAGTGTTGTCTGAAAACACTTCCATGGTCATGTGGCTTGCATTTCTGTATGCTGAAACACATGGAATGCTGTTACTTCCCACCAAAGTGGTACCTATTTATCTACTCACATTTTCATGTTTTCAAACAGTTAGGTTTGCAGGGACTTGGGCACGTAACAGGACTTTGGGTCACAAACCCAGGCTGTCAGTTTTCCAGTTGACAAACTCGTACCCACAAGTTAGAATTAAGGTTAAATGATGTTTAAAAAAATAAACACATACCCCACTCTATCTGTCAAGAAAATGCATAAAATCCCACCCACTTTATATCACAATCCTACCACTGCAGCCTTTTACTCTTCCCCAAAATATTTCATGATATACCCAACATCAACAAACTCCTTCTTCATTTAGACCACATGGTGTTGCCAAGACTTCCACTTTATCCCTATTTCCTAATGTCATGAAGCTTTCAAGGTCAGTGTTTTGCTTTAGTTCTGCATTTCTTACTGCAGTGCCAAGATTTTATAGATTACATGAGAACAGATTCCTTGTTCTTAGTCATATTACTAGGTTCTTCACTAATTTAAGTTTCCTGAACCTTTTATTCCTATTTGTTCTGCAAAAAGAGTGCAGACCTTCTGTGATTCAATGACTATCCATGGCTTAAGTGTCATGTAAAAATATTGGGTGGGGAAAAATGAGAACTATTTCAATTATATTTTGCATAATTTTATTGCAGACCACAAAGAAATTTCTGACATCTCTGATACAACAATTTAAATGAAGAAACTACAGTTTCTATGCAATATTTCAAGTACTAATTTTCATTTTATGGCATATTAAACATTATATTTTGTAGGCCTATGTGGCCTCTTCATGGACTACTGCCTTGTCATGGCGAAGGGGCTTGTGTAATTCAATGAAGCTATGAGCTATGCCGTGCAGGGCCACCCAAGATGGACAGGTCATAGCAGAGACTTCTGACAAAATGTGATCCACTGGAGAAGGAAATGGCAACTCACTCCAGTATCTTTGCCATGAAAAGCCCATGGACAGTACCAAAAGGCAAAAAGATATCATTCTGGAAAATGAGCCCCTCAGGTCAGAAGGCATCTAATATGCTACTGGGGAAGAGCAGAGGGCTAGTACTAGTAGCGCCAGAAAGAATGAAGTGACTGGGCCAAAGCCAAAAGGACGCTCAGCTGTGGATGTATTTGGTGGTGAAAGGAAAGTCCGATGCTGTAAAGATTTTTTTATCCATAGGAATCTGGAATGTAAGATCCATGAATCAAGGCAAGCTGGACGTGGTCAAACAAGAGATGACAAGACTGAACATCGACATCTTAGGAATCAGCAAATTAAAATGGACAGGAATGGGTGAATTTAATTCAGATGACCATCAGGTATACTACTGAGGGCAAAAATCCCTCAGAAGAAATGGAGTAGCCTTCATAGTCAATAAAAGAGTAGGAAAAGCTATACTGGGATACAATCCCCAAAATGACAGAATGATCTCAGTTTGAATCCAAGGCAAACCATTCAATATCACAGTAGTCCAAGTCTATGCCCCAACCACCAGTGCTGAAGAGGATGAAATTGACTGGTTCTATGAAGCCCTACAGTGCCTTATAGAACTAACACCAAAAAATGAAGTCCTTATCATCATGGGGGATTGGAATGCTAAAATAGGAAGCCAAAAGATACCCAGAATAACAGGCAAGTTTGGCCTTGGAGTACAAAATGAAGCAGGGCACAGGCTGACAGAATTTTGTCAAGAGAATACGATGGTCATAGCAAACACTCTTTTCCAACAACCCAAGAGACAGCTCTACACATGGACATCACCAGATGGTCAACACAGAAAGATTGACAATGTGCTTTGCAGCCAAAGATGGAGAAGCTCTATACAGTCAGTAAAATCAAGACCAGGAGCTAACTGTGGCTCAGACCATGAGCTTCTCATTGCAAAATTTAGGCTTAAACTGAAGAAAGTAGGGAAAAGCACTAGGCCACTCAGGTATGAACTAAATCATATCCCTGATGAATATACAGTAGAGGTGACAAATAGATTTAAGGAATTAGATCTGATAGACAGAGTGCCTGAAGAACTATGGACGAGAGGTAGCAACTAAAACCATCCCAAAGAAAAAGAAATGAAAGAAAGCAAAATGGCTGTCTGAGGAAGCTTTGCAAACAGCTGAGGAAAGGAGGGAAGCGAAAGGCAAAGGAGAAAAATAAAGATACACCCAATTCAATTGAATGAGCTTAACGTCCCTGATAACCATGATGAGGTGATCACTGACATTGAGCCAGACATCCTAGAATGTGAAGTGAAGTGGGCCTTAGGAAAGCTGAACAACAACAAAGCTAGTGGAGGTGACAGTATTCCAGCTGAGCTATTCAAAATCTTAAAAGACAATGCAGTAAAAGTGCTACACTCAATTTGCCAGCAAATTTGGAAAACTCAACAGTGGTTAAAGGTAAAGGTAAAGGTTCCCCTGCACATGCATGCTAGTCGTTTCCGACTCTAGGGGCCGGTGCTCATCTCCGTTTCAAAGCCGAAGAGCCAGCGCTTGTCCGAGGACGTCTCTGTGGTCATGTGGCCGGCATGACTAGACGCCAAAGGCGCACGGAACGCTGTTACCTTCCCACCGTAGTGGTCCCTATTTTTCTACTTGCATTTTTACGTGCTTTCAAACTGCTAGGTTGGCAGAAGCTGGGACGAGTAACAGGCGCTCACTCTGCTACGCGGCACTCGGGATTCGACCCGCCAAACTGCCGACCTTCTGATCGACAAGCTCAGCGTCCTAACCCACTGAGCCACCGCGTCCCTTCAACAGTGGTTACAGGATTGGAAAAGATCAGTTTACATTTCAATTCCAAAGAAAGGCAGTGCCAAAGACTGTTCACACTATCGCACCATTGCACTCATTTCACATGCTAGTAAAGTTATGCTTAAAATCCTACAAGCTAGACTCCAGCAGTATGTGGATCGAGAACTACCAGAAGTACAGACAGGATTTCAAAGAGGCAGAGAAAGTAGAGATCAAATTGCCAACATACGCTGGATCATGGAGAAAGCTAGGGAGTTCCAGAAAAACATCTACTTCTGCTTCATTGACTATGCTAAAGCCTTTGATTGTGTGGATCACAACAAACTGTGGCAAGTTCTTAAAGAGATGGGAGTACCAGACCATCTTATTTGTCTCTTGAGAAACCTATATGTGTGCCAAGAAGCAACAGTGAGAACTGGACACTGAACCACTGATTGGTTTAAAATTGGGAAAGGAGTCTGGCAAGGCTGTATACTTTCACCCTGCCTGTTTAACTTATATGCAGAGCACATCATGAGAAAGGCAGGGCTAGATGAATTGAAAGTTGGAATTATGATTGCCGGGAGAAATATCAACAATCTAAGGTATGCAGATGATACCACTCTAATGGCAGAAAGTGAAGAAGAACTAAAGAGCCTCTTGTTGCGGGTGAAGAAGGAGAGTGAAAAAGTTGGTTTCAAATTTAACATTAAGAAAACAAAAATCATGGCATCCAGCCCTCTCAATTCCTGGCAAATAGATGGGGAAGAAATGGAGGTAGTGACAGATTTTGTTTTTCTGGGCTCCAAGATCACCGCAGATGGGGACTGCAGCCAAGAAATTAAAAGACGCTTGCTCCTTGGGAGGAAAGCCATGGCAAATCTAGACAGCACACTAAAAAGCAAAGACATCACCCTTCCAACAAAAGTGCATATAGTGAAGGCTATTGTTCTGTACCAGCCTACTACCGGCCCTACAGAAAAGGCAGGGACAACCCCTTTACAAAAAGGCAAGAGGCTGGAACTAAGCCTGCCAAATTTATTGACAGAAAACAGAGCAAACAGAGCAAAACCAAAACACGAACCATAAAACAGGAGCTATTCAAACGGTTGCCTTCTGCAAACCAGCCCTCCCACACATTCCCCTTTTAAACAGTTCAAGGTGTGGCTTCTCTCTGCCTCCTTCCAAGGTGCCCCATTGCCTTCCTCTGTTTACTCCTGATTGACTGCCTCCTGCGTCGGGTGTCCTTGAACAGGGCCAGCTGTGGTTCATCTTTATCTACGCTGTCAGACTCACACAGCTGGGTCTGCGTAGTAACCAGATGAAAGGGGCCTGGCTGAGGGCTCTGCGAAGCCTCAGGGCTGTCCTCTGCAGGCTCTCCAACACCCATTTTCCTCCTCCTCTGAATCGTCCAACCCAACTGCCAAACCCACAGGCTGACCCTGAATCACAACAGCTATGGTCTTCCCAGTTGCAACGTATGTCTGTGAAAGTTGGACCATAAGAAAGGCTGAGCGCCAAAAAATTGAGGCTTTTGAACTATGGCACTGGAGAAGACTCCTGCGAGTCCCTTAGACTGCAAGGTGATCAAATTGGTCAGTCCTAGAGGAGATCAACCCTGACTGCTCTTTAGAAGGCCAGATCCTGGAGTTGAAACTCAAATACTTTGGCCACCTAATGAGAAGAAAGGACTCACTGGAGAAGAGCCTAATGCTGGGAAAGATTGAGGGCAAGAGAAGAAGGGGAAAACAGAGAATGAGGTGGCTGGATGGAGTCACTGAAGCAGTAGGTGTGAGCCGAAATGGACTCCAGAAGATGGTAGAGGACAGGAAGGCCTGGAGGAATGTTGTCCATGGGGTCGCAATGGGTTGGACACGACTTCACAGCTAACAACATCAAGGCCTATGTGGACCGCCCCCTCTCACGTTTTTACCAGGTTCAGGAATCCTTTGACTCAAGTTTGTTCCTTTTTCCCCAATAAAAGTTTGTTTTGCATTTTATTTTATTTGACGGATGCCTTCCCCACCAGCAGAACCTCAGTAGTCTGAAGTCTCCAAGTGGGTTGCTATGACTGAGGGATGCTTGGAACCTGGGCTTCTTCAGTTCTAGTGCCATACTTGAACTCCTTAATCACACATGTTTGCATTTTAGCCACAATCCAACATTATATTAGATACAGTATGTTTATATCCATTTCAGCAAGTTGTTTTTAATAGCTGCAGCCTATCCAATATCTTGAAGTTATGGGGTTGGTTTTTAATGTAATTTTGATTATGCTGTAAATATATCCCAGATATATTCAGAACTCTCTTTGTGTGACTGCACTTATATTCTTGCCAGGTTCAAAAGACAATTTCATCTAACTGTGCTATACATCATTAAGCTTGGGGGGGGAAAAGTTTGCCCATTACTGCTGTTTTAACATCTTACCCCATCTTGTCTCATTAGCAGGAACTGATTGAGCATGAAGGTGTTCCCTGGCTGTCACTAGATAAAGTAGGTGTTCTTGGCTTTCATCTGTTCTGAGTTCTCCTTGTCTCATTATCTTTGCAAGGTCAGTTTCTTTGACACAGGGATTGCTTGCTTAGCACTCCATTCTGGCAATTATTTGTCTGGCAAGTTAAGTGGATTCTAGGTCTATCTCAGCTGTGAAAACATCTATATGTATAGGCCAAAATACATTTGACTAGCAGTCTAGTCCTGACTAAACAGTATATTTCTGCATTGCTTGAAATGTATTTGCTATTTTGAACATTACAAATGATAGATTGGTAACTATCACTGTTAATTGTAGGAAAATATCTATCATTTCTGCTAATAATATATAAAATGCATACCCTAACAATTGGAAAAAAATGTTTAGTTTTCAGCCCTGTAAATTAATACTTACAGTCTGTAGTAGGCATATGCATCAGATTTCCATTCTGCCATGGCTATTGCTTCCTAATTCTCTCCTTCTGCAAAGGTTTCTGTTCCATCCAATGAATTGTGCAGTGGATTGCAATTCAGAAACCATAGGAGAAGAAATAGTTCTTATTAATGTATGATGACATGATAAAGAAAGGAGAGAGAAAAATATTCATTAAGTCATGAGTCATTGAGGTCTGCCCTCAAATCAGTTTTGTCCTTTGATGAAATCATATCTTGTGGATGAAAAGATTCAGGTGTATAGGAAAAGAAAGAGCCACAATTTTACTATTTGCCTCATAATGTGTTCTGCTCAGTCCACTGGCTTCTCTAAGGCTGGATTTTTATGGTCTTTTTAGTATGAATTAATCAGATGCCTATCTAGCAACTAATAGATCAATCTCACAGTAAATATAAGTGATTTATCTCATGAAACATGTATTCTTTAAGTGAGAATAAGAAAAGGATATGCAGTGGAAAAAAGAAAAACAACATTGTTTAGAAGTACTAAGCCAATTTGGTCTAATAGAACACCAGACTAGAAACCAGGAGACTGTGAGTTTTAGTCCCACCTTAGGCAAAAATGCCAGATGGGTGACTCTGAGCAGTCACTCTGTCTCAGCCCAACACACCTCGTAGAGTTGTTGTTGTGGGGGAAATAGGAGGAGGAAGAAGTATGATCACCACCATGAGTTATTTATAAAAATATTAAAGGTGGAATATAAATTTATAAATAAAATATTAATCTTCAGTTATGGGAGACAAGGCTCCATCTTATAAAATGTTTGGTACTGAATTTGATATTGAATTTGATCCACCTATCTCCAAAGTGATCTATTATAGAGTTCTAGATAAAGTCCCAAGTGGATTGTGTAGTCTTTGTTTCTTAATTGATATCAGGGCTGTAAAATCTTTGGCCCTTCAGATGTTGTTGTGTTACAACATACAGAAATTGTATTTTCTGACTACTCTAGATATTTGGAGATACACCACTGAGTTCAAATCTTGAAAAAGGCATTTGACATATTAAAATAAGCAGGAAGCTCCCAAATGGAGCAAGACAGAATTAAGACATTGAGAGTTGGCACTGCCTTCTGGTGGGATAATAATGAGACTTAATCATTTCATCAAGGGTGTAAAAACTGCTGCCTTTTCACTGTATTCAATCTAGCTCAGTAAATTATGTTTAAAATATTGAAATATCTATATTGATTGGGCTGATTGATTTGTGTTTGATTTTGTGGTGTCTTCCCAATTCCTATGATCAAATTGGCAACTTCATCCTAGCCATTTTTCCAGATAATAAACAGTCATCTAAAGGATTTTGTGATTTATCTTAAAACCCAGTATATACAAGTTGTATACTGGTATTAATTCTGATGATGACATTGTATTTAAAAACCCAAGTATATCCCTCTGAGAGATGCTGAGAGATGTCAGAAAATTGCTAGAATTATAATACAGAGACATTTTCAAGCAATAACTTTGTGATATCATTGTGACATGTACACTAAAACTGAAAAGTACAGAGGATTGGAAAAATGCAAATCCATAATAAAGTTAGTGTTTATTAAAAGGTAAAGGTTCCCCCACACATACATGCTAGTCGTTTCCAACTCTAAGGGCCGGTGCTCATCTCCGTTTCAAAGCCGAAGAGCCAGCGTTTGTCTGAGGACGTCTCCGTGGTCATGTGGCCGGCATGACTAGATGCCAAAGGTGCACGGAACGCTGTTACCTTCCCACCGTAGTGTTCCCTATTTTTCTACTTGCATTTTTACGTGCTTTCGAACTGCTAGGTTGGCAGAAGCTGGGATGAGTAACAGGCGCTCACTCTGTTACACGGCACTCAGGATTCGACCCGCCAAACTGCCGACCTTCTGATCGACAAGCTCAGCATCCTACCCACTGAGCCACCGCGTCCCTTTTAATGTTTATTAGGTAGAAATAAAACAACATGGCAATTTGGTGTAGCACTGAATCTATGGGTGTCCTACAGGCTACAGGGCCCTCTCATATAATAAAAGTCTTTTATTGCATGTTCATAAGTTGAGTCTCATGCTTTAAGAACCATAGAACCTGGCTGCAGTAATCTGGATTTGCCCAGGCCTGGGTAGCTTTGCCAGGTCTAAAATTGCAAATAAGTTAGATTAAACTTTCTGCAAAAATAACACATTACAGTATAATATATCAAACCCTGTCTGATTTAGTGCACTTCAAGTGCTTCTGATTTGTCTAGTTATATCCATGAGGAAAGAGTCTATCTTAGGATTCTGTGAAGTAAACAGTATGTAGCCCTTAAGGTCAAACAAGTACAAAGTCTCTGGAATAAATGATTAATAGATATATAAAGCATGTCAGAGCTGGTTCTTGAGATTTGCTAAAATACAGATAAATTGGAATCTGACAAAAACAAATTGTGTTTAATAACCCTTAAAAATGTGATCCCTGAGGCATTTTGTAGCCCTCCAGTTTCCCCTTGTCCAACTACTTTCATCTTAATTTATAGGAGACAGAGACTAGTAAAACTAATGTTAGAGCTTTAAATAATAAGATCACTTATAAAATCACTCCCTTTATCACATATCAAATGCATCTTCTTCCTTTTCTTCCACTAAAACTTTCTGGTTATATTATTCAGCAATCACAATTTATTGTCAGCTTAGAAAGTATACTATTGAAAGAAGAATAGTGCCATTCCTACTTAGAAGGAAAGTGCAATGTAATCTAAAAAGATATTGTGATAAGATTGATAAAAAGTAAGTCCAAGAAATGGTCTCTGAAACATGGCCTGGAAATTACATTAAAGTTTATATCTCTGTTTCTTCATCCACCTTTCAAATAAACCTAGAGACTCAAAATAAAAATCAAATTAAAAGGACAGCCAGCAGGATACAATTAACTTAAGGCTGCAGAAAGAACTATCCTCAAAGTACATGTAGTCACTAACTCTTTTTTTCAACTCCAAAGCCTCTTAGAGATGTAGAGGGGGGGAAATTACCCAACGTTGATTGTTTGGTGGAAAACTTAGGAATAAAATGGGTATGTTAGACATTAATAATGTTTTTACACAGGTTTTGATTCATGAACTTTAAAGGGTTCTTCTTTAAATGTTAATTTAACCTATATGCATAGTCTAAGAGTTGCATAACAACAGGTATCAGCAGTTTTCAGATGATGGGATAGAATCGTTTGGTTTGATATCTTTGTTATGATTACCACAAACATTTGCAGGGAGGGAGGGAGGGAGGTAATGTTATATACAAAATGATTATTGTAATGTCCTGCCTTCTGTGTGACTATCTTGCTTCTGATGAGGAAAGAGGTAAAGTTTATAAGACAATGCTTCTTCTAACAGTAAATTCAAATCTAAACCACTAAAAAACTTAAATGGCAATTAAGCATCAAGCATTTGTTTTATTTTCTTTAATACAGATACAATTTACTAATTGAAAGCAAAACAATACATATAAAAGCAGTAATTCACAGCTTTAGATATCAGCTCCAAATTAAAATAAGCACCATTTGCAATCAGCAATGTTCATATGCCACATGTATGTATGTACAGCTGGTACAAAATTAAATCTGATCACTGTTTGTGCGGTATGCATGCTGCATATAAAGTAGTTTGTCATCGCCCCCAAAAAGAATAAATCCTTAGAAAACTATGAATACAGAAGTACACAGAAATACTGAAAATTCAGAAATACTGAAAAAAAAATAGAAAGATTAATGGTGTGCAATGAGGAAGAAAATAAAAATGACAGAACAGATATGACCAACATCTCATTAGATGTTGAGCTTTGTACATTTGAAATAAGTTTTATCTAGTATGCCTTGTTTCAGATAACCTGTTACTGAGTTATACCTGTTCTTGCTTATTGTTTGGTAGACACAATTTTTGCATCTATTTGTGCAAAATTAACTGTTGACTCCCACAGATTTTGTACTCTTTACAAATGGTGCCTTCTGCTTAATCCCACAATAGGTCTTTTATATAAAGCAAACAGCACCGGAAGACTTTGTGAGCCTTATGGAAGTTGAGTCATGGCAACTGGACTTCTTTTCTTGTTGGTTCAAAATGTTTCATTGCTTATCCAAGTAGCTCCTTCAGTTTGAGCAAGTTAGTTAGGAGGACCCCATATATGTCATCCAGAGAAGTTTCATTTCTCACCTAGGCTCATTAGATGAGTAGGCAGAGGGTTGTTGGGAAGTACATTTTCCAACTCCTAAACCCTTTACCTTAAATGAGTCCCTAAGTATAGCCTCCCCAGTGAACATGTGAAATGGTCTTAATCTTTCTGGGAACTGATGAAAGAAAAGCATAAAAAATTATGGACAGGTTGTGACTGAGGCCTCCATCTTTAGTGAGGGTACGATTTTCCACTTTGGAATAAATGGATTTCTTCACTCTTCTCTTAAACCATCTACCTTCTCTGTCCAAAATGTGAATATTATTGTCCTTTAAAAAGTGTCCCTTTTTTTGTAATGAACATATGCTGCTGATTCTGCTCCTGTGGTGTTGCTTCTCTTGTACTGAGCCATTCTCTTGTGTAAAGGCTACTTGGTTTCTCCAGTGTAGAGCTTGAGCCCTCCTCACTATGCTGGACTGCATATACTACATTACTTTTCTGTAATTATTTTTATTTTTCAGTTCTTCTAAACCAGAGGGAGTATACATAAATGACATGAGCTAAAACAGGGATGGTTTTTGGCAGTGCCAAAATTCCTTTCTGTATCCAGTCATCACTAATTGAGATTCCAAAAATTGGTTTTGCACTTCCCTCCTGTTTTCAGGTAAGAAAAACAACAAAAGAGTAATATAAAGCCCAATATAGGCTTAATTTATTTTATTTTATTTTTTAAAAAAAGAAAGACGGAGGCAGGGATAATTTCCAGGTTACTTAAGGACCATGTATGTCAACTATAGGCACAATGCCTTTAGTGTTTGATTCTTCTGCCCTTACCATCAAAATATTGCATATCCTTATTATGAAGACTTTGAAGGAATTGAAAATGCTACTTAATACTATTTAATCTCAAGCATCAGATGAAGTCAGGTTTCTATTCTAATTTTGAAGCCTATCAGAATTCAAATGGAAACTAGAATCTAGTTTAAAACCAAACCAGAGGTGAGGTTGGAGAATAAATCTCTCCAGTTCTTACTGATGGTACAAAGCAAGCGTGGGAGAAATCATGACCAGATTGGGATCATGCTCCTATTATGTTCATGGTTTTTGTATGTAAAAATCTAGATTTGGTTAAGCTTAGAAAACATAAGGTATACTGTACACTACTTTTTGCATAAAACTGCAGTCTACATCTAGGGGTAGGTCTGGATCAAATGCAATGGCACCTAGCCACAGACATCAAGCAAAATTATCAAACAGCCACTTCCTCATTTGCTCCTATGAAGTTATCGTGCTTGTGTTGTTGACCCGGACTTAGGGGACAGTATCAATTGTGAATACGTGCAGATGGCCCGGCTATCTCTGGTCACTTGCAGAACCATGAATGCAAGGTCATAAAAGGACAGCAAAGGAAACACCCAATATCCTAACCCACCCGGGAACATATGGTGTCTTAGGGAAACACCTAAACCACCCAAAAGAGAACATTTTAGCTACTTCTGCTTTCTTCCTTCTTATCTACAGTGTGCCAGCCTTAAAGGGTGAAGTCTTTATCTTATGTGTGTCAGCTTTGCTGGGTGAATTGCTTATGTAATCAAAGAAGGTATAAAAATAAGGCTTTTCTGATATTTGGGGCTTTTTCGCTCTTTTCAGAGAAGCCCATCTCTGTTCAGCTGAATAAAAACGTAAAACCTGAAGGCAACTTCTGGTTTCCTGTATTTTTTATCAAGCAAAACCTCAGAACCTGCACAGCAGTGTATTATAGTCTCCTTACAATCAGAGAGGAGACCAGACAGTTTTGAGCCTGAAGAGCCAGCAGGCAGACACCTGCAGCAACTTCAAAAGAAAATCTGACTGAGCAGTTGAGACCTGATTCCAATAGTGAGGGCCAGGTTCTTGTAGGAAACTTTGCCCAAGAACATACTGAGAGCTGTGCAGAGCAGGGCAAAGGCCATCCACACATCTTCTTGACAGAAAAGGATAGCATTGTTGCCTCTCTCCCATCCTATTACCCATCCTATGTGATTCAGCAGAATGGGCAGGCTTTAGATCCCATTCAGATTCGTCTTCTGGTCCCATCAACCATGCTGGCTGGTGGAACCAGAAGACGAATCTATGCTATCATAGTTCCTGCCCCTGGAGAACATTCTGTTTTAGACATCAGGTTTACCCTGACTCTGTTGGCCTTTCTAATGTGTGAACAGACCTGTCTCCTAGCTATATATGTGGCCTATTCTGCTGCTGTGTATTTTTATTTTTGTATTTAATCTGTTTTTATTTGTTACCCCTGTTTGCCACCCAGAATCATTTGTGGAGATGAGCAGCTATATAAATTGATTAAATAATAAATGTCCTGATTAATCCATACCAGCACCCAGGGCTACATAAGAACAATGTCTCTTTTATTGTAATGCAGGGGTGACAAACTGCTGGCCCGCAGGCCAGGTGCGTCATGCCAAGTCTGCACCCAGCCCATTGCCGGCAATGGGAAAAAAGTAGCAATAAATTGTGACATGTCACATGATATTGCAAGTTTGACACCCCTGCTGTAATGCAACAACAAAGGCTTCTTTCTTTCTTTCTTTCTTTCTTTCTTTCTTTCTTTCTTTCTTTCTTTCTTTCTTTCTTTCTTTCTTGTATCAGCTGGCAAAAGACATGCTGTTCCAAAGTAATGATAAGGTAATGCTGGGCCAAACTGATCTGAGAAAGGGGACATTTTTATTGCACAGGAGCCGTGGTGGTGCAGTGGTTAGACTACAGTATTGCAGAGTGACTCTACCCATTGACAGGAGTTTGATCCTGACCAGCTCAAGGTTGACTTAGCCTTCCACCCTTCTGAGGTCAGTAAAATGAGTACTCAGCTAATTGGAAGCAATATTCTGACTGTAAACCGCTTACAGAGGGCTGTAAAACACTGTGGAGCAGTATATAAGTCTAAGTGCTATTGCTATTGCATTTTCTGAGTAGTCGAATTTTCTTTTCAGATTTCTCCTGTTGGTGTTTCTGAGTTTCCAGACAAGATAATTGGCATAATTTTCTGGTAGCCATCTGCCTCACTGGTTATCTACTCTTTCTCATATGAAAAAGACAAATATGATAAGGGGTTCAACCAAAAGATAAGAAATCAAGGAAGTTTCAGATCATCAAAAAGGTAATTGTGTATGCTATTCACTATGCCTTCCTAGTACAATGAGGGCAAGATTTGCTCCATCATTAGGAATACTGCCTAGGACCATGGTGGCGAACCTATGGCACGCATGCCACAGGTGGCACACAGAGCCCTCTCTGTGGGCACGTGTGCCATCGCCCCAATCCTAGGCCTTCAGCTGGGTTTTATAAAACTTTTTCACTTTAGCCCTCTGCCGCCGTGTGCAAAAAAAAATATCAATCAATCAATCAATCAATCAATTTCAACTCCTCGCGGGAGAAAAAAAGATCTCTCAAAGTTGGAATTGATTGATTGAACTTTTTAGTCCGACCCAGTCTGCCATTACCACCGCAGCCATGCCCACCCCATGAGCCACACCCACCCCATGGGCCACGCCTACCCAGCACCCGATGATAAATAAGTGGGTTTTGGATTGCAGTTTGGGCACTCGGTCTCTAAAAGGTTCACCATCACTGGCCTAGGAGGTACAAATCTACAATTATCAGGATAAGATAAGATGATGAGATGAGATGAGATGAGATGAGATGAGATGAGATGAGATGAGAGGAGAGGAGAGGAGAGGAGAGGAGAGGAGAGGAGAGGAGAGGAGAGGAGAGAAGAGAAGAGAAGAGAAGAGAAGAGAAGAGAAGAGAAGAGAAGAGAAGAGAAGAGAAGAGAAGAGAAGATTTATTGCCATTTTTACTGTAGGCACAACTGCATAAATCAAAAATGAAATTTAGTTGCCTGCTCTCAAAGTGAAACACATACATGACACATACCTAAACATACTATATACAACATATGTACAGACCCACACCCTTACATATGCATAACAAATAAATATTAAATACTATCTATCTTGAATATAAATTCAAGTCAGGCTATAGGTCACAGCTAGAGAAATTAGCATCATAGCAGAATATAGTTTGGGGCCCATCATTCAGGGAGGGTCAAAGCGGTTGGAGCCTTGATACAAAATCTGCAGGGCTGAATAATGAGCATGAGTCAAGGTTTTGTTTTCGTTTCATTTTTTGTAGTTGTGGCGGAAGTTGATGGGAGTTTATTTTTAGCTAATCTCAATGTTTACCTTACGCTTTTGTGTACAAGTAGTCCTCGACAACCATAATTGAGCCTGGAAGTCATGCTGGTTGTTAAATTTTACAACCTTTTTATGGTGGTTGTTGAGTGAGTGTAGCGATTGTAAAGTGAACGTCACATTGATTAAGCAAATCCATTGTCTGCAATGGACTTCCCCCCCCCCCCAGAAACTGGAAGTAAATGCTAGTTTCCAGCAAAAAAAAACATCGCAACCATGTAACCCCAGAATACTACAACAGCTGTAAATCTAGATTGGTTCCTCGGCACCCAAAATACAATCATGTGATTATGTAGGGTGGCTGTTGGCATTTCAAATCCAGGTCATAAGTACCTCTGAGACAGTGTGTTGTCACTATGCAACCAGCCATAACTCAAGGACTATCTGTAATTTCCCACATTACAAAAAATGGGAAATCATGCTGCTGATTTTCAACCTTTGTACCTTTAAAATTCAGTATATGCCTTGACATTATAGATATGGATTTATTCTGATATTGTTAGCATGAAATATGCATTTAAACAACAGCCATTTCCATGGAAAGAAAGTGTTGGAGAAAAAGTTTGCTTTGGAATTGAAGAAACAGAATGATAAATCGGTGTGAGAAATCTGAACAATTTCTATGTAAGATGTCATTTTCAGAATTTATTTCAGAAGAGTGTCCAAGCAGACGGGCTTCCAGATGGATATAATGACCTCTCTGTTTTTTCTGCCTTTAATTTCTAAGTCTGAGTACACCTTATGGTCTGCTGTGTAAATAAGAATTAAGTACCCGTGCATGAAAAATGTCCATTTATTTTCAAAGTTTTTCACTTTGCCTCCCCTTGTTTTCAGTTATTTGTGGAATGTCTTAAATATCTTATTTTTTCCAAACAATTTTATGTATGCGGAAAAAGGAGTTTGAAAAAAACAGATACGTACGGTATTCAGATGCATACACAATATAGCAGTAGGTATGTTGTCTAATAATGGTAATTGTATACAGGATTGCATACTAAAATATTTATCTCATTGACACTAATGGAAACATTCCTATGATCATGGGCATTCCCATGATTATACAGCTTTTATTTTTCCCTGCTCCGTGGAATTGTGCAAGAGTTTGTGCCTCTGATGCTCAGAAGTTTTTGCTACAGATATTGATTGGACTGAATTGTTCCCAGTAGTATGATGGGATCCATGATAAAAGTTCAGTCTTGTAGGGGACCATAAACTCCAACACATTTCTCTGTGTGTAGGTATATGCATGCACTACTTCTCTAACTCCTCAGTTCATAATTTAATTATGTTTTATTTATTTAACCAAGAATTACTCTATTCCTTGTAACATATGCATGCATTGGATGAATATCGTTAAATAAAGCTATCCTCATCTCAAACCTGTCCTGCTTTTTCCTCCGTCTTTTTTATTGTAAAAATGTTAGTCTACAGCAGGTTGTCCAACCTACTGCTCTCTCGATGTTGGACTTCTATCCTCAATTCCAAAATAGTGTTTTAACTCAGAATTGTAGAAAGCAAAATCCCACACATTCAAGGGATTAGCACTTGAACAAATTTGCTCTAGATGTTTATTTTTTTTATCAAGTCTAAATACAGGGATACATTTCAAATGGCATGCAGTTATTTTCAGTTTAATTCTAGGTAAGGATTTCAATTAAGCTTCTGAGTATGTGTCACTAGCCAGATGCCCCAACAGCTGTCCAGTAGTCAAGTGTGGGGGGGAAAAATTCAAAATTAATGTAGTTTCATTTACTGAAAACCTTACTAATTATTATGAACTATACAGTAAGATAATTTGTAAGAAATAAAATTAAACTTCTGATTAGCTTTATTGAGACTGATGAAAAAATATATTAGTAAATGTAAACTATATATATGAAATGAAGGGGAAAGTGTCAATGAAACAAATAATACTGCATCCTGTTTCAGTCACCATATTATATTAAAAATGTAGAGACTCTGGAAAGAGTGCAGAATAAAGCAACAAAGATAATAAGGGGACTGAAGGCTAAAACATATGAAGAACAGCTGCAGGAATTGGGTTTGTCTAGTCAAGTGAAAAGAAGGACTAGGGGTGGCATATTAACAGTGTGCCAATATCTGTGGGGCTGCCACAAAGAAGGAGTCAAGCAATTCTCCAAAGCACCTGAAGGCAGGACAAGAAGCAATGGATGGAAACTAACCAAAGAGAGAAAAACCTAGAACTAAGAAGAAATTTCTTTATAGTGAGAACAATTAACCAGTGGAACAGCTTGCCTTCAGGTGCTCTATCACTGGAAGCTTTTAAGAAGAGCCACTTGTCTGGAATGATAAAAGGTCTTCTGCTTTTGCAGGGGGTTGGACTAGAAGACCTCCAAGGTCCTTGCCAACTCTGTTATTCTGTTGTTCTGAAGATGCCAACTACTGCATCAGGACACAGACACTAAAAAAAAAAAGTAGTTTACAGCCCTCCAGCCCAAAAGTTCATCCCTTTTTCTTCTTTTCTTATTTGTTGTGTTCTCTGAATGTTCTGTTTTAAAAAATAATAAAATATATTCTGACTTTATGTCTTTTGTTATGATTGAACCTGACTGAACCCATGATTGAAGCAAGAAAGTTTGCAGACAACTGGAGAAGCAGTCATCAGATAAAAAGTAGAACATCTCATGTAACTCTCCACACACATCTTTCCCTACATGCAACACATAAACAGTTTGTCAACACTCCCTTATTCTAAAAAAAACCATTTAAAATGGATTTAATTTTTGTGAAATTGAATGAGAATGACTTGAAAGTGCTAAAAAAAACAAGGAAAACACTATTGCTATCAACCAGATACGATATGATATATATTAGGATGGAACTTTCTAATTTGACCATGCTGGCTGGAGATAATGTCATACCTGGAAAGAATGAAGCTGGGGAAGTTTGCTGTAAAATTAAGATTTTTTTCCCCGATGCTCACTTGCTTATGTCCTTCAGAGAAAAAAATATTCTCTTGCTTTCAGAGTATGTGCTATAAACTGCAAAATCTAATTCTGGAAAAAGGAAGGAGAAAGCATTCACCACAGTCCATTGCCATAAGTGGGAGCACATACACTTAAATCAAAAGTTAGTTGAGTCAGACAAGGTTTAAGATTTTCAATAAATTATTTTTACAATGACAATAAAAGTTACATAGGACCCAGAGTCTAACTAGACGGAAACATTTTACATTTCCTGAATTGCTGACAACACTTCTTGAAAAGTAAAGCTGAAAATCAGATGTCTGGCGAAATATATGTATGTGATGTATTAAAATATTCTAATAAAGTATGTAGTAAAATAATCAGTGATTCTATACATTTATTTGCATTATTTAATAAGTCACCAAGAGGTGACATGAGAAAAAATATAGCTAATTTTATTTTCCTAAAAATAGTAACATTCCCAAGAAAATTCTATTTATGTTTTGAATATACTGAACAGTGATTCTGAACTCTGTTTCTTTTATCACATTTTAAATAAAATGTTGTTGGAAAATTATTAAACATGTAAAATAATTTTACAGAGTTTATAAATGATTCTAACTTGAAAGCCTAAGAATCTCTCTGATATTTCATGGAAGCGTGGATGTCACTTGATATTACTGTATATTTTATTCCCAAAGTCAAAGGTAGTTTCTGATCCTTAGATAAATAAAAAAACACCATACACAAATACACATACACACACATAAGGGCTTGGAGGAGGATTGTAGGAATTTAAAAAGAATTATTTCTAAGGAAAATCTCAAAAGGTAATATATCACAATAAATAACTTGTTCACCAGTCATGGAATGCTGATTGCCTAGGTTTGGGACAGTATAACATTTTATTATCGGTTCTTCTTTGATAGGACTTTTTAAAATGTAGTTACATATAAATATATATGTTTACATGAATACAGTGTAATACTATGCCTGATTACATAGTTCATCTTCATTCAGATATGTCCCCAGGCTGATTGCTGGGACTAAATATGTCAGCAATAATTCTCTGATCCTCTCTCTTTTACAAGAGATTCATTTATGACATTTGCATCATCTCAACCCATGGAAATGAATCTCTGTTAGCACTACAAGGTAAGCTTCCACCTAGAACAGACCATCAAATCTATCATCTACTGTTTTGACCCATTTGACAGAGATGTCAAGTGACGGAATTAAACCAGATATTCAGGAGACTGAACTACCAATCTAACAAGATCAATAGACTAATTAGTATATTTACCTCAATTCCCAGGAAGGAATAATTAAAAGAACAGACCACAACAAGAAAATAGCAATGGTTGTCTCATAATGATTGTCAGATAATGGCCCCACTTTAAGCCATTATTAATAATCTACACAAGATACTGGGTAAGGACATTGTATTTTTTCAAGCTTAGAATGTTAGGCCCATATCTGCATACAAGCAGCCACCCATCCTGAAATAGACTCTCACAAGCAACAAGAAATAATAGGGCAATGTGACCAACATGGGAAATAAGCCCCCATAACAAACCCAGATGTGTACTTTGCTCCCACGTATATACTAGCAGCACCATCCCAATATGTATGGGAATAATCTTAGATGTATCATCTCATGGTCTTCCACCAAAGTGATATATGCCATAATTTGCTGACAATTTATTTTTTATTTGTTTAATTGTTAAATGTGTTTGTTGCCCATCTAGCTGCAAGGCAACTCTGGGCAGCTTACAACCTCAAAATAAAGCCATAAGTATATATATATTCCCAGATATTGCCAGTAGTAATAGGTTCATTTGGTGCAATCCCAAAATAATTAGGGCACTACTTGAACACCACCAGCACTGACAAATTCACCATCAATCAATTGCAAAAGGTAGCTTTTCTTGAAACAACTTACATACATATCTGTACTACCAAGTATCCTCATCTGCCTATCCCAGGTCCTTGGAAAGGACTCGATAGGCAAGCAAAATTCCAAATCCATTCTGAACATATGGCTGACTGTGCAATGAAAAATCACAGTGAAAATACAGATTATAACTAAGACTAAAAGATGGTGAGGAGCAGAATGTACAGGTGGGAGCTGTTATTAGTCGATCAATCACCTCCAGTGTGGTAACTCCCCCATTAGGCCCCAAGCCATCTGGTAGAGCCAGATCTTTAGGCTCTTGCAGATCAGGATCATGGGAGCCAATCTGTTCCAAAGGGCCGGGGCCACAGCAGAGAAGGCTCTTCTCCTGGTCCCCGCCAGCCAGAACAACTTGACTGACGGGTTCCACAGCAGGCCTCCTCTGCCAGGATGGGTGGGGTGGGACAGTCCTATAGGATGTCCCTCTAGATTCCACAAAAGGAAAACAAGACAAACTTTATGAAAAAGAATTAATAAATGCAAGTTTGGCATTAAGGCTGAGCAATCTGACCTGGTTTGATGGGTTAGGGTTGGGGTTTTAATATGTTTTTAATTATTGTTTTAAACTTGGGCATAATATTTAATCGTTTTTTAACTTTTGTATTCCGTTTTTATATTTATTGCCCTGTACACCGCCCTGAGTCCTTCGGGAGAAGGGTGGTATAAAAATATAATAAATAAATAAACCAGGGGGAAACACTTCAACCTCAGAGGACACTCTTGGAAGTGTCTGTTTTGGAAAAGAGTGACTTTAAAAGCACCATTAAGTGAGAAATTATTGAATTTAAGTGTATGATAAGTTTTCAAGCAACACTAATGTGAATATAAAGAGTTTTTACACATTATCATAGTTGATTGGAAAAGCACTTATGATCTGTCTCACAGGTAACCTGTACCTGCATTACCAACCTATTTTCCTCTTCCCTTACCCTGCCCACCTCCCCCCAACTTAAATCCTATCTCAGTCTAGCCATTTTATGCATATAGCATGAAATGAACTGTAGCTCACAAAAGCTTGTGCCTCTTAATAGCATTTGTTAGTGGGAAAAAGTGCTATATAGATCCCTTCTGATTTTTTTCATTCTTAAGAGATACGATCTTCAACTCTCAGAATTCTCAACTTTCATAGCAAGAGCTGAGAATTTTGGGTAATGACATCTTTTGCAGAAGGCTGTTTTAGGAGAATCAGGAGATACAGCCCTGATGTACCATTGTGGTGAAGTGCCATCCAAATGTTCTTGAAACTGCAAAAAATCATATTCAGCTGGCATGAGAGTTGGTGTTTTTACTGTCAGTCTCTACCCAGTCTCTGTTCTTCTATTGATAGTAACTGCTACTCACTTTACTTCCTTCCAAAGTAATGAAAGGAAGCCTAACAAGTTGTAGACAACTTTTAGTTGTCCTTGTTCACTGTTGAAATAAATGGCATTTGTATAACTCAAGACAACTTAAGGCTATTTCCTAATTGCTTCAGTATAAATAAAAATAAAGAAAAGAAACAAGAATATATTATAAAAGATATTTTTAAAAAGCTCAGTATTTTTAATCACAGCATTAATTTTAACCATGAGGAATTAATATTGGTCAGTGTTTCTATTACACTGATAAACAGCCAATTCATAAGTAAAATTAAGGGCATCGTCAATCCAAAATTGCAAGTCTAGACTGATGCCATTTTTCTTTTATATTTAAATGGATAAAATAAAAGTAAAATAAAAAGTATTTTTAATTGCTCATTTTTTAAAAAAATATGTACATTTGGAAATACTGGGAACATATTGTTTCGTTCATAGGCTGTAGATGAGATGTAGGCAAAATTGTGGGGATATGGCAGGAAAAAGTTACCAGTGTATATTTGGGCATAGTTTGGTGCAAGTAGGAAAAGTCTCTATGACTTAAGAAATACAACATTGTTCATAGTCAGAATAATCTGTTTTAAAATTTGAAACAAAATGAAACTCTGTACAAAAAGACCAGTAATTGAACTTTATTAGAGAGTCTCAAAATATATTGCCCCCTTTAAATGAAACTATTCTCTCATTTTTCCAGGAGATGGAGCTGTGGATTTTAAATTGTAGGCTGGTGGTACTTATAAGGAAAGACTCTAGGCACATCCTACACCCAAGTTTCTTTCTCTCAGACATTTTAAAAAGAAAAAATGCTGCTGCATAATTTTAGTGCTAGTTGAAAGGTGCTCATTTCTGCATTTAACAGTAGGGATAGTAGACAAAAATAAGCAGATAATCTCTAAATATTTTTTAAAATGCAGCAGTATGTTATTTCTATTGTGTATTCCAGGATGTTTGTGTGTCTGTGTGTGAATGAGGTGTATGTCCACTTGTAGATGATAGATAGATAGATAGATAGATAGATAGATAGATAGATAGATAGATAGATAGATAGATAGATAGATCATAATTCAGTGTCCTTATAGAAATGCATGTCATTGAGTCGAGACCTTCCTTTAAGTTTACCAACACATGGACAATACATACCTTACTCTGTGTGTGTGTGTTGTTTACAGTAAACATAATACAGAAGACAAAAGATATAGGAGCCCAAAAAACCATTTTGTGAGACATCCCATTTATAAGTCCTTGTCAGATATAGATATCAAATATAGCCATCAGAGGACTTCACCTATTGTGAATTTCTAACTGAATTAGTGTGTTTTTGTATATGAGTGGTCTGCAGAATGTCCTTAAACTTGATTCTTTTATTCATCATTGCTTTTTAAAGGAAGGGCAGAAGTTGTATCTAAATGACGTCTGACAACAGTGAGAAGATGGAAAAAAAAATCGTCCTGTCAGTCGGTTCTTACTTTCCTGATCTCTGACAGGTTGTTTACATCCTTTGTTCAGTTCATTCCGGCGCACAAAGGGAGCCATGAGACTTTTCATCAGATCTGAAAGCCAGCCGGAATCACATTGCTTCTGAAAGATCAAGACAGTAAACTTTTCAGCGGATCTTGTTTCTAGATGACTTTATAGGCTCACACCCTTTTTGGGTGTGGCTTCGTACTCGATGGGGCGAATCAGTTTAAAGCCAGAGGGTCATTTTTGAATTCTTGATGCACTCACTGCTGAAATGCTTTTACAAAAAGAAAGTGTCTGGCTTCTAAACTTTTGTTTTTCTATCTGCATGAGAATTGTTCTGCCGTCGAATCTCTTCTTTCCCATATTGACACCGTGCTTTTGAAGCTTGAATAAGGGGAGGTTGGTTTTAATTGCGGGATCAGATCTCCAGGACCATATTAACGTAATCCACTTAGAGGGGCAGAATTAAAAAGGAATCCCTTAGCCACACCATTTTTGGGCGCGCCCTTTCCTGTGGTGACTTTCCCCGTCGCCCTTTGCAACTTCTCTTCTACTTCTCAAAGGTGTGGAGCATTTGTATTCTACTTGAAACGTACGTCAATATGACGGAAAGCAATCCTGACGAGGCGACGTGGGGGAAAGGGAAACGAGGAGAAAAGTGCGCCCGAACGTTCATTTGGCGCTTTCTGTCATTTTCTCACTGCCCTACTTTGAATTCTCCGCGCTCTGCTATGAAGATCTTTGCTTCTAATTCTTTCATCCTCTTTCTCAGGATTTAGGGAAGAATGCTGATGAGCTTGATCACCTTCCCCATCAGCTTTCACCGCTGCCCTTGCGGGCCACTCCCAAGTAGCATTTGGCTGAAGACAGACTAAGTTGATGGAGGTGGGTTCAAAAGTTGATGGCGGTGGATTCCTTGAAGACTTATGTTTTCTCCCTGCTGCCTCCCCCTCCGTGTAAGTAGGCAAAAGGACCTTTGTTTCTGGCCCCAATCCAATTCTAGACCTTGCTGTGGTTAAGCTGCCTGGAAAGCAATAGGATTTCAATTACTCTTAATGTCAATGCGCTTGTTTCTTTGGCTTCTGTGAAAGGTGGATCCAGATCCTAAACCTATTGATTCAGAGGTGAATTCTGAATTCTTCCCAAGAAAATGGGTAGAGGAGTTCAGTATTAATCCCAACAGACTTTTGATCCCAAGGTATGTAGTTAACATAATCTGTAGGAAGAAGGAGTTTAAGGTGCATCTGATTGAAAACAGAAATTAAATTTAAATTCAATTTAAGTTAAATTTACTTAAAGCCCAGCTCAATAAACTCACAGATTTAGATATCAAATACTCCAACCTTAATTATACTTGGAAATAAGACTGGAGATCATGCTAGTTTTAGGGATGCTAATTTTGTTCAGACATCAGTGGTGCATCTTCCAAGTAAATGTGATTAAACTAGGAATGCCACATTTCATTTAAACTGTTGAGAAAAGGAATCGAGACTATTAGGTCAGATAATCTCCAGATGAAATAAATTTCTCTTAGAAAAAGAAAGAAAAGCCTGAATCTATTATTTTGTTATTTGTTATGGATGTGTCAAAGAAATTAAGAACATTTCCCAAATTATGTGAAGCTTTTGTTGCTGTGAAGCTCTTTAATCTTTATAAAATATGCTGTGCTATTGTACTATGGTTATTCATACATTCATGCCAGATTGTATAGAGGAGAAAGGGGAGTTTGGGACTATTGGTAATATGTGGTAATGTTTTGCTTTTTTGTTGTTATTTTAAAATAGACAGTTGAATCAATAATCTATTGAACTGTTATGAGGTGTTTCTGGAATATCACTTAACTGCAGTAAATCTAGAGATCATGAGTTCTAGTCCCACTTTAGGCATAAAGCCAACTGGGTGACCTTTGGCCAGTCTCTCTCTCTCTCTCTCTCTCTCTCTCCCCTCCCCCCCCTCTCTCTCCCCTCCCCCCCCTCCCGGCCCTATAAAGAAGAAAATGGCAAGCCACTATCTGAAAATCTTGTCAACAAAACTTCAGGAACTAGCCCAGAACCAGAAGTTAAGACTAGCTCAAATATACCAAAATAAAATAAATGCCTCTTGATTTAAAAAAAGAATTTTTTTTCTTTTTCTTTGTTTTCTTTCTTTCTTTCTCTTTTTCTTTCTTTCTTTCTTTCTTTCTTTCTTTCTTTCTTTCTTTCTTTCTTTCTTGCTGAGAATTAATTTATGATATGAACATTTTCACTGGACTAACCTGCAGGAGTCTGATACACATATTGACAAATGTTATATATTATCTTATTGTTCTGTTGACTTGGGGGTAAAGGGACAAACCTTATTCTTTGGCAGATATGTGAGGGGACTGGCAACCCATATTGCGAGTGCAATGACATATTGATGACCTTTTTCATAAGTAGAAGTAATTTACCTTCATAAAGAGAAAAAAACTGCACAATTATGAATTAGCTGAATTAGTTTCTAGAATAAGCAAACAAAAGGTGCTAACAATATGTAGGTAGTCTGAACCATCATTTTAACCACCATTTGGGATTCCCATCTTTCACTAATCAGATGCTTTTAGTGACATGCCATATTGAGGCCTGTTAATATTGAAAGGAATGGACTTAAATGCTGCCTGTAAATCTGTGAAGGTCAACCTCCCCACCTACCCCATCCCCAACCCTTGTGGCAGACCAGAGCCTGACTAGGGAGAAACTTTGCAAGTCTTGACGTGAATTTCTTGCTTTTGTAATGCGTCATAATTCTCTCAGCTTCGCCTGCTGGCCAAAATTGCAAATTGAAGTACCACCCCCGCAGTCTAGGAAAGTTCACCGGCAGTTTACATTTCTTTGACATAATGACCAAGTTGCTTGATTTGTTAGAGGCTTCCCTTGCTCACCCTAAAGACTCTGTTGCTCGCAGTCAAGGTAATGAAAAAATGGACATTTGACTTCGGCAGTGACACGGGCTGCCTTTCCATTAAACCAGGTAATGAGAGGTTGGGCAGATGTGTTTTCATTGCACCATAAGAGAAACGTAGTTTTAAAAGCCTGACAACTTCCCAGAAGCAATCAGCAGAAGTTTACGACTGCATAAACCACAAAGACCATTCCTCGGGTATTTTTTTAAAAGTCCCACATTTAAACCATCTATAAATTCTACCGACTTCCAAACTAAAGTTGGTGGCGACTATTAAACAGCTTCCGTTCTCCAATGACTACAACAGAAACACTGCAACCGTGGAAACGAGATATCTTAGGCAAGATGATGATGATGATGATGATGATGATGATGATGATGATGATGATGATGATTGAGGACCATATCATGTTTCTGGAGGTGGGTTGAAGAGAGAAGTTTCAGGAAAACTTGAACGTTTGATGGGAGGGAAGACGAGGGGATATTGCCAAACAGAGAGACGGTTGTCGGGGATGAGGAGAAAGAGTCGGACAGATAATTGAGGGAGGGAGGGAGAGGGGGAATTCCGTGCGTTTGAGGAGGAAGTCAGTGACCAGCTTAGGGGATGGACCAATAGGGAGAATCCTGGAGACACCACCTCCCGCAAATCCCATTATTTAAGACATGCCCTTGCCCTTTCCATTTGTACAGATCCACCTGTCCAAAAAGTGAACCAGCCTCAATCACTCAGCTCCTTTACTATTTCCTACAGGAAATCCTCTACTGAAATTGAGGAAACGCCCCTCTTTTCAGAGGTGGTTCCCCAGCAAAGTGCTCCTCTACCCGAATCCAGTTACAGAAGGAAAGCGTGATCCTGCATACTGCTGCAGTGGTTTGGGTGCAGGGAGCAAAATCTCAGTTTTAGGATCCTAGTGAAAATGGAACGGTTTTCTAAAAATCGGGGCCAGTGCCTTAACGTGAGTGGGATTTAGCGCTACAAGAGAGGCAGAAGGCTTTTTGATAGGTTTATCTTGTTCCTTATTCAGGGTAAGGCTTCGATAGGGACTCCCATGTCCACGGAGTCTGAGCTAGAGAGAAAGCTCTCTTCTCAGCCGTTGCAAACGAGGGAGGTTTTATTGCTACTTGGCTTCTCTGCCAGGTGAAAAATCCAGACAGAGTCGGCTGTCGCCTGCGCCTGCTCTTTGCTGGAACAAGACACCCAACTGTTCTGATGCTGCCATTCAAAAGCGAGGTTCTGTGGCAAACCTCATTTGTGAATCTATTACAGAGATTAATAGATTATTTCTTCTTTTTCAACTAATTCTCAGTGGGGAAATTTAACCATATGGTAAGGAGAGAATTAGAATTTCATCACATTAGAGCAAAATGTAATGAAAAGAGTCCAACACCTGGGGCCAACTGAGAAAGACACAATTAAAGTTTTTTTTTAAATGAAACCAGAGAAATTGAACATCTCATAACCTTTGGTTATTCTATCACATAAGATCTGGTGAAAGCCAAAGAAATATTCTTCAATGATGTCATTAAAATGTGAGGGGGAAAAACCAAATCCTGCCACTATCCTCCTTTAAAGAGAGAGCATGAAATAAAAACAAAAATGGTTTGTGTTCCTTGGAAGGGATCAGATGGGTACACACTAAACATAAGAGTTGGCTCCAAGACTTTATTGTTCCACATCCTTTAAAAATAACAACTATGTAGAAAGCCACACTAATAATACACCTGAAACTCCCGGGCTAGATGACAGAATTGGTCCTACAACTCTTAAAAGTCTGAGGTTTGAAGGGTTAGGAGTTTAGAATAAAATTGGCGTCCAAGTTCTCGTTTGTTAGAAAGTGAAAGTTGTGGGCGGAGAAGCTGGAGCGGATCCCCTCCCCCATTAATTAAAAGCTTAACTATTAATTGTACGTCTGCTCCATATAGAAAACGGAGAGACTGTGGTGACTCTGGGAGGGGGTGAATATGGGGGGGGGGCGAGGTGAGTGGCGAGCAAAAGATGGAAACGTCTTGCCCAAAAGAGGAAGCGAGAGAAACGCGCTTGAAGTGAACCTCGGCGAGATAAATGGGTTGAGGCCAAGGTGAAGTCGGATGGCACGTAAGCAAGCCAGCAGGTCCTCCTCCGTCGCAAAGAACGGAGCGGGGCGTGAAGAAGGTTGGCGCGGCCGAACGTCAGTCTGGCGACGGCACAAAGTTCGCTGAAGTCCGCTGGCGGTCAGTCTTCGTGGGTGGGTGGCGGGGCGAAGTGTGCAGCAAGCTCTTGCCCTCCGCTTTTCCCCCCTTTTCTTTCTCCTTCACCCTGCCATCGCCGCCCCGTAATTTGCTGAAGGAGGGAAAGAGCATCCTTCGCCCCAGCTCGGGCTTTTAAGTGTGCTTATTGAGGAGTGAAAGTCGCCACACCTGTCAGGCTGTAAAGGCAGTTGTTGGCTTCCTAATAGGACACAACGCCTTGCAAACATATGCGTTAAGCTGTTCCCACAGATGGCAGGGAGAATAATGGAGCAAGGAGCCTTTTATAAAGCGTGAGCTGACGCCTGTCTTCTCCTCCTCCTCCAGACCGGTGTGAAATGCAAACTCTCCAGACTCAGGGGCCAAGCCTAGCGCCCGGGCTCGTTTGTTACCGTTTTAATCCTATTAATTAAAACGTTAACCTGATTGGGTAGAAAGCTCTGTCCCAACAGGCGAGGCTTCTTCATAATAACCTTCTCCGCGAGATAATGAGGTAAAAGACTTCCCCCGTCTGTGGTGGCGGCAGTTAGCAGCAGCAGCGGTGGCGGCAGCAACAGCAACAGCGGGAGTACCAGCCGCCGCCGCCGCCTTCAGCGAGCGAGCGAGCGAAGAGCGAGCGCTCCTGCTCTCTTTTCTTCTTTTTCTCTTTTCTCTCCCTCTCACTTGGTGAGTCCGGGCAATCCCCCGAAGGTGAATCCAAGCAAGGGAAAAGGTGCCGAGAGCCTGCCGGAGGCTCACAATGCCTTAGTCCTGGGAGAGAAGCGCTGAGAGCAAGCGAGGCGACGAGCGAGACAGACGCGCTCTGAGGGAAAGAGAAAGAACGCGCGCCAAAGCGGCCTGCCTGCGAGACACTGGAACAGCGGGGAGAAGAAGGTGACAGGGGCAGGACGAGGAGCCGCGCTCTCGGGAAAGAGTATCTCGACCCAGGCAAGCCCCCGACCCGGGGCGTTGAAGGACCAGAGCGGGGGAGGGGGCGTGGGAGAGGGAGGAGTTGGAGGAGGGGAACCCGCCGGTCGGGACTATGGAGAGGGCGCTAAGCCTGGCTTCAGACGAAGACTTGTTCCACAAGAGCCTCAGCGCCTCGGCCAAGAGAATGGAGTCTGCCTTTCGTTCGCCCCCGGGGCTCGACCTGGCCGCCCACCAGCAACAGCAGCGCGAGTCGCGGCAAGCGCCGTCGCCTCTCAGCTGCTACGAGCCGGCCGACTCCGAGGTGCTGCTGAGGGAGAGCGCGGCGGGGGCACTGGTGGCCGGGGACCCGCTGGGCGGCTCGGTCTGCGTCAAGTACGGGCAGAGCACGACCAGCCGCAGCTCGGTAGCCGAGAGCAGCGGCGGCGAGCAAAGCCCGGACGACGACAGCGACGGGCGCTGCGAGTTATTGCTGCGGGGCCCCGGCGGGGGTAGCGGCTCCGGAGTCGTCGTCAGCTCTGGGGGCGCCCTACTCAAGGCGCCGGAGGGCGGCGCCTGCTCCAATAGCCACCACGGCGGCGGCGGCGGCGGCGGCGGCGGCAAGAAGTCCAAGGAGCAGAAGGCGCTGCGGCTCAACATCAACGCCCGCGAGCGGAGGCGCATGCACGACCTGAACGACGCGCTCGACGAGTTGAGGGCCGTCATCCCTTACGCTCACAGCCCCTCGGTGCGGAAGCTCTCCAAGATCGCCACGCTTCTCCTGGCCAAGAACTATATCCTTATGCAGGCGCAGGCCCTCGATGAGATGCGCCGCCTTGTCGCTTATCTCAACCAGGGCCAGGCTATTTCGGCGGCCTCGCTGCCCTCTTCGGCGGCGGCTGCAGCTGCCGCGGCGGCCGCTTTGCACCCGTCTCTCGGGGCCTATGAGCAGGCGGCGGCAGGCTACCCTTTCAGTGCCGGCCTGCCGCCCGCCACCTCTTGCCCGGAGAAATGTGCCATTTTCAATAGCGTCTCGTCCAGTCTCTGCAAACAGTGCACGGAGAAGCCTTAAAAGAGACAAGAACTTCTGTCCGATCCCTTCGTCGTTTGTCACAGTACTTCCTTGGCCGGACTTTGCTGCAGCCGCCTTTAAGGGGATGGTCATGGGGTTGATGTGGGGAATTCAGTGCAACCGAGACCTCAGAGAAGTTGAACACACACAATCGCATTTTCCCCCCGAAAAGGTGTATGGGGTGTGTGTGGGGCTGGGGAGGGTGAAATGTGATCTTGGAGAACTCGGAGATTCGGCGAAAATCTGTATGCTACGTCGTTTCTTTAAGACTTCCAACTTTGGAGAACTTTTGCTATCGGCAACCAAGGTTTGGAAAATTGCTCGGTTTCAGCAAGGGAAACAGGTGTCAGGAAGCAAACTGGATTGTAAACTCCCGACAAATCAAGAAGGGCACTTAAAAGGGGTTTTTAAAAATGTTATTTTATTTCATTGCTTCTGAGCCAGAGAACATGCAAACTTGAAACGTAGACTTCCTGAAATTAGATATGTGCAAAAATTGCTCTGAAATTCCTTGCATTTTTATTTGTTCTGAACGTTTGAGCCTGTGAAAATGAGCAAAGTTTTGGCAGAGAGTGTTTACTTAAGATGTAAAAACTGTTCACATGGCTGAAGTATTGCAGGTTGATTATTATTTTTAAAGATGTGCACCTTGTTTCTTTTCACTTTGCAATGCTATGTGGACCAGAACACATATTTATTTCAGTGATCTTTTCATTGACAATGTTCATCCTGTGTTAAAAGTTATGTGTACTTTTTACTTTTTAAACGCTTCTTGAAAATCTCATTAACTTAAACTTTGTGCCAAGTGTTTAAAACATTTGATTTGCCAAGGATGTTTGAACCAGAAATCTTGATGTATCCAAACTGCTGAGGTTTATGAAAGGTCATCTGGATTTTTAAGTTGCATCATCCCTGTATTTATAAATTGAGCTTTAATAAATTGCTTCAGTCCAAAAATGAGGGGAGAAGTGTTTTCTTAACTGCTGAATGAACTGGACTGTGGTGAATAAACAAACTTTTTGCAACATGCAAAAAAAATGTTTTAATTACTATCACCATAAGGCACAGGCAATAGTTCTTGTCAAGAATATGCCAAAGATTTTTCATGTGGCAGTGTTTGATTTTTCTGGAATAAAGCTAGGTTTTTTTAAATGTAAAAGTTATTTTAGGTGAAAGTAGACATTTCAGTGTTTATAAGAAGGGTTACATATGTTTTACCTTCAGAATGATAGTAATTGGAAAAGTAAAGGAGTGTTTACCTCAAAAATATATTTGAAAATTAATACTATAGTTTTGTTTTCTCGTACAGTTCAAAACAATTTAAGCTGAAGTGCATGAATTTTAAACTGATCCAGTTAAATGAAACCCAGCATTCCTCTTAACCCTAGCCACATTTATTTGTAGCTGCTCCACTGATTCCAGTATTTTTTTTCCTTTGGTTAAGCATGCTTGGCATTGTAAGATGAAAAATAACTTTTAATCTGTGTCAACCAAACAGGCTGTGAGAAGTAACTAGGGTTTTATTTAAGTAATTTTGTTTCAAACTGTAAAAGTAATTCCAATGAATTAAACTAAATGAAACATTTAATTTAGATCTGGGCCTAAATCTAACTCTGTTTACATTAATATGATTTGGGGCTAGGACAAATAATGGAATATGAACTGTTGTTCGACAGAACTGGTCCATAGATACAGCTCTTAATAAGTACAGTTCCTGAAAACCTTTATGTTCTCTGCTTCAGCCCTGAAATCTTTGAGCTTTGGTATTTTCAGCTACTTCTTATAATCCAAATTTGGTCTGCCAGCTTTGGATAGGCAAAACGACTGCTCTGAAAGCTCCTTGGCAGGTCATGGACATATAAAGAGTGATCTACATGAAAATAGGTCAGTAAGAGGACGGCAGTGATTGATGTATGGTCGGTTGTATGTATATCTATGTCAGAAAAATAGCTTTTATTAAAATATTTTGAACAAATCTTCATCCCACCTTTATTTGTAAGAAGAGTGGAAAGAAGTCAAGCACCCCCGCAATTCTCTTTGCTCTGTTCAGACACCCGCAAAAAGGCAACAGACTCGTTAAGAAGAGTAACTCACCAAGCTACTCTTACTCTACTCAGAAGGCGAGGAAACTTGCGTGCAGGTGAGCCTTCACCTTGGCTTCCTGGAAGAGAAAAAAAAGGTGGTGCTCTAACAAGGGCCGCTGGAGGGAAACCTCCGTTTTGTCCATAGGATTGTGCTCCAGTTTCGTACGGAAAAGTTCTGGACTCTGACGCTTAAGGTGGACATACCTAGAAAAACTTTAGGAAGTGCCGCAGGCGGTGAGTCTCCGTGACCTATCGAATCCCAGGATCCGATCAGATCCACCTTTCCCAGGGAAGCCAGCCAGTCCATTCGACTGGGAGGGCGAACGTTTCTCACGTGCCCGCCCACGCGCTTGCGATCCCGAGATCTTCTGGGGGAGCGAGCTTGTCTCCTATCGTCAGTGTCTACCTCGACTGGGTCAGCATTCGTACTTCCCTCGGCCTTCTTTCTGGGAATGCCCTCAAATGCTCCAGGGGATGGAGGGGGAGGAGGAACACCGGATAAAGATTTTCTGCTCCACTTCTCATAAAAAAAAGATTAATTAATCAGAACCTGTAACTTTTCAGGAATCATAACTGTATAGTGGAGTGAAAGTAGCTAGACAAGGGTGAGCAACTCACCCTGAGGCGTCAGGAGAAACCATCTCTCAATATTTACCAGACAAAGCCTGGGTGCGTCTGATTATGATTATTAAAACAATTTCCATGGCGATGTCTAATATTATGTTAATTTGAAAACAACTGTGTATGAAAACTGTCTACTATAATACCTAAATTCATTTAATGAAACACGTCGTTAAGGCAATTAGACCTCCTGGATGTGATTAAGGAACATAATTACGACACTGTTCTGCGCCGTAATTGGGTGTCTTTAATCAAGGGGTAAAGCGATCAGCAGAACAGCCATTAGTTTGTATTGTTCTGTTCCTGCTGTCCATCATCCTGATTAGGAATCAAACGCAGCCGAAAGCTTGTTTGTCCTTTCCACGACCAGACATACCCACCACATGACAGACTGAGGCAGATTTAAATCGCCTGGATTCCCCTCTTCAGGAAAAGGCAGCCCTGAAAAACGAGCAGACCCCTTGATTCAAGTTGGACGGGGACGGGGGGGCGGGGAGGAGTGGAGCGAAGGGCTAAAGAAAGGGCAAAACTGGGAAATGGGGAGCGGGCGGGAAACATTTAGCGAATAACTTCTTGGTCAAGCCAAAAGATTCCGGAAAAGCTGCTTTTGCAGTTTCTCCTTACCGCTCTTTTTGGTATAGCTGTTCTCTATGGCCTCAGTTCAAAACAAGGTCTTGGGGTTACAAACGGGGTGGATGTTATATCAGTTTTAGGAAGCAACCTTCGCATCTCACACTGCGCGGGAAGAAACGTAGCTGTGGCAGTACCGGATCGCCAGCTTTCCTTCGGCTCCGCTGAGTTTAGATTGTGAGGACCAGAAGATTCCCTTAGAATTTTTGCCTTTTCCGGGATGCTGTGAATAGAGCCTTAGACTTTAGGGTAGAGCACACTGGTCTTTTCCTTTCCTTTCCCCCTTTTCTCGGCCCAGCTCCGTTTTTTTTGCTGTAGCAGGAAGCAAAAGTTCAAGGACTACTGGAACAAGAGAAGAAGGCTTTCCGTCAACTCAGCGAGCGTTTCTCGCTCCTGCGTCCCGCTTTCTTTTCCACTCTCCTTTCCGCTAAGTACTCAGTGGATTTGTCTGTTAGTGGTTTTTGTGACGGCGGAGCTCAGGGTGGTGACAACCAACCTCTAGTTCGGTCGAAAGTTTCCGATTTGCTGGGGGAAGGGAGACCAGGCTTGTTCCTTTTCAACGTTCACTTTCTCTTCTTGAAAACGAGTGGGGAAGGGTTAACACCTGCCGGGGGTGGGGAGAGGGACAGGGAAGAAGAAAGTTTCCGATCTCTTTCCCAAAGCCTGTTTCAAGGCTTTTCTTTGACCTCTCCTGTAATTACTGGCGCTTTAACTCCTTATATAAAATGTGAGACAACGGTAGCGACTTGGATGTTTTAAACCCACCGCTCCTATTACAACGCCTAACCACCAAGGACCCACCCGCAGTTCCTCAGCCTGGCTCCAGACGTGCGAGGAGCAGCTGATCTTGTTTCCTCCCTCCTCGCCCGCCGACGTGCGTGCCACCCTTTCCCCCTCCTCTTCCTTATTTGACGGATCACTTCATCAGAAATAAAGATTCCCCTTGAAGAGCCTCGGTTTCACTGAAGCCACCCCGCCAAACTAGGGACGCCCATCCCATCCCGACATACCCCCTTCCTTTTTCACCTTGGCTGCCAAGGCGAGCTCCCTCCCTCCCTCCCTTTCCTCTCCCTCCCTTTCCTCTCCCTCCCTCGCCCCCGTTCTAATCCCGCGATTGTCCCAGCGTGAGTGACATTGACTTTCCTAATATAATGACTTATGAAAGATATAATCATGTGTTAAATTGAATCCTCCGTTTAACTGTTAATGGTGTGCTCTGGGCACATTTACGTATTAGATGCTATGGTAACTAATTACCAGTAGAAAAAGGATAATACACTTTGCAGACTTTGACAAATAATTATGAGCGTTCACATCCCTGCTAGCAGTCAGTTGCGGCGGATCTGCTGGAATGAGTAAGTGAATAAATGAAAGGATGGGTAAGTGAACTTGCGTGCACGGAAGGGATGAGATAATGACTAGCGGTCAAGTGATTTTACTTATTAAAAATCGTTAATGAAAAAGTGATTTAGGATGGGGGCGGAGGAGAAATAGAAGAGAATGTGTGGAAACTGCCTCTAAATGTAATTAAAAGAGAGCAGTAAAGGCCAAAACGTATTTATTTGAATTTTAAACATTGTTGAAAGGAATTAAGCACGTGCTAAAAAGTTTGCAGAATAGGCATAGTCGATTCTATCCTGTCCACTGGGGAAAGCGAGATGTGTGTGGGACATTCGTGCTTCTTAAAAAAGAGTTCTTTAGCAACTGGGCCGTTTCTGTACCCGTAACTTTACTTTAAATGACCTTCTAACCAAACAGCCGAGACTCGGTGACTCTTCAAGGGTCTTTCTGTAAATAATTAAACGTCTCCAGAGTTAAGATTACTGTATGTTTGAACATAAGGAAGAGAGAGAGAGAGAGAGGTTGGAGGCTAGGCGGTGATTTTTTTTTAAAAAAATAATATAATCACTTCCCACATTTTCGAGTGGGCCAAATCCTCGTGATTTTGTGAGAAAGAGAAATCCGCCTCTACTGCGTGCGCTCTTTTGGACGCGATTAGCGACGGCCGCTCCGTCCGCCCTCACCCTCCGTTCTCCCGCGTCGCCGGCGCTTGCTAATGGCCCAGAGACTCGAAGATTCCCTTCGGTCTCGCCTTCTTTTCTTTCCTCCTCCAATGAGGACGCCGTAAAGCGTCTCTTTCCCGCCCCCTTGGAAGAAAAAGTGGAGCCACCCTTTCGGTCCCGCCACCTCAGTCCAGCGCTCGGGAGATTATCTCCTTGTTTCCATGCGCCGTGACCCCGCCTCTTCTCCAGGGTTACCGAAGGACTTGTAGCGAAGGAAGCCCGCTCGCAAGAGAAGCGGTTGCTCGGTTTCGTCACACTTCTTTCTGGCAAGCTTCGCTTCAGCGTTGCTTTCTAAAGCCAAGTGATATCCGAGGCTGGGCAGTTTCTTTTTTCTTTTCCAAGCGACGGCCAGTGTCCCCTTTCCTTCGGGATGAGCGTAGGGAAGTTTCTCTCTCTCTCTTTCCACCCCCCCACCCCACCCACCTTGGTCCCGATAGGTTTACCGCAGAGAAATGCCTCTCCCCGTGGGCGCCTACATAGAGGAGAGGCGGAACACGGCTGATTTCAAGAGAAGGAGCTTCTAAAGCCGAAGGGATCGAGGCAGCCTCTTTGCCTTCCAACGCAGCCTTCCTCGCCCGATTCGGAAGGGCTTGGCAGCGGTCTCTCTTCCGTCGGCTCTTGATTGAAAACTTCCTTCTTCCGAGGCTTCTCGCGTCTTTTCACCCGCGCTTCCGATCCTCGAGTCCAAAACCGCGTCCCACTGCCTCGGATCCTAAGGATTAATTAGTTCCCGGGTTTGGGCCGAAATGGGTCCCCTTGAATTTTAACTGTTAGCGCCCGTTTCCTGAAGAGACGGAGCTGTGGCAGATTGGTAGCGTTTACTACTGTATTTGAAAGCATTTCCTGGGAAGGGGGGGGGGGAGAAAGCCCCCCCCCTCCCTTGCAGTCTGCTGGTAAGAGAAGGCGTTCCCTATTGGGCTGAGCGCTCGTTTAGCAACGCCTTGACTCGAAAGGGGTTAAAATCTCCCGTAAGAGAGATTTGACCATTGCTCTTGCCTGTTCAGCAGGAACACAAGAGATGCGCAGAAAAATGTGGCCGTCGAAGTTGTGGTGTGTTCGGAGCATTTTTATTCCTGCATTTAAAAATTCACTCTCTCTCTTACACACAAACACACACACACACACACTTGGAAGTGTGAATAATTTGAAAGGGTAGTTGGAGAAAATAGTGTAGCTAAAAGGTAAGAGTGCTTTATGTAACTAATGAACAAGGTTTTTTTTAAAAAATGTTTCTTTTTACATTCACCTCTGTGTTCATTTACTTGGGAATCACATTCCTTGAGGCTAAGTTAACTTTTGAAAACAAACAAACATATTGACAATGCCTGAGGATCTTTAAAATTTGTGTTCCAAGAAGTTTGCTTTCAGCAAACATTTCCTATTTTTACTGCTTTCATTCACCCACATTTTATTGATATAAGTGTTTATACATGAGAGCATTTTGGCAGACAGCATCAGTTTTTTCTACATTACTGTTTGAAAATGTCCTGCAATTTCTAAAATGACTGACCTATGGCCTTATCACTACAGTCTAACTTGGCATGAAGATCATAGGATTACTTGAAAGACAAATCTTAAATAATTGGAATATATATATATATATATATATATATATATATATATATATATATATATATATATATATATATATATGGATCCTTGGTTTTTCGGGTTTTTCCCCGCGTAGAATTAAAGGTGTAGGCGCCTACACCTTTAATTCTACGCGGGGAAAAACCCGAAAAACCAAGGATCCACATACAGGCACCCGCGAAAACCTCAGAAAACATATATATATATATATATATATATATATATATATATATATATATATATATATGTATGTATATATGTATATATATATGTATATATGTATATATATGTATATATATATACATATATATATATATGTATGTATATATGTATATATATATGTATATATGTATATATATGTATATATATGTATATATATATATGTATATATATATATATATATATATATGTATATATATGTATATATATATATCCTGTACTTTGAGATGTGCTATCACATAATACAATTTATTTATAACCTTAATTATTACCTAAAAGAACAGAGTAAATTATAAGCAAGTTGGCTTTCATCTGAATAAGTTCATCTATATGAGACTTGAAATCCTAGGAAACATTTTTTGTAGGATATTAGAAAAAACAGCCAGCCAAATTATACTTCTACTTGTATAAATCACTTTGAGAAATTGGTTTGAACATGGGTAATGTTGAATAAGTGTTAGAGTAGTCACAAGGCAAGAAATAACAGAAATATTGACTTCCTGCCTCCTCCAGATTAATACAGTATATTCAAACAGCTGGAAAGGGCAAGTGGTGAACATCATCTTCAGTGATACACTAATTTATTTACTAATCCGTAACAGATAACCTGAATTTTTGAAAAGCATTTCAACAAGGCAAATATATATCATTTGTAAAAGAAATAAACTTGCCCATGGAATTTATTTATTCCAGCAGTAGTTCCTTAATATACATGGATTTCAAATTAGAATTCAAGTATATTATTCTTATTACTACTGCTAAGCTTGTAAGCCGCCCTGAGTCTTCGGAGAACGGCGGGATATAAATGGAATTAAAATAAAAAAATATATAAAAAATTAACACAGGTACAAACACACCGAGATTTAGAACATTGCATTAATATCTAAACATAATAGATTTCATTACTCTTGGTAATAGTGATATAATTTAAAAATATGAGTACCTAATTATGACATTTTCAGTGTTTTAACCTTATCTTTTCACAAATTAATGAGTACCTTACCAGAAGTTTACAAAGAGAAAGGCAAAAGCTTTGTCTGTACCCTATGATACATTTGATAAATAATCTGTGAAACCTCATGATTATAGGAAAAATCAGAATGTTTCCTATTTCCTGTATGAATATAGTACACCACATTTTTGCAAACACTGAGATATTTGAAATATGTAGGCATATGATTATCTTTAAATGAAAGTTAAGTTAAATGATCTTTACCTCCATGTCATATGTAATTATTCAGATATGTATTGTTTCAGGAAAATATTAGCTTTTCCTGTTATTAGCTGTTACTAATATATGGTGTAAGAGCAAACAAAACAGTTATTAAAAATCCACCAGCAGTTGACATATTAATGCAATATTTATGTTGGTTTTCAACATAATATTGGTCAATATTCCAATTGCTATAGTTATGCAGTAGTTTTTTTCTTTGACATCATCTAGCACACATCAGTTATAATAATATGGCCACATGACTTCCAAATGCTACGAAGGAGAGTTTCTTTATTAGATTTGTACCTTTTCTTCATGGACCTTTAGATGATATGTTTAGTATCCCTCTTCCTGCAAAAATAATGATGTAATGTAGGCTGAGAGACAATGACTGGTCCAAAGACACCAGGCCTAGAAGAAGCTGTTAAGCAGCTGACTATGACTAGATTTATAATTCCTCCTAATGGGCCACTTCTCTTTTAGTTATTGACTTTGTAATCCAAGGACTCCTGAGTGAATTAGCTTGGGGACATCATTATCAATATGTTAGTTGGTTAATCTTGTAGTTTCTTACATTACTAACAGTATATTAAGAAAATCTTAGATAAGAAGCACAATAGTTGTCCAATATGTGACCACTGGAAACACCATACAAGAGGCAAACTAGAAGATCTATCTGGTTATTTTTTTTATTCCATGTGCAGTGAGTGCTCTTAGAATGATCAGTTAGCATAATTTATGGGTACCTTCCATAAATCCACATGGAAATGTTAAAGCCATAACATTGGAGAAGCAGAATAAAGCAAATGGGATAAAATGTGTCAAAAAGTACATAAAGACAAAATGTTAAAAGTTTTTTTTAAAAAACCCCAGTAACGTTGAACATATACAGAGCCTTGGTGGAGCAGTGGGCTAATGCCTCCTTAAGTAACACCAGCTGCCTGCAATTAGTGCAGGTTCGCATCCCACCAGGCTCAAGGTTGACTCAGCCTTCCATCCTTTCGAGGTAGGTAAAATGAGGACCCAGATTGTTGGGGGCAATTAAGCTGACTTTGTAATAATGCCGCTTGGGGGTTGTGTGAAAGCCCTAATAAGCAGGCATATACATAGAATGAAGGCTACTGCTAAGTTTGTAAGCCGCCCTGAGTCTTCGGAGAAGGGCGGGATATAAATGGAATTAAAATAAATAAAAAATAAAAACATTTCTTCCATTGTTTTACTTGAATTTGAGGTGGTAAGAGGAATAGAATAAGAAGTTATATATGGATGACATAGCCCAAAAGTTGTGCATTTCTTTCAAAAATTGAACGTTTAGAAAATAGAAATTAAAAAATAGAATAACTTTTTCTTTGCATCCATTCGATAATGTCTGATTCTTGGAGACTATATGTACAAGTTCTTATAGTTTTCTAAGGTTTTTCAAAAGTAGTTTGCAATTGCTTCTTTCCTAGGACTGAAAAAAAGTAACTAGCCCAAGGTTACACAGCTGGCTTTGTAGTAAAGGTGGGACAGAACTCATGGTCTCAGTTTCTAGTCTGATGCCATAACCACTACACCAAACTGTCTTGCTCTCTCTCTCTCTCTCTGTGTGTGTGTGTATGTATGTACAGTATATATTTTAAAAAATACTCCAGAATCATATTCCCTTAAGAAATGTACCATTGTATCCAATTCTTATTTTAGCCTATGCAAAATAACATGACTGATAGGATTAAAAATTAATCAGTTAACAGGTCACCGTCTTCCTTCCTTCACTTCATAACTAATCATTGTGACTAGAACAGTGATACACTTATCAATTAAAGATAATAGCTAGAATGGAATTTTAGTGGGAGGATCAAACTGGAGTTTTCATTGTCTTTACCAAGCAGGGTTTTTTTTTCACCATTCATTAGAATTTCTGATATCTTTCTGAAATTGTGTAGATTATTATTATTATACAAATTAGACAGCTAGTATGAAGCAGTGGGATAATTGGGATTAAGAAATGACATTAGTGTATCAAAAAAGGCCTTTTTTATTTGTAAATATATTTTAGGAAAAATATTTAATTGTACTATTTTGTCATGATACAATAAAAAAAAATCAACCACCACTTTAAAAACTAGAATGGGTATAAGTCAAGCATCTACTATATAACGGGTAAAAGGTCCTTTATTAATGCAAAAATAGTAAATTAAAACATAATTGCATTATTTCACTATTACAAGTATATGATCTACTCATGCCAATCCATAAAGAATATTCCACTGCCCGTTTTGGGAAAAAGAAGGTAAAATGACAGAGCACAATCTAGCTAATATAAAGCCTAATAGGCCAGCTGTACATCAATTAAAAATTAATATAATTCATTCTGCTATTAAAACCTAATGTATATGAATCTGTTTCTTTAATTTTAAAAGGTTGCTTAACTTTCTGGAAACAATCCTGGAAACTTCTTTTAAAAAATAGGTCCTATTGAAATTGGACCTTTCCTTTCCAAATTTATTATCTTTCCATTGCCAAAAGAAATAAAACCTATTGAAAATGAATTGAATTTATTCCTTAGCAGATGGCTACTTCTTTTAATATTACCAATAAGTTTTGGAACCACTAGTTAATCCTATTTCATAAAGGACAACAGTTTCTAAGATTGGAACAAATATATTGTACTGTACAGTATATAAACTTTTCTTAATTGTTGTGTTTTGGACTATTCAGTTTTTATGATTCTTCAAGAGATGTTTATTTGATTTCATTTTTGTGGAATGTTTACCAGTACCCTTAAGAAACTATGAAAGTCTTTTCCCATTACTAAACTGAAGAACTTTCTCTCAATGCGTGAGGTAGCATAAAACAATGCTGGCATAAGATTTGCTCTCATCACTGCCATTTCCTGCCCTTTCAAGACTTTGCCAAACAATTTTGAAATGGTTTCTGAGTGTACATTCGTCAGAGGGAAACTTTTCTCAATACATCATAGTTTGAATGAGAAAGCATACATAAATCAGGGCACTGCAGCAAAAGGAGCTGGATTTCAGGTCGGCCTGCTTTCTCTAAACTGGTTTGTCTACCCTCTCTCCTACATTTCTAGGTATCTCCCAGATTTTAAAAATATGAAATTAAAAAAAAATGTATGGAGGATGCCAGAGAGAAGGCAAGAAGGTCCTATGATTATGCAACCCACAGAGCAGAATTTTTAAGCTTTGCTGGAGCCCTAGAATTCTGTGAGTACTTGCTAAGTCCCATTATAGACTACAGGCAAAAAAGGGTCCCTTGAAAGAAGCCATTTTTCTGTTTCTGGAGCTTTCCTCTTGATCAGCCTCCTTCTTGTCCAGAATTTTTTTTTAACTAATAGGTTGTGTCTTTTAAATATTTGAATCCTGCTATAAATCTGGGTGGATGAAACTAACTGGTTGCTGAGCTACTAGGTTTCTTATTTCCACTTGTGAATAGAAGATGAAATTAGTGTTTGAAAATAATAAATATAAAGAAATTGCAAATAAGCAGACAATCAAATTAATGCCTAGTTCAATCTCACTCATTATTCTCTGGATACTACAATTAGAAAAAGCAGGATTGCAGCAAACTAAAATAAAGTTCCATTTCAGAATACTGCTAGAACATATTAAGGGGGAAAACATGTCCTCTTTTCTTCTGCTTATGAAATAGTTGGGGTCTGCTCTCCTTATTTCTTCTTAGGAAGCCAGAAGAGAAGTTGATATCCAGAAAAGACGGGTGTTGATGGGCATGAAAGAAGTAGAGGAAGTCAAGTGCTAATGGTGAGAACAATCAGCCAAGGCAGAAATTGGCTAACAACCAGTGGGAAGAGAAGTTGGCTAACAATCAGTGGGATGAGAGTACACCAACACTTCTCAACATACCCAAAGCACACCTCTGATCTACAACAGTTCAACTAGTCACACTTACCTGATTCTCATTTTTTTTATTTTACTCAAAACATTAAAATAAAAACTCCACACAAAGAAAAAATACAAAAACAAAACAAAGCTAAACAAGACTACACCGAAAAAGTGCATAAAAAGAAAAAACAGACATATACATAAATTGTCACTCCTAGTTCAGTACTGATATATTTCAAAAATAACTCCTCCACCTTTGCAAAAAAAGGCACTCAATTTATAAATTTCTACATTACCGTTTACCCAACGCACTTAGCTTGACATCTTTCTACTATATGAAAACATAGTTAACAGTTAAAACCAACAGCTAAATTAAACTTCAAAACCTTCTGTTAACAATTCATTTATTGTATTTCACTTGCAGAAAGTCAACAATGGCTTCTGGTCTACCATAATTCACCACAATCATTCTCTCTGATCTGTCCAGGGTCAAATATCCTCGACTGATTCTTAATAATAAGGCTTTTTCTTAAGATATTAATTGGGATGCATTGTAACAATTGGATTTTATTCTCCAAAGTCAGAAGTCTCTGTTGTGTGTATCTCCACAACATTTGTTGTACAAAAGTCTCCTGTAAATTGTAACATCTCTTTTCCAATTAGGTATAATAAATCTGTTCCCCAATTAGCCTCAAAAAGTCGAGTTCATCACTGATCAATTCTATCAGTTTTGAGTCTTTAGAATCCTTACCTTTCTTGGAGCCCTCTAACTTGCATTTTCCAAGTCCACCTCATCTTTCAGGTATGCCAGCAGCAAATTATATTCTAATCCATCTAATTGTAAATCTTGTGTTAGCACTTTTATTTGCATCTGGTTAACAATTTCTAAAAACATTGTTACTTTATCAAGCTTTTTATCTAAATTTTCAAGTTGAACTTGTAAGTTGAAAAGTATTTTCTGCCCAGCTTATCCAATAAACTTTGTCTTGATAAATTGCTTGCATTTTGATTATTTTGATATAGTCCAAAATACTTAGTAGTTTAACTTTTACAGCTGAAACTTTTACAGCTAGTCATAAGCAGCTCCTTTCAAAGATAGGAAAAGCATCATAACAGATTAGTCTCAAAAAACATTATGAAGAGCTTTCAGCAAGAGAGATTTCTGTCAGAAATTAAAAAAAATATAAGACCAGAATTTTAAAAAAATCCTGTAGTGAAAGTTTGGTATTAATGTAAATTGAATCATTTTTTTTCTCATTATCCAAAACTTGCTGAGTCTTCCATGTGGAAAAGAAGTGATTTACAACAGCTAATAAAACAATACAAAGAATATAAATAAAACCTTTAAGATCCAGTAGGGGGTTAAATTAGATCAACATTCAATTAATCAGTTAACATTTGAAAGTAAACATCAAAAGGTAAAAAAATCTTTGCAGAATGAAGTGCCTTGCTGAAATGAAGACAAATTCCTTTGTCTGTTTTGCTCATATTTTTTCAATCCACCTTAATTTACTGCAGTATCCATATAAGGAGAGTCTTCTGAGTCCTCTTTCCCATCTTCTTCATATCAAGATAGTTATAGAGAATATATAAAGAGGATGGGAAGGGGTTTGTCAGAGTTTATCTATATTTTTAGCAAGTTTCCCAACTTTTGCCAAATGCTGTAACATAGTGAAAGAATTAGACTCCCCAGTAGAAGGAAACTGTTGGCCAATCTCACTGTACACATGTTGTACTTTGATAATACATTCAAGGTGACAATAAAGTTATCATCATAATAAAGGTTCATTTATTCAACAGAAGTACCTTAACCTGGAAAAGCATTTAGGTTTTTTGACATTTTGTTTCTATGCCAGGCATGTCAAACTCGCAACGTCACGTGATGTCATATCGGAATTTTTTCCCCATTGCCAGCAATGGGGTGGGCATAGTTTTGGCGTGATGCATCTGGCCCACGGGCCGGCAGTTTGACATGCCTGTTCTATGTGAATGTAGGAATGAACGATAAATCCTTGTTATTATAACTTAGGCTGGCAATAGCAGGATATAAATAACAGCAGTACTTATTATTGGGATTTTTCAAGAAACAATAGAAAAAGTTACCCTTATTTATATTTACTCTGAATTATGTCTCACCAGAATGAGACATAATTACCTTCCCAAAAATACGTTTAGGATTTTAGTTCTAGAATCAAGAAGACCAGTGGATCCATGGATGAGTCAGAATTACTTGTGAGACTTTACTATGATAAAACATGAATTTACATAGAATTTACATTACTTGTGAGACTTTAGTATCATAAAAACATGAATTTACATAGAATTTACTTAGAATTTATGTCTACCTCTCATTCTTTTTTGCACAAAAAAGCACAACCTGTGATAATATTTGAAACAATAACAATGAAAATACAGTAAAACTGTAAAGGCACCTATAAAGACAAATGTTACATTATATTTAATAAAAGACAGAAGAGTTATTCACCAAAGCACCAGAGGGCAGGACAAGAAACAATGGTTGAAAACTGATCAAAGAGAGAAGCAACCTGGAATTAAGGAGAAACATCCTGACAGTGAGGACAATTAACCAGTGGAACAACTTATCCCCAGAAATTGTGGGCGCTCCCTCAATGGGGATTTTTAAGAAAAAGCTAGACAATCACTTGGCTGAGATGGTATAGGTTCTCCTGTTTGAAGACCCCCAAGGACCCTTTCAGATTCTATTCTATTCTATTCTATTCTATTCATATTCTATTCATATTCTATTCTATTCTGAATAAGATAGTTATATAAGCAATAGAGGTTCTGTACTAAGACCGAAGCTTATAGCGAAAAATAATGTCAGAATCTGGCAATAAAATACCCAAGCCTATTCTATCCTTGTCCTGTCCAAGTTGTTTGTCTTCCATTATTTCCATATCAAAATAAACCAACACTAAAATCAAGAAAAGTTTAATTTCATTCATTGCAAAGAATCTGCCAGGACATATGCTGCTTCCAGAACCAAAAGGCATTAGAAAATATTTCAGCTTCTTTCCTTGTTTGAAGAAGGTTGTTTTCTTCTTGCCATTCTCCACATAGCGGTCAAATTTATAGGTCTGGAAGAAAAATGAAAATAGTGGTTACAAAGATACTACATGGCCCTAAGAAGCAGGAAAAATGTCTTTTTGTTGTTGTTTATAATCACTGCTTTTTTTGTAAAAAAAAACACCCAAAAAGGTGCTGGAACTCACACACGCCGTGCAACCTGCCTTGCCTACCCTACAAGGTTCCATCCAAAAAGGGTGCCGGAACTCTGTTCTGGGCGTTCTATGAGAAAAAAAGCCCTGTTTATAATACTTCTAGAAGGCAAGTAAGGCCTCACTTATGTCTTAAGCCTCAAAATGTGGTACTCTTGTCTCAGACCAGACCCTACAACTCTGAAACTTATTTTATGAACAAGTTTCCTATGCTTTACACTTTCCTTTTGGGTTTCATTTAAAACGAATTGAATGACTATTCATCTGCTTACTGATTTTGAATTCCATATGTATATATTATGCAGGTGATGACACAGAAGCATAAATATTATATATTAAGACAAAATACAAGAAACATAATAAAAGAAGCACTATATATTTTGGTTTTGGCATTTTGTCCTACTAACTAAAATAGTAAAAAGGTAAAGGTTCCCCCGCACGTGCGTGCTAGTCGTTTCCAACTCTAGGGGCCGGTGCTCATCTCCGTTTCAAAGCCGAAGAGCTAGAGCTTGTCCGAGGACGTCTCCGTGGTCATGTGGCCGGCATGACTAGATGCCAAAGGCGCACGGAACGCTGTTACCTTCCCACCGTAGCGGTCCCTATTTTTCTACTTGCATTTTTACGTGCTTTCGAACTGCTAGGTTGGCAGAAGCTGGGACGAGTAACAGGCACTCACTCAAATAAGGGGAGGTAAAATTACTCAGTTCCCTCAGGTTAATATGGCTTCTTTTCTTCGCTTTTGTTGTCCTTGTTCAGGGTTACACGCCACCTCCTTTTTTCTAAATCTGAGCAATATATTTCTTAAGCACCACCTTATCATTTTCCTCTGCTCCATTTCCTAGTTTCAGTTTCAACTCCCTGCTTGTTAAATTTGACATAACCCACAGAAGCCAGGCCATGCAGAAGGTACCGCTCATGGCATGACCTTGGTATTTTGGGGAGAATGTGCAAAAGCAAAATAAACATGACAAGTCAAGATATCCTCTGTAGAAATGATAACAATGAGAATCATGCAAACTACTACTACAAACCACAACAATAATTCTTTAAATTATTAAGAATTATTCCAGAACCAGAAATTCCTTGCTGGAAAGCCTTTTAAATTGTAAAGGCAAATCTAAATGCATTAACATGCACTACTGAGGCAACCTTGCAATATGTTCATACAGAAAATCTGGGATGATTGGAATCAAAACTAGAAGGGCACACTGTCCTTGTTTATAGTTTTAGTAATTGATAAAGGGCCCATCTGTTTAAAGTATGTTGCAACCAGGAAATCATTAAAGAATACAGACTAGGGACTTCAGAGTGAATGCATTAAAGCACAACTTACAGATGGTCCTTCATACACACTTATGTGCACTCTCACCTCATCCCTAGTGAAAGCCCATCTTTTAAATTCTGTACACTAGCAGATTCAACTGTGATTCAGCCAGGAAGCCATGTTATGCAAATAAGAGAGCCAAGAATTTGGCTTTCATCTTTTCGTGGGCTGAAGGAGGAGGCAATTGGGGAGATTTGTTTTAGACTATGTGAAGCCTGAATCAGGCTTTCCACTGTAGTTTTTGTAGGTTTTCTATCTCAAATTGCCAGAAACAGGCACTATTATTTCCCCCCCTCCCAACATTAATTGGAAGCAATTCCTTGTGTAGTAAAAATTCATGTCTACGTTAAGCGGAACCGCTGACATTGCTGAGCAGGGGCTGCCCTTGAAAATGATAAAAAAAACATAAGTTAGGCAACCAGGACAACATCCTGCACAGCCAGTGAAAACTGTAGTGTTGATGTTTCTGAAGGATTTGGACTCACTGCTCATCTAAATTCAAGAGTTATTAATTTCAGCTTTTATCGTTGTAATGGGTTCCTAAATCTTTTTAGGATTCAGGTCCTCATTACCTTCAGACATGTGATCCAGATAGGATATGCCTATCTATACGTATGGCCAGGAGTCCCTCCCCCCAAGAAGTCACAGGGCTCCTTGGGGGGAGGGACATAGGACTTGGCTTTGAAATAGCGAAGGTGGCCCCTTCCCCATTTTTTCCAAAAGAATCAAGGCTGCTTTTATAGTGGATGTTCAGTACAGAAGGTGCAATATACAGTAGTTATAAGTAACTAAGTAAGGGAGGAAATATTATGTAGTTGACCACATGATTAATTTTATTTTGTTGATCTTAATTTTCAATATTTTATTAATTGTTGTTTATGTTTTTACTTTAAACATCTTACTATTACCTGGAGCAATAGTGGTGTCTCCTCTTTAAAGAACTGAGATACACTTTTGTGTCTACAGCAAGTAATTCTTTCACTGTTCCATTGCAACTATGAAATATCCCAGTCTGTAGAAACAGACTGACACCAACTATGGTATTGCATGATACCAGCTCAAAATCTTTTGTTTTTCCAAACAGATTTTGTATGTTCCATTGTATTTTTCACCTTCTTTGTTGTCCTTTTGTTACATGAATTGGATTGTTCCAATTGGATTCTTTGATATTGGATTCTTTGATATTTGAGCAGGTGCTTACAAAGTATGGATAAGACTACAAGTTATAAAAGCTAAATTCAACTTTTGAATTCGGCTGCACACCAAATATTGAAGGGGTCAAAATAACTTAACTTGTAATTAAAGTTGTTAAAATGATATATCCCATGTATTTAATAAATTTTGCCTTATATTGAAGGTTACGTCCAGGTGAGGTAGTAACATCTACACATCCTTGGGTCTCAGATATAGATTGTCCGATTAACCGAATTTATCTTTTGAGTTCTTTCTTTTAGTACATCTGTCTTCTAAGGTTAGGCAGATGACTGAACAGGTCTTCTACTCAAATTGTGATATTTACCGTATTTTCCGGCGTATAAGACTGGGCGTATAAGACGACCCCCTACATTTCCTGTTAAATTATAGGGTTTGGGCTATACTCGCTGTATAAGACTACCCCTCTTCCAACGCACACCAAATAAAAATTAAAAAACATCAGATTTGATTTTAATATGGTAATTTTAATTCAAATGCTTATGACATGCAGGTACTTAGTAGGAAAACTGTCACTTATAAACATAAGGCTGTTTGTCATCAAACATGGAAACATAAAACAGTGCAAGTGGATTAAACTTAATAATAATAATAATAATAATAATAATAATAATAATAATAATAATAAAGTAGTAGTAGTAGTAGTAGTTGGAAGGGACCTTGGAGGTCATCTAGTCCAACCCCCTGCTAAGGCAGGAAACCCTATACCATTTCAGACAAATGGCTGTCCAGTCTCTTCTTAAAAACTTCCAGTGTTGGAGCATTCACCACTTCTGGAGGCAGGTTGTTCCACTGGTTAATTGTTCTAACTGTCAGGAAGTTTTTCCTTAGTTCTAGGTTGCTTCTCTCCTTGACTAGTTTCCATCCATTGCTTCTTGTCCTGCTTTCAGGTGCTTTGGAGAATAGCTTGGCTCCCTCTTCTTTGTGGCAGCCCCTGAGATATTGGATCACTGCTATCATGTCACCCCTCACCCTTCTCTTCATTAAACTACACATACCCAATTCCAGCAACCCTTTTCCTATTTTCCTAATTCACTTTTTCACTTTTCCTAATTCACTCTAAAGCTTTCCCTGCGCAGAGCCTTAAGTAACCCCAGCTGCCTGCAATTAGTGCAGGTTCTCATCCCACCAGGCTCAAGGTTGAGTCAGCCTTCCATCATTCCGAGGTAAAATGAGGACTCAGATTGTTGGGAGCAATAAACTGACTTTGTAATAATGCTGTTTGTGGGGGGGGGGGGGTGAAAGCTCTAATAGGCAGGCATATACATAGAATGAAGGCTATTGCTAAGCACATTGATTTGTGCTTTAAATTGTAAGCTGCCCTGAGTCTTCGGAGAAGGGTGGGATATAAATGGGATTTTAAAAAAAAAGACCAAATGGGAGATCGACTCCAGGTTTTCCAGCCAGCCCGCCCAGTTCCTGAGTCAAATGTGTCCTTAGAGCTAAGCTGCTGCTCTGGCTATGCATTCCCCACCTGCCTTTCAAATTGCTCTTGCATTCCCCACCTGCCTACAGCTGCTCTTCAACTTTAGAAGGAAAGAAGCCCAGACCCCAGCCTGTAAAAAATCACAGACTGCAGCTTCTACACCAATTGGTCCCGCTTTCCCTGCGCAGACTAAATGGAAGATCCGCTCCAGGTTTTCCAGCCAGCCCTGTCCCTAAAGTTTCAGCACAACCCCTGACTTTTGAGAAGATTTTCATGGGTTAAAAAGTCGTCTTATACACCGGAATCTACGGTAGATAAATAGGTCTCTATTTAGACTTATCCAACTTGCTAACTCGACTTTAAAGTGCTAGATATAAGCCATATTCTTACCTGTTTTAATAGTATTAAAGACACTTTTAATATTTTTAGCTATATTTTTATCAGATCTTAGTTTTGTGTTGTTAATTTAATAACTGTTGCTACATTTGTTGACTCTTGTAAGTTGCCTTGAGAAATACATAATTGAAATGTGGGCTATAAAGCTTATAAATTTTAACCACCACCCCCGTGCACACATTAAAGCTAGAAAGAGATATAGTGAGTAAGACCATTTGGTACAAGTAAGAGTATACAAGTCATGGAGAGTTGAATCTCATGAATATTTTCATGCTTAATAATAATAATAATAATAATAATAATAATAATAATAATAATAATAATAATAATAATAATAATAATAATAATAATAATAATAATAATTTAATTTATATACCGCCCTTCTCCCGAAGGACTCAGGGCGGTGAACAGGGCAATACATAATAAAAGATAGAATACAAAAATTAAAAAGCAATTAAACCATTGTGCCCATAATAATTAATACATATTAAAATTAGATCTATTTATAAAAACCCAACCCCATCCCGTCAGACCAGGCCAGCTTGTTCGAAAAAGAAGGTTTTGAGATCGCGCCGGAAGGAGCGAAGGTCGGGGGCCATCCGGAGCTCAACCGGTAGGCGGTTCCAAAGGTCTGGCGCGCCCACAGAGAACGCTCTCCCCCTGGGGGCCACCAATCGGCATTCTTTGATCGGCGGCACCCTGAGGAGGCCCTCTCTGTGGGAGCGCACTGGATGGAGGGAAGTTGACGCCGGCCGCAGGTGTTGCCGTAGGTAATCCGGACCCATGCCATGAAGGGCTTTGTAAGTCATCACTAACACCTTGAACCTCACCCGGAGAACAACCGGTAACCAATGCAGCTCGCGGAGCAAAGGTGTAACATGGGAGTATCGGGAAACCCCCAAGACAACTCGCACGGCTGCATTCTGCACCAGCTGAAGTCTCCGGGTGGACCTCAAGGGCAGCCCCATGTAGAGAGCATTACAGTAGTCTAGACGAGAGGTCACGAGCGCATGAGTGACTGTACACAAGGCATCCCGGTCTAGATAGGGCCGCAACTGGCACACCAGGCGAACCTGGGCAAAGGCCCCCCTAGTCACAGCACCGATATGCTCTTCCAAAGAGAGCTGTGAATCTAGGAGGACCCCCAAGTTGCGAGCCCTATCTACGGGGGGTAATAGCTCACCCCCCATGGCCAAAGATGGAATAATCGGAATTTCCCGGGATGCCGGCACGAACAGCCACTCAGTCTTGTCAGGGTTGAGTCGAAGCCTGTTCCTCCCCATCTAGACCCGGACCGCCTCCAGGCAGCGGGACATCACGTCGAGGGCATCACTGGGGTGGTTTGGGGTCGAAATAAAAAGCTGGGTATCATCCACATATTGGTGGTACCCAACTCCAAAACCACGAATGATCTCACCCAGCGGCTTCATATAGATGTTGAACAGGAGAGGCGAGAGAACCGATCCCTGAGGAACTCCACAAATGAGAGGTCTTAAGGTCGATCTCTGCCCCCCTGCCAACACCAACTGTGAACATCCCAGAAGGTAAGAGGAGAACCACTGGAGAACTGTGCCTCCCATTCCTAACCCCCTGAGACGTCGCAGCAGGATACCATGGTCGATGGTATCAAAAACCGCTGAGAGGTCTAAAAGGACTAGGACAGAGTCCAACAAACAATACAATTACAAGCAAATATCTAAAATCCTAAAGAGAATACCAGTTTGCAAAGTAGCACTACTGGGATAAACTGTTTTGATCTGGGCCAATTTGCCATCATATTTATCTATTTATATATATTTTAAAAATCCTACCTTTACTATTTTTATAAATAACTCAAGGTGGTGAACATACCTAATAATACTTTTTCCTGCTCCTATTTTCCACAACAGTCCTATGTGGTGAGTTAGGCTAACAGAGAGTGACTGGCCCAAAATCAAGCAGCCATCTTGTATTTTGGCCATGGTTAAGTAGCAAGCAGAAAACCTCACATCAAAAATAGCCAGATCTGATCAAAAAAGCTAAATTTATTTCATGTAATGTTATATTCAAAGTACATTAAATTAATGAAATGGATGCAATTACTGTATATTCCATGTACTTAATATTTAAAATAAAAATTGGTAGTAATTTTTAAAGGATTCTAGGAGCTAAAACCATAGATTTTAGAGGCCTGGGTAATTCTAGAACATGTGGCTTAACTTTTAAACATTTTGATTTTTAAAGCATAATCTATTCTAATAATTTTTAATCTGATTCATGCATGTTTATACAGTATATGCTTAATGGTTTTAGCATTATAGATACTTTTACCTATGGAAAATGCCAACTCTACAAATACCTGTAAATATAGAAATGTTTTATATTAAGCATAGAAAACAGCATGTTTTATTTTTAGCATCATTTTCTTAAAAGGTAACTATAATGGTTTTTCTCTTACAATGGGCTGACTCCAGAATGAGCCATTTCTGGCTGGAAATGTCCCTCCTATCTTAAAGTGATTTTTGATGGAGTATAACCTTTCTGCTGACAGAATGAAAAAGGTAGCAATTTTCATCAATTGTCACATTCATATATAGGGAGATATAGATATATATTGAAATTACATTATATTCAATGTATAATGCATATTATGTGTGTGTATATTCATTATATAGGCATTACACATTCAATATAATGTAATTTCAATATATATCTATATCTCTACCTCTCTACCTCTCTATTATCTATCTATCTATCTATCTATCTATCTATCTATCTATCTATCTATCTATCTATCTATCTATTAATACAATGGTCAGCAAGGCATCCTGACTAGAATGTAAAGTTCCGATAGGACTAGATGGAAGCAGGTGCTTCTTCAAATAACCTAATTCCAAAATAATTAGGCTCATAAATATCAAGGACCATATCTTGAAAATGTATCAGCAGCTTATTGTCAGCCAGTGAAACCACCCTTATGTCTCCTCAGTCTATCAGGAAACAGGGTAGTGCTGGTGATTTGGGAAGAACAAGGTAATTTGGACATTTCTTAAGACTTTTCCTTTGTTCAAGTGAAAATATACTTAATGACCCTTTCTTAAAGAATGCTCCTATCAGTGGGAACCTCCCCTCCTACATGTTCAGATAGCTCTTCCCTCCTAGCCTTCATAAAATCTGGGAAGATTCTCTTTCGCCAAGCTTTGGGGGTAGAGCAACTATGGTTGTTCCTCATGAATAATCATTTTTAATTCTTTTTGGAATGGTGGATTCCTACCGTATATGTGTTTTATAACATATTATAAAACATAACATAACATAACATAACATAACATAACATAACATAACATAACATAACCATTTAATTTTTAATCATTGGAGATTTATTTTAACCAAATTATGGATTTGGGGATTTGAATACTTCTCAGAATCACTTTGCTAGAGAGGTTTATATCACGCTATCCATGAACTCCTTGGAATTCAGTAAAAAGCAGAATTTTTGTAAAGCCCTGTGACTTGCATTTCTGTCTCTTTAGCATCCCCAAGCCAGCCACAAAATATCTCTGTAAAAACTCAGGGAACAGCCCTCCAATTTGCATTCAGGTGATGAACTTCTGGAGCTGCATTAAGCTGAACTAGACAGGATTAATTTGCAGTCTTTGATATTCATTAACTTTAGCCTCAGAAAAGGGAAAATACATGGAGATGACACAATTACCCTCAAAGCTTCACTGCAGAGCAACAGCTTTACAATCCTGAGTTCACAACGCCATACTAATTGACCACGAAAAGACCAAGCCCGATAAAGAGAGGTGAAAAACCATACGTCTTAAGAAGACACTGCTATTATAGGGGCTTTAGAGAATCAGTGATGCTTTGGGGGCACTTAACTAAATAGCCCACATTATTTGCTCTTTAAGCCACCTTCCATTATTCTGCCTTCTTTGGGCATCCAATGATCCACTTCCAAACAAAGCCCACATTTAGCCCCAAGTTTATGGTAGTCAGTGAACAATTGTCAGTTCTTCTCAAAGAGGGTAGCAGTCAGTCTCATTGCCATTATTTCTCCCTTTAGGCCTTGAATCTTTTGACCTGCACCAGGCACCTTGAAAAGAACTGAAAGTAGGAAGATTTATGCCACAGTTTTTTTCCCTATCCTCTTAAAAAAATAATCTGTATTATAAAGAACTTGGTAACAGAAATGTCCCTGGGATCATATGTGTAATAGCAGTCGATTGTTACCTGAGGATCTTCATAGATTTCAGGGTCCATGTGCAGAACTGGAGGAAAAATTGCTAAAATATCTCCTTTTCTCAAACAGACTTCACAATTTTCTTCAAGCTTGAGAATAAAATTTTCTTTGATTTTACGGACATTCATTGACGAGGAACACATTCGGAAACTCTCATTTATAGCACTTTCTGTGTTTAAATAAAGATAAAAACAGAACAAAACAACATTTCAAACCATTATAAATACTGAAGATGACTGGAACTTACAAATTCCTATAACAGCCACTGAATTAGTTTATTAGATGTAGCTAAAAAAAAGGTGGCGAGGAAAAATAAGCAGTGGAGTGGGAGAAGAGAAGTAAAAATGGGACACTAATACATTCCTATTGTTGTGATTCAGGGTCAGCCTGTGGGTTCAGCAGTTGAGTCGGACGAATCAGAGGAGGAGGGGGGTGTTGAAGACCTTGCTGAGGGGGTTGAAGATCTTGCTGATGATAGCCCTCAGGCAGGCCCCTCCCACTTGGTCACCATGGAGACCCAGCTGTGTGAGCCTGACAGTGTGGATGAAGATGACCCACAGCTGGCCCTGTTCAAGGACGCCCGACGCAGGAGGCAGTCAAGTAGGAGTAAACAGAGGAAGGCTGTGGGGCTTCTCGGAAGGAGGCAGAGAGAGGCCACGCCCTGAACTCTTTATAAAGGGAATGTTTGGGGAGGGCTGGTTTGCTGAAAGCAACCGCTCAGATAGTGTTTCAAAGCTCCTGTATCTTGGTTCGTGTCTTGTTTGTTTTTTGTGGTAATAAATTTGGCAGACGTCATTCCAGCCTCTTGCCGTTTATAAAGGGGTTGCCTTTTCTGCAGGGCCGGTGGCAGGCTGGTACAGAACACCTATAGGGCTAATGGAGTATTTGCTGTTTGGAATGTTTAAGTATAATTATTAACTGATAGTATTTGATATATTTAGTTAAGCTCAAGATAATATAGTGTATTTTGGGTAGAAAACCATTATTTGTACATCTCACTGAAATGCCAACACCAAAGAGAGGAATATTTTTATGCGCTTACATACACTGCAAGGGTTGCAATACCAACTTCAACATTCAGTGCTGTCCTCCAAATAACTATACAGTGAACTATGAAGTTAGGATGCTGAGAATTAAGGAACCTTTAGTAATATCATCCTCACGTCATAATTTCTACTGTTGGCTGAGCAAATTCAAATTATGCGTGGCACTTTGACAAGTTAATGGGGGAAAACCCATATCCCATGTAATGCTTTGACACAAATCCCAAACCTTTTCCAGATGCCCACCATAACTTGGAAAGCTTGGAAAGGCAAATGTCCTTGCCATCCCAGTAGCCTTCACCTTTTGCTCTTAGCATGACAGATTTTATGGCTAATTTCTGGCAATTTATCCTGGCAGTTTGAGGAGAAATTCCTTTGGGAATAATATGCATAATTTGCATAAATCATTCTGATAGCATGCATACCAGCATGTACCTCCTGTCTGGGGCTGCATCTCTCACTTAGTAATCAAAACTGACTATTTCTTCACCAGCATGGCTGGGTCCTGTAGGAGACAGCATGACTCCTTTAAACTATCAGTATGAAAACAAGCCTTAGCAATGCAAAACCAGAGCACCCATAGACTATAAGATCAAGCATAGATGGTTGCTTAAATGCATTTTGGAATGTCCACATTTAAATCCCCTCTTTTGCCAGATCTGCTCTGATGACTATCTAGAACTTAAAGGTTAATTCACAAGAAAGTGTAGCAACCTTAGCATAGAAGCATTTGAAAAAGAGAGTAACATTTTTTTCTTTACAAAAATTAAAAACAGTGCATGGCAAATAAAGCTGATATGGATGCTTTTCTGCAAGAGGTTTTTTTTTTCTCCTTAAGCACGTATTTGTCTAAAGAAATGAGGCTGCGGTCAGTTCTGTGTGGCCAACACCGTGATTCAATGTGACGTACAGTGAGGCTGTGCATATTTTTTTTGGACTGCCTTCGTTACTATAATCAGGGAGAATCAAGTCGGCTTGTTGATGATGAAGCCAGAAAAAAAACAACCTCTTGATTCCAGAATATGGCCTCTATTGTGGATAGCCACAAGGCACAATAGATGTCAAATGGCTGCATTCTGGCAAGAGAAAACTTCCCCCAATGCAAAAGAAAGATCCAGGCTCCATTTCTTGGCTTTATGCAGCCTAGGAATAATGAAGCTGATTAGACTGTAGTAGGCTGCAGTATGGAAATGGTAACTGACATATGTAGGGCCACTGTGCACCAAAGCAACCCAATCCTGGTTGGGGGCCAGTGAGGGGAAGACAGTAAAGCACAGATCACACAACACCCATAAGCGAAATCATCAGACAAGTGTTGCTGCTGCTGAAATAGCAGATTTCCACTTGAGTAGCACAAGCCACACAGTCATATCAGATTGGCTGACATTTTGAAAGGAAGCATGGCAGTCTGTTGACCACTGTGGTATCCCAAATGACAATCGGGCAAACTTCTCTTTTAGAGAAGTTAATCACAGTAATGGAGCTCAGAACATGGCTTAGTGGTCAGATCATAAATGACAAATCTATTTTACCTTCTAGTACCAGCTATGTGGGGGAAAAAGGAGCTGCGGCTCTTGCTCTGAGCGATTTTGCTGATAATCCTTAGATGACAAAGGTAATGAGTCACATTATGATCAGCAAAGGAGGAGGGAGCTTGTGTGGGTTTGTGGCAGCCGACCATGAAAATAAACAAACAAAAAATGACACTCTTTCCCAGTCCTCCTCCCCTCCCCACTCCCCAACAATTCTTATACACGCTGGATTTAGACACTGAATGACAACTAGATGATAAAACAGCAGCCTGTACAGTACTTGTGGTTGTCATACTCCAGTAGGCATAAGCCAGCACTCCTGTAAGACCAGCTGGATAGCCTGGGAGGCCTCCCATTTTGCACCACGAGGTACCGTAAATGATCCAGCTCTGGAGAACAACATCTGTTTCTGTGCTAGTGCAGAACAAACAAGGCAATTTAAAGCAAAGCAAGAGATAACCAAGCAGCAAATGAACATGACCCTCATGTTTTCCCACTTCCTACACACATGAGATGCAGAAACTTCAACACATGAAGAGAGATTGTCAGAAAAGTTGACATATTTTCTAAGGAGGGAAGGAGAGAAAGGGAGGGAGGAAGAGGGGGCCTTCAGACTTCCCAGAGTATTATTTTTAGAGTCTTCCCACTCTCCTTTTTCTCTTATATTCTCTGCTTCCAATTCATCCACAATCTTTTTTTAAAAGTCGAAGCCATTTCAATATACTTATAAATATTCAGTCTTTAAACCTAATTTGCTATACTTAGTTCACATGCCTTCAAGCATTTGTCTTCCAATTTCCACTGAATAAATGCGTACTAATGAGAAATGGAACAAGCTGCTGAGGCAAAGCTGGGCGACTTGCGCCTGGCCCGCCACCAGCTTGTGATAGGCAGGCAAATTGAGTTAAAATGAAAAGTCTTGTCAGCTGAAATACAACACGGAGCCAAACAGCAAGCTGTCAATCATCCAGCCAAAACAAGGGACTGCAGGTAATAAAAGGTCATTGTGAATCATTAGTACATTTGGCTTTGGTAAGCAAGTTAATTTTAATTAAACATGATCTTGATCTGTTACTGTTTAATAAAAAACTTGCTGCAAATAATGGTTTTTTTAATTTTATATTAAGCATTTAGCAGGTAATAGGAAATCTGTAAATGTCAAGGGTATAGGAAAGAAAAATAGTTGTTCAATATGCAACTATTTTGAATACATCTACTCTTTTCAGAGCACTATGATTATGGAAAGAATTCTTCCATAAAGAATTACGAAACGCAACAAACCTGTAATTTGCATAATGACTGAATAGAACTAAATTAATCACAGGATACAAAGATAAAATATCTACTTTCTCCCACTTCATTCAGTCTTAAAACAGTGATGTTTAACGATAGCATACTTACTGTACCTTTCAAGACAGTTTGTATCCTAGCACTGTTTAATTTTAGTTCTTCTATCTGGTAGTGAATAATGTTCCATACAATGTTCTCTTTAGTGTAAATTACTGATATTCAGGACAGCTTAGCCATTCAAAATAAGATCTTATCTTGGGCATGATCTTCACCATGCAAGCAAAAAAAAAAAATCTCCCAATGCCTCCTTCTGTGCCAGAGACAGAGAATCTGGGTCCTTTGGGGGGGAAAAAAAGCAGAAGTCCAGCACAAAAAAAGCCAGACGTTTTGTGACCAGATAGGGTAAGGAAAGAGAGAAAGTTAAAAATCTCCTGATTATAGTTGGCATTTCAAGGAAGGAGGGTTTTCTAGATAAGAAATTGTCACAGAGGTAACAACTGTTCCAAGGGTCATTGACTAAAAAGGAAAGGAAAATGTTAAGACAGTGCTCTGTTTAATTTCTTTTTCTAGATTTTTATGACCACTTTATTGCATCTGGAACTTATTATCTTTACACAAGCCCAGTCCTTGTATTTTTATGCAGACTGGCCTATCTTTATATTTCAACTGCTTCTCCATTATTGGAATGGATCACTTTGGAATCTTGTCAGAGCTTGTCACTGTGCTATATATTTCTCTATTAGACATTTTCAGATGCTGTCTGATTTTGAATACCTCTACAATTGTAATTCCTTTGTTAATAAAGAATCGTATGCCTAATTAAAGTTAAAAAGGAACTTCTACAATTTCTTTTCCTATTTCCCCCCTCCTTTTAAATAAAAGTTGTTTTCTTTTGTTTGATCTTTCTGCCAAAGAGAAAAGGGGCTGATTTCCGCTTAGACTCAAGACTCAGTGCTGCAGAGGCAGAAAGTGGCTCGAAAGTTAATTTTCTTCTTAAGGTAGGAGGAAGATTTAGGATGTAAATACCCAATGTGTACGCTCTGTGTGTGCATTATGTGTATCAATGAATGTGCCTACTATATTTAAGATTACTGGAGGAGAGATGGATAGAAGAAAAAATCTGTGCATATATGGAGATCTATGATAGATAGTCTGTATGATGTCTCTGTGAATGTGCATTCTTTACCCAGCAGCTGATGCTCTTTTCAACTTAATCCAACTTAGTTAAGAAGGGCAATTGATATTTCATTGATATGTAAGGCTATCAGATATATGAGCAGGCAAAAAGAGGACATGAATAATTCAGGTTTTCATCATCTCACATCTGGACTACTACAATGTGCTCTACATGGGGCTATCCTTGAAGAAGATTCAGAAAACTCAGATGGCACAAAGTGCAGTGGTGTGGGCAGTTCTTGGGCCCTTAGGGTGACCAATGTTATACCACTGCTCCATGAGGTGTACTGGTTGTTGGTTTGCTTCCAAGTGCAACTCAGGTTACTGGTTATTACCTTTAAATCCCTGCATGGCATGGGTCCAGTTACTTGAGGAACCATATCACTCTAATGGGACTGGCCTGCCCCACCCACACTAGCAGAGGAGGCATGCTGCAGACCCCATCAGTCAAGGAATTTCAGATGGCAATGTCCAGATGAAGACCCTTTTCCGTGTCACTTCTGCTCTTTGGAACATTTTATCCCTAAGGTGAGATTGACTCCCATCCTTTTGACCTTCCAAAAGGACCTGAAGACCTGGCTCTACCAGATGGCTTGGCCCTCCAAAGGATGTGGCATCACACTGGAGGTGGTAAATGAATTAAGAGGCAATCCCATCTGACACACACCCACCCCCTCGTGCATCTGCTCCCTCCCCATCTTTTAACTATATTTTTTATCTTTGATTGTAGCTCCATATTTATCATTTTAGAAATATTTATTTCATGGTTTTAATGCTTTTAATACTATAAGCTGTGTAGAGTCACTTCAACAACATGGGTGAAGAAAGAAAGAAAGAAAGAAGAAAGAAAGAAAGAAAGATAGAAAGAAAGAAAGAAAGAAAGAAAGAAAGAAAGAAAGAAAGAAAGAAAGAAAGAAAGAGAAAGAAAGATTATTTGACAATTATTTGACTTTAAAGCTTTGCTGGTAATCTTTAAAACATGTAATTAATTTAGAAGAAAATGTATTGTCTAAAATTATTGACACAAATCCTTACAAAAGTGAAAATATATTTACATCTCTCAATTGAAGTTCTTCTTTCACTATGTGAGATCTCTAATGATACAATAATTTATTCAAAAAAGAAGCATCAGATAAGTGGATAGTGTTTTGCATATACAAGGTTTAAATTTCAGTCCTTGAAATAGAAGAGTTGAAAAAGTAGTTGAAAATGAGCAGTTTAGAATATTTTGGGATTTCCAAATACAAACTGATGAAGTCTTGGAGCATAACCACCCAGATATAATTGTAGTGTGAATAACTGATGTGACATTTCCAGGAGATAGCAAAATAGAAGGGAAAGAATTGGAGGAGATCACAAAGTATTTAGATCTGAAAATTCAAAATAAAAGATTATGGCAAAAGCCAGCCATGGTGGTCCCAATGGTTATCGCACACTAGGTGCCATACCAACAAATCTTGGGCTGCACTCAGAAAATCTCCACATTGACAAAATTCCCATCTGTCAATTAAAAAATGACCACACTGCTTGGGTCGTAGTGCACAGATAATAATGTATCAAATTTATACACCATCCAACTCCCAGTAACTCCGGGCAGTTTATAAATTGTTAAAAACATTAAAAAACGTGAAACAACAGAAGAAACATAAAACAAGGAAACAAAGATGGCAGAGAAAAATATCTGATTAGGAACAAGGAAAAGGAAGAAATGGATCGATAATATCAATTGGGGGTCCAATTCTGACCAGCATCTACCAGTATATTGACTTGTTACTTTTAGTATAGTAATATTCAGAAAGTTAAAGAATCCCAATTCCCACTGTAACTTAGATTCACTTCTTATTGTGGATTCCTTATCTATTAATTTTTTGTGTGTGGTCTGAGATTATATAGAATGATTTCTGCTATTGTAGAAATTATAACATTGGCCACTGTTGCCCAGCCAAACACATAAAAGGCAAACTGATGTAATAGAAATAAAAGTATTTTTTCTCTCAAAACTACAAACAAGCTAAAAGTATCCAGAATCTAGGCTTTCTCTATCATATTATATCCTCAGCATATAAAATATACTTAGTCACTATATCTTTCCAAACTCTTTCACACAAAAATATATCTGTATAAAGGCTTTTTTCCTCATTTTTTTATTTTAATCTCACCTTTATTCTCTTTGTTCAGTCCAACCATAGCTTGCTCCTCTTCATATTCCCATCCTGTTTGGTTACTTCTTTGCATTCCATTAAAATCAAATACTTTCCAAAAGTCATTTCTGGAGACAGCACAGTTCTCTAAGTAGGGTCTGCCTCTTTGCTTGACTTTGCTTCCTTCCTAGAAGATAGCATTTCACCAAAGCAAAGTGCTAGACTCTACTTGCTTACCATAATTATTAGTCTATGTGGGCCTTCAAATTCAATTGGTTGGATGCTTGTCTGTCCATCTATCTAAACTCACTACATACATACATACACACATACATACATACCATACATACATACATACATATAATATACTCTGAGTCTACTAGGAGGCATTTACACACATGTGATATTCACAAAATCAAATTGCCTGCCCTGTGTTTGTTTCCCTTGTTAGGTAAAAATGAATGTTTATATACTTTGAATAGTCTTTGAATGTCAAATTGGTGGACAGATTCCAAAAGCGATTGGAGTCAAGCTAAATCAATAGGGTAAGTCCATGACAAAAATAAATAAATTATATTATACTGAAATTAGGAAAAGTTAATTATTTTCCAAGAATTTTCTTCTTCTGTCACACAAAAAAATACTATTCAATGACATTCTTTTAGAATTATAAATAAGTAAGTCAAGAATAAGCAAGTTAAAGCTGTCCTATTTTATTGTGCCTTTAGTCTGACCCGACTGTTAAGGCAAGTCACAAATTTTGGTACATAAATAAATCTCAGTTAATGATGAGACTAGTAGAAATGCATGGGGTAGTATAAAACTTCAGATATACCATTACTGTATATGCTCTAGCTATCCCTCCTCCCAACTTCCCAAGTTTTTCTTTATACAGAAGAGGTTTAAGTGCGTCTTTCATGAAGAAGTTGGTATGTGTAACATAATACCCATAAGTGCTTATTTTTCATGTAATCAGAATACTTAACCATATATATGATGAGGCTTAAACCAAATATATTTATAATGGTTTTTAAAAGTTTGTGAACTCTCGACTTCTCAATATTTTTATATAAATATATCCTAAAACTAGATCAAGTGATTCAAAAACAATATGCCTGTTCATTTATTTACTGAAGTATCCAAAACTACATAAGGAAAACAGGTATTATTTTAAGTCATATTTATAAGAAATATCGGTTGACAAACTTTCAAGCACCATTGAAAACTCAAGTTAAATTCTCTGCCTGTGAATCCTTAAATATCTTAATTGATACCTAATACCATCATGTTGATGTTGATTCTTAGCAACCACATAGATTTTCTCCAGCATAGTTCTCATAGCTTAGCTTTTTTCACAATTCATAAAATGCTTTTTCAAAAAAATTAAGGATTTTTTTAAAAAAGCAACAAGGTTTTAGGTTTTTAGAAGAGCAATTTTGCATATAGATTTTTAAGGTAGTACAAATCCAAGCAAGATAGGTAGGCTAGATTGTTGTAGATATGCGAACTGATTATCATTTTAAACCAACTATTTACCCTTATTATGAAAAGCTATGACTTCTACTACTACTACTACTACTATTGATACACTACACATAAATTCCACTAAACCTATTTTCCTTAAAAATTGCTTAAAAAGTGGGATGTTTACCAATTATACAACATTCTCTATATATATATCTTCTCTTTTTTGAAAATAACTGTTTTATTTTTAAAATATTTATATCTTTTACTGCATAGTTAACAAGCTGCCAACTGTAGAAAAATGAGAATGTATCCTGTTTTATGCTTTAAAAGGATTTTTTTTAAAAAAAAATGCTATATAGGCTAATGATATTTAGAGAAGTTGATTGTTCCAAATATTTCCTTTCAATTCATGAGAAGGCCCTGTTCTGCCATCTTGTGAGCAATGCCTCTGAAATATATTCCCCACTTCAGCAGATGTTTAGAGTCAGACTTAATATGTTTACACATTGTGTAAATAACTGCAAAGCTTTGATTCAACCTTTTTCATACTTTGCTTAGTTAATTACCTGGGCTTCTATGTTTACATGCAGTTAGTGTATCTCTAACTATAAAGTACATAATTTATAATTGATGTAAATGATTGTTATTATGTCAATTAAGCAGCTGGGTTCTCCTCCTTCTCACTAAACAGAATGAGTGATAAACAGAGTTTACATGGAGATGCCTACTTTTCTTCAGAAAAGATAAAATAAATTACCTAGATAGACCAGGTTGTCCAATTGTTCTTTGCTGAGGTAGATGCTGTATCCTGGCTTCCTCTCTTGACCTGTTGACTGCAGCAAATGGTCAATTTCGTCACGCACCACTGCAAAAGCTTCTGGGTGCCTCAACAGATAATATATCGCCCAGAATGTAGCCGGAATTGTGTTTCCCACCGAGGCCCACAGCAAGGTAAAATGATGTGCTGGGAGAAAATAAGTGAAAAGGAAGATTAATAGCGTTTATTACACTGATTAGATTTGCAGTGTGCTAATTAAAAGATGTTAGGACACAGACCCAGCCAAGGATCAGTGAATGCTAATGAGGACCAATAGGCTTCTGAAAGTCTAATTTTCTGCTTAATGAGAATAGTTTGAAATGTAATTTCAAGGTGTGGGTGGGGGTGAAATAAAGGGAGGAAATGCAGCTCAGTTATAATCTCTCTCATTATCACTATTAAGTATCTTGTTTTACCACCTCAGCCAAAAAAAGAGAGAGAAAGAAAGAATCAATTATCAGACAGGATTGTTTCAGAATAAAACATTTTATCATTACCCAATTAGAGAAAAAACGTAAAAATTTCAAGGTCACAATTTTGCCATTTTATTTCAAAGGTCTCTAGTAAATTATCTGATTCAATTCAAGCAAACATTCAAAAGTTTGCTACCTGCTTTGTCATAATCGCTAAGCACCTTATAGCTTTCAAATATATCTTTTCTGTCTTGGACTAGTTTAGAAACATCTAACCATTTCTCCATCTTTTTTGGATTTAAAAAGTTTATGAGTTCTCTCCGGGCCTTCTTGGTTGCTCCCAGCAATATAATTGGTACATTTAGAGCCAAATAGGAAAAGTTGGCATCAAACTTGAGAAATTTTTCTCCAATTTCATCAGTAACATAGCCATCATTATGAGGATCCCTTCCAAAGAATGTTTTAAAGGAGGCTTTAAACATTATAGAGAAGCAGAACTTGTACATTTTTTCCATCTTCCAATCTACCATTAGTGAAATCTTGTGCTTAAATATATTTTGGAGTGTTGTCATCATGTTATCAGAGAGTGTGTCCAATGGTTTGCCAAGAAGAAGTTGATAAGTCCTGTGTATATGTTCATTCATGTCTGGACAATTCCCATTTACAACTGGAGGGTGATCAAATGCTTGGCTTGATACTTGATCTGCAAATTCTGCAAATTCCAGATACTTGCTGTTTCTGGCCACAATAGGATATTGTAGGGGGTTTATTATAAATGTAATATATTTGCCTGAAATAAAGAAAAAGAAATTGGTCAAAGCCCACATGATAATTTATGCCAACATTCTGCAACCTATTGCCTTACAGTAATGCTTCTCAATCTCCAAGCAACTTTAAGATGCTTGGACTTCAACTCCCAGAATTCCCCAGCTAGTCATGGTTGGCTGGGGAATTTTAGGAGTTGAAGTCCAAACATCTTAAAGCTGCTGAAGTTGACAAACAATGCCTTAAGAATCATGTACAACAGCTCCCATCATCTCCAACACAAGACGTATGCTGGCTGATACTGATCTAGAAAACAATAGGTTTTCCCTGGTGTTTTCCTCCAAATTATAATAAAATGTGGCAGTCTCAGAATGAGCACCATCCTCACAGTGCCAGAAATGACATCTTTCAAAAATACCTTATTGCAAGTTATTCTTAAAAATAGAATAATAAATGTACTTTAAGTGCAGCTTGATTTATACTATGGCATTATTCCTGAAAAAGAGCAGCAAGCTAGGCATACATTTTTATATATAAAAATACAGCATACAATTTATATGTACATTACAAAAAAGGAAATTACAACAAATTACTATATCGTGTTTTGAGATATGAAAAAATAGCAAAATAAACCATGATAGCATTGACAATATGCTATGCAGGCAAAGGTTCCAATGCTGTGCCTCAAAGATTTTGGCCTTTTATTATATTTCTGTTAATATTTGTGGATCACATAACACTCCTGACCTCAGTAACAATGGGTATGCACATGCTATACATTTTTGCATTTGATTCTAGTAACAAATTATCCATTTGAACTAGGTTGTATCTTGAGAGAACTAATTTAACAATACAATTATATAACAATATAATCTGTGAGATGAATTCTAAAATGTTTCCTATGAATTATTCACTAATATCTAAACTAAAACTTAGTTTAAGCATTTCAACAATAAATACAAAGTTGAGAAATTCCACATTTTTGTTATAATATTCACGAGTTCACCTTTTAAAATCTTATTTCATACCCCAACATTATAGGTATTAAACCAAAGTAGTGTACCTGCTGAACAAATCTAAAGCTTTATAAGTCACTATTCTTTCACTTCTAAATACCAAAACCAAGACTCAAAATTTGCTAAATCTCTTCTGAAATGGCCAATAAACATAAAAAAGGATATTTTGTGGAAGACTGCAGGATACAAATTTAACATTCTTTAAAACACTATGTTTTTGATTGGTTAAAACAAAATATTCCATTTTTTCCAGGTACCTTGGTTTTTCATATCTATCTTCAATCGAGCATAGAAGTTAAATATAACTGGAAATCTCTAAAATTCCTTGCAATAAAACAATAATCTGAAAACTTTTCAGATTATTGTTTTATTGCAATGAGTATAGAGCATTTATAGAGTACCCTAAACAAAAATAAAGAACTTTTCTTTAAAATTTATAAGATAACAGAAAAAGCTATGTGGAGTCTAGAAAAGACATTCCGCATTCTCTGTACAGTACAGAGATTCCTCCCCCACACCAGCTATGAAATCCACCTTCATCTGAAAAAATGTAAATATAGTAAATACAAACAACTTCTTGTGATCCCAACTTGATACAATTGTCAAGATCTTTGAGGCCTGATAATGTATTTATCTCAGAATTCAGGGACAAACAACAGAAAACTAAAAAAGATAAATAAACCTGACTTGCTTTGTTACTACAGAAAAGCCACATTATACTCAAAAATCCAGCTTGCCTTTTCTTTGGACTGTAAATATTATCACGAGATAATCATAGATCTAAGAAGTTTAATCCAAAATATTAGTTTAGTGAAAGAAGAAATCTGAATAGTATGCAGTTTTAATCTCTAATTCATTGCACCTGCTCAAAAAGCTCATTTAGGAATTTTCCCATAAAGAACTCCAAGGAGTGATCTTGCTGAACGCTAAAGGAATTTCAAATACAGAGAAGATCCCTGAGGATGGATTCCAGTCCAAAAGCAAAAAAGACTAAACCTCTTGTCCTGGTGACTGACCCAGATTGGATCCTGCAACGTATATTTGCCTTCATTTATTATAGAGAATATTCAAAAATCATAGCTTATTTCTATATAACAGACTTGAATATGTGTGATTTCATTATGAAAATCATGCACTTTCTATTGGTTGCCTTTCTCATGGGAGACAGTAACTATCATTTTCAGGTCTGCCTCATCTTATTAAGAGAATCAAGCCACAGTGGATATTTTAAAGCATCTACAGTTGCAAGAAAAAGTATGTGAACCCTTTGGGATTACGTGGAGTTTTGCATGAATTGGCCATAAAATGCGCTCTAAACATCATGTAAGTCACAACAATAGAAAAACACAGTCTGCTTAAAGTAATACTACACAAACATTAGTTGTTGTCATGTTTTAATTGAACATAAGATGGAAACATTCACAGTGCAAGGTGGAAAAAGTATGTGAACCTTTGGACTTAATAACTGGTTGACCCTCCTTTGGCAGCAATAACCTCAACCAAACGTTTCCTGTAGTTGCAGATCAGACCTGCACAACGATCTGGAGTAATTTTGGACCACTCCTCTTCACAAAAGTGTTTCAGTGTAGCAATATTCTTGGGACGTCTGGTGTGAATCGCTCTCTTAAGGTCATGCCACAGTATTTCAATCGGGTTGAGATCAGGACTCTGACTGGGCCACTCCAGAAGGCGTTTTCTGTTCTATTGAAGCCATTGTTTTGTTGAATTACTTGTATGCTTTGGGTCATTGTCCTGTTGCATCACCCATCCTCTGCGGAGCTTCAGTTGGCGGACAGATGGTCATACGTTTTCCTGCAAAATATCCTGATAAACTCTGGAATTCATTTTCCCATCAATGACAACAATCCGTCCAGGCCCTGAGGCAGCAAAGCAGCCCCAAACCATGATGCTCCCTCCACCATGTTTTACAGTGGGGATGAGGTTTTGATGTTGGTGTGCTGTGCCTTTTTTTCTCCACACATAGTGTTGTGTGTTTTTCCCAAACAACTCAATTTTGGTTTCATCTGTCCACAGTATATTTTGCCAGTAGTGCTGTGGAACAACCAGGTGCTCTTTTGCAAACTTCAAACGTGCTGCAATATTTTTTTGGGACAGCAATGGCTTCCTCCGTGGTGTCCTCCCATGTACTCCATTCTTGTTTAATGTTTTCCTTATTGTAGATGTGTCAACAAAAATGTTAGCATGTGCCAGAGATTTCTGTAGGTCTTTAGCTGACACTCTAGGATTCTTCTTTACCTCATTAAGCATTATGCGCTGTGCTCTTGCAGTCATTTTTAAAGGACGACCATGCCTAGGGAGAGTAGCAACAGTGCTAAACTTTCTCCATTTGTAGACAGTCTGTCTTACTGTGGACACATGAACATCAAGGCTTTTGGAGATACTTTTGTAACCCTTTCCAGCTTCATGCAAGTCAACAATTCTTGATCGTAGGTCTTCTGAGAGCTCTTTTCTGCGAGGCATGGTTCACATCAGACAGTGCTTCTTGAGACCAGTAAACCCAAAACAGGTGTGTGTTTTTAAAGGGCAGGACAGCTGTCAGCAACACATCCAATATCATCACACTGATTGGAGTCAAGGTTGGCTCACTCCTGGCTCCAATTAGCTCTTGGAGAAGTCATTAGGCTAGGGGTTCACATACTTTTTCCACCCTGCACTGTGAATGTTTCCATTTTATGTTCAATTAAAACATGACAACAGCTAATGTTTGTGTAGTATTATTTTAAGCAGACTGTGTTTTTCTATTGTGACTTACATGATGTTTAGAGCGCATTTTATGGCCAAGTCATGCAAAACTCCACGTAATCCCAAAGGGTTCACATACTTTTTCTTGGGACTGTATGTAGTTTTTAATTACTGAAACACTGTAGTTTTATAGCTCTTTAAATAATGAGGCAGAAAATTAGAAGCAATTCCAAATTAGACACTTTCCCAATATCTGGACTATCTGACAGGTCAGGAGTTAAAACCACTCCTTGCAATTCTTCTGAGATAGGAAGAATTTTTAATTACAGATTTTCTTCTTTCTTAAAGATGATGATTGGAATGTGGAGGTGGTTGCTTTCTCTGGCATTTTGCTTTGGGCCCCACAATTCATTGACAAGCAAATGTCACTTAAGAAGAAGAAATAAAATTGTCCAATTATGAAAAAGGTTATAAAGCAGTCCAAAATTCAGAAATAAGCTCCAAAAGTCAGTGGACTGTAGATCCTGCAGTGACCTATTTATTTAATTTTTACACCATCCATTTCCTTTAAAAACTGGAAGCACTAAATTCTATTCAATAATATTCAATATTATTAAGACTTTAGCTTGTGTGTATTTTAACGACTGCAACATAACAATTTTGTGACTGTTTACTTAGGAGACAATCCCAGAATATAAATAGAATTTCTCTGTCAATAAATGTGTATAGAATTATCACCTACATTATTGGTATTATTATTGTTATAAGTCAGATTTGATATATTAAGAAATATATGAGCTGGTGGGTGCCATTCATTAATGCTATTAATTTTATTTCATGGGTACAGATTTGGAGCTATTATATACAGATTTTTTAATTTTTTTAAAAAATTAAAAATTACATGCTTGAATCTTTCACTGCATAAAAATATATTCTCCTACACACATTTTTCCATATTCATCTTTTTGAAGCCATAAACATAAGTTATTTTCCAGTTATATAAAAAACATAAGAGTTGTTTATTTCTTATTTCCAGACTAAAACAGAATAACACAGTTGAAAGGGACCTTGGAGGTCTTCTAGTCCAACTGTCTGCTCAATCAGGAAACCCTACACCATTTCAGACAAATGTTTGTCCAATCTCTTCTTAAAAACCTCTACTGTTGGAGCACTCAACACTGATTGTTCCATTGATTAATTTTTCTGTCAGAAAAATTCTCCTTAGTTCTAGGTTGGTTCTCTCCTTGATTAGTTTCCATTCATTGCTTCTAGTCCTGCCTTTATCTGCTTTGGAAAATAGGTTGACCCCTCTTCTTTGTGGCAGCCCCTTCGATATTTGAACATTGCTATCATATTACCCCTCGTCCTGCTTTTCATTAAACTAAACATACCCAATTCTTGCAACCATTCATATGTTTTAGCCTCCAGTCCTCTAATCATCTTTGTTGCTTTTTTCTGTACTCTTTCTAGAGTCTCAACACCTTTTTTGTATCGTGGTGACCAAAACTGGATGCAATATTCTAAGTGTGGTCTTACCAAGGCATTATAAAATAGTATTAATACTTTACGTGATCTTGATTCTGTCCCTCTGTTAATGAAACCTACGACTGTGTTGGCTTTTTTGGCAGCTGCAGCACACTGCTGGCTCATATTTAAGTGATTGTCCACTAGGACTCCAAGATGCCTTTCACAGTTGCTACTATTGAGCAAGTTTCCACCTATTCTATACCTATGCATTTAGTTTTTCTTGCCTAAATGTAGAATTTTACATTTCTCAGCATTGAATTTCTCACTGTCTGTATTTTAAAGATTCTGCTGATTCCCATGACTTCTAGGTAACATAATTGCATAGGGTTATACAGCCTAAAGTTTTGCCTCTGACCTAAAATAACAGTTCCCGTCTGGCCACCACCTGATGTTCTTGGTACACAGCTAGTATCACTACACTGGATATCTCTGGATATTAGTTCGGCATGGCATTAAAAAGGTTAATTCTAACCCTCTATTGGCTCAATAAAGATAAGTTATCTCATGGTGAATGTTTAGATTTGTATGTTTTTATACTAAGGATGCTTAACTACCTCAGAAGCTCAAGGGTAACACCAGGAAATACAGTAATATAGCCTGCAAGGTATAAGCAAGTCTCATATCTATTCACAAAACCATGCATATTTTGAAGATCTAAGTGGTACAGAAAACTCCAATTTGGCAATGCCTTCTATTAATCCACAATCACATCTCAGAGGAACTTAATTTTCCTTTTCTGGAGGTTCTGGCCAAATTATGGTCACCACAATCTTAACACTGGATCATCTTCTCTCATTTTCTAACTGAAAACTGTTGAGATTTCCACCCCTTTTCAAACAAACATTAGACAATATGTTGTGTGTGTGTGTGTGTGTGTGTGTGTGAGAGAGAGAGACAGACAGAGAGAGAGATAAAGAGAGGAAGGGAGGGAGAGAGGGAGAGAGAAAGAGAGGGAGGGAGGGAGGGAGAGAGAGAGAGAGAGAGGGAGAAAAGAGAACTATCAAAACCTGCTGGCAATGCTTGTACTACCTCTTTGATAAGCATGGTGTAATCTACTATCATTGTCCAATATTAAGTAGAACCAGAGGCATCTTGAAATGCGCGCGAGAGAATGTGGTCAGAGTGGTGCCAACAGCACCACAAAACAAGTTTTTGCCCTTTTCAACATGTGTTGCTGTGTCACACATGTCACAAAGAGGCAGAGCTTGTAGCATGATGCTGCATTTATCATTCAGGTGAAAGGGGCAAATTCCTATGAACAACACTGAGCGATATCCACATTAGAGAAACTGAATGTGTTTTCATTGTCCAAGGTAGCAATGTTTCATCCTTGAAAAGTCAAATAAATTGACAAAATTATGCCCAAGCGGAAGTTTCTCTGTTGGATGCATGAACAGTCACTGAAACTATAAAAATAATTTCAGCACAGTGTTTGATGTGAAATTTTTGAAACAATTGTTCCCAGTTTTATAGATTAAGGTTGAAAACTCTTTAAGGCTATAATTTGACGTTTATGTACTTAGGAATAAGATTTCTATGGAACTAGAGAAGATTTACTTTTGGAAATAAAAGGATTTATAATGTTACACCACTGTGAAAAATTCTCAAATTGTTGATAGAAATCTTTCAGATAAAAGTTCACAAAGCACCTCCCTTCTAGTTTTGAACAGTTTGTAAACAAAGGTAAAAAATAATTACTATCTTCATAGTTCAGCCACAAACTGTTCAGAGATTTGAGTATTTTTTTCCCCTCTGGCTACAATCCAATTTATCACAAAGAAATCATCTTGGGAGTCACTTTTTATTATAAGCACCAGTGACCAAAAGACTGGAAATACTACACTCTGCTCTGATATTATTTAACAAGATGATTTTGAATGCTATTAACCCAAAGATGTCATCTAGCTTTCCAACTCTGAGCATTCAGGGTAAACAATTTAAAATTTCTTTAAAAATTAATTAATATTAATTTAAACCATCTGTCCACCATCTGCTATTTTCAAATGAAAAATATGAGCTGTTTTCTTTGTGATCTTGACTCAAACATTTTGCAAAACAATCCCCAATTCTTCTATATTTAATTATCAATATAAAGTAAATCATCATTTAAGGACTGGGAAAAAGTTCATCCATTCTCTGAACACAATTGTTTGAAACACAATCTTAATACACGCCCATGATCTATAATCCCTTAGGAATCATTTGGATTTGTTTCCAAATGAATCTGTTTATGACTTGTATAATTATATATTCTTATTCTATGTAAACCCACTGAAGTGTAATGTTGCACGGAATTCATTTCTGACAAATTGTCATGAAATCAGCACCTCTGTTTGTCCAATTGATTTCACTTCATGCCAAAAAGCAACACCCCATTTGCAAAATCACTACCTAAGTGACAAAGATAGGAAAGAAGGGGGGAAGGGAGAAGAGAAAACAAAATATCAATAGAATTCAAATCCAGTACAAATTGAATGAAATAACATTTACTTACAAAAGCAAGTCATATTAATAGGATATTAACAAAGTATACTTCAAAATAATATATGGAACATTATCAATATTCATATCAATGAATATCATGAATATCAATATAATGTATTCAATATAATCCCTCAATATCTGAAGTGGTAAAAGAGGAAGTAAAGAAACTTCAACATAATTAACTACTGCTAAATCTTTATATGCTGATGTGTGACTGGGGAGGGGGATTAATCCTACAAGTCTTTGTAAATTCTGTGATTTTTTTTTGCACAAAAGTCCAGATATCTCATATATCCATACTTTTGAGTTACTTCCTGGGATCATGGTAGAAATACACAGTTTCTTGATTGTAAAGTAGAGTGTTGTCCAATAAAATTTTGATCATACAATCCTCGTATTTGCTGTCCCTCTATTGTCCCCTTTATTATATCTCAGCATCTGAAAATACAGCTCAAGAATTGAATATTTAAACAATAGCAGACTTTACATTGTCAGGATTATAGCCTTCCTGTTTAAAGCATCAGCTAGTTAAAATATTTTCTTCATGTACTATTCATTTGGCATTCATTAATTTTGGATCTAACTGGCAATCCTCAACCCTCGTCTCATCTGATCAAAGGTACAACCACCAATGAGAAACAGAGCACAAGGTTTTCAGTATGTTAATATTCAGCAAGAAATTTTGCATAGTCTATTGCTAACTTCATTGAGCAATACAGGTAGTATGATAAAAATTGGGATTGGAACTTTTGTTGCTAAGTGATGCAGTCGTTAAGTCATCATGTGATTGGGTCATTTTACAATCTTTTTTGCAACAGTTGTTAAGTGAATCACATGGTCATTAAACAAAACTGGCTTTTCCCATTGACCTTTCTTGTTGAAAGCCAGCTGAGAAGTCACTAATGGTGACCACATGACCCTGACCCACTGTAAATACATGCCAGTTGCCAAGGCCCAAATCTCAGTTATGTGACCATAAGGACACTGCAATGTAAATGTGAGGACTGATTTTAAGACACCTTTTTCAGCATTGTTGTAGCTTTGAATGGTTCTAAATAAATGGTTATACATTGTGGAATGCCAGTGTTATTAAAGTATGCATCATAATATAGGTACATGTATACATGAAATATGGCCATCTGTCACTGAAATTGTTATGTAACATTTTACATGTTTGTGGCACTGCTCCCAAGAACATCCAACACACTTCAGGTCTGCTCATTAAAAACATGTCACTTTATGAGACCTTAGATGCATGCCTTCTTGAATATATTCCTGACTAATTTTATGTAATTTACCTACTTAACTTGTCACAAAGATTGTCACAGAGAGGATGTGGTCAACCTATTTTCCAAAGCATCTGATGCCAGACAAGGAATAATGGATGGAAACTGGTCAAGGAGACATTCAACCTGGAAATAAGGAAACATTTCCTGACAGTGAGAACAATCAACAAATGAAATGGACTGCCTTCGGATATTGTTGGTGCTTCATCACCGGATGCTTTCAAGAAGAGAGTGGACTGCCACCTGTCAGAAATGGTGTAGGGACTCCTGCGTGGGAAGAGAGTTGGACTAGATGATCTACAAGGTCCCTTCCAACTCTGTTATTCTAAAAAAAAATCTCATATACTTGGGTTTGCTTGGGGAACAAAGAGCAGAGAATTTTAAAAACTACTTAAACACTCCTTGCTGCTCAGTAAAGTGTTAGCTTTTCCAGTTGCATGAAGTTAAAACATCCATACAGTATTTACAAATTTTATAATGACAATCTTTTAGATGTTGTTAATTTAATAATATTGCACATATACTATGAAAATTCTAATTTCTGTTTACATATGAATACTTGGGATCTCCATTCATTTCATAATGAATCTTTGCAAAAAAAAAACCAGGAATAATATAAAAATCATGAAGAAAATATGAAAAACATATAGGAGAATCCGATGATCTCAGATTGTTCAAGAAATATATAGTTTAAAGCAGCTTATTAAAGCAGCCAAAATGCTGTTATCCATATGATAGGGAAATACATTACATATTACCTTTAACAGACTTATTTATAATCAAGTTGGACCAATATCAAATTTAATGGAATAAATTCTCTGGGGCTGAAAAAAGTGTGTTTCATTCAATTGTTACTTCTTTATTGGCTGATGAAGTATATCTCCATTGCATATTTCTTTATTAGACTTGCTTAGAACAGAATATACAGCTTGTAGTAGCTGTAACAATATATTTTAGCTCGGTAGATATGAAAGATCAGATGTTCTGGAAAATTGTTTTGTTAAGTGGGTTTAAGAGATTGAAGCAGGAGTAAGTCTTCCACTTTCAAAGCCCTTGTGAGGTCAGAGCAGGTTATATGGGGATGTGTATGCAGCTGTACAGATTTTTTTTTAAAAAAAATATTCCTTCACCAACAATTATTTTCTATTTTAAATTTCCTACACTAGCTTCATGTTAGCTCAGATTCACTTCACAGGGTGGGGTGGGGCTACAGAGAAAAACAATTGCAATCAATAATAGTGTTGCCTAGAATTGCAGGCTGTACTCTACACACACACAAACACACACACACACACACACAAACACACACACAACGAGAGAGAGAGAGAGAGAGAGAGAGAGAGAGAGAGAGAGAGAGAGAGAGAGAGAGAGAGAGAGAGAGAGAGAACACAGAAACAGGTTTTGTGGGGCATAAAAGGGAGGGATTGCTGATTTCATTTACGTAACACTGGTCTTTCTTATTAGGAAGATTTTGCTGAGAAGTTGACAATGATGTACAGTCTTGACTCATTGGAACGACGTTTAGGGAAAATGATTCTGCTGCACCACCACACAAAACCAATTAGAGAACTATTTTCCACGACAGGTCAGGAATTTCCACTGTTTCTTGTGGAGAATAATTTCTTTATTAAGGTGACATCCATGTCCATTATTGCTTTTCAGAATGACAATCATTGGCTTATCATACAGGAAAGTACAATCAGTGAAATCACGTCACCAGTCTGAGGCAATGCCAGAAACTCAGAGCATCAGTCTATGTTTTCCAAATGAACTAATCTGAGAATTAATAAGGGGAACATGATATATTGGCACTATTTTTGACAAGACTGTTAGAAGCACATCAAGAGGAAAAGGTAAAGCTAGTGCAGAAATGCTGCAGATAGTTTGGCATTTCTGAATCCCTCTATTTTGCCAGTTCCAAGAAGCTTCCTGAAATATTAGTACATGAAGTAATAGAGTCTCAATTCTTACGGTAACTCTATGACCTTCCAATAATTAATAAGAAATATGGATAATGTAATTGAACAAAACCCATAAATTATAACATATCTGTTTTTTTTCCTCTTTCATAAGTCAGAATACAATATGTTGAAGCAGACATGTGCGATCTTTTTTGGCCTCCCATTGCACTATATTGTGCTGCTCTGTTTGATGGATGCAGGCTGCTGATGGGACTTTGTGATAGATTTTGGGGGAGAAGCCTGACAAGGGGCAAAATACTTATTTTGTCCTTTGGAACTGCCAAACAAAAATACCCAACAACTTGGAAAAATAGGCCAGAAAATTTTTGGCAGTCATCAGAATCTTCACCCTTACTTCCCCATACTTCCCCACCCTATACCGATTCACAGAATGTCAGAAACTTCTGCATTATGCACTCTGGTGACTATAAATGAGGTGCCTCTGTGCTGTGCATCATAGGATGTCCATTCTGGCTCAGATATTAAAAATTATTAAAAAATGGGATCCTTTTTTTTGCTGGTACAAACATATATTATTTGAAATAATTAGGTATTAATATTGTGTTGAAATATCCAACTAGACTGGAGGGAGGTGTTCAGAAAGGGCTGAACTTAGAGGCCTTGCCTTGCAGGAAGCTGCATAAGAATGATCTCCTCCAGATTCGCTGAAGCCTCATCTGATTATTTGGAAGGTGACCAGCCTTCCCTCTACCAAGTGAGTTCTCCAATCTTGCCAACATCATAAATTACGTCAATAAAGTAACATGGCAAAGAGAAAAAATACAGTAGCACTAGTAAAACAATAAAAATTATAAGTAAAACATAAAAGGAAGAAAATGAATTGCAAAACTACACCAAAACAATGTTCTTATTGGCTTCGTCCAAATAACACACTAATCGTGTTAGTTAAGGCCTGGCAGCATACTCCACCTGATTCCTTCCAGATATGTTAGGATTATAAGTCCCAAAATTCCCAGGTAGTTTGGAATTCTTGTGTTAAGAGTTTCAAGATGTTTGGAACAAAAACTTGTGATTTTATTAAACAAATATTATAGTTCCCTATAACCTAATCCTCTACAAAAAGTGATAGTGTTTGAACATTTCAGTTTAGAAGAAATGGAAGTGAAGAAGACACGGTAAAAATATTAAAAATCATTCATGGTATGGAAAATGTAGAAAAATGTTTTTCTCTTTTTCTCACAATGTTACTGCAGAATTATATTTGTTAAGCCTAAATATGGGAGGATGAAATAAAATACACACATTACTTTAATTATTCTTATTTATCAAATGCAAACTGCTCAGAATCATCTAAAGTAGGCAGCCTGCATGATGGATGGATGGGAGGATAGCCTTTAAACTGAATGATGGATCTATATTCTATTGTACTACTATTTAACCTACTAAAAGACTCTAAGAAGTAAATAAACAAAAATGTTGCTCACCAGCCATGTGTACGGTAAAAATATCTCCATGTTTTTTAGTCAAAGATAATAAAAAACCAGTAGCATTTTTCCTAAAGTTCAGGGCCTCTCCCAAGAAAGGAATCCAACCATTTATTAAGGGAGGTTCTCCAGTGTGCCTAAAAAATAAAAAGAACTGTTGAATGATACATTGATTAATATGATCAAAGTACTTTATCTTTGAAAATTTGAAAGCTTGGCAGTCACACCCTGAGATTTTTTTTTAATTCCTTAGGTGCCAAGGTTTCTACATCCATACATTTTGTCACTTATTTTTTCAACATACTGTAAAATCAATACAAATTGGTTTAAATGTTCAATCAGGGAACTGAATCATGGTAAAATTTATATATAATCAGTATATATAATATATACCTGCATCCGAAGTAAAACAAAATACACTCAAATAGTCAGATTTAGTATTTTTAAAGTCTAAACCATCCTCCTAGTTGAAATTATAAATAAATAATCTATTTTTTTAAAAAACTAAAAAAACACAAAAGTGAGTATGTGTTAATACTCACACGTTGATACATTAATTGATACTGATGCTGAGACTCTAGAAAGAGTACAGAGAAGAGCAACAAAGATGATTAGTGGAGGCTAAAACATATAAAGGAACGGTTGCTGGCATTGAGTATGTCTAATTTAATAAAAAGAAGGATGAGGGGGGACATGATAGCAATGTTCCAATATCTCAGGGGCTGCCACAAAGAAGAGGGAGTCAAACTATTCTCCAAAGCACCCAAAGGCAGGAAAATAAGAAATGGATGGAAACTAACCAAAGAGAGAAGCAACCTAGAACCAAGGAGAAATTTCCTGACAATGGAAACACCTGCCTCCAGAAGCTGTGACTGCTCCTACACTGGAAGTTTTTAAGAAGGGACTGGACAGCCATTTGTCTGAAATGGTATAGGGTTTCCTGCCTGAGCAGGGGGTTGGACTAGATTATTATTATTATTATTATTATTATTATTATTATTATTATTATTATTATTATTATTATTATTATTATTATTATTTTAATTTATATACCGCCCTTCTCTCAAGAGACTCAGGGCGGTTAACAGGGCAATACGTAAAAGACAGATACAAAAGTTAAAATTATTAAAACATGATTAAACAATGCCCATAGTACAAATTTAAAATTAAAGTCATAATAACAAACCCACCCCATCCCATCAGGCCAGGCCCGCTTCCTTAAAGAGATGGGTTTTAAGGTCGCGCCGGAAGGAGCGGACGTCGGGCGCCATCCGGAGCTCTACCGGAAGATGGTTCCATAAGTCCGGTGCACCCACAGAGAACGCTCTCCCCCTGGGGGCCACCAGTCGGCATTCTTTGACCGGCGGCACCCTGAGGAGGCCCTCTCTGTGGGAGCGTACTGGGCGGAGGGAAGTTGACGCCGGCTGCAGGTGCTCCCTCCAAGCTCCCTTCTAACTGTATTATTATTATTATTATTATTATTATTATTATTATTATTATTATTATTATTATTATTATTATTCTGTATATGTTCTTAAAGAAAATTACATTTCAAACCTCTGTATTTAATATTGCTGTCCAAACGTAATACTTGGGTACATTTACATTTATACTTCCTTTAGTCTAAATGTTAATTAAGAATCTAATTCTAGCTCACAGTTAATACTACTTCTTTAAACAATATATTCGTTTACTTAGAATATTTCCTAACAAAGAAATAAGAGGGAGAAACAAGCTACCTATACTCCTTTTTACTGTACACTGTATTATGCATCAGTAATTTCATTTTAAAACAAGTCAAGGCACGCAAACTATATTGTTTTCTTTAAGAATTTATCATATGGTTTCCAAATCCACTATGAATAACATTTATCTCATGAGATTATAATTTTAACAGAGCTGTAAAAAACCTATAATTGTTAGAAATCCTAATACATTATCAAGTTTTCAAATGGAAGGGATCCTTGGCTCTGTGGCATCCCACGCTTAGCCTCCTGCAACTGATTTCATAAATACCAACAGAAGCAAAATAAATGGCTCTGATGCTAGAGTCCCTCAGGAAAATCATTTATGCTGTACAACTCATTTTGTAATAATCACAAGAGGCAGACTTGTTTAATCAAAGATCAAGGCTTTATTTCTATCAAAGCTTTACTGCTATTAAACATAGCACAAAAATTTATGTAAGAAAATTAACCCTTTAACTCAGAAGATTTTCAAATATCAAAAGAAGCTCCTTGCTATATTATTATTTTTCAGTGGGTACTACTGACATTAACACCTTTAGACAGTGAAAAGTTTTTTGGCATTCATAAAAACTAGTATAAAATTAATACAGCATGAGTAAAAATACTGTAGAAGAACATTTAGTAATGCATTTTAATCTTCACTTCCATTTGTTCTTCCAACCACTAACCACAACCTAAACACTTATACTTTACACTGAATGCTGAAAATAAAAAGGTATTGTAGCAGTATCTGTTTAAATAATATCATCTGTTATTTTCTATTGGTCTCATAACTCTTTTCCTAGAAACCATATTACAAATAGCTTTGCCTTGCTGTGTGATGTGTAATATATAAGGAAGCAATTTCTGCTTAAATTTTCCATTTTTCATTGCTGAATATTCTCCAATTTTTATATACAACTTTGTTTCATCAGCAAATTCTCTTTTCTGGTATTGTGCCAAATTTATTCTGTCAATATGTATTTTAGTACACTGTGATATTTTTCATTTATGACTTCTGGAACTAAACCTATAGAAATATTTGTGCTTTCAGTTCTAGACTAGTTTAATTTTTAGAATTTTTTGAATGACATGGTATATTTCTTTTGAGTGGTATGGTGGCCTAGTGGTGAAGATGCTTGAGTCCCACTCAGAAGGTTGCGAGTTGAATTCTAGGTAGTGGTAGATGTTTCTTTCTTAGAGTGGAAAGAAAAAACATCTGCTGCAAACTGTGTGGTGTCAGGAAGGGCTTCGGACAATAAATGCTCAGTGTCATCCACTCACTGTAAGGGTTTACCAGATCGTAAAAAGGGAATTTGGGGGTATATTTCTTTCCAGTACTTTTGAGGGTTTTTTAAAGATACTTTTTACATAACCACCATATATAATAAAACATCCCTCCTTTGTTGTAGTATTCCCAACATTTATTCTTATATGATTTATGTGTCTTGATAATTAACAGTTATATGACACCTGTAAAATATTGCATATCAATTTCCCCTAAATTGTAACTTGCAATAAATCTTATTGAATTTTTCCATAATTCTTGTTATGCTTTACTATAAAATTTCTGATTTGTTCCATCTCTTTATCGTATTTAAATAACAATTTATACATGCAGTCCATGCAAATAGGTGATCTTGGTTTTGATAAGTGTTTCAAATTCTGTCATCATTTTCAAGATCACTTCTTCCTTCTCAAAGTTACTTTTTATTGTTCCAACAATTTGTAAATATCACAACTATGCTGAATTCCTTTCTTCATTGAACAATTCTTGCTGGGTCTTTAGTTCATTTTATATGTGTGGATTTACCATATTGGCATATGTGATTAAATCTTTCATGCTACAATTATCCCTTAAATAAAAGACATTTAATGATGAAGCTAGTAGTGAGGTTACTGGACTTATACCCATTTTGTTTTGTTTTTAAAAAAACACATTTTTAATAAATTTTGTCTTGTAAAATGTCCCTACAAATTCCTTTTTATTTTGTTTCTTCATACAGAAAGACACTGTACTTTCTGATGGATATTCTGTTGTTTTGAGATTTTACTCATTCTGTTTTACATTACAGACAGATTGTGCTGTAATATAATTTAAGGTTAGGCAATACATGTCTCTCTCTTTCTTTTGAGTCTTGCAATGTTCTGGATCTTTCCCCCCTTCCACGCCATATAAATCTGTTAATTGTTCTTTGCAAATCATACAAACTTTTTTCTGAGATTGGAATTGATGTCATTTGAAATAGGAAGTTCATCTTGGGAACCACATTAATTTTTATTGTTGCAATAAGAACTAGCCAAGGACGTTTTAGCCTTTTGCACTTATCAAAACATTGTTTCATTTTTTTCTAGCACTTATTATAATTGTTTTGAAATGAGGCTTTTTCTGCACCTTGTCAAATAGGGTCTTATGTTCTAGCAGACAGAAAGTTGCTTTTACTGAATCAGATTATCTAGTTTAGTAATCATGTGTATTCAAAATTGTGCAGGATTTGTGGAAATAAAAGCTTGGTCTTGATTTTACTCTTCTGGTTACAGTTGTTTTCACTTTTCATAAACCAAGTATATATCTCTATTTCTGTACCCATATCTGCATCTTCATAACAATATGCATATTGCTCTCTAAAAAAATAATGTAGTAATTAAATTAACTATACGTTTATGTCAAAACTACAATATTAACACTGAGGCTCAACAACCACTCAAACATAAGATAGACCTTCCCAGGTCTACATACAACCCGTATTAAAGTTCCGATAGCTGCCTCTCCTCCCATCTCTAGGTGCTAATAAATAGTTTTGGCATTTTCAATATCCATAATTTAAAAATATAGGTAGGATGCAAATATGAGAAGACACCAAATCTACCCCACAGCCTATTTTTAATCCTACTACCTTTTATCAAATTTTAAAAGCCCAATTATGTTTAATATTGAATCGGGTGATTTTTAAAAAATCTACATGCAGTGTCAAAATGGAAAGAAACTTTGCTAGGACATTTGTCAAATGTTAATAGTATTCCAATATGACGCATAAGAGCTTCTTAAAAGCACTAACCTATTTGGATGGTAAGCATATTATTGCATGTGGGAAGGGAAAGGGAAGGGTTTTTGGAGAAGGGGCTTTGAATACTACTAATTTTAAATAATGTATCTCCAAAGTAACATTATGACAGCAACAGTTAGATATGTAGCTTGTCACATTGTACTTTAAGGTAATTAATTTCAACTTCCCATTTTGTAATTTTGTCAAAAGTTGAGTTTTTCATAGGCTTTCTGCAGAATAGAAAAGATATAGCTCAAAAATTGAGGAGACATAGTGATAAAATCTGCTGGATCTTTCTAGGGAAAAATCTTCAACTGTAAAAATGTAAGGTTCATTATTTGCTTTGAATATATTTTAATATCCCCTTCATGGATTACTGCCTTGTTGTGGCGAAGGGGCTTGCGTAATTCAATGAAGCTATGAGCTATGCCATGCAGGGCCACCCAAGACGGAAAGATCATAGCAGAGAGTTCTGACAAAACATGATCCACTGGAGAAGGAAATGGCAAACCACTCCAGTATCTTTGCCACGAAAACCCTATGGACAGTACCAAAAGGCAAAATGATGTGACGCTGGAAGATGAGCCCCTCAGGTCAGAAGGCGTCCAATATGCTACTGGGGAAGAGCAGAGGGCTAGTACTAGTAGCGCCAGAAAGAATGAAGCAACTGGGCCAAAGCCGAAAGCACGCTCAGCTGTGGATGTGTCTGGTGGTGAAAGGAAAGTCCGATGCTGTAAAGATTTTTTCTCCATAGGAACCTGGAATGTAAGATCTATGAATCAAGGAAAGCTGGACGTGGTCAAACAAGAGATGACAAGACTGAACATCGACATCTTAGGTATCAGCGAACTAAAATGGACAGGAATGGATGAATTTAATTCAGATGACCATCAGGTATACTACTGCGGGCAAGAATCCCTCAGAAGAAATGGAGTAGCCTTCATAGTCAATAAAAGAGTAGGAAAAGCAATACTGGGATATAATCCTCAAAATGATAGAATGATCTCAGTTCGAATCCAAGGGAAACCATTCAATATCACAGAAGTCCAAGTCTATGCCCCAACCACTCCTGCTGAAGAGGATGAAATTAACCAGTTCTATGAAGCCCTACAGCACCTTATAGAACTAACACCAAAAAATGATGTTCTTATCATCATGGGGGATTGGAATGCTAAAGTAGGAAGCCAAAAGATAAGCGGAATAACAGGCAAGTTTGGCCTTGGAGTACAAAATGAAGCAGGGCACAGGCTGATAGAATTTTGTCAAGAGAATACGATGGTCATAGCAAACACTCTTTTCCAACAACCCAAGAGACAGCTCTACACATGGACATCACCAGATGGTCAACACAGAAATCAGATTGACTATGTGCTCTGCAGCCAAAGATGGAGAACCTCTATACAGTCAGTAAAAACAAGACCAGGAGCTGACTGTGGCTCAGACCATGAGCTTCTCATTGCAAAGTTTAGGCTTAAACTGAAGAAAGTAGGGAAAAGCACTAGGACACTCAGGTATGAATTAAATCATATCCCTGTTGAATATACAGTAGAGGTGACAAATAGATTTAAGGAATTAGATTTGATAGACAGAGTGCCTGAAGAACTATGGACAGAGGTACGCAAAATTGTACAAGAGGTAGCAACCAAAACCATCCCAAAGAAAAAGAAATGCAAGAAAGCAAAATGGCTGTCTGAGGAAGCTTTGCAAATAGCTGAGGAAAGGAGGAAAGCAAAAGGCAAGGCAGAAAAAGAAAGATATGCCCAATTGAATGCAGAATTCCAGAGAATAGCTAGAAGAGATAAGAATGCCTTCTTAAATGAACAGTGCAAAGAAATAGAAGAAAACAATAGAATAGGGAGGACCAGAGATCTTTTCAAGAAAATTGGAGAGACGAAGGGAACGTTTCATGCAAAAATGGGCATGATAAAGGACCAAAATGGAAGGGACCTAACAGAGGCAGAAGAGATTAAGAAGAGGTGGCAAAATTACACAGAAGAACTATACAAGAATGAGCTTAACATCCCTGATAATCACAATGAGGTGGTCACTGAGCTTGAGCCAGACATCCTAGAATGTGAAGTGAAGTGGGCCTTAGAAAAGCTGAGCAACAAGAAAGCTAGTGGAGGTGACAGTATTCCAGCTGAGCTATTCAAAATCTTAAAAGACGATGCAGTAAAAGTGCTACACTTAATTTGCCAGCAAATTTGGAAAACTCAACAGTGGCCACACGATTGGAAAAGATCAGTTTACATTCCAATTCCAAAGAAAGGCAGTGCCAAAGAATGCTCAAACTATCGCACCATTGCACTCATTTCTCATGCTAGTAAAATTATGCTTAAAATCCTACAAGCTAGACTCCAGCAGTATGTAGATCGAGAACTACCAGAAGTACAGGCAGGATTTCGAAGAGGTAGAGGAACTAGAGATCAAATTGCCAACATACGCTGGATCATGGAGAAGGCTAGGGAGTTCCAGAAAAACATCTACTTCTGCTTCATTGACTATGCTAAAGCCTTTGATTGTGTTGATCACAACAAACTATGGCAAGTTCTTAAAGAGATGGGTGTACCAGACCATCTTATTTGTCTCTTGAGAAACCTATATGCGGGTCAAGAAGCAACAGTGAGAACTGGACACGGAACCACTGATTAGTTCAAAATTGGGAAAGGAGTCCGGCAAGGCTGCATACTGTCACCCTCCCTATTTAACTTATATGCAGAGCACATCATTAGAAAGGCAGGGCTAGATGAATCAAAAGTTGGAATTAAGATTGCCGAAATAAATATCAACAACCTAAGTTATGCAGATGATACCACTCTAATGGCAGAAAGTGAAGAAGAACTAAAGAGCCTCTTGCTGCGGGTGAAGAAGGAGAGTGCAAAACATGGGTTGAAACTTAACATTAAGAAAACCAAGATCATGGCATCCGGCCCTCTCAATTCCTGGCAAATAGATGGGGAACAAATGGAGGTAGTGACAGATTTTATTTTCCTGGGCTCTAAGATCACTGCAGATGGGGACTGTAGTCAAGAAATTAAAAGACGCTTGCTCCTCGGGAGGAAAGCCATGGCAAATCTAGACAGCACACTAAGAAGCAGAGACATCACCTTGTCAACAAAAGTGCGTATAGTCAAGGCTATGGTCTTCCCAGTTGCAATGTATGGCAGTGAAAGCTGGACCATAAAAAAGGCTGAGCGCCAAAGAATTGAGGCCTTTGAACTATGGTGCTGGAGAAGACTCCTGCGAGTCCTTTGGACTGCAAGGCGATCAAACCCGTCAGTCCTAGAGGAGATCAACCCTGACTGCTCTTTAGAAGGCCAGATCCTGAAGCTGAAACTCAAATACTTTGGCCACCTAATGAGAAGGACAGACTTACTGGAGAAGAGCCTAATGCTGGGAAAGATTGAGGGCAATAGAAGAAGGGGACGACAGAGAATGAGGTGGCTGGATGGAGTCACTGAAGCAGTAGGCATGAGTTTAAATGGACTCCAGAAGCTGGTAGAGGACAGGAAGGCCTGGAGGAACGTTGTCCATAGGGTCGCGATGGGTCGGACACGACTTCGCAGCTAAGAACAACAAAAATATTTTAATATATATTAATGTCCATATTAATACTCAGCTATTTTCTTTAACTTCCACTGAAAACCTTGGGACTTCCTAAAGCCAGTTTTCTTTCTTGGAATTCCAGTGCTGTTGGCTCTTACCAGGTGGAATTATTATTAGAAAGAGTGAACCACACCCATTTTAGAGAACAGGATAACACTTCCAATTGTTTATGATGCAACATATGGTAAATATATCTAAATATAATCTTAGTTAAAGTAACTTCCTTCCTTCCCTCTCTCCCTTCCTACCTTCCCCCCTCCCTTTTCAGTATTTCTATATTATTACCCAGGGCTTCCTAGAAGGAAGTAAAGGATGAAATATGTATTATGACATAAACTGCATGGTTTAAGAACTTCCATGCAATAGTGTGATGCAAGTACAAGAAAATTGAGTTTTTTATGTCAAACCATGTTTCATAATTTTCACATAATTTGTCTATATCACTATGATTACAGGTGCTCTTTATGTGATTACAGGTGCTCTATGTGAATTAAATTATAAAAACAAGGAAAATCATAGCATTCAAAACAGTTTACTGCCAACTGGACAGTAAACAAAATAGACATGTTAATTTCCAAGGACATTTCTGAAAAGCTTCTCTTATACTTCTCTGCCAACAAAGTCTATTCCACAATAATATATGCAAATGTGTATTATGTATAAAACCTAACACAACATAATTTACACACTGTATAATAATACTTGCTTGCATTTCTCATAGCCATCCAGTGATTTCTTTTAAAGTATAATAAGGATCTATTTTTTACTATGAAATGTGAAAATATAACTTTTACACTATGTTGACAGATGCAGTTATCAGATAAAACCCATAGCTCAGGCATTGATATCTCTAGGGTTCTATTTCCTTTCTGGTTTAATACAGTTATACAAAAGAAAATGTACTAAACAGTCTGCTCCAAACTCAAAAGGCTGAATGGCTTACAGATCTTCTAAAGTATAAAGTTTAAAACAATAAAAATAACAGAACTATATTTAAACTTTGTTGTTGTTAGCTGCGGAGTCGTGTCCGACCCATCGCGACCCTATGGACAACGTTCCTCCAGGCCTTCCTGTCCTCTACCATCTTCTGGTGTCCATTTAAGCTCACGCCTACTGCTTCAGTGACTCCATCCAGCCACCTCATTCTCTGTCGTCCCCTTCTTCTATTGCCCTCAATCTTTCCCAGCATTAGGCTCTTCTCCAGTGAGTCCTTCCTTCTCATTAGGTGGCCAAAGTATTTGAGTTTTAGCTTCAGGATCTGGCCTTCTAAAGAGCAGTCAGGTTTGATCTCCTCTAGGACTGACCGGTTGGATCGCCTCGCAGTCCAAGGGACTCGCAGGAGTCTTCTCCAGCACCATAGTTCAAAGGCCTCAATTCTTTGGCGCTCAGCCTTTTTTATGGTCCAGCTTTCACTGCCATACATTGCAACTGGGAAGACCATAGCCTTGACTATACGCACTTTGTTGACAGGGTGATATCTCTGCTTTTCAGTGTGCTGTCTAGATTTGCCATGGCTTTCCTCCCGAGGAGCAAGCGTCTTTTAATTTCTTGGCTACAGTCCCCATCTGCAGTGATCTTGGAGCCCAGGAAAATAAAATCTGTCACTACCTCCATTTCTTCCCCATCTATTTGCCAGGAATTGAGAGGGCCGGATGCCATGATCTTGGTTTTCTTAATGTTAAATTTCAACCCAAGTTTTGCACTCTCCTTCTTCACCCGCAACAAGAGGCTCTTTAGTTCTTCTTCACTTTCTGCCATTAGAGTGGTATCATCTGCATATCTTAGGTTGTTGATATTTCTTCCGGCAATCTTAATTCCAACTTTTTATTCAATATTTAAACTACATATAAAATAATCCCAGCACTCAAAGAGCACTTGAACATAATATAGGAAAACAAATGAAAATAGTTCACTTATTATACTCATGCTATCTCTGAGACTTTTGGGAGAAGCCACATTTTAATGAACTTCCTAAAACTAGCAAGGTGAGAAAACAATATAAGTTCTGGAGATATGCTGTTCAAGAAGGAAGGTTTGGATTGAGAAGGCATGTTCTCTTGGCCCATAAAAATGAGAATTTAGTGTTAGGATTGAAGCCATTGGAAGAAGATCAAGATCCTAATCATTGTCTTTAAAAGCCAATCAGAAAATTAATAAACAATGGGAAAATCTCAAGGCTCCCAAGGAGTTTCTGGACAGTCTTCATGAACAGTTCTTTAGAGAATGCATTGTAATTGTCCGAAAACTGTTTAGCAAAGAACAAAAAAGTGTCAAATTCATCCCCATTTAATATTTAGTGAAATAACCAAACAGATGAATTCTCTTCAAATATATCATCAATGCACAACACCTGTAACTGATTTTCACAAACATAAACCTTCTGTTTTAGAATATCTGTTTACAACCAGAAACAGACATGTAGTAATCTCTTGTTTGGGATAAACATTAATCCAAATCTGTCTACAACACACACACATGCATACACACAGATCCAGAGGTACATACACAGAATTCATTACTTATGATAATCTCTATTGCAGCCTATTTATTCTTAACCTTTATCCTCTAGTCACTTGTCCTAAATCTAGCAAATCCACTAGCAGCATGTGATGACTAGCGTCTTAGCATAATTTTGAATTCTATAGAATACTTTAAAAAGCCCTCCAATAAACACACCATCTTGCAATATATCAGCAATTCTCCTGAATAATTAATAAAGTCTGAAAGGACAACAGCCTTTCTTGTTATAAAGCATCATAGTCAAACACATATTAACAGCAACAGATAGACAACAACATTCCTATAGTATTGGAATTCCAATTCAGAGGTCATCTTATCACATTTGTCATCTTATCAAACTTAAAACTGATAATATGAGAAATGTTGCTTTCTCTTAAAATAAATAAATAAAAAATGAATGAAAAAAGAGAGGGACATTGGACTGGTACTGAGATATATCTGATTATAATATGAGTTTTAACATGATACACATTCCCAATGGCTTTCTATCATTATTGAAACTCAGACTTTAATAAGTGTCCCAAAGATATTAGACAGAATTGCAGTGCAGAAGCTTTGCTTTATATATGAACAAAAGGCAATGGTATCTAATCAGAAAGTTTCTAAATCTCTGAATGGTTATATCACCCACAAATACTGTATGCTATACTTCCCTTGCAATACCATATAAATATTTCCTCCATTGTTTTTGTTCATGCCCAGCTGCATGGCCACACCCTACTCAACTTTTTCTGATCTCAAAAACCAAAGCAGAGTTGGAGATGCATATAAGATCTCCTGGAAATACCAGGGAGGCTACAGATCAGTTTAGGATGCCAGAAAAATACCTTAGGAAAAGGCAAGGGCAACTGATTTTTATAGCATTCCCAAAATAATTTGCACAATAAACTAGATTATAGTGTTTTCAGGGTTTTTTTTGTTTCTTTATTGAAATGAATTACACAGTAAATGTGAATCTCTAGGCAGCTTAAGATAACAGTGAGTTTGGTATTTAGATTAGTGTTAGTATCTTGAATTAAGAAAACTAATAATTGTAATTTCAAATATTTATATGGAAAATGATATTATTGCCCTCATTACAATACAGTCCTCCTCCAATAAAATCCTAGGAGTAAAAAACATGGTCATTTGTCATTTTTTTGACAATAAGATGGAAAAAAGAAATAACATTATTTACAGTTGCAAGAAAAAGTATGTGAACCCTTTGGGATTACGTGGAGTTTTGCATGAATTGGCCATAAAATGCACTCTAAATGTCATGTAAGTCACAACAATAGAAAAACACAGTCTGCTTAAAATAATACTACACAAAAATTAGCTGTTGTCATGTTTTAATTGAACATAAGATGGAAACATTCACAGTGCAGGGTGGAAAATGTATGTGAACCTTTGGACTTAATAACTGGTTTACCCTCCTTTGGCAGCAATAACCTCAACCAAACATTTACTATAGTTGCAGAGCAGACCTGCACAACGATCTGGAGTAATTTTGGACCACTCCTCTGCAGAAAACTGTTTCAGTGTAGTAATATACTTGGGATGTCTGGTGTGAATCGCTCTCTTAAGGTCATGCCACAGCATTTCAATCGGGTTGAGGTCAGGACTGTGACTGGGCCACTCCAGAAGGCGTATTCTGTTCTGTTGAAGCCATTGTTTTGTTGAATTACTTGTATGCTTTGGGTCATTGTCCTGTTGCATCACCCATCCTCTGCGGAGCTTCAGTTGGCGGACAGATGGTCGTACGTTTGCCTGCAAAATGTCCTGATAAACTCTGGAATTCATTTTCCCATCAATGACAACAATCCGTCCAGGCCCTGAGACAGCAAAGCAGCCCCAAACCATGATGCTCCCTCCGCCATGTTTTACAGTGGGGATGAGGTTTTGATCTTGGTGTGCTGTGCCTTTTTTTCTCCACACATAGTGTTGTGTGTTTTTCCCAAACAACTCAATTTTGGTTTCATCTGTCCACAGTATATTTTGCCAGTAGTGCTGTGGAACATCCAGGTGCTCTTTTGCAAACTTCAAACGTGCTGCAATATTTTTTTGGACAGCAATGGCTTCCTCCGTGGTGTCCTCCCATGTACTCCATTCTTGTTGAACGTCTTCCTTATTGTAGATGTGTCAACAAAAATGTTAGCATGTGCCAGAGATTTCTGTAGGTCTTTAGCTGACACTCTAGGATTCTTCTTTACCTCATTAAGCATTATGCGCTGTGCTCTTGCAGTCATTTTTACAGGACGACCACACCTAGGGAGAGTAGCAACAGTGCTAAACTTTCTCCATTTGTAGACAGTCTGTCTTACCATGGACACATGAACATCAAGGCTTTTGGAGATACTTTTGTAACCCTTTCCAGTTTCATGCAAGTCAACAATTCTTGATCGTAGGTCTTCTGAGAGCTCTTTTCTGCGAGGCATGGTTCACATCAGACAGTGCTTCTTGAGACCAGTAAACCCAAAACAGGTGTGTGTTTTTAAAGGGCAAGACAGCTGTCAGCAACACATCCAATATCATCACACTGAATGGAGTCAACGTTGGCTCACTCCTGGCTCCAATTAGCTCTTGGAGAAGTCATTAGGCTAGGGGTTCACATACTTTTTCCACCCTGCACTTTGAATGTTTCCATCTTATGTTCAATTAAAATATGACAACAGCTAATGTTTGTGTAGTATTATTTTAAGCAGACTGTGTTTTTCTATTGTTGTGACTTACATGACGTTTAGAGTGCATTTTATGGCCAATTCATGCAAAACTCCACGTAATCCCAAAGGGTTCACATACTTTTTCTTGCAACTGTAGATATTAGCTTTCTGACTTTTGATTGCTAATTTTGTCTGTTTTGTTTTTAAAGAAAGTTTTAATTATTGGTTTTATTGTATGCCACCCACAGTGACATTTTTGAGAGGGCAACCATATAAATTTGATGGATCAATCAATTTAACTTCATCTTCTTTGTAAATAAGGAACATCTTCTAAAATATCTTGGATACTGATATCCTTTTTAAACAGTATTTCAGTGTATTCTTCCTAACTTTCTTCAATCTTCTTTGGATCAGTTGTTATCTGTTCATGGCATTCTTCAGCATATGAGGCATCAAAATAGAAGTGCATCAAATGCAAGATTATCCAGGAAAACTGAGTCCCAAACAGTAGCTCTAGTAAATGTAGAACTGATCTGACAGTCTCTGCAATCAGGTAGTTGTGAAGACTTGGAGCCATCATATTTTTAGATGGCTTTTTAGAAAGATTGATCTAAGGTGAAAGGTGAACCCTAATCATACACTTACATGCTAGGTAAACAGTCTGGGCAGTTTCTGGCTGGAGAAGATGAAATGATTGGGGACACAATAGACAATTCAATAGATCCTTGGTATTGAAGATTTAGAATAGGGGTGTCAAACTGCCGGCCCATGGGCCGGATGCATCATAGCAAAACTGAGCCCACCCCATTGCCAGCAATGGCAAAAAAAGTCACGATACATCGCGACACATCACATGATGTTGCGAGTTTGACACCCCTGATTTAGAAGGGTGGATTAAATAAAGTAGGGTTCTCTAGCAGTCACTAACAGCAACAACACATGGAAAGCAGTAAAACCACAGAAACAAAAGGTATTATTAATTATATGTTAAATCACAGAAATTTTGAATAAATTGGCTGAAATAGCACAACTTTTAAATTGTGAAATTCTATAAAAAAGTCTTTGCTTATGTACTATAAGGAACAGAATTAATGGCCATAAACCTAAACATAATTTCACTAACTGGAATCTTGTGAAAGACATTAACATCTCTATCCTGTTAAGATTTACTGCTATACAATCTCCAACTTCCCAAAGGAGCTTTCATAGGAACCAATAAGTGAGAACCTTTATTTTTATGAATTTGTGTAAGTCATTCAAATGTGAAACTCTCTGAACACAAAATGAAAATATATTGTCCCAAGGAAAAAAGCTAATTTTCTATTAATTAAGAAGACAAAAGACCATAAACAGCAGCTGAAAAGTGAACCTCTTACATACCTGTAACATCCCATGCAAAAAGCCAGAGAATACATCTTATGGTTCTGCTTAATTGTTTCAATGACACCTTATGGAATAGTAGGTTAACCTTAAGCCTGAGGCAGGTGCTAAATAATCAGCTCTGGTACAATCATCTATTTTTTTCCAATCAGTGTCAAGTGCATGGAACATCTGTTCTATACACTGCAATTTTATTTAAACACATGACAATGGAAATAATTCAGTGCCAACTAGAATGACTGGGTGGCGTGCAGGTATGTTCTCAGGGCTGCCTCTGGCTTGCTAGAAACTATGCAAAGAAGAGGACTAAAGTCCTGCTGGTAGGGTTTCACCTCATTCACTATCAGACTGGTTTACAGTTACATCCAATTTCACTCAGAGCAATGTAGGCCACTGAAGTTTTTGGTTTAGCTTGATCATCAGGGACCATTTAAATGCTAATGTTGTGAAGCTTGAGATTTAAGTGATTATGCCTGGATGAAACTAAATTTGAAAACAGGTGGCATGTTTGTTCTAATGCCTATTTGATCACATACTTGTTTGTTAATACACACTACATTGAATTTTATGAACAATAGAGCAGAGTTTAATTGAGTTGACTGCTTCTACTGGACTAAAGAAACAAATGAAGCTATAATACTATATAATATTCAGAAAGTGTTTGAGTTTTTTTAGATCTAAAATTCTAATTTAAATTGATACCAAAAAGGAGCTTGCTTGAAGAAAAAAGAATGCAAATAAAGTACAGGTAATCCTCAATTTATGACCACAACTGAGCCCCAAATCTCTATTGCTAAGAAATATAGTTGTTCAGTTGCCCCATTTTACCTTTCTTTCTACAGTTGTTAAATGAGCTGCTGCAATTGTTAAGTTAGTAACATGGTTGTTAAGTGAATCTGGTTTCTCCATTGACTTACCAGAAGGTCGCAACCCTGGAACATGGCAACTGTCAGAAATCTATGCCAGTTGCCAAGCATCTGAATTTTGATCATGGAAACACAGGAACGTGCCAATGGTTATAAAGTCACTTTTTTGCAGGGCTGTTGTAACTTTGAACGGTCACTAAACAAATGGTTAAAAAACATCTGTAAAACATTTCCCCATCACACGTACACTATTCTGTGCCCTAGATCAGGGGTCTTCAAACCTGGCCCTTTTATGGCTTGTGGACTTCAACTCCCAGAATTCCTCAGCCAAGTCATAAAAGGGCTAAGTTTGAAGACCCCTGCCGTAGATTAAAGTAGAGTCTTTTCAGTTATATAGACCTAAATCTCAATATATTCTTTTCCTTAAAAGACAGCTTTTCAAGATAGATCAGACTATGAAATTAATGCCATGTATATCCGTACTAGTATTATTGTAAAAGTATAATAACAGAATCTTGCAAGTCTGAATGTACTTCCTCTCTTTCTCACCATAATGGGGCTTATCTGAGACATTCATGGCATTACTTTCTTATTCTAAGATCAAGTCTTTTTTTTAATCTGACTGTTACATTAGCAGCAGCTCTTCTTCCTGTCCCTCAAGGCCACCCCCTCTGTCTTTTATATCTCTCACTCTTATGCAGAGGTTGCAAAACACTTTCTGATATGCTTTTTCTCACCTAGGGTATTGTGTAAACTCAGCCAATTAGGTTAGTTTATTTCTCAGGATATTGTGGAAACTCAAAAAATTGATTAATTTAGTAGCCAAATTAAGTGTGTTGCTGAGCACAGCCAGACACAGTGTATAGGGTACTAATCTAATTGAAATTCCAAGGAGAGATATATCTGTATGTGGTGTTGTATTTAGCTCTTAAATTGCTTTACTTTTTTAAAAAAAACATAGTGACACGCCATCATTAGCAACACTCCTTGTGCTGGATGTATCAGAACTGTAAAGCAAAAATCTCAAAGGGTCTCAAAAGTTTCTTTACAGATTAATAAGCTCAAGAATATTCAAAATAATTTGCAGCATTAGACAACACTCTAAAATTATGTTTTAATACACTCAATACTGTCCAAAATCATATTTTTATGTAAAACAGTTGATATGCTCAATATTTTTTCTTAACATATCAAGGATGATAGAAGCTTCTTTTTGCTGTCAAAGTGATCAAAGAGATTGAGAAAAAAAATCTATAAACAGATGCTACCCAGTGACAAACTTTAAAGAACAAGATTGTGAGGCCAGATGTTTGAATGACCTTCGGACTACAGAACATGTTGGCATGGTGTTGATTTAGATAGCTGTTGGCAGCACTTTTGATCCAGCAGCTGAAGAAAATATCTAAATTATGGAAATCATACCCCCTCCATTTGCTTTCCCGCTCCAGTACAAAACCTAAAACTACTGCTAGCCAGTGGGACTGATGGCTGTCAAGGAACCTGAATTCACCACACCACTCTGCCAGTAGTTATCACATCAAAAGGGAGTTAGCTGAATGAGCATGAACCACTTAAGGCAGTGCCATTTACATCTTCCCCATAACTTTTAGCAGCTGTTTCTTGAGTGAATACAGACACAAAGCAAGAACAAAAAATACACTTTTCAATACTGAACCCTGTGCAAAGGAAAGGATGTGAAATAATGGTCATGCACAATGATGTAAACTAGAACAAAATGGTACAGGAAAACAATGATATCCTTTTCTCATTATTTGGGGCATTGAATCAAATCAAAACGAAGCCATCCAAGATTAACAATTAAGAGTGAATTAAATAATTTCCAAAGATTGAGACTTTCTAAAAACAATTTTGATATCCAATCCAAAACAGTACTAGAAGAAGTATGGAAAACAGAATATTTATAAGATATGTGTGAGTATTTTTATAACAAATAATGTGATTGAAGACAGAAGAGCTGTTCTTACACTTCTGGACATTTCGCCACGTTACCTGGAGAAATATACACGGCTTATTCTGAGTTGCCTCTGCTGTCCAGCACTTGTCAAAACCACTTTCTGTCAAGCGTTTCACAAAGTGTTGCAAAATGACAGTTCAGGATTTCTGAATAGATGGAGCCCCAGGAAAAAACCTGAACAGATAGAAGATTTATAACTCTAAACTACATCAAAGCGACTCCTGTCAACATCATGTCAAAAAAAAAAAACAGAAAGAGAAAAAATGAGGGGGTGAAGGGAAACGAACTGTTCATTTCAGACAGTTTTAAAAAATATTATATAAAACACTTTTTTTCTAAATATGAACTAAGTGTAAAGAAAAAAAATAGCTGCACATACAGTATGATATCCAATATGTGACAAAAATACATTTATAATATTCTAGGAATAACAAAGTTCTACTAGTAGATACTGTCTGGCAGTTAAAAATCACTGACATCCAAAGGAAGTATATGAAGTATCTATCAGTTTAAAATAGGACAAACCATCTGGCTCTTAAAAAACAGAAAATACTCTAGCCTGAGTGTTAGTTTGGATTTTCAGAATTCCTTCCACAGATTTATTGTCAGTGAATCAATTTCCCATGATGGACTCAATGCTTTATCACAGGAAAAAAAGCTGAGCAATCTCCTCAGTCAAGCTAGAATATTACATATCTTCTTTAAATTGCAACTTCAGTGCATTACTTTTGTTCCTCTTTATTTATTTCTTTATTATACTGTACTAAGCCACCTAGCTTGACACTGATCAGTTTCATTTCAGAAGGATTAGTTTTAGTTTGCTGACATTTTAGAATACTGTGTTAAAGGCAGGAATGGGCACAACAGCTCACAACCATCTTTTGGGGGGCACCAGAACTTTCTGCTTATACTTTGTTAAATTCAGTGGCAAAACATTCAGAGATACAGAATTTCCTGACAAAAGTACACAACAATGTAGCCAAGGGCTTTCTTAGGTCAGCATTTTGTTTAGCACAGTAACCAACTAGATGCCTTACAAGCAGGTGACAACATATAACCCCCTCCACCCACCACTTTCCCCCTGCAGCTGATAAGACACATGATTTCCCAACCCTGAGATAAGACCTAAATATTTTAAGATAAAAAGCCTTTGATATATCTCTTCTCCGTGAATTTATCTAAACTCCTTTACAGCCATCCAAATTAGTGGCCATCGTTACTTTTCAGCAATGAATTCCACTGTGATGAACAGAAAGAAGTACAGCTGTAATAGGTTGGAAAAGTACAGAAATTTCCCAATCTAATGTTCTGGAGAGAAGCCAAGCTTCTGGAAATTACAAGTTCTCTGTGCAGTAGATTTACAGTGGTTGTAAATGAATCAGGAATTTCTAAATGTTCTCCACCTAATTAATACTAGTGCAGCACTACATATTAGAAGGGAAAAAGCATTTTAAATCATGTGTCTTTTCACAGGCTCATGTAGGGCTAATCTATCATCTAGTTTAACACTTTATTGCATAAACTCTGTAACATATTGGTTGTGATACTATTTAAACCCGCAGTCCCCAACCTTTCCAGCTTGGTGGCCCGACTCGGTGTGGGGTGGGTGGGTGAGTGGCAGTGAAATGGAGCTCCGTGTGCAAGCGAAGGGTGTTTGTGCTCGTGCATGAAACTCCATTTGTGCAAGCAGAGCTTCGCACATGAATGCTTGCCCATTTCTGTCACGCCCCATTTTGAACAGGCCACAATCCAGTAGCGGGCCATGGCCTGGCAGTTGGGAGCCCCTGATTTAGATGACACTATTTAGACTAGCACAAACATACTGCAGCAACCTGAAACATCAGAAAAAAGAAACAGATTATCTAAACAATCTTCCAACAAAATGGATATCCATGCAACTTCATCAAAAAATGCCCTACCCTCAACCCAATGTAGCACAACCAACATAAGCTGTAAAAAGAATAACACTGTAAAAAGAATAACACTAAGAATAATACATCAAAAACTACAAAGTCTGGTTTTAGGATTGAGAAAAAGGTGAAATATTTGGGGTCAAACTGACAAATACAAACACAAAATTAATTGTTTGAAAATATTTATGTGCCTCTCTGTAATGATACCAAAAAAAAAAGATTTATTAAGATGGGATAAACTGCATTTATCACTATTGGGTAGAATTTCTGTAATTAAGTTGAATGTCTTACCAAAGATGCTTTTTCTGTTTCAGATGTAAGCATTTTTTTTCTTTTTTCCCTTCTTTTCTACATTCTTCCTTTCCCTTTTCCCTCCCCTATTTTTCCTACTATTTGCTTTTGTATTTCTGTATTTTATATTATAAACTAATAAAAATTGAAAAGATTGATGAGCACCTTCAGGTGCAATGCTTTTTCTTCTCTCTCCTTTCCGTTTGCCCACCAATGAGCATTTTGATTATTGCAGTTTGGAATGGAAGCAATTAATTCCAGGAATGGAAGTCTTACTTATTAGAAGGAAGGTAAGAATTACAAAGTAAGAATTCCAGTGAGTACGCTATTTTCAAATGAGGCACTTATTGTATATATAAACAATTTTAGGGTGGTAACACTCTTGCCTACTTCCTCCCACTTTTTCTATGCTAAAAGCTCCCCTCTTTTATGAAGGAGAGACAGTTCCATCTGTTCACTTTCTTGATAGATATTTCTTACATTGGTAAAAGTGATATTAACTTTCACAATCATTATGCATGCAATGAGGAGAAACTAACAGAATCTTTTCTAAATTAAAGATTGAAATATGGCTAGAGGAAAAGTTTCAAAAACTCAGAATAGAATACAATTTCAAACTTGCTTATACTTTAATTTCAAATTCTGGTTCTAATGGAAGAATGAGCAGCCAAGATAAAACACTTAGCTCTGAAAAGGAAAAAGAAAGCTTTTGAGAATGGTGACAACTTTTGGTAAGTACAGTACAAGACTAGCCATTGGGGCTAAACTAATCCTACGAACTTTTTGCTAGTCTCTAGTGGACAGTGGTATGGAAACCTCTAGGAAGTGTCACTCAACTGGCTACTCATCCATAAAGAAAGATAATGGGATAGACAAAGGTATTAGATAGCTATAGTACATGCATGTTATGTTCCGTCCAGCGATTCAGTCAGGAAAGAAAAACATGGGAGTCAGGCCACAGCAGAGAAGGCATGTTTCCTGAGCCCAGTCAAGCAGCAAACCTTGGCCAATGGGACTTAGAGCATGCCCATCTTGCAGACTAGATTGAATGGGTAAAAACAGCAGGGATTGCTTAGAGTATCACTTGGGCTCTTGCAAATGTTCAATTCTGCATACCTATACCAATTTTCAATCAAAAATGTGTTCTGCATCTGAGAACCCTTTAAATATGCCTTTTGTTCATTCAAGACAAAGCTGTTGAAAGTATTTCCTTGTTTGACGTGCTAGCAAAAGTTCAATACCACTGAACATTTTATTTATTTATTTAGCACCCTATAACTGTCCTCAAATTTGGGTGGCAATTCTTTCTAGTGTGATTCACGGATTTTAGTAATCTTGTTTATTATATATATATATATGTTGTATTAATTTTTTTAAATTACAGCCTTTAGTGCTTAGTAAAAAAGCTGGTGTCTGGATTCAGATATTTAACATTAACTTCTTCAGTATAAATCTGTTCAATACTACACAATCCAGTATTTTTTCCCTGATCCTCCTTTCTTCTCCATATTTTTTCCATTTTCCCTTCATTACACCATTATGATTTTAGTACTATTCATGTATACAGCATTAGATACAAGCATCTTCGTATTTTACTAATGTCATACAAATAATAATATCAATTCATAAATCAATATCAATTCATTAATCAATATCCTGTTTTTTGTGCTCTTGTTAAAGTTTGATTTCCCATCAGTATCTGAAATGTCTTTATCAGTTATGATTTTCTCAATATTAATTACATTTATATAGCTGAAAGTTTTATTCAAATCTATTTTCCTCTTATCTTCATATTTCCCATATCAAAAAAGAGAAAGAAATGCTATCTTAATTCTAAATCATATCTTGCATAATAAAGGTCTAATTATATCTAAGGGTCTTCTGTTCTTTTAATCTTATTCAAAGAAATATTTAAACATATAATGCCTCCTCTAAAAGGTTGAATCTTCTGTTTTTAAATCTGACTCTCGCTTTCTTTCTTTGCCAAGTAGCTTTCCAAGCCAGGGCAATTAGATCACCCAAGATTTTTCTATTTTTATAAAAATTGCTTGGCATGAGGAAGACAATTTAGATAGAGTATTTTTTTTTGGGGGGGGGAAATTCCACCCATTTATATTCCTTAAAAAACTCCCAGTTCCTCCATTTCTCTTTTCAATCCCTGTCTCCCAAGTTGTGACATTTCCCTTAACAGCTCTACATTCCCTTTTTATAAATCTTTTTCCTTGCCATCAGATATATTTTGCAGACCTGAGGGGTAAAAAGTCTTTTGCATTTTTGTTGTTATAACTAAATCTTGCAGTATTTTGTTTGCATATAATTGTTTGTATTTCCCTTCTTTTATCTCTTCCATCTCTAAATCCATTTCCTCTGTTTCGACTTCTGATTTCTGGATTGTTTGTTCATATTTTGTAGTCGTTATCTGGGAGCTTTTAGTTGTAGATTTAATTTGGAGATTTGCTCATTTATATTGTCTAAATTGTTTTTAGTCTCACTATGATTTCTTTTTATGTCCTCTTTGCATTCAGCAATTGTTTGGTGAATTAGTTATAGCATAGAATATATTTCTTTCTGAAAGGTGTTTGTTTAAATGTATCCTTTATAATCCAATAGATTCCAAAGTATAGGTTCAGTTCTCAAAGCAATATTTTATAGTAATCCCTTGTCTCAAGTATCCCAAAAATTGTCAATCACTGTCAATCATTGTAATCCACAAGGTTCAAAATGTTTAAAATGTTCAACGTCTCTAAAAAAACAGCTCAAAAGTTTCTCCCAGTCTGGCGCAGTCCAAGGCCAAATTTTTCTTTCCCTCCCACTAGCTCTTAAAGCTAAAAATCCAAGCTCAGTAGGTATTTATAATCCAAGAAGGTCAGGATGATAAGTATGCCAAAATATTTTCCTTTATTGCCAGCTGTTCGGTCAAGGTAGGAATCACCAAGCAAAGCAAATTATGTTGCTATACACAGATCCACCACTAGATGTCACTCAAAGTCCATTTTCCATTCTTAAAGGTTTGATTTCTTATATTTCACCTCAATGTTTTTTTTCCAAAAAGAAAATCTTAACAGTTATCTCAGTTTCCAAATTTACTGAAACTGTAGCTTTATATTACTTCCACTTCAATATTGTGTGTTTCTGTCCACCATAAAATTAAAATCCCGCTTCTGTTTACATTCGGAGGTATTTAGCTTCTTGGGAGCCTTTCCCAGGAAATTCAGTTGTAAAATAGTAAAGAAAGGATCAACATTCTCACCCAGTTTCAAACATGCTATTTACGATGTCTTAAGTAGTGCTTTTTTTCTCCTTCGGTTGTCAGCAGCTAATGGCTAGCCACAGGAATGTAGCTGGTCTTTCCCCTGCCGGTTTGGAGGGCTTTCCTTGGATCAGATGGAAAGACTGCCATCTCTCCGTGATCAACAAGGCACCTCTCCTCTTCATCGCCTCTTCAGGGCAATTTTAGGCCCTTTTCAGGGCCCCCAGGAAGGTGAAATTGAGCGTGGAAGGCAGACCCCTGCCTTCATGCATCCTGTTCCACTGCAATGCAAACTGGAAGTCTCTAATCTTGTTTATTTCTTGTGGTCCCTGCCTATGAGTATTCTAGTGTTTTCTACCCCATTTCCAAGCTAGAATTCCCCCTTTCTTTTTTGTTTTTGAATTGCATTGTTGCTTCATTTGTGTGAAGTAATATACTTGCATTGCACTCAAGAAAATTCTCTTCTGCAGAAAGTATAATAATTTCATTCATGAATGCAATGAAGTGATCTACTGGGTCTTTTGTTAATTATTTGGTATGCATGCTTCTAATATTGGTTATTAGAATTAGAGACAATAATTATAATGGTAAAATTCAAAGTTGCCTAGGAATTAAAATTTAGGAAGATACTGCTTAAAAACTCGAACACAATGGAACCACTAAGATTTCTGATTTTTTTCTCTAATGTGCAATTCCAGCATAATTGTTATAAACTTCAGCAGTACCACAATTTTTCATCAGCTTGTCTATTTCGGTACAATATAGTTCTTGAAAGTTACTAAATAACTTAATGATTTCACACTTTTCAGTATAATCCATTCACTTATGGTACAATTGGCAAAGTCCGCAAGGTAAGCTATACCATGCAATATTTGATTATCAGTGACACATTTCAAAGTAAAAGCAAAAGCAAAAGAAGAAGGCCAGAGACAGATTCACGAGATATGACTCGCCCTACCAGATGGTACATGAGCAAACACCTGTTTGAATACAGTTAAAAGAACAGATAACTTTGGATATAAAGGGGCCTTACAATAAGAGGTATAAGAGATATAAGTCATATAGTATTTTTCATAATATATAAAATGTAAAAATATTGGGATGATGTATGTGAATATAAAGTTTGAAATTTAAAGGTAAATTAAGTTAGAGAGAATTAGGACTAAGAAATGACTAAAATACTGAGGGGAAATTAAGCTTAAATAAAAACTTTGAAAATAGGATATATAGTGATTTAAATTAACTTTTACAAATATAAGTGAAATATAAACTGATCAGAAAAGATGTTATAGGTAGATGTCATACGATAGATAAGCAGTATAGTATTTTTATAACGTGAAATATGAAAACATTGGGATGATGTATCTAAATGGAAAATTTGGATATTTAGATGATTAATATTGAGAAAATTATGACTAAGAATTATTTGAATATTGAATATTAAGCTTAAACAAGAATTATGAAAATAGGATATATGGTGAACTAATAAGATGATTTTTATAAAAACAAAACAAGTTGATAAGAAAAAATGTCATACATAGACATTATTATTATTTCTACAAACATATTTATATTTAACCATTTATGCATTGAAAATATTAAGAATTGTATTTGTTTAAGGTTGAAGGAGGAAAATACTATTGGGAGAAGGGAAGATCAAAGAAATATACTATTAATTAATATACTAATTATGGAATTACAAAAATTAATTATTACTGATTGTTAATTAACTACTATTGTTTTTTCTCAAAATATATGAACCAAGACAACATGCTGTACACTAGGCACTAAGGATTATTATTGTAAAAAATCAATAAAACAAAAATCAATAAAACATTTCAAAGTAAAATCTTTAGTGTCCCTCTCACTCTGCAAGGGGTAATTAGAACTGCTTATGTTTAATGTTCTCTTTTTTCTCTCTCCTTATATAGGTCTTTATGTCTGTTGGCATTATTAGAAACTGCTTCCTTTATTGGTCTATGTGCTAAAGCAGCAAAGGGGTTTTTTTAACACTTCAAGATGCCTCATGTAAATTACAGGGTCCCATGTGAGGTTTTCCTTCTCCTCCAAAACTCTATTCATTCCACTCCCTACCTGGAAAACTTGAAGATGAGAGATGCAGCTTAGGTGCAGCTGGTTTCAAGCTGGTAGTGGCACAATTTCCACCTCATATATTTCCCATTTGTTTAAGAGGCAGGTGAGGTTGGCTCTGACAGCCAGTATATGAAAGCTATCCCAGGTGGGAGCACCTAATAGTGATACTCCATACACCTCCATCCTTGTGCACATTACACTGGTGGTCAGTGGAGCTGGGAACATTTTTCTGGGTCAACTGTCTGGTATATCACTGATTCTCTGCTTATCACCTTTTGTAAACCAGTTTAAGAGCAGAAGTAAAATTTCAAGCTATTTTCTCTCCTTCTGACATAGGAGCCACATAAAGCACTCTTTTTGCCTAAAGTTGGCCCTAGTTGAAGATCTAGAATGGAAGACTTCCATTCTGAAAGGCAAGACATTTGGAATGGCTGGTTGTTGGTCCTTTCTTCATCTGCCCTTATTGTTTGGAGAGAGTTTTAGGTTTTCTTCCTGGTCCTACTTCCTGGACATTAATTTATATTCTGGAGAGGACCACTTAATTTCTAAAGTATACAAAATGTTACTCAAGATGAATGTAGAAGAAAGGAGATTGATTCTGACTATGCAGCCTGGCCCTGAATGTAGCAGGACAGGGCAGAGACTAAGAAGTCCCTCTTTCCCAGTAATGCCTTGCTTTAACAAAGAAGTTTCATGAATTTTAATATATTCCCATTTACTCGTTTGTGTATTTCCTCTTTTGGTGTTGCTTCTGGATGCCTGGTTTGAAAAATGTTATGGCAACATAGGAACCAGAGGCACACACATATGGTAAGTCATTTGAAAAGTAGATTTCTTAATCCTTGACCAGAAAGGTTTTATTGCATTTAAACCATGGTGTAGTATATATATAGTGCCTACTTTAGAAAACAAAACAAAAGCAGAAAGCTTTACATTGCCCTGTTTAATGTATAATATACAGAGACTTTATTATCTATTAATACTGAAGCAAGGCTGAAAGAATCAGTGTTTTACTGTACATAGACCTCAATATATCTTACTTCCTACTTATGAAAAGATGTTTATTACCTGTAACTGTCCAGAGGTGTGTGCTTCACAGCAGCAGAGATTGGTAATAAGCTTCCTTTTCTCATTTACATTGATAGCAAGCATTAGTGAAGATATATGCATTTCATTTCATGGTTCAGAAAGAACAAAGTATATGTATATGTGATAACGGTGGGTGGTTAATGAAACGGTCTGACAAACATAAGCTAATACATAATCATACCAGAATGTGGACAGGAACACCTGTTCTCACTTCCTAGTCTTATGTCTCTTTAAAAAAGTTAGTGTTCACAAGAAGTGAAAACTGCTACTATTTAGACATCAATATGCTCCAAGGAAATTTTACTGGTTGGATTTTTTTTTTTTGCAAACAGTAAAGAAATGAAAGAAGGGGGATTTAATGATATCAAATCTCTTTGCTTATGTCCTAAGAGTAATGAAAACTTCACACATGCATGAAGCTCTAGTAATTATTTTAAACTGCCTTCTGTTGTCCCCCTGAGGAACACGGTGGTATTTGTTTGATGCAGTTTAATTAGTGTCAGGGTAATTAATGCTATGCTATCTACATGAGATCAAAACCCTTCCTTTGTAACATTCTAGTAACTAAGAACCAAGGCAGGGCATAGATTACAAAATAGGAAACTACAGTACGAGAGATTCAAAAGAGCCAGGTTGATATCAAATATTAAATATCTATAAAAAGTGCCCAGTGCCAAGTACTTTGTTGTTATACAAGTACCATTCATTTCCAAGGTGTTTCTTCTGGTCATCCACTCAGATCACATAAAAAATATTAGGTGTGCATGTTGATATCCAAACACATACCCATTTGGATTACCAAGACTTGCTGCTTTCAACAAATGATAAATTATTTTCTATTGCTGTAATAAAATTAATCAACACTTCAATGTACCCTTAAAGATAATTAAAAACTTCTGAGATTCAAATGTTATATTTTTTTCCAAACTAAGTCCTCAAAGCTATACAGAGCATGAGGTGCTATAATATAAACTTTTATTGTAAGTTCACCGTACTGTCTGTATTTTATGGCTGACTTGTATGCACACCAACCTCTACCCATATGCTAGCACAATGAATAAAAATACGTATCCTCAGTCCCAAACTGCACACCCAAGCAAAATATGATCTTCATAAATCCTCTAAAACTCTCCTTCTCCTCTTGGTCACCACCAACTGCAATATAAATCTCACACCATACCAACTCAGGCTGATTACAGACTAAAGGAAATAGCTACAGCTATCTTGACTGGATAAATTATATCCTAAAGGTTATTTCAGATTTTCTAATAAAGCTCTAGTGGGGTGGGAGGAGAAAGAGTGAGAGCAAATGCTAAAAGAGGGCTGAAAAATGCTCAAGAATTTCATTCTCTTTGGTAACCATGAAATTACAAGCTTGACATAATGCCGTTGTGATTGTTTTGACGTCAAAAGAAGGGGGGAAAGTGTGGCATGTTTAAAGGAGGAAAACCACTGATGTGGCACAAAATAAGATTATCCATGAGACATAATATACCATCATTAAAACAATAATCATGGATTCTTATAATATTAAATTGATTTTGCAAATATATAGAAAAGGATGGTTTTTTATTATGGAAATATACTAGTATACAGACTGATTCAGATGTTTGAGTATGCACCGATACCCACAAAGTGATGCAATGATTGAAAGATTACATTTTCTTACTGTGCGGATAAAGTTTAACTTTACTAGATAATCCACTGAAGTTCCCACTGCAACACCCTTATTATGAAAATCACTGAAGTATTTCTCAGACAATAAAATATCTCCATTTCTCTGAGGCATTCATTACTTAGTGCTTGCTGAGATCAGTTGAGTAGCAAAATATGCTTTTTCACATCTTCAGTTCTGCTATCTGCAGCCCAGTTGCTTATCAATTAAAGTGATAAATATAAGTGACTTTGATAACACCAGCAACACATTACAGAGTAAAGTAATCCCCGAAAACGCTGGCATAAGAACTATATGCAAAGTTTAACAACTGTGAAAGAACTATTAAAGAGGACACACAAACAAGTGACCTTGAATGACAAGCACACTTCATTCCAGCAATAAACAGAGGCAGTGCTGATAAGTGCTCATTGGCGCATAGAGTAATTACCTATCTGTCAGCATTGCTGGTGTATGCGAAATAGTATAAATGAAACATACATAATGTACAGCAATAATATCAGGGCATGCAGAACCTAATGTATTATCATCATTCTCAGGGCCCAGGTTTATGTTGCTGCCACTATAGTACTGAGTAAATGCCTTCAAGCCATGATAATTTCATTCTAATCTCTGTTCCATTTTATAATTTTCATAGCTAAAGATACCGAGGAGCAATACGTTTCAATCAAGGGCTAAAGAGAACACAACCTGTAACCAGCTATTTTATATATCAGTATCCTTTTCTTTCTGTAGAAAAATTAGTCCCTTTATGAAGAGAAGAAAATAAATGTAAATATGTGGATGACACAGAGGCTCAGCAATGTCATCTTGTCCAGAAACAAGCACTACAAATCAGGCATGAGCAATGATATTTCTGTTTCCTGGGACATTTAACTCTGACCATAGCAATGTGGTTTAATTTGTGTTTATTTTCATGTTCTAAAAAAGAGCTTGAAAATTGGTTGTGTTCCCTGCTAAAAGCAACATCTTTGTTATGTAAGTACAACTGGATATGAATGGACTTCTGACATGGTCCACCAAATATGTACAAAGGAAAATTTGAAAGACGTTTTCACATAATTTATCCAGCATATGAAAGAATTCTTAAAAAAAAGAAAAGCTTACAAGGCTTCCTCATAGGAAAGGTAAAATTCCTAATGTTGGACCTGCTAACATGACTTTTTTCTTGAGCTTTAACTGAAACATGGAAAGTATGGAAGGCTCCAGATCCCTGGAGACCTTAACTGTCTTGTAATTTTTTAAAAAATATCTAAAGCCATTACATTCTACACATGAGAATTTCTGTGTAATTGCACCTCCTACAAAAGAAATTCTGAAGCAAAAGCCTCCATCAAATTACATGAGAACTGGTAGGAAAAAAATGCAAGAAAATTTCTCTGCCCAACAATGGCATGATTTAAATAAGCATCCTTTCTCAGCTTTGTTGTTTGGAAATTGCTTGATTTGAATGATGCTAATCACCGGACTAACAAATGCAAGCCCAGCACTGAGCTAGGCTAGCATCTGCTAAAATCTATACATCTAACTATATCAGGGGTCTTCAAACTTGGCTATTTTATGATTTGTGGACTTCAACTCCCAGAATTCCTCAGTCAGGCATGCTGGCTGAGGAATTCTGGGAGTTGAAGTCCACAAGTCATAAAAGGGCCAAGTTTGAAGACCCCTAAACTATATCATCTATACCTAGCACTGAGCCGGGCTCAACCTTATATATAAATATGCAAGCCCCATCCTGATACATTTGTTTGCATTCTTAGTAAATCTCCATTCACAAAGGAAAAGGTTTTGGGTGACTTATGTAAGGAAAAAGCTAAATAGGACACTTTCTCCTTTTCTGACCTTTAATGTAATGTCCCACTTTGAGCCATCTAGCTACAGGGAGAAAGATCTTTCCACCTAAAAATATGAACAAATCCATGCCAGCACAACACTACAGTTTAAGGTACGCCAAACAGAAGATAAGGTAGATAAGGAAGCATGAAGTGAGGAAGCAAGTGAAGAACAAAATACAAAAATATAACAAGTTTAAATCAGACTGTAGTCCAACTAGATTTTTTACTAATTTAAACTTCTCTGCCCCAGGTGATCTTCATTCAAAGTTACTTATTCTGCTACATCTTAATGATTTTAGAATCAGTTCCACTAAGAAAGAAATTGTGGAGAGCAAACAAAGAAGGTGATGGCATATTGTCTGTTTCTATGCCAATTCATTGAGGTGATATTGATTGGCAGCTATTCTTATACTTAATGGGCAAGGAGTACACATATGCAGTAGAAGTTTAAAGATTGACAAGGATGCGATGAAGTTTTTCTCTCAAACTGTCTTGAGTAGCTGAATAGTAATATTGGTTGAGATTAATTGTCATGGTTCCAACAGATGAAACTCTTCAAAACAACTTTGAGGCATTGTTTACCTTAAAGAATCTTTTATTTGAGAAACAAAGTATCGGCACTACATAGTTGAAACCAAAAACTAAATTCCCCTCCCTGGATACACAGTAACAAAGTACAATTCCCTCCTCCAATAAACAATCATAAATCACATTTCCCAATTAGCTTGAAGTGCGGGCTTTCTCCCCAGCTCTCCAGCCCGCCAAAACACTATCAGCTCTGGGCCCAATGTCCTTGGGTTCCCATGGCTAAGTTATTATTGTTATGACTAGCTGGACTCTCATCCCTATTCCCCCTCCCAGCATCGACTAATTTTAAAAACAATAGAGAAAATGGCTGCATTTTCATCTGTTGTCAAAGCAAGAACAGCTGATGTTAGCAAAGGTTGACATTAATTGGACAAATTATTTTATAACCGTTGTAGATAAACATAGAATAGCAGTCCTGACATTGTTATATAAAAATAATTTAATAAATATAAAAGTAGCAGACAAAATAGGTAGCTAGTTATAGCTTTAGGATGTTTTTGAATTAAGTACAAAACAAGACTGTAATGTAATAGGGATATCTGAATACTGCACAAAAAAATGTTGGAGCAATCTTGTCTAAATCTGCAGTCTCCAGATCTGTTGGATTATAATTTCCTTAATTCTCTAAGCAGGGGTGTCAAACTGCCAGTCTTGGGGGCTGGTTGCATTATGCATAGGCCATGCCCACCCCAGCTCTGGCAATGCGAAAAAAGTCGCCATAGGTTGTGACATGTCACGTCATGTGGCAATTTGACACCCATGCTCTAGAGAGCACAGCCTTTGGTTACATTGTCTAGTGATGATGAAATTGAATACAACATATCTGGAGGAGAAGACTTATTATATTAACATGTATTCTGTATCAGTGTATGTCTAGGAGCAGAACAGGGCCATAAACCTAATAATGATCGGATTTAAAGAGTAGCTGATTCCACAATAAATATTCAAGAGAACATACACCATATAAATTTCTCTGAAGAAAAGGACAATCCAGTTATTAGAAATTGAGAATATCAATTTCACTGAGTGAAAAGGTTATAAAATTATTATAGCTAATATTCCTCTAGTGATTAGATACCAACTACTGAATATGTAACTGCATAGTAATAATAATAATAATAATAATAATAATAATAATAATAATAATAATAATAATAACAATAACAACAACAACAACAACAACAAGAAGAAGAGGTTGGAAGGGACCTTGGAGGTCATCTAGTCCAACCCCCTGCTAAGGCAGGAAACCCTATACCATTTCAGACAAATGGCTGTCCAGTCTCTTCTTAAAAACTTCCAGTGTTGGAGCATTCACCACTTCTGGAGGCAGGTTGTTCCACTGGTTAATTGTTCTAACTGTCAGGAAGTTTCTCCTTAGTTCTAGGTTGCTTCTCTCCTTGACTAGTTTCCATCCATTGCTTCTTGTCCTGCTTTCAGGTGCTTTGGAGAATAGCTTGGCTCCCTCTTCTTTGTGGCAGCCCCTGAGATATTGGAACACTGCTATCATGTCACCCCTCACCCTTCTCTTCATTAAACTACACATACCCAATTCCAGCAACCGTTCCCTATAGCCACCATGTCCTTACAAACGTCCATATTTTCCTTCCATTTATCATTTCGCTAATAACCAGTAGAGCAAATTAACTCCAAGTTCAATTTCTTCTGTTCCTATTCATCTGTTCAAGTTTTGAGCAGGAAAAAACCAAAATAATCTGATTCTTTTTTCCCCAGAGAAATAAATTATTGGATGGATTTATTTTTGTAAATCTTTCATGGCAATGACAGAATTTTTAATTTTGTCAGGAATTGCTGTTCCATGCCTAGATCAATGAACTATAGACTGTAGACAGTTTCTTAATGAAGTATCTCTATATCCTAAACTGACTCTTGGCTGCAGGAAGCTCATAAAAAATTCCTTTCTAGCAAAGTTTTTTCTTAATCCAGCAACAACCTTGATAAACGTTTCCTTCAAAAAATGCTTATCAAGAGAGTATTTGATATTTGGTAAATCAAAGAGTCTATGCCACTGATAAGATCTTCCTGTACACAAAACTGTGAACTGTGTTCACTGAAACATAATTGGAAGCCTTTCTTTATAGCAAAGTAACTCCACAACAGGAGGAAGAGTTACGTCAAACACAAGGCCCGGGGGCCGGATGCGGCCCACAAAGTGGTTTCGTGTGGCCCCCGAAGCCATCCTGGAAACAGTGAGGGAACAGCCCCCGCTGCCTTGGCCCTGGCCCAGAGACCCTCCTTCTGCCAGAGACCCTCAGATCTGTCCCACTCCTGCCCAGGCACCCTTGATACGAACGATGTAGAGCTGGCCACGCCCACCCAGTAGGCCATACGCACTCTAGCCATGCCCACCCAGTAGGCCACGCCCACTCTGGCCATACCCACCCGGCCCCCTGAGGGCAACCGCAATGCTGATGCGGCCCTCAATGAAATTGAGTTTGACACCCCTGAGTTATACTAACAAAACATAGCAAAGTCAGGAAAAAGGGGAAAATATATAACAATTGGGAAAGGAAAATATAGGGTGAAGTCAGTAGAAATGATTTTATTTTTCTACCCTGCTTTAAGTTTCCACACATCTCTATGCTTTTCTCCATTATTTCTTCAATATTGGTCATATCCCATTCTAATTTCTGTTTGACTTCTTGGCTCTGCCTCCTACTTTGTTCTTGGTTCAGATGGTCACCGAGATATTGTTATATTCTGCTTTATCCCAGGCTGTTTCCAGAATATTCAACCCTGGGAAATTTTTACAGGTGAGTTGAGTTGAATTTCAGAGCTTACACAAAGTAGGGTTAACTTTAACGAATGCTTCAGAACATTCCACTTGACAGAAGAGAAGGTCTGGAAAATTGTTTGTACAATATTCAAGAGGGAGTTTAAATACTTCCTGGTATGCAGAATTTCTTCTACATGTAGTCCTTGATTCTTTGCCACAACTGAGACTGGAACTTCTGTCACTAAGTGATGTGATTATTAAGTGAGTCTGCCTGATTTTATGACCTTTTTTGCCATAGTCATTAAGCAAATCACTATGGTCATCCAGTGAATCTAACTTCCCCATTAACTTTGTTTGTCAATAGCCCTCTGAGAAGATCATAAATGGTGATCACGTGACCCAAGGACACTGCAACTGTTGTAAATACATGTCAGTTGCCAACCTGGTTTGATCATCTTTTTTTTGCACCATCTGAAAACCTGTGTACCTTTGAACAAATGATTGTTAAGTTAAGGACTAGTCTACTCATATCCTTATTAATTACTGAAAAGCACTCAAAACCATGCTGTGATTGCAATGAAACACATTATACGGCAAAAGCCTCCACAGTGGCAATAATTCAAGGATTAATTGTGCTGATCCTTCTCCAGTTTAATTCTTTGCATAAAAGAAAATCACTGAGACTACCCACTTTAGCATTAAAGTCCATCATGAAGTTTTATTTATTTACAATATTATCATACAAAGTCATATTGCTGAGTCACAGACACATACTTCGCTTTTTTGTGACTTTATGCTTCAGAACTTAGCATTATATTTAGATGGCAGCAGAGAGCCATTTCTTACAGCTGTAGCAGTGAACATCTTCCTCAGTCTTAATGCTGCTAAACATTATAGGGAATTCTGGGGTGAGACAAAGTCCACTCCAAATTAGAGGTCCAAATTAAACACTGTTTTCAAGGAATCCCAAAGTGTGTCAGCTGCAGAATGCATATGTCACAAACACTGTTCTAGTTCTAAACTGCCATTTTTCTTGGTAGTAGAAAAACATGCTTTCATTCATCATAATTTTTAAACTTGTGTACATATTTTGAAATTCAGTAATTAATTGATGGTTTATATCTCATTTTATGTTTGACTGCCTATTATCATGAAATTATACACAAAACAAATGTTGGCATAAAAACAAATAAAATCGAAATATACAACAGTTTTATTAGGTAAATATAACAAAACACTTAACAGCTTTTTCCAACCTGATGTAAGTCCTCTGGATGTTTGGTCTACAACTCTCATAATTAGATTTGGCCAATTCTTATTAACTATTGGTCATATGCCAACTATCAACTATCTAGAGATATATAGTTTTTTAAAAACAAAGTGCAGGCTATCAAAGGTGCATGAAGTCATAGGGATGAGACTTTGGTTTATGGCCCAAAACTGTTAAGAGATAAATTCTGCTAAACAACTTTTTTTCCAGGAAATGGCTGGTTTTCCCTGTTATTAAGGTGGGAAAAAAATCAAGATGATCTGCCATGCAAGACTTGACTCAAACTAGCAGGGAAGACCTAGTTGGGTAAATGGCAGAAACCCTAGGAAAACTGACATCTAAAATTGGAGTTCAAGATTTTAAGGGAAACTAAATCAGAACATAATCATTCTTTGAGCCTGACATCAGTTAATAAAAAAGATGACTGAAGAAACTGCAGAGTTATCTTCTCCAACAACAATAAAATAACAAATAGGTCTTCTTTAATAACAACAAAAATGTATTCCACCAGAAATTGTGAAGAGCCAAATGTGCTGTAATGGAGGCTAAATAACCCTGTGCCTAGGATACTTTATTTTCAATGGTGAAAAAAGTAAAGTTCTACATTTAGGCAAGAAAAACTAAATGCAATATAGGTGATACCTGACTCAATAGTAGTAACTGTGAGAGGGAATCTCAGAGTCCTAGTGGACAAACACTTAAATATGAGCCAGCCATATGCTGCAGCTGCAAAAAAGCCAACACAGTGCTAGGCTGCATTAACACATACAGAGAGAGAATCAAGATCATGTGAAGTGTTAATAGCACTTTATAATGCCTTGGTAAGGGCCCCAGCTTTGGTCACCAGGATATAAAAAAAGATATTGAGATTCCAGAAAGTGTACAGAGAAGACCAACAGAGATGATTAGGGGACTGGAGGCTAAAACATATAAAGACTGGTTGCTGGAAGTAAGTATATCTAGTTTAATGTAGAGAAGGCTTAGGGGTGACATGATACCAGTGTTCCAATATCTCTGGGGTTGCCACAAAGAAAACGGAGCAAGCTATCCTCCAAAGCACCTGAAGGCAGGACAAGAAGCAATGGGTGGAAACTAATCAAAAAGAGAAGCAACCTAGAACTAAGGAGAAATTTCTGACAACTAGAACAGACATTGTGAATGCTCCAACACTGTATGTTTTTTTAAGAAGAGACTAGACAAGCATTTGTCTGAAATGATATAGGGCAGAGGTCCCCAACCTTTTCGTCACCAGGGACCGGTTCCATGGAAAGAGGTTTTTCCACGGACCAGAGGGTGCATGGTTTTGTGTGCTGCCTGCATCCTGCAGATGGGGCTTTGCTTGTTTGTGTAGACTGGTTGCTGGCATGCCACGGCCCTGTACTCGTCCAGGGACCAGGGGTTGGGGAACCCTGGTATAGGGTTTCCTGCCTGAGTAGGGGGCTGAACTAGAAGACCTCCAAGGTCCCTTCCAACTCTATTATTATTATTAATCATTGGACAGTCAGCCAGATGTTCAGACTAGATTTGGTATTTTTTTCTACCTATTGAGTCCTTACCAAGGACCTGTGATAGGCAGATGTGGATGTTTGATGGTATTACTGATATTGTCACATGATGGAAGCTGTTCCTAGTAAGGCTGCCTTTTGCAATTGACTGATGGCGAATTTGTCAATGCCAACGGTGTTCAAGTGGTGCTCCTGTTGTTTTGGGATTGCACCCAAGGTATTGCACCCTTGCCACAGTCGTTCTATTTGTATTTGTAGGTCTTTGTATTTTGTTATCTTCTCCAGTTCTTTTTCATCTATTCTGCTATCTCCAGGCACTGCTACATCCACTATCCAGACTTTCTTGTCTTTCTTATCAACAATTGTTAAGTCAGGGGTGTTATGTGGCAGGTGCTTGTCTGTTTCAATTCTAAAGTCCAAGAGCAATTTAACTTTATCATTTTCTATGACTTTCTCTATTTTATGGTCCCACTAGTACTTGCTGCAGGCAAATGATATTTTTTGCAGATCTTTCAATCACCATTGTTGATACTTTGTCATGCCACTGCTTGTAGTCAGTCTGTGCAATCTTCCTGCAGCAGTTTACCAGGTGGCCCACTGTTTCTTCAGCTTCTTTGCATAGGCGGCACTTACCATCTGTTGCTCTCTTCTCAATTCTAGCTTTGTATGCATTTGTCCTTAAGGCTTGGTCTTGTGCAGCCAGAATTAGTCCCTCGGTCTCTTTCTTCAACTTTCCTGCTCTTAGCCATTGCTAGGTCTTGTTATTATCTGCTTTCCCAGCTATTTTTTTTAATGTACTGGCCATGTAGTGCTTTGTCTTCCCATGCCTCTATTCTGTTCTTCATTTGGTCTTTCTTGTAGGCCAGTTTGGTCTCTCCAGTAGTCAGTAAGCCTTCCTGATATACTAATTTCAGTGCATCTTCATCCTTGTCCTTCAGATATTCTTCCAAAGCCATTTTTTCTTCTTCAACCATCTGATGTACTTGCAGCATTCCACGTCCACCTATTTGCCTTGCCAGATAGAGTCTGTCAATGTCACTGCGTGGATTAAGGGCATGCATGATTCATTGTCATTATTTTTCTGTTTTTCCTATCCATTGCTTTTAGTTCTGCTTGATTCCAGTCCACTATTCCAGCTGTGTATCTAATGACTGGAATTGCCCAGGTGTTGATTGTGTTCATGGTATTTCCTCCATTGAGTTTGGACTTTAAGATCTTTTTCACTGTCTTGCTGTATTTACCCCTAATCTTTTTCTTGACTTCAGTGTGCTTGAGGTGCTTGAAGGATACCCAAGTATTTGTAGTAATCTTCCTCATCTATGCTATCTTCATGGGGCATCTTGATTCCTTCAGTTTTCACTATTTTTTCTTGTTTGATAGTGTGTGTGGCACATTTATCCAATCCAAACTCCATTGCAATATCTTGACTATATGTACAGACAGGGTTGACCAGCTATTCTATTTCAAACGGTGTTTTTCCATACAGCTTCGCATCATTCACATAAAGGAGGTGGGATAGTCTGGCAGATGTTTTTGATGTTTGATAGCCGTGGCCTGAGTTATTCAGTATTGTTGACAGAGGAAACAGTGCAATAACAAATAGTAGTGGTGATAATGAATCTCCTTGAAATATTCCTCTCTTGATATTACCGTATATACTTGAGTATAAGCCGACTCGAGTATAAGCCGAGACCCCCAATTTCACCCCCAAAAACTGGAAAAAGTTATTGACTCGAGTATAAGCCGATCCGCCGTTCTGCAAGCCTCTGCCGCCAGCAGAGGCTCGATCCGCCATTTTGCAAGCCTGAATACACAGGAATACCCTGTGTGGCCGCGGCTCGTCGGCAGGTCTCCGTTCCTCCTGCCGACCTTTGGGGAGGTTTGGGCGCCTCCCCAAACCTCGGCAGGTCTCCGTTCCTCCGCGCAGACCTGCCGACCTTTGGGGAGGTTTGGGCGCCTCCCCAAACCTCGGCAGGTCTCCGTTCCTCCTGCCGACCTTTGGGGAGGTTTGGGCGCCTCCCCAAACCTCCCCAAACCTCGGCAGGTCTCCGTTCCTCCTGCCGACCTTTGGGGAGGTTTGGGCGCCTCCCCAAACCTCCCCAAACCTCTGCAGGTCTCCGTTCCTCCGCGCAGACCTGCCGACCTTTGGGGAGGTTTGGGCGCCTCCCCAAACCTCCCCAAACCTCGGCAGGTCTCCGTTCCTCCTGCCGACCTTTGGGGAGGTTTGGGCGCCTCCCCAAACCTCCCCAAACCTCGGCAGGTCTCCGTTCCTCCTGCCGACCTTTGGGGAGGTTTGGGCGCCTCCCCAAACCTCCCCAAACCTCGGCAGGTCTCCGTTCCTCCTGCCGACCTTTGGGGAGGTTTGGGCGCCTCCCCAAACCTCCCCAAACCTCGGCAGGTCTCCGTTCCTCCTGCCGACCTTTGGGGAGGTTTGGGCGCCTCCCCAAACCTCCCCAAACCTCGGCAGGTCTCCGTTCCTCCTGCCGACCTTTGGGGAGGTTTGGGCGCCTCCCCAAACCTCGGCAGGTCTCCGTTCCTCCTGCCGACCTTTGGGGAGGTTTGGGCGCCTCCCCAAACCTCCCCAAACCTCGGCAGGTCTCCGTTCCTCCTGCCGACCTTTGGGGAGGTTTGGGCGCCTCCCCAAACCTCCCCAAACCTCTGCAGGTCTCCGTTCCTCCGCGCAGACCTGCCGACCTTTGGGGAGGTTTGGGCGCCTCCCCAAACGTCCCCAAACCTCGGCAGGTCTCCGTTCCTCCTGCCGACCTTTGGGGAGGTTTGGGCGCCTCCCCAAACCTCCCCAAACCTCGGCAGGTCTCCGTTCCTCCTGCCGACCTTTGGGGAGGTTTGGGCGCCTCCCCAAACCTCCCCAAACCTCGGCAGGTCTCCGTTCCTCCTGCCGACCTTTGGGGAGGTTTGGGCGCCTCCCCAAACCTCGGCAGGTCTCCGTTCCTCCTGCCGACCTTTGGGGAGGTTTGGGCGCCTCCCCAAACCTCCCCAAACCTCGGCAGGTCTCCGTTCCTCCTGCCGACCTTTGGGGAGGTTTGGGCGCCTCCCCAAACCTCGGCAGGTCTCCGTTCCTCCGCGCAGACCTGCCGACCTTTGGGGAGGTTTGGGCGCCTCCCCAAACCTCCCCAAACCTCGGCAGGTCTCAGTTCCTCCTGCCGACCTTTGGGGAGGTTTGGGCGCCTCCCCAAACCTCCCCAAACCTCGGCAGGTCTCCGTTCCTCCTGCCGACCTTTGGGGAGGTTTGGGCGCCTCCCCAAACCTCGGCAGGTCTCCGTTCCTCCTGCCGACCTTTGGGGAGGTTTGGGCGCCTCCCCAAACCTCCCCAAACCTCGGCAGGTCTCCGTTCCTCCTGCCGACCTTTGGGGAGGTTTGGGCGCCTCCCCAAACCTCGGCAGGTCTCCGTTCCTCCGCGCAGACCTGCCGACCTTTGGGGAGGTTTGGGCGCCTCCCCAAACCTCCCCAAACCTCGGCAGGTCTCCGTTCCTGTTTGGGGAGGTTTGGGCGCCTCCCCAAACCTCCCCAAACATCCCCAAACCTCGGCAGGTCTCCGTTCCTCCGCGCAGACCTGCCGAGGTTTGGGGAGGTTTGGGGAGGCGCCCAAACCTCCCCAAACAGGAACGGAGACCTGCCGAGGTTTGGGGACGTTTGGGGAGGCGCCCAAACCTCCCCAAAGGTCGGCAGGTCTGTGCGGAGGAACGGAGACCTGCTGAGGTTTGGGGACGTTTGGGGAGGCGCCCAAACCTCCCCAAACAGGAACGGAGACCTGCCGAGGTTTGGGGACGTTTGGGGAGGCGCCCAAACCTCCCCAAAGGTCGGCAGGTCTGCGCAGAGGAACGGAGACCTGCCGAGGTTTGGGGACGTTTGGGGAGGCGCCCAAACCTCCCCAAACAGGAACGGAGACCTGCCGAGGTTTGGGGACGTTTGGGGAGGCGCCCAAACCTCCCCAAAGGTCGGCAGGTCTGCGCGGAGGAACGGAGACCTGCCGAGGTTTGGGGAGGTTTGGGGAGGCGCCCAAACCTCCCCAAACAGGAACGGAGACCTGCCGAGGTTTGGGGAGGTTTGGGGAGGCGCCCAAACCTCCCCAAACAGGAACGGAGACCTGCCGAGGTTTGGGGACGTTTGGGGAGGCGCCCAAACCTCCCCAAAGGTCGGCAGGTCTGCGCGGAGGAACGGAGACCTGCCGAGGTTTGGGGACGTTTGGGGAGGCGCCCAAACCTCCCCAAACAGGAACGGAGACCTGCCGAGGTTTGGGGACGTTTGGGGAGGCGCCCAAACCTCCCCAAAGGTCGGCAGGTCTGCGCGGAGGAACGGAGACCTGCCGAGGTTTGGGGAGGTTTGGGGAGGCGTCCAAACCTCCCCAAACAGGAACGGAGACCTGCCGAGGTTTGGGGACGTTTGGGGAGGCGCCCAAACCTCCCCAAAGGTCGGCAGGTCTGCGCGGAGGAACGGAGACCTGCCGAGGTTTGGGGAGGTTTGGGGAGGCGCCCAAACCTCCCCAAACAGGAACGGAGACCTGCCGACTTTTGGGGACGTTTGGGGAGGCGCCCAAACCTCCCCAAAGGTCGGCAGGTCTGCGCGGAGGAACGGAGACCTGCCGAGGTTTGGGGAGGTTTGGGGAGGCGCCCAAACCTCCCCAAACAGGAACGGAGACCTGCCGAGGTTTGGGGACGTTTGGGGAGGCGCCCAAACCTCCCCAAAGGTCGGCAGGTCTGCGCGGAGGAACGGAGACCTGCCGAGGTTTGGGGAGGTTTGGGGAGGCGCCCAAACCTCCCCAAACAGGAACGGAGACCTGCCGAGGTTTGGGGACGTTTGGGGAGGCGCCCAAACCTCCCCAAAGGTCGGCAGGTCTGCGCGGAGGAACGGAGACCTGCCGAGGTTTGGGGAGGTTTGGGGAGGCGCCCAAACCTCCCCAAACAGGAACGGAGAGCTGCCGAGGTTTGGGGACGTTTGGGGAGGCACCCAAACCTCCCCAAAGGTCGGCAGGTCTGCGCGGAGGAACGGAGACCTGCCGAGGTTTGGGGAGGTTTGGGGAGGCGCCCAAACCTCCCCAAAGGTCGGCAGGTCTGCGCGGAGGAACGGAGACCTGCCGAGGTTTGGGGAGGTTTGGGGAGGCGCCCAAAGCTCCCCAAACAGGAACGGAGACCTGCCGAGGTTTGGGGACGTTTGGGGAGGCGCCCAAACCTCCCCAAAGGTCGGCAGGTCTGCGCGGAGGAACGGAGACCTGCCGAGGTTTGGGGACGTTTGGGGAGGCGCCCAAACCTCCCCAAACGTCGGCAGGTCTGCGCGGAGGAACGGAGACCTGCCGAGGTTTGGGGAGGTTTGGGGAGGCGCCCAAACCTCCCCAAACAGGAACGGAGACCTGCCGAGGTTTGGGGACGTTTGGGGAGGCGCCCAAACCTCCCCAAAGGTCGGCAGGTCTGCGCGGAGGAACGGAGACCTGCCGAGGTTTGGGGAGGTTTGGGGAGGCGCCCAAACCTCCCCAAACAGGAACGGAGACCTGCCGAGGTTTGGGGAGGTTTGGGGAGGCGCCCAAACCTCCCCAAACAGGAACGGAGACCTGGGGAGGTTTGGGGAGGCGCCCAAACCTCCCCAAAGGTCGGCAGGAGGAACGGAGACCTGCCGAGGTTTGGGGAGGTTTGGGGAGGCGCCCAAACCTCCCCAAAGGTCGGCAGGAGCAACGGAGACCTGCCGAGGTTTGGGGAGGTTTGGGGAGGCGCCCAAACCTCCCCAAACGTCGGCAGGTCTGCGCGGAGGAACGGAGACCTGCCGAGGTTTGGGGAGGCGCCCAAACCTCCCCAAACGTCGGCAAGTCTCCGTTCCTCCGCGCCCTGCCTGCCTGCTTCTTTCCGCTGCGGAAAGAAGCAGGCAGGCAAGGCGCGGAGTTTGGGGAGGTGCGCGCGCACCTCCCCAAACCTCCCCAAACTTCGGCAGGTCTCGGACGGCGGTGGCTTGGGAGAGGTGCGGGCGATCCCGGAAGCACCAAAGCCTCGGCCGCGCACAAGTCCTCGGTAAGTTTTTTTTGTTGACTGGAGTATAAGCCGAAGTGGAATTTTTCAGCCCAAAAAGTGGGCTGAAAAATTCGGCTTATACTCAAGTATATACGGTAACCTCTCCCAGTCTCTCACCATTGACCTGCAACTGTGTCTTCCATTGTGCCATCGGTCTTTGCACAAATTTTGATGTTTCTACTGACTCCTGTTATTTCTAGGCACTTGATTATGCAGTCATATGGCAGAGAGTCAAATGCCTTTTTGTAGTCAATCCATGCCATGTTCACATTGGTCGTCCTTTTCTTGCAGTTTTCCAAGATCATTTTGTTAATTAGGAGTTGATCTTTTGTTCTTCTGCTATTGGGGCAGTTTCCTTTCTGCTCAGGTGGAAAGAGATTGTTTTCAATGAGATGCTGTTCTACTGCATCAGCTACCAATTCGAAAGTTGTTGGTAAGCAGCTAATTGGCCTGTAGTTGCCTGGTGCTGCCCCTTTTGTGGATCTTTCATTAACAGGTTGGTTTTCCCAGTTGTTAGCCACTTTTCAATTTCTCCTCCTTGTAGTATGTTGTTGAACTGCTTGGCAGTTAGATGTTTCAACCAAAAACCATGCAGTTCAGCTTCACCTGGTGCTGACCAATTCTTGATCTTCCTTGCTCTTTTCTCTATCATTTCTGCTGTTATTACTAGTTCTTTCAGTTCAACTTTTCCTTTATTTTCATCCACCTCTTTTTACCAAGCTGTGTCCTTGTTGTAAATAATAATAATAATAATAATAATAATAATAATAATAATAATAATAATAATAATAATAATAAGAAGAAGAAGAAGAAGAAGAAGAAGAAGAAGAAGAAGAAGAAGAAGAAGAAGAAGTAGTTGGAAGGGACCTTGGAGGTCATCTAGTCCAACTCCCTGCTCAGGTAGGAAACTGTATACCATTTCAGACAAATGGCTGTCCTGTCTCTTCTTAAAAATTCCCAGTGTTGTAGCATTCACAGCTTCTGGAGGCAGGTTGTTCCATTGATTAATCGTTCTAACTGTCAGCAAATTTCTCCTTAGTTTAGGTTGCTTCTCTCTTTGGTTAGTTTCCATCCATTGCTTCTTGTCCTGCCTTCAGGTGCTTTGGAGAATAGCTTGACTCACTCTTATTTGTGGCAACCCCTGAGTTATTGGAACGCTGATATCATGTCACCCCTAGTCCTTCTTTTCATTAAACTAGACATACTCAATTCCAGCAACCATTCCTTATATGTTTTAGCCTGTTCTAGATGCTCAGTTATTCTTTGTTTCAATTCTTTTATTTCTTTAGTTAAAGGGCTTTGTTCTTCCTGAGGAAGAGGAACCTGGTTTCCAAATGAGAATAGTTGTTTATCTCTGCTGGATTATTCTACTGCCAACTCCCCCTGGTTTGTCTCTACATTCTGAGTTTCTTCTGGCAAGGCTTTGATTTCTTTGCCCTGGGTAAACCTTTGTAGTTCATCCAATTCTGTTTCTGTGAATACTTTATTTTGTATTATAAATTGATGTTGATCTGCTAGTGCTCTGTTCTGTTATTTCTGATTCTGGATGTTGTTCTTTTCAGACCTGGTGCATTCATTTCAGAAATCCTGTTCTTGTTGGACGTGATCTGTAAGAACAGATCATTATTTCTTTATTTTCAATCACTGTGTATTTGCGACAGGTAAACAACTTTTATTCCAGTAGTTATGCAGCTGCCGGCCGTGCTTGCTCAGCCAGGAGTCCTGAGTCCTGTAGCCCATTTTTCACCAGATATCCAGGAACTCCAACATCTAGCATGGACCTTGTTAACCCAGGCGACATCTGAGCTGGCATGGCTTTCTGAAATTTACGTTTCACCATATTTTTTATGGGAGAGACATTTTTTGTCTGACTCCTCTAATGAGACCTGTCCAGAATGGTTGAACCTCTGGCATAGCTCTTATCTTCCTCAGAATACACAACAAGGCCCACAACCACATCAAGGTAGCGCCTCATTGGGGGATTATTATTATTATTGTTGTTGTTGTTGTTAATCTCTTTGAGCTTGTTTTGTTGCAGACATTTCATTACTCAAACAAGGCAACATTATCAGCACACTGATGATGTTACCTAGTTTTGGTAATGAAATGTCTGCAAAAAACCAACCAAGCTAAGCTACAAATATTCTTTATAGATACTTTATCTCTAAACAGGATTTGGGCTTCAGGGTCTAAACCAGACATGTCAAACACAAGGCCCGGGGGCCAGATCCGGCCCGCGAAGTGGTTTCATGTGGCCTGCGAAGCCACCCTGGAAATAGTGAGGGAACGGCCCCCACTGCCTTGGCCCTGGCCCAGAGACCCTCCTTCTGCCAGAGACCCTCAGATCTGTCCCACTCCTGCCCAGGCCCCCATAGGCACCCTTGATGCGAACGATGTAGAGTTGGCCACGCCCACCCAGTAGGCCATATGCACTCTAGCCACGCCCACCCAGTAGGCCATGCCCACCCAGGCCATACCCACCCGGCCCCCTGAGGGCAACCACAATGCTGATGCGGCCCTCAATGAAATTGAGTTTGACACCCCTGGTCTAAACAATCCCTTCCAATTCAATGATTCCTTTATTCTGTATATACAAATTCTGTATATCTACCTGAAAATAATTTTCTCCATTTATTCATATTTGATTTATTGGAATAATTTCTAAAGCAATTAATTCTATCTTTTTTCTTTATTAATATTCATATGTATTGGAGAGCCTGTACCTTTTATGTCCTGAATCAGCATAGGGTTTTAAAAAATTCTAGCAGCCCTTCTAGAGAACAGATTTTCCAAATGTTAGAAAGATGTTAACATAGTTCCTATTTTACAGGCAATTTTAAAAAGGCACACTCCTGATAATGACAAATTCAGAATGCTCAGGTCTTCAATCCAAGTCCAATCCCCATTGGTGACCATCATTCTGCCTCTTCATTACTTCAGTCTTGTTTTTATGCAATTAGCTCACCTCTTAATTAGCTTCTCCCCTGTGTAGATACAAATGCACATACTTTATCAGTTGGCAGAAGAGATAGAAAATGGGGACAGGATAGAGTTTCTGATACTTTTACTCAGACACTCCATTTGATAAAAGAAAAATCCAAATATCCTAAGGCTCAAAATGATTCTCAACAGTCATTTTAAAAACTCTGAGTTATCCTTGTTTTGTGGGCATAAATACCTCAGATTAAAATCATATTAGATACATAAAAATAATAGTTTTATTTTTAAACTACCTGATACAAATTTTGCATGAAGAAGAATTTTGTATATTATATATTTTCCTCCTAACCATCCTACAATACACTTTGTGGGTGAGCTTGAGCAAACCATATGGAAACCAAGAATTTGCTTGTGCTGGCTATAAACTTTTCATTTGAGGTCAAGGCCATTCTAAAGATTAGCTGCAAGCAAATCAGACATGCCAAACAACCGTATTGTGTCAAAGCAGAAAACAAATTGATACGTAAACATGCTCTCTAGAAACACTCTATAATAGTTACACAATGTTAAAAAAATATATCAATATCCATCCAAGCAAATTGAATAATCTGAAACATATAAAGCCTGAACTATATCAATATTGACCTGAACATTAGAATATGTGGGAAATCCCTACTGTTGGGACATTTTGATTTTTTTTAAACAAATGTCTGAACAAATATTAAAATATGCACACAGAAAAAGAATAAAATAAAAATGTGAAATTGTTTATATAATTATGTCTATCATTAGGCCTAAGAATCAAAGGCCACTTTTTTCCAGTCATCAGAACAAAAAAAATAAGTAAAATGGGAATCAAAGCACAAACACTGTCCAAACCTTTTGTCCCCAATTCACCATATTAAGAGGCAAACCTTTTAAACAAATCTCAGAGGACCAAGGATTTTGAGCCACTTTCAAATGAACTACCAGGCCTTTTCTCTTTGGCAAAGTCTTCAGGGTCTTGTGCATCTGCCAATCTGTAGTTTGCCTCTGGCTAGAAGAACATGATTTGAAGGGATATGGAGAAAACTGTAGAGATCAACTGCTTTGTCTGTCTGTTTGTTTAATATCAGAATCACTTTAGCCCAATAGCAAAAGTACCTTAAAACTTAGCAACCAGGACCTTGTTCTAATATGCGAAGCTGATAGCAAATTAGATGAAGCAAACAAACAAATATTCAAACCTAAAAAGCTAATGACATGAAGATTGACAGTGAAAAATGGATTAACTATAAATCTGATTTATCTAACCAGATATTGTCAACAGTCCCAGCTAGCAGTCCCAGCTAGCATATCAACAGTCTCAATGCTCTAGAAGGCAATAGGTCGAGTTATAATTCAAAACTAAGTACAGAAAATTTCTAAGTAGGTTTCATAGAATCAGGGTCCTTGGAGGCTTTCTAGTCTAACCCCTCTCCAGGGCAAGAGTCCTTATTCTATCCCAGACAAATGGTTGTCCAATCTTTTCTTGAAACCCACCAGTGTTGAAGTACCAACAACTCTGGGAGGCAAATTCTTCACTGACTAATTATTCTCATAGTCAGTAAATGTCTCCTTAGTTCCAGTTAGTCAATTTCAATAACTGACAGTAGGCTTTTGGAGGTTCGCAGTATTTTTGCTGGTTCAGAAGTCACCACATGAATACAGTCTGTGCACTCTTCAATTACCAGTATAAAAGGAAATATCTAAGAACTTGTATGCTGATTTTTTAAATATTCAAGAAATGTAAGCCAGAGTATCAAGAAATCAAACCCCACACAATATGATCAAAAACTGGCAAAATCCTATTTCTGATTTCATATTTCTGATATGATCACCCTTTACATAAATAGCTCTACAACTGAAATGTTGCTCCTAATATATTAGTGAAAAAATTGATAATCTGCCCCCACATTCAAGCAACACTTGTTCCTGCTGAGTCAATGAAATATCTCCCAAATGAAACCAAGTAAGGTAATGCCAAAAAAAGATTGTTTTTCTGATTCTAATAATTCCACCTGTTAATTGTAAACTACTTTGAAAATGTCTGGTACAGACTTATTTCATTCCTAAGTCATTTTCCTTATACTCCTCTTTTTCATATACTCTGCACCACCATAAGCCTCAAATGGCATTGATTTACTAGGATGAATTAACAATTTATTCCATTTAGTCACTTAACTCCTTTGAGTTGAAAATGTGACAATAGACTACTGTATAAAACATAACATTTTATAACTTCTGCATATGACTTTACTATGTTTAAGCTGGTAAGGATATTTTTTAAACCAGGAGTACGCATTTACGGTAGGAGATGAGAAAACTCTGGTTCCCCCAACTATCACTGAACTGCCCAATTGAGCAGCTACAAATGGTGAAGGTTCCTAAGGGCTGGAGTTCAGCAAAATTTCCCTAATCCTCCTTCCCTGACTCGGATTGCATATTATCTCATTTAACTATTGTATTGTTCATCCTAGGCCTTGCCAGGAAAATTGGAAAACAGCGAGGGAAAGCCTTTTGAAGCTTCAAACCCTTTAGAAAAGACAATAGCCTGGACAAATGGTTTCCAAAAAATCTAGGACTTAAATATTCTCTATGGGGGAAAATGTTAATTTTGCAGGAATGCATTTCTACCTAGATAATTATTAAGTCCATTCTATGACACCGTGACATTAAGTGATAAGTGACGTAAGAAGTATGTATTGGAAAGGTTAAACATCAAGCAGGGGCAAATGCAAACAGGCAATTTTCAGTTTTACCTCTTTAAATCAACAAGAGAGAGTTGTAGCTGACACATACAGCTTCTGCTTGCCCTTTATCATGTATGTTTTTCACCTCAAAAACTGTCAGCGACTTGTCAGAATCAATCAGAAAATCTTATGCTGTTCTGCAGTGATGTACAAGGTTAGACAGCAGAACACCAAATTTCTGGTAGTATATGTCAAGAACCATATGAAAACAGATGTCCTCATTATTCCAATGCTTGGGCACAAAGGGACGTTGACCCTACCTTTCTGACCCATATTTGGCAGCAATAAGAGTTGTATAAATAAATTAAGAAAAAACAATGCATTCATCAAAACAATGAATGTCATTATTTCACCTATGAAGAAATTACGCTTATCTTTCCATAGTGCTACCATATCCTTGAAAAAATAGTGCTAATAGTTTGGGAGCAAAAAAAATAATCATGGAAAAGATTACCCTGGTGGATCTAAAAAGAAGAGTGAATGCTTTCTTTTCCTTGTAAAATTACTCGTAATTTTCCATACTGTGTTTTAGAATAAATTCTTGGACAATGAAAAATAGGGGGAAAGACTTTTTCTTCAAGCTGTTAGTGAAGAACAAATAGGCTTTTCTATAAAGACTTAGCTATGCCTTCCCATCCTATTCTTTAGTTGAATGGATAAAGTATCCACATAATGATGAATGTGGTATATGCTGCAGATATCTCTGGGAAATGGATCAGATAAATAGTAATGACAGGATGACATGTCCAAAAGCAGTATCCTTTTGGCTAGCAAATTTAGTTTATGATAAATGAAAATGGAAAAATGTATCCAGGTGTTTGGGAACTACATATAGCAAGCCAAAGGAGGAGTCCTTGTGGAGTGGTCCTGGACAGTATTATACGGAGGAAGTGTGCCAGCATACACAGTTATACAATATGCCAAGTAACCCATTTGACAAAATGCAGTCTGAACATAGGCCATTTCAACAAAGATATTCTACTTTGACTAGAGATAACATACAATCCAAAACTACAAAGTACAGAATCAAGCAGGATTTAGCAAGAAGGTAAATATAAAATGCAGCTACCTAAACTAAGCATTACAGTAGTATATTGATTGCCTGGAAGGCTGAATACCTCAGAATTAAACTGCAATTTGGAAAGCTCACATAAAATATCTGCAACTGTGTGAATCAGAAAATAGATTTTTACCCAAGTTCTGATATGTCTGCTAGAGAAAAGAAAAAAATCATGGTGGAAGAAAAAGGACTTGCAGCTATAGCAATACGACCAGAATAATTAGCTCATCCATTATCTAATTTTGTTACTTAGTCCACCTCTAGGTAAAGGTAAAGGTTCCCCCGCACATGCGTGCTAGTCGTTTCCGACTCTAGGGGCCGGTGCTCATCTCCGTTTCAAAGCCGAAGAGCCAGCGCTTGTCCAAGGACGTCTCCGTGGTCATGTGGCCAGCATGACTAGATGCCAAAGGCGCACGGAACGCTGTTACCTTCCCACCGTAGTGGTCCCTATTTTTCTACTTGCATTTTTTACGTGCTTTCGAACTGCTAGGTTGGCAGAAGCTGGGACGAGTAACAGGTGCTCACTCTGTTACGCGGCACTTGGGATTCGACCCGCCAAACTGCTGACCTTCTGATCGACAAGCTCAGCGTCCTAACCCACTGAGCCACCGCGTCCCTCTAGCCATGGAAAATCTCTAGGTAATTTTAGATCATTCATCCTACCTCAACTCAACCTAATTTACAAATTTATTCCAATGGAAAAAAATAGGAAGAAAGATTGCTACATACATACATTATTTCATGAATGAACGATAGGTTAAAATTCATAAGAATAAAAAGGTGCAGAGAGAAACATCTGGGTGCTCATTGGGCGTAGTGTAAAAAGTACAGGGGACAGCTATGCACCATAGTCTCATGCTATGTTCACCTGTACTTTGATCACCTGGGATAACACCAGTTTCATATCTCTCTAGCCGTCTTCCAACCATCATCAAATGTGTAAATAAAATTCCAAAGAAAAATACAATGAAGGAAGGGATAATGGTGCAAAATTGCAGCCCAATGATTTTCACAGTAATTGCTTTTGTATATCCAAGAAAGAGAATAGGTTTTGTTTTGCTTTATGGATAAAGATATCTAAAATCCTTCTTCAACTGATGTCAAAAATTGATCATGAATATAAAAGATGTATGCATGAATCAGAGGTTATATGGCAACAGTCATTGCCACATAAAGTGCTTCATTTATTTTCAGCAGAGTAATATTCCACTGGCACCTGGGTCCAGGCAGACACTTCCCTTGGCACTCATTAGTCTCCCATTCTTCACCTAAGGGTTTTTTAACCATTTTAATTAAAAATAACTAAATAAATAGGAGGTTGAACAGTACAATTTCTACTGATGGTTTCCTCTCTCCATCACTCCACACAAAAGTTAAAACAGTAAAATAAGAATTAGTAACCTGGCATGTTTATGCCAGAAATAGAAAAAAAAAAACAGTAGTCAATTTCCCTCCTATTCTTTTCCACTGGACTATTGGGAGAAAGCTGCAAAGCCCCAGCAAACCTTTGCAAACCTTCCAGCATGTCCTTTCAGAACCTGAAGTTCAAACATTGGAAGAAGTGATAAAGCAAGAGTTACCAACAGAAGGTTAATGGAGAATTCTAATGCCATCACTCCCAAACATGCCAACTTTTCAGTCACAACTATATCATTGTTGAGCTGGAAGTAAATTAGTTTTTGTTCTATAAAACAGCTGAAGCGATCAGAATACAGAATTCCAGTTCTGCTTTTCAAGTAGCTCACTGTTCTTGTGGAGAAGACCATTCTATTTGCCTTCCTGTTCTACATAATCTATTCCATCAAGAGACAAGCAAAGCCGATTAGTAGTAACAGTGCCAGAGCTACCATATCTACCACTGAAACAGTAGGTTACCCTTCAGGTTTCTTACTATGATAAGATCAGATTCAGTTTCCAAATAGACCCCTGTCTATGTCACTCTTTTTACTCACTTGCTATGCTCATTGGTGCCATCACTAAAGTGATTAGACTCATTCTGTCTAGAAATAACAGATTCTGGCAATGATTAAATGGTGCATCTTCATAGTTATATCATTAAGCTCTTACCATAGGCAAAACAATTACACTTCTGTAAAACATCAAAACATGTCTTTGAGCAAAATCAATAATCCAACAGCCAGGCATTATGAAGTTAATAGTCTATCAAGACATTAACAGTGTTGACTCCTGAAGAGAAGTCGAGAATTTTAAAAGACAAAACAACGTTTATCGGATGGGACAGATTGCTGCTTGTCTGACCAACTTAGTTGTGTGACAGAGCTATGAGCTGCCTTTGGGTTCACAAGTCCTTCAAAACCAAAGATTCATGCTAATAGAAAGCTTTTTCAGTGGAAAGCTCCCAACAATCTGAGTTAAAGTTTTATTTATTGGCTTTGACCATCTACTTCTGTTATCAGCCATAAGGGCCCACACACTTCATCAACTCTCAACAATAGCCGCAAGCTTGGACAATCTGTCTTGTGTCTTCATTGGGGTAAAACTTCAATAGAGCAGCATCATTTACAAAGCAACCCACGCATAAAATGGAAACTCATTAAAACAGACTTTTTCAAAAGGGGATACCCTCTGCTCCAATTGAATTGAACTGTTTTTATTTCAAAGATGAAAGGTCCATTACCCAGCTATACATTCATGTGATCTTAGCTTAAGTGCTTTTTATTTGACTTAAAACCTTGGTTCCTTCCCATGTCTTTCTGAGGCTCTGAAAACATAATAGAAATTCAGTCTTTACTGCAGACAGTAAGACCTTTTATGTTTTTCCTTTCAGTGACATCTCTTTTATCTGGGTGACCTGAGAAAGACGAGGGCTGCATTCACATGTATTTGTACAGAATTTTTAAAGCCTTCTTTCACATTAAACAATTGTCCTCTAAGTAACAGAAGAGGCTGAACATAATACAGGTGTAGTCATTTGCATTATAGACGGAAGAGTGCATAAGGACTAAACGTCAAACTATTCTAAAGGGTTATATGCAAACTGACTTGCAACTTACTCACCTTGAACTTATTGTGAGGGTAATAATAATATAAAAACCACACTGTGTAATCTAAACTGCATGGAAACTATTTTTTAGCCCACAGCATGCAAGCTATCGAGAACAATCAAGGTTAATATTATTCTAAATGTATGTTCATGATTGAACACTAAATGAAATGAACTATATTCTCAGTTTCTTATACTCATTGAATGTCAAAACAATTGTTTAATATTGTATAACTGCACATAAATATTCTCTGATTCAGCTACCCAACATTTTGACATTAGAGGAAAAAAAGTACACAAACATTCAGTATAGCGTATCTTTAAGGGGTTATAATGCATAAATATAGGCACTCAAGGCCACAATAGAACAGCAGCAGAGTGGTTTATCACATTTATAGAAACAAGTCAGAAATACTGTTTTTTAAATAACTTAAAAACACAAAACAATAAATATATTATTATTGGATTATACTATAGTGCAAGTAATTACAATATTTATCAACTGTTCTTTTAAAAAAACATACCTAAATCTCACTTGCATTTTATTACATTACTCAATTAACAACTTAAAATAAAACTGTCACCAAATACCTATGAAAGGCAAAACATTATGTAATAAATCTCACTTTGAGTAATTGCCAATGCAAAAATATCCACTTTTTATTATTATCAGATGTTTATCCTTTACGTGCACACAGACACACAGACACACACACACACACACACACCAGCAACATCCAAGTATCACCAAAATGTAAGATAGGTTCTGAAAAACCAGCTCAATGGGAAGAACAAGATCCACATCCTCAACATGTCTGCCCTGTGAATTATGAGATAACCTGCTGGTATAATGAGCTGGTCAAAGGAGGATATGAAGCTGCCAGTGTGAAGACCCACAAGCTCCCCACAATATACAGAGGTTTCCACCCCAGTCCAACAGCCAGAGATCATACTCTCGCAGGAAAGAAGTAGGTGAAGTTTGGTGAATGTCAAAGCCACTGTGTTGTACAAAATCCAGAGCATCCATGTATACAACATTAAGATGGCACCCAGATGAGCTGCTGAGAGAATACCAGAAGCAGCAGCAGACATGGGAAGAAGATCAAGCAGAGAAAAGACAAGCTCCTGCACTGGATGTACCATTGACAGATAACTGACTGGTACTAAGAATTAGCAGTAGCACTTAAGACTTATATATAGCTTCACAGTGCTTTACAGCACTCTCTAAATGGCTTACAGACTCAGCATATTGCCCCCCAATAATCTGGATTCTCATTTTACCAACCTTGGGAAAATGGAAGGCTGAAAGAACTTTTTATCAGTCTGGATTGATCTCCTGGCAGTTGACACGAGTTAGCCTGCTATATGGCATTTTAACCAGTGCGCCATTACAGCTCCTACCAGTATCTGGAAATCCTACCAGTGTCTGAAAAGGGCTGGACTAAAAGACAGCAGGCAGGAACAGCATACATTAATGGTTCAACTTAGTAACTGCCATTTGTACAGAATTATCTGCACAATATATCAGGTAAGCCCTCTGAAGTTCAGATGGGGTTTCATAGAAGGTTGTAGAGAGTAACAGGGCTACTAAGATCCTGATCCAGATGGAAAGGCAGGTATTAGTCAATCAACCAGACTCCATGGTATTAGACAGGGATCAGAAAACAGCAGTGGTGATACATTTAGTGCCAATGACAGCAAAATCAGGAAGAAAATGATAGCAACATCAGACCCTAGAGAAGTATCAGGATCTAAAGGAGTGGATGTAGAAAATAAAGGCCAAAGTGAGGTAGAAACATTCAGGATTGTGATTCCTAAGTTGAGAAAGTGACTCCAATATATCCAAGGAACAATATTAGAGCATTTTATCCAGAACAGTATGGTGCAAGGAACAGCTAAGATACTGTGCAGAACCCTCAAATTCGAGGCCTCTGGTAGAGGACCAGAGATTGAGGAAGTCACATACACTCATAGGGGCAAGAAGAAATTCAAGGCCTTCCCACTTATTATAAATCTTATTATTATTATTTATTATTATAAATCTTATTATTGCCTTCCCACTTATTATAAATCTACTAAGTCCATATGCCCACCAGATCTGTTTAAAGGGTTAGGAAAGGTTCAAAAATAGTTTCAAGAGATACTCTAGAACAGGGGTGTCAAACTGCCGGCCCGCAGGCCGGAGCGTCATGGAGAAACAGCACCCATCCCATTTTCGGCAATGGGAAAAAGTTCCGATACGTCACGCGACGTCACGTGACGTCGTGAGTTTGACATGCCTGCTCTAGAATAAAGGAAGTAGTATTACAGAAATAAAAATCCTCGTTAGGAAACTCCCTCATATTTTGCTCAAGACAACCTACAATTTCCAATTTGGTAAAAGTTTAGGAAATGCCCCTCCATGACTGAAACTCTGTTAACACACAGCTCTAGAAGAGGGATGAATTATAGAAGCTTCTACAAGCTTCTTGGCAGAATCTTCTTTTCATACCTCCATTGTTCCAGAGTGAACAAACAAAGGCATGGATACCTCTGCAGGAACTCCTGTGTCTTCTAAGAGAATTAACCTCATGACTAGACTAGAAAGCATTTAATTTCTTCTTTGTATATCTTTTTCCTTAATATTCACCATGAAGCCAACATTCTAAAGCAGGGGTCCCCAACCTCCAGTCCATGAGCCAGCACCAGGCCATAGCATGCCAGAAACCAGGCCATGAAAACAAGAGAAGCCCCATCTGTCGGAGGCAAGCAGCATGCGAAACTATGCTCCCTCCGGTCCATGGAAAAACCTTTCTTCATGGAACTGATCCCTGGTGCCCAAAAGGTTGAGGGCCTCTGTTTTAAAGTGTACATCTGACATATAGATATGTTGGAAATCTGAAAAAAAAATCTGCATTTTATATTGCCTCTTTCTTCCAATTAAGAATGGTAACCTTGGAGCAGTCTTGCAACTTCACTCTTGCCCAAGGAGTTGGGGGATGACATGTAAGATTATTCTGGGCTTTCTATTCCAGTAATCCTGGTGATGGCAAAGTCCACAACTGGCCTTGAGTGACATGCTTAGGACTGCACTCCATAATAAGCTAGGCTCATTATGAATAAACATAAATGAAAGGAGGTAAATGAATAAAGAAAATGAATAAATGTATATGTAACTGAGATTCAACACTAATTCAGTTTAATTTTAATACTGTTAAAATGAGTACAACTCATAATTTCTCCCTTCTGCTCCTTTAAGAAAGAGCCTAGTGACAATGCTTGCAAGAGTTTCAGGGACATCCTTAAGGCTTCTGGAGTTTTTATGGAAGCCCTGGGACTTCAGGACCTGAACCTCTGTCAGTGAACACCAGAAATAATCTTGATTTTTTTTCTATCCATATATTCTATAGCAGGGGTGTCAAACTGCCGGCCCGTGGGCCAGTTGCATCATGCGGAGGCCATGCCCACCCAGCTCCGGCAATGCGAAAAAGTCCCAATACGTCGTGATACGTCATGTGACACGTGTTTGACACCCATGTTCTATAGGAAAAAAACTAAACATGTTGAAAGCATATCTACAGAAGCATCTTTTACTTTTTTTTGAATGCTGCTTGCAAATTCCAAATGCATTCCATGTACTGTTTATCAGCCACTTAAAAAGTTTTCAAGCAGAAGGCTAGGATAAGGTGATGAATCTGGTATCTGTACTGAAGTATGCTTTGGAAAAACCAGCTTTCTGTTGTGAAATGACACGACATAGTGCAAATAATATACACAGTTACTTCTGTTAATTGGTAAGCTGTGCACTGAAAAAGTGTGCTTAGAGACTATTTACAGTATAGTAAAAACATTTACTAGCAGTAGCTTAATCAAATTTAAGAACATCAGACAGATAGAGTGCTTTTTTAATTGTCTCATTTAGTTTTGAAACATAAGGCCTTGTTCACTTCATTTAAGTCTTACAATGAAGGGAAGCCTGATCAATCTGTCTTGTGTCTTCTTAGGGTGAGACTGCAATTGAGTGGAAGCAACAGATGAACAAAGCCCACATTCAAATCTGTAGCTCATTAAAATATGTTAAAAACAGGGTTAAATCTCAATTGTAAGTGAACAGTACTTGGCTTTTTTCAACAACATACATTTGATTAATAAATCATTCATTCCTTAGCTCTGAACCAATGAAATAAAGAGCCATGCTGTTTAAACCTTTAACAAGCTTGAAAAAAATGCTTTGGAAGTGTGTGTGTGTGTGTGTGTGTGTGTGTGTGTGTGTGAGAGAGAGAGAGAGAGAGAGAGAGAGAGAGAGAGAGAGAGAGAGAGAGAGAGAGAGAGAGAGAGAGAGAGAGAGAATTATGAACAATGACACCACTAGTAATCAACACATTTTGTTTCCTTCTGAGACATTAAGCAACTGACTAAGGCAGTTTAGGAGAAGAAAAAAATATACTGCTAAGCTTGTAAGCCGCCCTGAGTCTTCAGAGAAGGGCGGGATATAAATGTAATAAAAATTAAAAAAATTAAATTAAATTAAATATTCTCCGTTATTATCCCACCTTTCCTCCATAAGTTTAAGGCAGCATATATTTCTACTTTCGATGGTTTGCGTCAGCCCTTTATGGTAGTCCAGACAAGAAGCACCAACTGTGAATACTAACACTACCTTTATTTTAAGGTCACAGTACTTAATCTTGCAGATCTGAAATTACCTCTCCTCTCCTCTCCTTGATTTTACTCTTCCCAAAACTAGGGAGAGCCCCTTTTGGGATGTTTTCTCGACCCGCATCCTTCTTATTGACTCAAAATTTGTTTATCAGACAACTGCGTAGACAGCAGTTCTTCCTCCTATCTCCCAAGATAATTCCCACGAACTTTACATACAATATATCTGAGTAACACAGGAGTAAATAAATAAATATGAATTGCACAAAACAGAACTATTCCAATTCTTCTTCAGCTCAGGAAGTCTATTAGTCTTAATATTGACCAATATTTTGGTTAACAAACTTTAGCTGTGTATCAGTTGTAAGGAGAGTCTTTGGGGCACTCACTACAGTTCCTAAAGAGCACAGAAAGGGAATTTTTTTTCTCTCTCTCTAGGTTTACCTTTCTTTAGGCTGGCATTGGGTGGTATAATGGGTGCTTGGGTCATCCCCTTTAGATGAGCCTCTCCTTTTCTGACATCCACTTTTGTCCTGCTCTTTTCCAAGGCTTCTGAGACAGGTCAAGATATTCATAAAATTATATGAAAAGACTGTTCACTTGCCAGCTAAATCATTGACTTAAGCAGGGATTACCATATTTGCTTTGCAAATTGTATTAATAACATAAGTGTAATTATAATTTTAAAAATACCCTAACTTACTTAAACTCTGAAATAAGTCTAAAAGGTTAGCAGGTCACAATTTGCCTTTGCAGAACTTGGATTTCTTCCAGCAAGCTTTGTTTTCAATGTGTTTGAAGTTCTTAATATTTTACTATACTTCTTACCATTTATTAGAGTAGCTTGTAAGGTAGCCAATTCATAATATTATGATCTCCATTCTGAATTTTCTTTTTAGATACAAGAGTTACATTGCTAATGTTCTAGATACTAATCTAGGAGGAATCTAGAATAATTTTGATTCATCTACTCTTTTTAATAAATATAATTTTAAAAGATTTACTTCACTTTAGAGTGTAAGATGAATTGCCACCCAGTCTTCTTTTGCACCCAAACTTCTCTAGCTTTTGTAACAGTCTTCCTCTCAAAAATTAAATACAAGTGTATTAGTTAAGTTGCTTATTAAAAAAAGGACAATGTCAATATTTTCTGGCATTCTATAAAAGAAATTAATCAACTTTCAAAACTGAGATCGTGGAGGTGCCCTCCTTCAAACTTCACTGCTTCAAGAACAGGGCTGCAGATGCCATATAACATGGTCAGAATTTGGCAGGGAGCCTACCTACTAAATAGTTAAAAAAAACAATAGCAAGGCTAAGGAGAAAGGACCAGCGACCAACATGTTGGCAAACAGGGGAGATCAAAACACCAACCCTGGAAGCCTAAAAACCCATCTCAAGGCACGTAGTTTCTGTGGGCCAAGATCCCATTCCTAGCAGTATTAAAACATACAAATTTCCATCCATACGGAAAAACCATATGGTATTCTTTCTCTTACAAGAGGAAAAGCAGCTGGGGATGAATTTGGCAGAGAAAGGAGTCCTTGGGGAAAAGGTGAAGCCACATCTTTCTCTCATTTTCCTCCTCTGCCCCCCCTCCCCATTCTGATCAAACAGCATTGAAAAAGATGGCACAAAACAGATGCTGCCAGAATGCTTGGAAGAGGAAACAAGGGGAGAAAGAGTTCCTGAAAGAATATAGTTAAACTCTTCATGACCTTGTCTCTATTGACCCAACATGCAAAATGCATTAAGATGTCTAAAATTTACTGGAAATATAATTCCAATGGAATATTGCGGAAAACTTTCTAAAACAGGGACTATAGAATCAATTCCCCTCAAAGGTGGTGGAATTTCCTTTGGTGAATGTGTTCAAGCAGAGGCTTAATGGCCATCTGTCATAGATGCTTTAATTTGGAAACCTGCACTGAACAGAGGGTTAGATTTGATAACCCTGGTGCCTCCTCAACTCTATTATTCAACCTTTTTGTCACAGTCAAGGGAAATAAACTTACACCAACACTGTAAATTAAGATGGTGATCTGTACTGCTGACCTAGATGAATCTGAGACAAAAATATACTGTAGAAGTGACTTTTATTTTGATGAGTGGAATAATTTGGGAGGCTTCAATTGGCTTCAATTTCAAGGGCAGAATGGACTCTATCATGCAACTGGCTAGAGTGACTTTGTTATGGTTTGAAATCAAATAAAAGTAATCATAATATCAAACAATTAAGTTAAAAGCAGCATAGAAACTGTTATTATTTATAAGAGACAGACATACACTTCTAACTCCTATGCACAGAAAAGAAAGGACAGAAAAAGTAATCTAAGCATGAATATTTTCTGAAACAAAATAGCCAACTGCCAGATAAGCATACCTGTCTCAGAAAAGAACAAACTTCAGGCAATGGGTCCCACTGTCAAGGGCCAGATGAAGTCTTGGGGACTAGAAACAGTATCTACTAAACCCATACCTTGTGAATTCAGTTGTCCACCACACTCAGCAAGGATTGATAATCCAGGTTTTATTTTCCCCTTTTGGGAGTCAAATGTTATATTTTCTGCTCCAAAGAAATATAGTGTCATTCTACAGTACAGGATTTACAGGAGGAGACTTCTCATCTGGTAGAAAAAACATTAAATCCCATCATGACTCAAGAAGGAAATTGACTCTAACTGATGGTGGCAAAGCTTTGATGTTTACAATTCATATGAAAAAACAGTATATGGGGGAAAACAAAGAGTGTGCCCTGATACTATTTAAGAAGACTTCTCAGACTTATAACACCTAAACCTAGTGCTCCAAGTAATCTTGTAGCTGCCTCATTGATTAGAAGAGAAGAAGAAAAAATCTTACTCACCAGGAACCAAGATGTGACAGAGTAATCTTTTAAGGAATCTTTGGACAGAACCAAGGCTAGAACCACTTTGATGGACTCTACATATATGTATCATTCTGGAGGACTTTTAAAAATGATATTCATAAGGTGGGAAATGAGAACCAGTTTAATTGAGTGGTTAAGATGCTGGACAAGCAGTGGGGAAACCTGAGTTCTAGACCTGCCCTAGGCACAAAAGCCACCTGGATGACTTTGGATAGGCAAACTTCCTCAACCTTAGGAAGAAGACAATGGAAAACTTTGTTATTGAAAGGCTATCCTGATAACTGCAAGAACTTGTCTGTATAGTTGCCAATAGCCAAGACTGACTTACCCCCAAAACACCAGGCTGAATACGTCAAATGACATCCCCTATAGTTTGTTAAATATATTAATAACTAGATTGAATTAATTTGTGGATGTGGCTAAAAAGCTGGAAGAAAGTCTTATGGAAATGCATGGAGAAAAAGTTATTCACCAAACCTAGCAAACTGTTACTTTGCCAATTAATATCTGATGTAAAATTCCATGCTGATTTATTTATTATTTATTATTATTTACAGATATACATGTAGAAATCATCACCAACAAGTCAGTAAAGACATAAAATAAATAAAACCATAAGAGTTACTTCCCTTATTAATTATGTTTGCATATCATGAATAAGATAACAATTCCTGCAATATAAACCACATAGCTTTTTCATATAAAAAGACAGAACACATTCATAGTAGATTACAAGGAGCATTTGTAAAATTATTTTAAATGGCATGTTCCAAGTTAACTTATTATTACTTTCTATCTTCTTTTTTTATTACAGCAAGAATACTTTAAATTTTATTGCTGCATTTATTATGATTAGGTTTCAGCTTTTTATTGTAGCCAACCAGGCCTTGCTGGCTTGTCTTCCTGATGCCCTTCAACATGTTAGACAATTATGTACCTGCTTCCCATTTACCTGTCATACCATCACATCAAATGTTTATTCCATATTGATTTGTGCATAAAGATCATGTAAAGGTGATATATATAAGTTAAAACTTTATTGATGGAAGTAATAAATATACCTTTAGCAGTAAGGGAAAAAAATATTAGTTTTGAATATGAGATAGTAGATATAAAGAGGAAGAGAGAGGAAGTATTAAACGGGGCAATAAAAGAAATTTTGGTTATTAAACTTAAGATTTTAAGATACTTGAGAATTATTAGAAAATAAGAATATTATATAGCATTATTAATTTGTAGATATATGTGATGAGAACTCATATAGATAAGATGGGTACCCTGAACACCAGACTTTGGGAGTAATTGGGATAAAGTAATTGGGATCATTTAAAACTTGGAAATGATAAATATTAAACATTAATTTTAAAGATTAATGGAAAATTAAAACTGAAAAAAATATTAGGTCATTGATTGACTAAAAATTTGAATGTTAAAACAATTAAGATATACAGTACATAAACTAAAAACTATTGATAAATGTTAGAAAGTTACTTTTTATTCGATCCATAGAATAAGAATTGTATTAGTTTAAACATGAGACAGTGTACACTAAGGGGGAAAAAGAGGGAATGGTTATTGTAATAGTTGGAGACTTGTACTAATGATATCTATATATAGTAGAATTATTGTACTCAGCCGCCACATTGCTTTTCAAATATGTATATGTAATATTAGAAAATCAATAAAAAATTTACACTTTTCCTTGGTGTGTAGATTAGCCTTGACAGACATGAATAGGACTTTTAAGGAACATAGGGATATGCTTATCTGAAAGTGATTCTGTATGCCTGATTTATCCAAGTATGAAACTTTTTTAATGGGTACTTCCAAATAAATTGACTTAAATGAGCCCAGTATTCTGAATAAGTTATTGTTGAATTAGTTGTACTCATCTCTTCCAGCTCTGAGGCCATGTGTACTGTTCGAGGCAGCCAGCTTCAATTTAATTAATAAAATTAAGTAGATTATAGTGTTTTGCTCTTCAAACCTCTGTTTTAAGCATGGTCTGTTGAACAAGCCATAGCAGCCTGCTTGACACATAATCAGGGAGATGTATTTTTCATGCTAAGGGCCACACTTGGCCTTTGGGTAGTGTGCCATGCCATGCCATGCCATGCCATGCCATGTGTGTGTGTGTGTGTTTGTATAAATAAGCACAAGATAAAGAAGTAGATGAAGTCAAAACAAAAACTAAATGTGATTTAAAACAAATTTAATCAGCATGGTATTTGAATATTTCTCAGGTATTTATTTTTCCTGTAGTAAAGTTTAAAACTACAAGTTAGTGTCTATTTGGGAAGATCTCTGAAGGTTGCATTTAAAGGTTGGGGTACTTCGTAGAGTTATGATTGCATTTAAGGCAGTGTTCCTCAAATTTGGCAACTTCAGCATTTGTTTCAATATTCAAACTTCAATATTTGGAAATTCTGGGAATTAAAGTCCACAACTGGAAGTCTTAAAGCTGCCAATTTGAGAAGCACTGATACAAGGCTTTTGAGGGAGGTCTTCATGGAGTCTTGTATCATATAAATAATATATTAATAATTACTTGTCTTTTGCATTGGGATTTTCATTCAATATAGATAAAAATCTGACAGAAAAGAAGCAACAATATAAACCTATTGGAAGAAAGTCTGGTGGATACAAGACAGCTTACTATCTGGTAATTGAGTATAATGATTGAAGGATATGCTCTCATTTGGAGTTAGGACTATACATTAATTAAGTTTTATCATTTTTTAAAGTTAATTTGAAAATTACGTTGCTTCCAGTTAAAATTGTTGATCAACATAGTTTAATCTTTTAATTATTGCCATGTAAATTTGAACTGAAAATTTGGCTGATTATATAAAAACTTGTTAAATATAAACACATATGCTTTTGTAGATTTTAGGAGAGATTTGTTAATTGCTTAATGAAAGATGCCTTCCAGATACTACAGTCTTAATTTAGTTCAACATATTCAATTTTATACTAAACAGTATTCATATGTGTGCAATAAAATGGCAAAAGAAACTGAAAAAGCTTAATTTTTTTTTTAAAATGGATGAAGTGCAACTGAATGCTAAACTAAAATCTGTAACATTTATTTCAAGATAAAAGGTGGTCTTTTTAGGAGATTATGTATATAAAAAGTCATATTTAATAGAGCAGTTAACATCACAATATGCTTTGTTTCACTCATTCAGTGAATTGTGAAATCTTTAAATGCTGCATGCTTTTTAATGAGCAATACAAATGTCACCTTTCTATGATAAATAAAATAAAATAAAATTTCCCTCTTTGCTGACATTTAAAATCCGTATAAATAAATCTAGCAATTATAAACAATTCTAGGCTTCATTTAATGAAACCAATCAGCTTTAATTGATTAATAAGTGGCAACACAGTAGTAATGTCAACCATTTTAGCAAAAGCAAATTGCTAGCAATGCCAAGCAGACCCTGTGTCTTTATTTTTTGCTTTAAACAAGAGCTTAGTCTGCCATGATCTTTTCTTTTTCCCCAGTAGGGAGCATAAGCCCTCTAGCTGCCCTGTGTGTTTCCTGCTAAGGCTGTACCTTGGCCAGAATACAACTGCTCTGAACCAGTCTTTGTATTGACAATGGGGTCATCCCACCATCTTCTTTTCAGATCAATATGATTGGTACAAACAATAGTTTGATTTTGATTGCTCTAGAGCACGCTTGGGTAGAATCTCTGAATGCAAGAGAATTGCTCCAAAACAATGGCCTGCTTCATCATCCAAAGCACCCCTTTTTCAGACAGCTGCCTCTGCCACACTCCCCCTGACAAACGTCCAGAAAAACAGATGGTTACAGCATTCACGGCCAGCTTAGTGAAAAACCCAGAGTCAGCTATTCAAGATATCTTATCATCACACTCATGAAAAGAACTACTTCCTAAAGCTACAAACTAACAATACATTTAAAAATTGTTCCAATCAGTGATATCAGAGAATATACGTAGACTTTTTTAGATGTCAAGGAATACAATTAACATATTTTGAGCACTAAAATGCTGTTTTTAACCAAGTTGATGATATGGTGGCATTGTGAAAATTATGGTGCTGCTTAAAGCATACAACTACCAAACTATAATATGAGACATAAGGATGTCTCAAACATCCTGTTTGGCTGTTTTTAGCCTTTAAAATGACAGAAGATCTAATATCATATTTCACTGTACAAATTTTCATTTAACAGACAGGAGCGTAAGTTCCTAGGAAAATATACTTTGGCTCAGTAGATGCATGTCTTCCAAGAATGTGTTCCACCATCCCAATACTTTGGAGATTCTTTTGAAATGACAACAACTGCCTCTTCACTGAGCACACAAATGTAGGCCCTGCTGTGTCCTAATTTCTCTCAGACAGGCAAAAATTCACTTTTTTAAAAAAAAGTTTTTTTTTACTGGAGATTTTTAAGAAGAGATTGGACAGCCATTTGTCTGAAATGGTATAGATTCTCCTGCTTGAGCAGGGAGTTGGACTAGAAGACCTCCAAGGTCCCTTCTAACTCTGTTATTCTGTTAAGTAAACATTTTCTTCACTTCCCGGATATTGTTTTATAGTGATAGTCCCCTCAAAAAGGACCAGCCTGCAGATCTGAATGTCCAAGTCTTTGAAGAGCTGGGCCTTTAGTCATTTAAATAAGAAGTAAGCAATCTGAGATCTGATTCAAACTAGCAACATCCTCTGTGTAGCCGCAGAAGTATACTGCAGGTAATTCTTGATTAATTACTGGTTGCTCAAAGACTGTTCAAAGTTACAACTGATTCCCCACAAATAGACCCTTATGAGACTCTAGAAAGAGTACAAAGAAGATCAACAAAGGTGATTAGGGGACTGGAGGCTAAAACATATAAGGAACAGTTGCTGGAATTGGGTATGTCTATTTAATGAAGAGAAGGGCAAGGGGTGACATGATAGCAGTCTTCCAATATCTCAGGGGCTGCCACATAGAAGAGGAAGTCAAGCTATTCTCCAAAGTGCCCAAAGGCAGGACAAGAAGCAACAGATGGAAACTAGTCAAGGAGAGAAACAACCTAGAACTAAGGAGAAACTTCCTGACAGTTAGAACAATTAACCAGTGGAACAACCTGCCTCCAGAAGCTGTGAATGCTCTAACACTGGAAGTTTTTAAGAAGAGACTGAACAGCCATTTGTCTGAAATGGTATACGGTTTCTTGCCTAAGCAGGGGATTGGACTAGCTGACCTCCAAGGTCCCTTCCAACTTTATTATTATTATCTGATTTCAAAGTTCTGATGGCCACATGCATACACACATGGTCATTTTTGGCACTTGGCAACTGGCTTGCATTTATGATTGCTTGTAGCATTTCGTGGTCATGTGACCATTGTAATAATATTTTTTTTTGCCGGTTTCTGGTGTTTACTTCCAGTTTCTGGGGAAAAAATACATTGGGCATAATGGAATAACAGTGATGGCATTCGTTTAACAAGCATGGTGTCCACTTAATGACCACTGCAGAAAAGATTGTAAAACCAGGCATAGTCACATGGTTATGACTGTAATTCTGGCTCAATTTTAGTCACAGGTTGAGGACTACATGTACTGCAAGTAAACGCAACAGTTTTTTATACATTTAGGAGGCTTTAAGACTGAAATGTGTTAAATCTTATATTAAAAACTACAACCTTAAAATGTTGAACCATTATAAGGGGAGAATGGTGGTTGCATTCCACAAGATTTGGATACAGTCTCCAGACCAAATGGGTCTTTTTCTTGGGATTGGGAACAGTTGCTGAGAACAGCTCAACAATCCCAGAAAAGACACAACTGTTTGAAGAAATTGTGCTATGTGTTTCCATGTATGCTTTTCCTTTCAAATGTGAGGAGATGCCCAGCCCTAATGAATAGTGCAAAATGTATCAATATAAGACTCACAGAGTTCATTGCATTTAATTCTAAGTAGATGTAATTACATTCTTAACAACCCTGACACAAAACATTACTTTGAAGTAATGTCTAGTGACATCAGCTTCAGGATCTGACCTTTTCTGGCCTTCTGAGACATTTAGGAGTAATGGATAATTTTTTGGAACTGAACCCAGGAGTTCAAGTCCCCACTCCACCATATGTCTTACTGGGTAACTTTGTTCCAGTCATTTTACAAATCTTTTTCACATAACTCCTTTGGTAAGCATAAAATCTGCTGGTGAGTCTACTTTCCCACATGTGTGCACCTTGACTTCTCAGAGGAAAAAGATAACTGCTCCAAAGTGAGTCTGCCAATCTTTCTTTTTCAAGCTGTTTGGTGTCTCTCCTGAGGAGCAACGTGCCCTTGTATACAAGAACCTTTCCTTATTTTTTGAATCTCAGAAAGGGGAAGTACTTAGCCCTGGGAGACAATATTTGGAGGATGTTAGGTTTCATTTGAAGATCTGCCTCTGTTGGTTGATGCCATTGTTATTCATGATACTTATTACTTACTCAAAGAAATTTTTAACCGTTATTCTCTATTTTTTTTCAGTTCCATATTCCTTCTTTCATTGTACATTCTATCCAACATTTTCTGCAAATCATCCAAGTTCTCATCCATAGCTGGGCATCATCTGCATTAAGAATACATCAACATATCTCCAACCTCACAGGCAATCCTTATATGTTTATCCATAAAAATGATAAACAACCAAGGTGTCAAAACCCTGTAGTAACAAATCAAACCGGAGGCCTGATTAGTTATATTTATTACAAAACAAGCTAAGGTGACACCACAAGAATTGCAAACAGTACATCTTCTTTCAAGCATAACTTTACAGTTATGTCACTGTCAGTTCCAGACCATGGAATCAGCTCAGCAGGAAGGCTAAAACTACTTTTATTGAGTTTGGCTATAACAGGGGTGCCAAACTGCTGACCTGCAAGCCGGTTCCATCATACAGAGGCCACGCCCACCCCAGCTCCTGGCAAGGCAAAAAGTCACAATACGTCGTGACACATCAAATGTTGTGGCAAGTTTGACACCAGTGCGCTATAATAACAGTTCTTGCAAGTCTGATTGTGTTGAATCTCCTCCTCCATCCCCTCCCATCTCTTCATCCTGCACTGGAAGTGGGAAGGAGATAATAATAGAAAGACACCTATGGCTGCCTTGTACTATATTTACACACTTTATTAGATCTTTTATTAGTTGGAGAATGCATTCTCCCACAAAGAAACATTGAATATGTCTTACTCCCTATTCCATGTGGAAACATTCCACAAACATTTCATTCATTCTTCCATATACTTTGTTTCTATCATATATTGCTCATGCTGCATTCAAAAGACATCTTTCCATTTCATCTTCATGCAGAATATTCCAAAATTCAGACCTATGCAGTTTATCATATGCTTCCTCCAAATCAAGAAATTTCTTTTCTCACATTTTTTTCTATTATTCATTCTTCATAGACAAATGTACTATTATGAAAAAGGATGTTTAAAGGGGCACTTTTTGTTTTGGGAGGTTATCTTTGGTGCCTTCAAGTCAGTTTTTGTCTCCCTAGGACTGCCTACACTACTCCCCGTAATTTTATTGGCAAGGTTTTTCAAAAGTGGATTGCCATTGTCTCCTTAGGGCTGAGGGTGAGTGACTTGTTCAGGGTGATCCTGCTGGCTTTCGGCCTAAAGCATGGCTAGAATTCAGTCTCCTGATTTTCAGCCTGCTGCCTTAACCACTACAGGACTAGGAACAGAGATGAGTCTTTAGAACACACGTAAAACATTTCTCCCCCCCACAAAAGATCACAATTTCCTGATTGCACTGAACATTCTAAGCTAAACCAAACAAACTTCATTATGGGTTAGAGCAGGGGTAGGCAACCTCGGCTCTTTTATGACTCATGGACTTCAACTCCCAGAATTCCTGAGTCAGCATAGCTGACTCAGGAATTCTGGGAGTTGAAGTCCATGAGTCATAAAAGAGCCGAGGTTGCCTACCCCTGGGCTGACTCAGGAATTCTGGGAGTTGAAGTCCATGAGTCATAAAAGAGCCGAGGTTGCCTACCCCTGGGTTAGAGCAATGTACAAATTTAGCCACCAAACCTGTTTGGTATATCTTCTCAAAGACATTGCTAAAATTTCAAAGATAATGCTAAAATTAGTAAATTCAGTATAAGAGACATTTTGAATTTAAATACTTTCTTGTATATGAAAAGACATTACTCCTAGAACCATTCCTCTGAACCAATCAAAACCTAAGATTATTTTTAGTAATTAAAAGTTACTAGAGAAAATTGGCAGTGAAAGTGCCATTATAAAATCTTGCAGAACTCATTAGTAATTCATTTCTCACATTTATTCATATGCTTCAGACTTACCATTGTTAACCAGAAGAAAGTTTGGTTTATATAATGATACAATAACTATGTTTTAGAAGTAAAAAATGTGAACATCAATATATATAACCCAATTTTTTTAAAAATCAGCTCTCTCTCTTTTTGATCTTGCATGTATTTAGGGAAAGAGGAAGTGGGGGAAATTAAAAAGAATGTTTCTTTTAATCTTCACTATTTTATCCTACTGAGTTAATCACATGTGACAATGATTCCAGCCTATTTCAGAACCTGTTAAGGATTCTGTCCAGCTGAAATACACTGTTTCAACTATTGCAGGAGGCAGGTATGTATTAGAGAGACACCACCTTCCTTCGTGTCAAAATAAACTTTCAGCTGCATATATGTATATGGAAGTGTGTTCTGATAGAGATTTGTAATCTTGAAGCTTTAATCTCTTTCTCCTGTTGAGTTTAAGATTTTTTTAAAATATGGATCTTTGGCGTATTCCTCAACTGTAACGGTAGTTCACCAAAAAAAAAAAGAATGGTTGTGCCTATACAGAATTCAACAAATATAATAATCCTTAAGTAGAAGCAGCAGTTCAGGTAGTCTTTTTTTTATGCCATGCGTTTTACAGACTAAATGTAGACATTTAATTCCCACAGTCATATTCTCGAATTGGCCCAAAAGTGACAGTAAGTTCTTTGAAGAGGATGACAATGTCCTTTTCAATTATAACTACTGATGTGACCACAGAGAATGTTGAGTTCTTAAGCCTGGGGACAAAATAGGCCAAGATACCAGGAGAGGAATTCTGGAGTAGTGTATGCCTCTGCTGTTCATCTGAGAAACAACAGCCACTGTAATTTTTCAGGATAGATACCGCACAAAAAAATCCCATAGCTAATAGAAGGATGGAAAGCTACATTTAATGAATGGAAGGGTAAACCACCACTTGACACTAAATATCAAAGATGGATTAAGAAATAAAAAATGCAAGAGACTAGGAGGCTTGAGGAACCTCCCTCGTAACACACCTCACAAACCAGGAAGAAACCAATGTGATGGTACTTTTTCACAAAAGTTGTGTTCCTTTGTCATACTAAATCATAATGGAGTTGCATAGTTTGACTTTAACATTATATAAACCAGACCATACTTTAATTTATTACTATTTATTGGATTTATAACCCACCTCTCATTTAAGACCTGAAAACAGTAAACAGCAGTCCTTCCTCTTATTTTTGCCCAACTTGAGAAGCAATTGAGAGTGACGGGTCTGGAGGAACCAGAAGCTTCCATGTCAGAGACTGGACTTGAACTTGAGTATCTCTGCTTCACCTGGTCCATGCCACTGGCTCCAACCAAGTTAACTAGTAAATTTAGGTACCACTACATTCATTTCCACTTTTTACACCCACTATCGAATTGACATTCAGACTTCTTTGGGCTGCCACTTTGATGGGATGATGTAGACATAATAAATATGAGTAACTGTCCTGTAATAAATCAAGCTGTCAGCTCTCCAGGATTTCAGAGATGAGATATTACGTGTGTGATTAAATGTGTGATCTTTTGTACTCATCGTATCTGTTCACCAAAAAGCTGCAGCCCCACTGATTGGAAAAAGCATTAAGACAATTTAAAAATGGCTATTTCCCTGCTATCACCAAGGCTGTGTTCTCATTCTGTAGGAAGCATCCAGTGACTAAATTCTTAATGTTATGTAACTTGGCTATTTTCAACACGTTCATGGAGAAAACAAGAGATTTGGAACTTCCCCTTTAGCCTCAGGCAATTCAATTTCTCTTAACAAATTCTATAGCTTGCTCATACTGTTGGATGACTACCCTGTGTATTTCACCATCCTCCTCATTTGCACCACAGCAAAACTCTTGGGAAATCCTAAAACATTTTATGCTTCCAAAAGTTCTGACTGTCTGCCCAGAATGTTAGTGCACAATGTTCTTTTGTTTGCAGAAGATGGTTACACACAGAAATATATTAAATACTATTCAAGAGAACAGAAAAGTAGTTTATGTTCAAGGTATTTGTTCATGGAGAAACTTTCACATGCAATACATCTACCAGACATGTGCATAGAATAATTTTAGCTTTTTGTTGGTAAAAACTTTGACATAAAAATTTTAGGGAATTTTGGTACAAACTTTTTAGGTGTTAGTTTTTTAGGGAAAATTTTCTACAAAATACAAGAACACAGAATGATGATGATGATGATGATGATGATGATGATTAATCATCATCATCGCACGGTCAGCAAGATGTTCAGACTGGATTTGGCATTTTTGTCTACCTATCGAGTCCTTACCAAGGACCTGGGATAGGCAGATATGGATGTTTGATGGTATTATAGATATTGTCACAGGATGGAAGCAGTTCCTAGTAGGTCTGCCTTTTGCAATTGGCTAATGGCGAATTTGTCAATGCCAATGGTGTTCAAGTGGTGCTCCAGTTGTTTTGGGATTGCACCCACAACGCCTATTACTATTGGTACTACTCTTGCTTCCCTTTGCCATAGTCTTTCTACTTCTATTTGTAGGTCTTTGTATTTTGTTATCTTCTCCAGTTCTTTCTCGTGGATTCTGCTGTCTCCAGGCACTGCCACGTCCATTATCCAGACTTTTTTGTCTTTCTTATCTTATCAAAGCTGGAAAATCTCCTGGTTTTGATGGAGTAATGCCTGAATTTATCATCCACTCTGGGCCTCGCACAAGAGAATGGCTGGCAAAATTCTACACAGATATCCTAACTTCCAGTAAGCTCCCTCCAGAATTTAAGAGAACCAAGGTAATTGGCATATTAAAACCTGGAAAAGAAAGCAACAAGCCAGAAAACTATCGCCCCATTGCTCTGTTAAGTGTTTGTTATAAACTACTTGAAAGGCTGATACTTAACAGAATTGGACAGAAAATTAACGAACAAATACCGATTGAACAGGCTGGGTTTAGATCTTATCGGAGCTGTGCCGATCAAGTCCTTAGTCTTATTAGCCACGTTGAAAGCAGCTATCAGAATAAATTGAAAACATCTGATGTATTTGTGGATCTCACAGCAGCATACGATACAGTGTGGTCTATTAAGCAAATTCCTCCACGCTGTCCCTTGTAGGACCATGGGCCACCTAATAAATAACATGCTCTCAGCAAGGACCTTTCAAGTCATCATGGGCGATAAAATTAGTAAGCAAAGACATCTGAATAATGGACTCCCTCAGGGCTCTGTATTGGCCCCATCCTTATTCAACTTATATATTTCCGATATACCACCCACACTATCAACAAAGTTCTCTTATGCTGATGACTTGGCATTAGCACATAGCCACAAGGAAATCGAAGTTACAGAAGGTGTACTTACAGCCGACCTTACAACTCTGAGTACATACTTCCACCAATGGAGGTTAATCCCAAGCATAAGTAAGACAGTCACATCATGTTTCCACCTTAATAATAAACTGGCAAAAAGAGAACTCAATGTATACCTAAATAACAAATTGTTCCCATATGAGGCAACTCCAAAATATCTGGGGGTCACTTTAGACAGGACCCTGTCTTTTAAAAAACATATTCAGAATATGGCTGCCAAGGTTAACAGCAGAAACAACATTCTGCAAAAACTAAGCGAAACAACTTGGGGAGCTTCGGCTCCAACTCTTCGATGCGCAGCCCTTGGGCTTTGCTACTCTGTAGCGGAATACTGCGCACCTGTATGGATAAACAGCTCACATACAAGACTTGTTGATGTTCAACTCAACCATACAATGAGATTAATTACTGGGTGCATAAAATCTACACCTATTCACTGGCTACCAGTTCTTAGCCACATACCTCCCCCACATTTACGACGACAAGAAGCTCTCATTCGGGAGTATAGTAAGATCCTGCTAAACTCTCTACCGATTCATGCCTATACCTCTGATCTCTTAAGATGACGATTAAAGTCAAGAAATCCACCACTCCTCACAGCGCTTAAGCTGGCCAAACATCAGAGCACTATACAAAAATGGATGGAAGCATGGAGTAGCTATACCTCCTAAGATATTTCTGAGCATATTAATCCTAATAGTATACCTCCAGGATTTAATCTACCCTGACACATATGGGTGACATACAATAGAATTAGAACAACTCATGGGGTGTGTGCTGATTCTCTGTATAAATGGGGAAAGACACCTTCAGCACAATGTGATTGCGGGGCTCCCCGACAGACTATCCAACATATAGTGAGGGAATGCACTAATAGAAGATACCCAGGAGATTTTAAAGACTTCCTCTGCGTAACAACGGCAGCTACTGACTGGATCTCCAAACTCGACATTAAACTCTGAAATGTTATTTCTGTTTTCCTCTTACGTTTTATAATTGCTTCTTTTTTAAAAAAAATTGTTTTAACTGTTCTAACTTGTAAATATAAAGTGCTTGTAATTCTGTGTGTGACCAGCCATACGCTAAATAAATAAATCTTCTCCAGTTCTTTCTCGTGTATTCTGCTGTCTCCAGGCACTGCCACGTCCATTATCCAGACTTTTCTTATCTTATCAACAATTGTTAAGTCTGGGGTGTTATGTTGCAGGTGCTTGTCTGTTTGAATTCTGAAGTCCCAGAGCAGTTTAACTTTATCATTTTCTATGACTTTCTATTTTAGGATCCTACCAGTTCTTGCTTCTTGCAGATCTTCCAATGCACCATTGTTGCTACTTTGTCATGCCGCTGCTTGTAGTCAGTCAGACTGTGTGATCTTCTTTCAGCAGCTTACCAGGTGGTCCACTGTTTCTTCAGCTTCTTTGCATAGGTGGCACTTACTGTCTGTTGCTGTCTTCTCAATTTTGACTTTGTATGCATTTGTCCTTAAGGCTTGGTCTTGTGCAGCCAGAATTAGTCCCTCGGTCTCTTTCTTCAACTTTCCTGCTCTTAGCCATTGCCAGGTCTTGTTATTATCTGCTTTCCCAGCTATTTTTTTTAATGTACTGGCCATGTAGTGCTTTGTCTTCCCATGCCTCTATTCTGTTCTTCATTTGATCTTTCTTGTAGGCCAGTTTGGTCTCTCCAGTAGTCAGTAAGCCTTCCTGATATACTAATTTCAGTGCATCTTCATCATTGTCCTTCAGATATTCTTCCAAAGCCATTTTTTTCTTCAACCATCTAATGTACTTGCAGCATTCTACGTCCACCTATTTGCCTTGGTAGATAGAGTCTGTCAATGTCACTGCATGGATGAAGGGCATAATTCATTGTCATTATTTTTCTGGTTTTCCTATCCAATGCTTTTAGTTCTTCTTGAATCCAGTCCACTATTCCAGCTGTGTATCTAATGACTGGAATTGCCCAGGTGTTGATTGCCTTCACAGTATTTCCTCCATTGAGTTTGGACTTTAAGATCTTTTTCACTGTCTTGATGTTTTCACATCTAATCTTTTCTTCACTTCAGTGTGCTTGATGTTGTCAGCTTGAAGGATACCCAAGTATTTGTCGTAATCTTCCTCATCCAGACTCTTAATGTTATTTTCATGGGGCATCTTTATTACTTCAGTTTTCACTATTTTTGCTTGTTTGAGAGTAAGTGTGGCACATTTGTCCAAGCCAAACTCTACTGCAATATCTTGGCTATATATATGGATATTGTTCAGCAGCAATTCTATTTCAGATGATGTTTTTCCATACAGCTTCAGATCATCCATGTAAAAGAGATGGGATACTCTGTGTTGTGTACTAGGTTCGTTGCGCAGGAATGAAGACGAGTTCAGCAAAGATCATGGTTTATTGCTTGCAGGATCTGAACTAGAGAACAGGGCTGCAGATGCAGCAATTTATACCCTGGCCCCTAGGCGGTGGCCAATAGGTTTGAAGCAACCTATTGCCGCCCTAGGGGCAACCAATAGCAGCACTGGAGAAGGGTTGTCTGAGGAGCTGGGAGCCATTAACTAGCTTCCCTGCTCAAACAGCCTTCCAGCAGTTACCACGTGGTGTTCCCTTAACAAAGCAAGCCCAATTTTTTTTATTTTAATTCCATTTATATCCCGCCCTTCTCCGAAGACTCAGGGCGGCTTACAAGCTTAGCAGTAGCCTTCATTCTATGTATATGCCTACTTATTAGGACTTTCACACACACCCCAAGCGGCATTATTACAAAGTCAGCTTAATTGCCCCCAACAATCTGGGTCCTCATTTTACCTACCTCGGAAGGATGGAAGGCTGAGTCAACCTTGAGCCTGGTGGGATGCGAACCTGCACTAATTGCAGGCAGCTGGTGTTACTTAATACATTACACCCCTCCCCTCTAGAATGAACAAACATTATAGCAACAATAGAAAGTAATTACAGCAATACAATTTTACAAAAGGTCTAACAATGGTGTGAGAAAACAGGTTTCCTCTTAGCTAATACAGGTGTTTCCTAGCTAGCAGCTCAATAAGGCATGGCTTTTCAACCGGTGGTATGTGTACCACTAGTGGTTCGCGAGCACCTGGCTAGTGGTATGCAGCGTTGCCTGCCTCCCCCCCGCCTCCCCCCGCCACCTTCTCCCCAACCCGACCCCCACGCTTTGCTCCTTCCCAGTTCACTTGCTGCCGGAAAGCATGCTGCTTGGCAGTGGCCTGCAGGAACCCTACAGAGGGCGAGCGCAGGCGCAGAGCGAGACCCCTTCCTCCCCAGGGACTTGTGCAGCAAGCGGACTGACTTCTGATTGGCGTTTCTTCGAGGCACCCTTGGCCGGGAAGGCGCGTCGGAGTCCCAAGTACTGGTAAGGCAATCGGCCCACTCCTCCCCCATCGCCCGCCAGCCCTGGGAGAGCCCCATGTGAGCACCTCGGCAGCCACCAAACCCTACCTTTCAAGCAGGAGCGGCCTTGCCCTGCTTGCCCTTGGCCACCTTCGCGGGTGCTACTCTAGCGCGGAAAGGGCGAGGCCAGTCCCCATTCAGCCCACCACCCCTGGGAGAGCCCCGCACAAGTGCCTCACTGGCCGCCAAGCCCTGCCTTTTGAGCAGGAGCAGCTGTCGAGCCCCGGGCTTAACAATCAACTGGGTTGGGGGGGAGAATCCATGCAGCAACCCAGCTACCTGGCCTGCCAGCAGCTCATTGCTCCGCCGATCAGCTGGGAGGCTGAGACTCCAGATTTGAGCTGCCAACAGAGCGCACCGCAGGTAAGACGTGCCAAAGCTCGCCCCGGAGCCTCCACTGCCAGAAGCCTGCTTGCAAAAAGCGGGGCAGGCGGTAGCAGCTGCTCACAGTGCCGGGCAAGAGCAAGTAGGGCAAGGCCACTATGAAACCCCGGGCTCGACAATCAACCGGTTGTGGGGGGAAATCTGTGCAGCAACCTGGCTACCTGGCCTGCCAGGCGCTCATTGCTCCGCTGATCAGCTAAAAGGCTGAGACTCCAGATTTGAGCCACCGACAGAGCGCAGCACAGGGAAGACACACCAAAGCCATCCACTCATTGCTCTGCCGATCAGCTGGTTTCCCCTGTCTTCTCTTACATTCTCTTTTCTCACATCCAGAAGCAATGTCAGAATTTGAAATTCTGTATAAAACCATGCATGTAATCGGGTGATTTATTTTCTAAAGTTCAGACATCACTTTCAGAATCACTGAGATCCCATAGAGCATGTAATAATGAGTAATATTTGAATATAGCTGATTTTACTAGCCTTTAGAGATATGCATTTTCCAGACAATAATTTTAAATAAGCCACTAATATGAGACATGCTAATGTCTCTGGCTCTCTAATGACATGATAACCTGAATCTTCAGCTAAATCTAGGGATAGGATAGGATAGGATAGGATAGGATAGGATAGGATAGGATAGGATAGGATAGGATAGGATAGGATAGGATAGGATAGGATAGGACAGGACAGGACAGGACAGGATAGGATAGGATAGGATAGGATAGGATAGGGTAGGGTAGGGTAGGGTAGGATAGAGTTAGGGTAGCCAAGCTTTTTTTTAAGTTAGCCCAAGATATATACATATAATATACATACACACACACAAACACACACACACACACACACACACACACACATTCAAGGAATTGATGATCTGCAACATCAAGGCCATCAACTATTACATACCTAGAGAAATTGGTAGAAATTGGTGGGTAGGGATAACTAAAACAATGATGGAAATTTTCTGAAATTCAGACTGTCTAGATCTGATAGAAGAACATCCATCCATCCATTATTTATTTAGCTAGCTAGCTAGCATCCCCCTTTATTATTACAACTTTCACAGCCATACATTGCAATTGGGCAGACCATAGCCTTGATTATATGCACTTTTGTTGGCAGGGTGATATCTCTGCTTTTTAGTGTGCTGTCTAGTTTTGCCATGGCTTTCCTCCCCGGGAGTAAGCATCTTTTAATTTCTTGGCTGCAGTCCCCATCTGGGGTGATCTTGGAGCCCAGGAAAATAAAATCTGTCACTACCTCCATTTGTTCCCCATCTATTTGCCAGGAATTGAGAGGGCCGGATGCCATGATCTTGGTTTTTTTAATGTTAAGTTTCAAGCCAACTTTTGCACTCTCCTTCTTCACCCGCATTAAGAGGCTCTTTAGTTCCTCTTCATTTTCTGCCATTAGAGTGGAATCATCTGCATATCTTAGGTTGTTGATATTTCTCCCAGAAATCTTAATTCCAAAATTTGATTCATCTAGCCCTGCCTTTCTCACAATGTGCTCTGCATATAAGTTAAATAGGCAGGGTGACAGTATACAGACTTGCCGGACTCCCTTCCCAATTTTAAACCAATCAGTGGTTCCATGTCCAGTTCTCACTGTTGCTTATTGACCCGTATATACGTTTCTCAAGAGACAAAAAAGATGGTCTCGTACTCACATCTCTTTGGTCCTTTATCATGCCCATCTTTGCATGAAACGTTCCCTTCATCTCTCCAATTTTCTTGAAAAGATCTCTGGTCCTCCCTATTCTATTGTTTTCTTCTATTTCTTTGCACTGTTCATTTAAGAAGACATTCTTATCTCTTCTAGCTATTCTCTGGAATTCTGCATTCAATTGGGTGTATCTTCTTCTCTCTTGCCTTTCACTTACCTCCTTTCCTCAGCTATTTGCAAAGCTTCCTCAGACAGCCATTTTGCTTTCTTGCATTTCTTTTTCTTTGGGATGGTTTTAGTAGCTACCTCTTGTACAATGTTGTGAACCTCCATCCATAGTTCTTCAGGCACTCTGTCTATCAGATCTAATTCCTTAAATCTATTTGTCACCTCTACTGTATATTCAACAGGGATATGATTTAGTTCATACCTGAGTAGCCTAGTGCTTTTCCCTACTTTCTTCAGTTTAAGCCTAAATTTGCAATGAGAAGCTCATGGTCTGAGCCACAGTCAGCTCCTGGTCTTGTTTTTACTGACGGTATAGAGCTTTTCCATCTTTGGCTCCAGAGCACATAGTTAATCTGCTTTCTGTGCTGACCGTTTGGTGATGTCCATGTGTAGGGCCGTCTCTTGGGTTGTTGGAAAAGAGTATTTGCTATGACCATCATATTCTCTTGACAAAATTCTGTCAGCATGCGCCCTGCTTCATTTTGTACTCCAAGGCCAAACTTGCCTGTTATTCCAGTTATCTTTTAGCTTCCCACTTTAGCATTCCAATCTCCCATGATGATAACGACATCATTTTTTGGTGTTAGTTCTATAAGGTGCTGTAGGGCTTCATAGGTAAAGGTAAAGGTTCCCCTGCACATGAGTGCTAGTCTTTTCCAACTCTAAGGGCCGGTGCTCATCTCCATTTCAAAGCCGAAGAGCCAGTGCTTGTCCAAGGACATCTCCGTGGTCATGTGGCCAGCATGACTAGACGCCAAAGGCGCACGGAACGCTGTTACCTTCCCACTGTAGTGTTCCCTATTTTTCTACTTGCATTTTTACGTGCTTTCGAACTGCTAGGTTGGCAGAAGCTGGGACAAGTAACAGGCGCTCACTCTGTTACGTGGCACTCAAGATTTGACCCGCCAAACTGTCAACCTTCTGATCGACAAGCTCAGCGTCCTAACCCACTGAGCCACCGCATCCCTTGGGCTTCATAGAACCAGTCAATTTCATCCTCTTTAGCACTGGTGGTTGGGGCATAGATTTGGACTACTGTGATATTGAATGGTTTGCCTTGGATTTGAACTGAGATCATTCTGTCATTTTGGGGATTGTATCCCAGTATAGCTTTTCCTACTCTTTTATTGACTATGAAGGCTACTCCATTTCTTCTCAGGGATTCTTGCCCACAGTAGTATACCTCATGGTCATCTGAATTAAATTCAACCATTCCTATCCATTTTCGTTTGCTGATTCCTAAGATGTCGATGTTCAGTCTTATCATCTCTTGTTTGACCATGTCCAGCTTGCCTTAATTCATGGTTCCTATGGAGAAAAAATCTTTACAGCATTGGACTGGCAATCATGTGACCACAGGATACTGTGACCATTTTAAATTTGAACAATTATTGTACAAGACAATCGTAAGTGAGGAGTACTTGTATAAATATGTGTGTGTGTGTGTGTTTTGAAGTATATCTAATTTTATTTATTATATTCCACCTTTATTATTTTTGTAAATAACCCAAGGTAGCAAACATACCTTATACTCCTTCCTCCTCCTATTTTCTCCACAACTGAGAGTGACCGGCTCAAAGTCATCGAGTTCACTTTCATGCCCAAGGCTGGACTAGAACTCATGGTCTATTAATTTAAAAAACATTGTTCTTTAATTTTCTGTGGAATTTTTTCAATTTGTCATTTGAAGATGGAATTTCAGTCTTCTGAATTCTGAGTTATGCCATGACTCATATTTTCTAATTAGTATCAGAGCTGGTTCTTGCTGGATGTGCAGCAACTAGAGGGCTACCACACATAAACTTCTTCTCTCCTAATGAAAGACATCAGTTACTGTATGCTTTCCCATTTCCAATTACAGGCTTTCCTGTATTCAATCCAATCCTGAGATAGCATTCTGGAAGAAATAGCTAGATTCATACAACACATTGAACCAAGTCAAGAACTGAGTAAATATGTTGCATGTGAACTAAAACAGCCAACAGAGAGGCAGAAGAGAACCTTGTGTTTACTTAAACTAAAGTACCCTCATGTAACCAAGTCAAAAGTGAAGTGAAATTGCCCTAAACTGCCACCTAGTGAGATCTCCAAGAAAGACTCAGAAGGAGCAAACAGCTCAAAATATAAAGCTCTCTAATACAGAACTCACTGGCAGATTCCTGTTGGCAGAGAAGATGCCATCTAACTCCAGTTCAATACAATGCCCAAGTCACAGCCATGGTAGCATAGAGACAAATTCCAATAGAGTGGAGGGCTGTCTATTCACTCCTGGCCCAAAAATTCATGAGATAATAAGAAATTCCTGCTAAGACTACCAGAAATGAATATCCAACTTATTTCTGTTTGCTACTTAACAAGGAGCTGGTATATTTAAGTTTCGGCAGAAGACAAATTGTGATCATTGCTGGATTTATATTTTCATTATGGGGAGGCAGGGTCTGCACTGGATCACAAAGTAGATAAACACAGTTTAGTCTAGTTAGTTGTATAAACCAAGTATAATTAATATAATTAAATTTAAGGGTCAATATGTCAAGTACTGAGAGGGGGGGAGGGAGGGAGAAAGAGAGACTGAGTAAATGGTGATTAATAGTACTGTAAATATCCATTACAAATAGCAGCAAAGAGGATAAGTTTCTGTATTTCTTTACTGCTTCTACTCTAGTGTAGATTTTAATGTTACAGAACTGGTAGTCCTAGTATAAACATAGCCATTAGTGTTTGGCTGGCTTCAAACAATTAGGGATAATATGAAATCTAGAATATATGCTAGAACAACAATATTTTTATGTCCTTTCATATGAAGACAGTGTTTGTTGCAAGATTATTGTTGCACAATTATTGTGTTTGAACAACATATGTTCAAATTAACAAATTACAAGCTAGCCAAATATGTTTTAATCCAGCATGTTATATAAACTCAACCCACATAGATCAGTGTACTCTGCAAATCTAGAAACTGGGTTGAGGAAAAAGATTAACAAATTAACAGCAAGTATAATGTAAAAGCTGCAAATATGTTAGACCTTTGGACTACAATTCTTTCAGTCTCTTGGTTTCTGGTCATGCTCATGCTCATGCTCATTCAGTTACTGGGCACTGAAGTCCAAGCCATCAGATTCCAGTCTGATGCATTCTGGGTTTCAAATCAAACCATCTTTGTTCATTACTTTCTCTATATCGAATCCGATGTCATATTGTACAGCAGGAAGCTTGCTCATCACTTTCTATCGTTCTGACTGGTCATAACAATTGTCCAATGTGGATTATTAATCTAATGTTTACCACCTGTGCGAACAAGCAAGGCTCACTCTTGAGTGGTAATTTTATGCCACATTAAAAGCTTGAAATTTGAATTCAATAAGATTTCAATAATCTGTGTGTACCTGTACAAAAGATATCTGGGTTCATTCGATTATAAATCCATATATGAATATTATCTTTATTAAGGCCAATCGAGGTGTCATAAACTAGTAAAAGCGTTTTTAACTTCTCGGTAAATTGTCATCAGATTGGAGCACAATAATAATGAGTCGTTCTATCAATATCCTGTATTCCTCACTGGAGACCAGTCTTCATTTGTATCGGACGGCAGTTTAGAAAAACTTTTTTTTTTTTCTTCCGCAGCTTTCCCTTCGTGATTCCGTAAAAACGTCCGCCACAAGTCCCAAAGGTGCTTTTTCAGGAGGCAACTGGACTTCCTTGTTTTTCTTTGAAGAACGTCTTCAAAGAAAAACAAGGAAGTCCAGTTGCCTCCTGAAAAACCACCTTTAGGACAACCATGAGCTGGATGGCTGAGAATCTCCAAAGACAGTCCGCTACCAGTCAGGGCAAGCTCCTTATTCCCCCAGCTGCTTCTGTGCAACGTTCACCACGAAACCAAAAGTCCCACGGCCGCTTCTCGAGAAAAGTGGGAGTTGCCTTCCCTCTCCTAGATGCCTTACTCTCCCGATTAGCTAAAGCCAAGACATACGCGAGGCAGCAGGCCAGCGAGTCTTCCCTTACCTTTTCCTCCGGCCGAAAGCACACAACGCCACGAGAGCCAGAGCGGTAGCGAGCGCCACACTGTACGCGCCAAAGGGCAGCCACTCCAGGAGGCCCATGTTGGGGAGAGCCTCTTTTCTCTCCGGCTACCGAAGAAGAAGAGATCGTTCCTGCGCTCGATGAAGTTTCTGCGGGGTGGCCACTCCTTCCCTTCCCCCTCTAGGTAGCTAATCTCTAGCGACGTTCCAGGAAGTTTGGAGCTCGGTGCCAGAAAGCCAAATTCAAGTGAGCAACCTCGCTCTGACTGGAGCTTGGAAGACAGGAGTTCCCGGCCCCTCCTCTTGGGATCGGCCGAAAGAGTTACAGGGAAAGGGAAAGGGTGAGGCCTTCTCTCCCTCCCTTCCCCGCCCCTTTCCTTTCCGCGCAAAGTGAAAGAACTAACTATTCTTTCGAGGAAAGGTGGCAGGTCCGAAAGCAAACTGCCGATCGATCTCCCAAGGAGCTTCTTTTCCTTTGAATAAAGAGGTGCCTCAAGGATCCACAAGGATCTAGTTCGGTTAGCACTACTCCACACCATGTCCATGAGATGCTTTTTCACAGCACTTAGATCAAAGCTTGAATTGAAACTTATCCTTAAATCTCTCCAAAGACTTAGTCAATTCTCTGAGTGAAGGTTTGAGATCTGCATGCGAGGCTCCACTCAAGGGCTGAAAGAAAGTACGGTAAGAAAACAAATCATGCACACAGGTACAAACATCCATAAGCTGGATTCCCACATCAGTCTTAGTCACGGTTTAGCTGTTGAATAAACTAGAGGTAGGTAGGTTCTCCAATACTTTCAACCATAAGTCATGGTTTTCAAAATGTAGTGGCTAAGTTCCTACAATATATACAAATAAATTAAATAAAGTACATTATGGCTTACTGCAATGAAATACCAGTCAGAATGTTCTTAAATTAAAGGAACTTCTGAGCTTAATAGTTTTTTTTTTCTGCTGCCCTTCAAAGCATAGGCTGCTGTGCTCCAGTAGACCTTTTCTGCTGTGGTTTTTTGGATGTAAAACACTCTTCCTAGAGAGATGCAGTTGGTTTTGTATCATCCAGATTTATTTTAGCATTAGCATTAAATTCTCCCATGCAAAGTAGCACTTCCCATGTAATATTTAGAGTCGTTAAGTCTTCTATGAATGTTCTTCACCATGTATTTAGAGGGCATCCTCTTGGTTGTTTGGCAGCCGGGGTGGGGGTGGGGCTGCATTTCAATGCCATTTGGGGGATTCAATTGTTCTCCATGCAGAGGATATGACCTTGGAGCCTTCTCTGTGTGACAATGTTATGTAGTTTACAGGAGAAACTCTTTTGGACAGCTTCTTTGTTAGTAATATGGTCAAAATAGCAAATCTTTAGGATCTGGTGAAAGCATCTCTGTTGGAAAATGTCAAGTCACTTGTTAATACTTGCTGACATCTTCCAAGTCTCTCTGGCATAAATGGCTGTTGGGATCACTACAGAGGTGAGCAAACGGAGTTTAGGTTTCAGTGATATAAACAACCAGATTTTATTCATCCACTGAAGAGTAGCTGTTGCTTTTCCAATGCTGCATTTGACATCTGTGTCTATATCTACATTTTGGGTGATTGCACTACCCAAATAAGTAAACCATCCAGATTTTAGTGAGGAGTAAGTCTTTTCCTGTTTCAGCTTTTAGTTATATGACTATCTCAGGGTTAGTGCATATACATCATGGGTAAGAGAGAGACATTATCCTTCTGAGCATGTGATTTCTGATGCCTTATGAAACTTATATCTTGAGAAGTAGAATGCTACTGGCTATTCCAACTTAACTAGTGGGAGAAAAAAGTTGTCACTCCAAGTCACGATTGTGGATTTCTTGGAAACATCTAATGATTAATGGCAGAAAGATAAACATGATAGACTAAAACATCTAAGACAGTGTTTCTTAACATTGGCAAAATTGCCAAAGCTGAGAAAATCTAGGAAATCTTTATATATTTTTAGGAAGGGACAGCTATCCCCAGTACATAGTTTCAGTTTAGTTAATGAACTTTTTGTTGGCCTATTTTCCATATAAATTTTACGAATAAGTTATCTATGCAAAGAAATATTTATTTGGCATTAACATTAGAATACCTCTTAATATATACATTACCTTTGAGCAGTATTCATTTTAATGAAATTAATTTTATCCCACCAACTCAGTGAAATTTTGATCCATCTATCATATCTATGGCAACATTCTCTAAACAATATCCTAAACACTCTTTATAACCGAATCAGTGGAGCTGGTGGGGCTGTCTTGCAAAGTGACCTGGGAAGATTTTGAGCCTGTTAAACCTGCTGGTTTGGCCACTTGTATATTAGATCCATGCCCTTCCTGGCTTATTAAAGCTGTGTGGGAGAGGATGAGGAATTGGCCTGGGCAGCAGCCAACTCCTCCTTGAAAAAGAGAATGGTTCCATCAGCTCATAAAGAAGTAGTAGTGCACCCACTTCTCATTGCTTAATCTAACCAAGCTAGACAGTTTTCACCCAGTTTACAATCTTCCTGTTGGTGTGGTCGCGTAGCAGTTGCAGAGAGCCTTAGATGAAGCAGATTATCTAGACCCTTTTCAGTAGGGGTTTAGGCCAGGATTTGGGATTGAGATTTATTTTATTTTTATTTTTATTCCATTTATATCCCGCCCTTCTCCGAAGACTCAGGGCGGCTTACAAGCTTAGCAGTAAGAGATGGCGTTGATTGCACTCATGGATGACCTCTGGTGGGAGCAGGATGGAGGTAGTGCCTCCACTCTAGCTATTCCTGACCTCTCAAGCAGCATTCAATACCATCAGTCAGAGTATCTTCTAGGCAAGCTCCTTTTGATAAAGCAAGGCTTATTTTTCTAGCACGACCACACAAACAGAAGTTTAGAATTGTTTAAGTTTATTACAAGGAAAAAGTTCAATTTTGTCAACATATGTTATACAGAAGGAGCGAATATACAGGTGAAACTCAAAAAATTAGAATATCATGCAAAAGTTCATTTATTTCAGTAATGCAACTTAAAAGGGGAAACTAATATATATTGCATTACTGAAATAAATGAACTTTTGCACGATATTCTGATTTTTCGAGTTTCACTTGTACTTGTTGGATAGGTTATTAACTAGAAGATTATAGAAAATGGCCAAATGCAGCTTTTTCAGCTCGACTGTAGGTATTTTCCATTGTGTTATCAGTGTTTAATTTCTAGGGTTTTAGATTTGGGGGAAGTCAAGCTTTACTCACAATTCTGTCTTGCCTGGGGCAACATCTAAATGTCTAGCACTGATATTTAATTTTAGTATATGGACAGAAAGCTGCCATATGTGCTTCAATTTGGCAAGGTGCAAACTGCATTTCTAAAAATATAAACTATTTGTAATGTGAAACATTTTTGTACATTTGCATTACATTCTTAACCAGGGCAATTAAAGACCTAATGACTGCATTCACACAACATAGTAAAATAGCATAGTTTTAACCCTACTTACATTTTTTGGGTGGTTTAGTATTTTATGCAACCAAGCCTGTTTGATTAATTTATCATTCCTTATGTTGTGTAAATAGCTTCAGATAGCTTAATTCATAAACCCAATTTAAACAGGTTGTGTGAATCCAATTAATGTTCCATACAAGTGCAGGTTGTCCTTGACTTATGACCACAATTAAGCCTGGAATTTTGGTTGTAAGTTGTTGTGGTCATGAAGTGAGACACACATGTGGCTGACTTGCTCAATGACCACAATCCCAACTCTCCCCGCTGCAGTCATTAAGCAACCATGCAGGGGTGCCTTGTGGTGGGAGAGGGATTGGGAGGCTGAGGGCCTGCCAGCATGTAAAAACCTATCACAGACTGGAAGGCCTCAGCCAGCTAGATCATGTGTTCCTCCTATCTCTTCTCCCCACACCCACTCCCAAGAAACCTGGCCTTCTTCCTCTTGCCCCATTACTCCCAGAAGGCCTTAGTAGACTAGGCCCAACCACACTTGGTCCTCTTGCCTTCTCCACTACACTCCTGAAAAGCCTGGCTTACTCCTTTCTCACCACCTCTGGCCTTCTCCCTCCCTACCACTATTCCTGAAAAGTTTGGCTTTCTCTGCCTTACCATGCCCAGGTCCAATTACCTTTCCCTTTCCCGGCAATTGGTGACAGACAGTCTCACCAATGTGAAGCACAACTAGAAAGCAGCAAAGGCAATCTTTCTCAAGGTTAGAGAGGCAATATTTTCTACCATGCTAGTGGGCCTAGCTGGTTAAGACTTCCTAGTCTGTGGTGGTGGTGGTGGGGATTGCAGCATTTCTGTGGTTGTAAGGATAGGTGCAATGCACCACATAACCAAGGAGGCACTGCAATGGTCTGAACTTTGGGCAGTGCCCTTCATTTAGTACCATCACAATTTCATACAGTTCATACAGTTGCTGAACAAACAATCGTAAATTGAGGACTAATTGTATAAAATTAAACCTGCCTTAGGCATGAAAGCCAGCTGGGTAACTTTGGGCCAGTCATTTTATTTCAGCCCAACTCACCTCACAGGATTATTGGGTGGAACACAGGAGGAAGAAGGAATATTAGGTATATTCACTATCTTTATTTATAAAAGACAATAAAAGTGGGATTTTAAAAAATCTAAAATAAAAAGGCTTTAGAAATCATATCCAATTCTTATTTCACAGCAGGATCAGAAGAAGGAGAATAAAAAGTCAGATTGTGGAAAAGTGTCTTAGCCTCCACTAAGTTAAAAGCAAAGTTGTGTACATTATTACCAAGCCAGATAACCCATAAAAGTATTGCTAAATAGTTAAATTAATCTTGAAGTATTATCAACTTCATGACAAATTTATTCCACCCATTTTCATGGAACTCTGGCACTTGTAAGGATTAAAAACATATAATGTAAACAACTGACACAATAATCAAACTGATCCTGCGGTGGGGATAAAAAAAATCCATGTTTAATAACTGCCACTTCATGCCTGTGCTCTGCAATTGTTCGGCACCAGTCTGTCATGAACCTGGAGAGAGGGTGAGAGGGAGGTGGAGTACTTGGGGGGAAAGCAAAAGTAATGAAAGTGAAGGTGCCTGTCCAAGACACCGTTTCAAGGTTGCTCCACTACGAGAAGAATGCAGTGGCAAGAGTGACCATTTCCGAACCAGAAATTGATTGGATGATGGGCAGGGAGGAGCAGCAATGGGTAGTGCCTAAGCAGGGAAAAGTTTTCACTTGGAGATTTAGCACGTGAATTTCAGTTCTAGCTTTGCATTACTGTATTTCATTTGACCTTTAGTAAACTGTACCTTTCTCAACAAATGGAGTCAAGGATCGTTCTTGCTTAAAGATTCAAGTTGAGGAAGGACTGACAATAAAGTATTGGTCCAGGTTTCAGGTGCAAGCAACCAGAATCACTCATGAATAGGTTCAAACAGATATTTTATTTTATTGTAATATACCTACTGTATATTACAAAAATCTCACCAGACTCTCTACCTTCCTTTGGGAAGTGGCAGATACAGTCTTAGGGCTTTGATCTCAGATGTTTCATCCCCCAAATGGAATATCTCTTTACTCTCTGATGGGGTTCCCTTTCCTTAAACCAGTAGTTCCACCACACTATGGAAAAATCCAATCTTTAAAGTTTTTTTGAAGGACAACAGGTTTGGGGTCATCCAGACCTCAGTGGTAATCGAGGAAGCATGCTCCCTGGTTTATATAAGAGAATATTGTTTAATATATCAGAAAAAAGACTATGACCATAACTAAACATGGAATTATAGTCATAATTAATGGCAGTTAATGGCAGTCGTTAAATTGGGCACCCACCTTGCTTAACTACCACAAACCCAGTTTTCCATGCAGGTCATTAAGTGGAGCATAGAGTGTCCCAGGGGTAGGAACCCTGTGACTGCTCTCCAGCTTTCATGTGACCTGTCCCGAGCCTCCCCCACCCCATGGGACACCACTTATATAGCTTCCCATCCTACTGGGTCCCACCTTTGGGCCTTCCTCCCCTCTTTATGCTTTGCTCCCCTTACCTCTTTTGAAGAGGTAAATTATAAAGTCTTAGTAAGACCACACCTGGAATACTCTGATCACCACATTAAAAAAAAGATGTTGAAACTTTGGAAAAAGTGCAAAAAGCAGCTAAGATGATTAAAGGCCTGGAGACTAAAATATATGAAGAACAGTTGCAGGATTTGGATTTGGCTAGTCTAGAGAAAAGAAAGACTGAGAGTACATGATAGCTGTATTCCAGTATTTGAGAGGCTGCCACAAAGAGGAGGGGGCCAGCTTATTTTCCAAAGCACCAGAAGGCAGGATAAGAAACAATGGATGAAAACTAATCAAGGAGAGAAGCAACCCGGAATTAAGGAGAAACTTCCCAACAGCGAGGACAATTAACTTGTGAAACAGCTTGCCAGCAGAAGTTGTGAGTGTTTCATCACTGGAGGTTTTTAAGAATAGACTGGACAGCCACTTCTCTGAAATGGTGTAGGGTCTTCTGCTTGAGTAGGGGGTTGGGCTAGATTCTAGAAGACCTCCAAGGTCCCTTCCAGCTCTATTGTGATTGATTGAATGTTAAAATTACCTTTCCCAAGGAGAAGAAGCCAATCCACCACACTGCCTTTTTATACAGAGGCTAGATTGCACCATCCCCGAAGTGGACTCCATTCCATAAATCCCTGTATCCTTTCTTTCTGGTTGAGATTCCTTCACAATTGTGTGTTTTTGCTCATATTTCAAACTGCTTAGGAGTTCACTTTGTCTTTAAGAAGTTGCAGCCAGCACTGTTTCTGGTCTTTTGAAAACTTGCTGAAAACTTGTTTGAAAATTTGCCCAAGCTGCCCAAGTTTGCCATGAACCCCTGAAACAGCAACATGAACATTCATTCATTTCAAACTCTGGTTCCATGTAGGAACTGAAAAAAAATAGAGATCAATAGCTGTAAGCAATCCAGCTGAGAATTTAGAACATTTTGGGAAGATGCTCCTAAAGATCTATTATCAAATGCATCCAGTTGGCTGGCCTTTTTATTTGTATTTTGTTTGGGTATTTTTTATTTATTTTAACACTGATACAATTCCAGGATCTCTAATTACTCTGAGAACTTCTGTTCCAGAACAGCATTTCGGTAGCCCTAGGGTCTTGAGTTTGCCTGTGTGACCTACAGACTATTGCCTTTTAAAAAATGCTACAATCAAATAAATGCACAGTAATTAAAATGTTTTCTTAACTATTAATTGCCAATCTAGAAGAAATGTCTTTATTCTAACATTGGCTGCTAAAATTACTTTTGCCAGGAATAAGCAACATGTGGTCTATAAGAGGGGTCCCCAACCCCCGGTCCGTGGACCGGCACTGGTCCGCAGCATGCCAGCAAACAGGCCACACAAACAAGCAAAGCTCTATCCTCAGGATGCAGACAGTATTTAAAATCTCAGCCCCTCTGGTCTGCAGAAAATCTTTCTCCATGGCACCTCTGGTCTATAAGATTATTCCTCCCAGGAATAATTTTAACAAAATCAATCAATAAAGAACAAAATAAGTTTTTTTTTAAAAAATAAATGTATTAGTAATATTGAATTTGCTACATATGTTCTGCAAATTATTTGTTTGGTCTTGTGCTTACTCTCCATAGTATTCACAGAGATAAGAACTAAAAGGAATATTACTTTTGCATTTTGAAAATTAAGAATCCTCCAGCTGACTATCTTTATGAGTTCAGCTATAATGATTATGAAATTATTCCACACCTCTTTTGGCAGCTACTTGCATCTTCCAAGGCAAACCCATCTCATCGCACTTGGAGATCTTGGACGTTCCAGTCTTTTGTCAAAGATAAATTTGATGAAGAGACTTTCCCCAAGTTTGATAATGACTTCTTTGTTTCAGTTCAGCTTCTTCTACCACTTTTACTAAATGTATTTAATATACATATTTGGCACCTCCTTTCTATGCACTGCCTACCCATGCATTAGTACTGCAACTGAAGCATGTGGAAGCTGTTGGAAGGAGCAGTTTTTGTAAGTTTGCAGATCTTTACAATGTTTGTGGTTTGCTGAATATTTTAACAAGCTGCCAACAGTCCTCAGGGAAATAAATGAGAGAAAAGGAAAGAAAGCTTAACCCTTTATCACTTGATGCAAAATGAATAAAGTGTTAACAGGACTGCAAGAATTAACTTTATGCAAAAAAAAATCAGCTATAAACATTATGAGTATGTTCTTGAAAAAACTTTGGGGCAGTTTGCATCCAAGTATAATATTTGCATTTCCTGTTGCTATTATTAATTTCACTTACATTCGGTTAATCTATATTAAGCAATCACCTATGAGTGACAAGTTATTTAGTTCAAAGGACACTTTATCCTACACAAACCATTTATGTGATAGAAGGAATATTGCTGCATCCTTAAATTCCTTTATATGGGAGCAAATCTATGAGTTTAAGTTAAATTTTGGAATAAATACATGTAGAACTTTTTTGTCAACAATGTAAAATGAACTTCAAACAGGATGAAAAATTCATTTATAACAGAATAACAGAGTTGGAAGGGTCTTTGAAAGTCCTCTAGTCTAATCCCCTGCACAGGCAGGAAACCCTATACCACTTCAGACAAATGGCTGTCCAATCTCTTCTTAAAAACTTCCAGTGTTGGAGCATTCACAACTTCAGGAAGCAAGTTATTCCACTGATTAATTGTTCTGTCAGGAAATTTCTCCTTAGTTCTAGGTTGCTTCTCTCCTTGATTAGTTTCCATCCATTGCTTCTTATTCTGCCCTCAAGTGCTTTGGAGAATAGGTTGACACACACACCCCAATTCTTTTTGGCAACCTCTGAGATTTTGGAAGACTGCTATCGTCATCCCTAGTTCTTCTTTTCATTAAACTAGACAATTCCAGCAACTGTTCTTTATATGTTTTAGCCCTCAGTCCCTAATCATCTTTGTAGCTCTTCTTTGTACTCTTTCTAGAATCTCAATCTTTTTTATGTCTTGGCAACCAAAACTGGGTGCAGTATTCCAGTATTCCAGGTGCGGTCTTACCGAGGCATTATATTATAGAGTGCTATTAACACTTTTTGATTCTGTCCCTCTGTTAATGCAGCCTAGCACTGTGTTGACTTTTTTTGGCAGCTGCAGCACACTGCTGGCTCATATTTAAGTGATTGTCCACTAGGACTTCAAGATCCCTCTCACAGTTACTACTATTGAGCAAGGTACCCCCTATACCACGGGTAGGCAACCTCGGCTCTTTTATGACTCATGGACTTCAACTCCCAGAATTCCTGAGTCAGCTATTCTGACTCAGGAATTCTGGGAGTTGAAGTCCATGAGTCATAAAAGAGCCGAAGTTGCCTACCCCTGCCCTATACTATACCTGTACATTTGGTTTTTCTTGCCTGAATGTAAAATCTTACTTTTTTCACCACTGAATTTCATTTTGTTAGATACCACCCAATGTTCAAATAAATTTCCTAATTTATACTTTAAAACTATATTTAAAAAGATATTATTTATGGGAGACTTGACCGTTCATGTTACAGGGAAGTGGAGAAGTTGTTTGGAGGATAATACACTTTAATATGAATGACCGAGGGATGACCCCTTGCAGGGTAGGGCTGAGGAATTTGTGCAGTATCTGCAGGACAAAATCACTCAGATCTGGGCTGGCTTGGACTCTGACTGGGCAGAGTCCGGCGGAGTGGAGAGGGCAGGCCTTGATTATACCATTTGGGGTGAGTTTGACCCTGTGACTCTGGATGATGTGGACAGGATCATGCATAAACTGAGCGCTACCACTTGTTTATTGGACCCATGTCCCTCCTGGCTGGTTTCAGCCGCCCGGGAGGTGACAGAGGGCTGGCTCCAGGCAGTGGTCAATGCTTCTTTGACAGAGGGTGTCTTCCCCTCCGCCTTGATCATCTGTGGCTTTGGGGTGAGGTATCAACAATATGTGGATGATACCCAGTTGTTCATCTCCACCCCGAGCCAACCCAGTGATGCCCTTGACGTGTTACAACAAGCGGGCCTGGACTGACTACAGTTTTAATTAGCTTTTTACTGGTTTTTAAATTGTCATATAATTATTGTATTTATTGTTTAATTCTTTTTTAAATTTTCTATTTTATGTTTTTAGTTTTTATTGTTGTGCGCCGCCCTGAGTCTTTAGGGAGAAGGGCGGCATATAAATTTAATAAAATAAATAAATAAATAAATAAATAAATAAATAAATCATTGAAGGAATTTCCCCTACTTTCTCTTTGTCTAACCTCAGAATAGTATAACTTACTTGATTAAAATAACCATAGCATTGTAGCCAAGAAGGCAATTTGAAGTGGCCTCTTGTGTTGTACAGTTCCCATTTTTTTCACTGGAATTTATTTAGAAGACTATGTTCAAAGCCATACAAATCCCAAAATGGTAACATGATAATGAACTGGAATTAATCAGGCATAATTTATGGAATTACAAACTGATAGACTTCTGCCCCAAAACCTTGAAGAAAGAATTATTACATTGTTGCCTATTCCTAAATCTGCATAAAAGGATAGCAAAGAAAAAATTCTACAAAATAGATTTTACTAACCTAGTAACTTCCAGAAGTCTTGGAAATGGAAAATCTAAAATTCCAGCCAGAAAGTTGGGAGCACTTTAACTGTAAACCTTTCTTAATATTAAAAGTAAGTCTAATTTGTGTATTGTACATGAATGCAACAATCTGAACACATAGCATAATCATAGGCAGTTTAGTCTTTTCTGTACTTCTTCATTTGAACCTCACCATTTCCTGACATTTTGTGCTTATTTTTAATTGCAACATGTAAATTGTTTGTGACTTTGAATTACAACCCTCCAAAAACTCTGCATTCCGGCTGTTCTCCTAAAACTACTTGTGCTGCCAAAACTTCATCAACAGCCTTGGAAACCTGCCAAACAAAGAGTTTTTAGGTTAGTAAACATTAGATTTCAGAACTAAAAAAGAAGTTGCCTCCTAAAAATAATCAATGCTGCTTTGAAATATTCAGATGAAATTTTCCATAATGAGAGTCAGTAAGTTTTAATAGGTATCTGTATCCTCCTAGGGTGACTGAATACATAATGTTTCTCCCTTTATCTCTTTTGAAAGTTTATCACAAAATTTACAAAAAAGTGATTTGTGTTTTGAGACACTCATTCTTTCTGAGGAATTCTATTTTTATCAACTGTTAGAAATGGTCTGGAACCAGTTGTGCCTGAAATGAAACTAAAAACCTCAAGAGCAGATGGCCTAGCAAGTTCAGCAAAAGTGCTGTCTAAAAAATGTAAGGTATTCTTTGCTAATGAATAACCTCAAGGACCAGTCTCTCTGCTTTATCACCAACCTTTAAATTTGCCCCATTCCTTTATTCTCATAGGCTGCAAATGAGAATGAACAAGAGCCAAAATGATGTGGAAGTCACATCATATTTTCAGATTATTTTTTTTACTTGCTTTTGCAGATATTTTGCAGATATTTAAAAATGCATATCTTATAGCATATCTGTAAACTATCTAAGCAAGTCAAGATATCTTGAAGCCTCAGCATATCTGGGAAAGTGAGACAAACATTTTCTATGCCATCAGTATAATAGCATACATAGGTAAAGGTAAAGGTTCCCCCACACATGCGTGCTAGTCGTTTCCAACTCTAGGGGCCAGTGCTCAACTCCATTTCAAAGCCGAAGAGCCAGCGCTTGTCCGAGGACGTCTCCATGGTCATGTGGCCTGCATGACTAGATGCCAAAGGCGCACGGAACACTGTTACCTTCCCACCGTAGTGGTCCCTATTTTTCTACTTGCATTTTTACGTGCTAGGTTGGCAGAAGCTGGGATGAGTAACAGGCACTCACTCTGTTACACGGCACTCAGGATTCGATGCGCCAAACTGCCGACCTTCTGATCAACAAGCTCAGCATCCTAACCCACTGAGCCACCCCGTGTTCTGTACCAGCCTGCTACCAGCCCTGCAGAAAAGGCAGAGACAACCCCTTTTACAAGAAGGCAAGAGGCTGGAATTACGCCTGCCAAATTTATTGCTACAAAAACAAATGGAACAAGACAAACCAAGAAACAGGAGCTTTAAGAAACAGGAACTATCCAAGCGGTTGCCTTCAGCAAACCAGCCCTCCCACACATTCCCCTTATATAGAGTTCAGGGCATGGCTTCTCTCTGCCTCCTTCCGAAGAGCCCCATTGCCTTCCTCTGTTTACTCCTAATTGACTGCCTCCTGCGTCGGGCGTCCTTGAACAGGGCCAGCTGTGGGTCATCTTCATCCACGCTGTCAGGCTCACACAGCTGGGTCTCTGTGGTGACCAAGTGGGAGGGGCTTGGCTGAGGGCTCTCATCAGCAAGATCTTCAACCCCCTCACCAAGGTCTTCAACACCCCCCTCCTCCTCTTCTGAGTCGTCCGACCCAACTGCCGAACCCACAGGCTGACCCTGAATCACAACACCGCGTCCCTAATAGCATACATAATGTCAGCTAATAAGAATACACTATGTGGCCTTAAGCAATGCCACAGAGAAGAAAGTTTGAAGTCTTTTTATTCCACATGTTTATAAGCATTTGTATTAATGGGTTGTCCAATATGGCCATGTTCACATTGGTAACTATTTGAAAGAATGTTTTGGAAATCACATGGCTAAAGTTGTACTGTTTTTAAAACAGCTAGTCTTCTGACTTATCTGAGAACCTGAAAAACAAGATGCAGCTGCCTTGAAAAATGAATACATTCAAATGAATGAGATTTTTACAACAACTGCATCATATTTGCAAGCTCACAGAAAAGACAAATTACTTTAATGAATAATATTTTTAGCCAATTTTATCATTTTATTTTAAAGTTTCAGAATCCGTTATAGGAAAAAGATGGGTTAAGCTTATTAAGTAGTTTAGTAATACCCAGAAGGCTTTGGGGAAGCAGAGAGGATCTTAGTATAGCAACAATATTGCAATATTTAATCATCTTGACTTGTAATATTTTTATAATAGGGGTATTTGTCCTGATGCAAGGCCTCTTCATATTTGACAACAGAGTAGGACAAGGAATGGTTTATATGATTTTCCTGAAAAAATCATCAGTTTTTGGCATTTACTTCTGGTTTTCAGCAAAAATCAGCCCATAGAAAACAATTGGATATCCTAGCCCTATTATTTGCTTAATGACTGTGGCATTCACTTAATGACTATGTGTTCACTTTGTGACAGCTACGTTCACTTTATGACTGTGTTTGCTTAACGACTGCCACAAAAAAGGTAATAAAATTGGGTTAGCCACGTGATGATCAGCTTTACAACCATTAACACTTATGACCATAATGGGCAGGCTCCATTGATGTAATTCAAGGACTACCCATAGTGTAAACATTCAAAGGGATATCAATAGAAAAGATAGAAGGACCCCTCAAAAAAGTATAAATATATAAATTGTTTTAAGTGGCTTTTATGTTACTAGTAAGTTTCAGATCAGGGGCGTCAAACATAATTAAGGGCTGCATCAGCATTGTGGTTGCACTCAGGAGGGTGGAGGGGGCATGGCCAGCTTGATGTTGCTTGCATGAAAGGGGTGCCTGTGGGAAGCCAGGCAGGGCTGCAGCAGGGATCCTGACCAGGGCGGGACAGGGGTGGGCACAAGGGTGTGGTCCAAGGGAGGAGCTTTGCCATCCTTCTCAGGCCACATGGGAAGCCCCAGGAAGGTGGTGCAGGACTCCCGAGGCACTGGGTGGCAGGGATCAGGGGCCCAGCCTGGTCCCCAAGCTCCTGGGCCTCAAGACCTCACAATCTGGCCCAGCTTCACTTCCCTGGGGTGCCTGGCCATGCATAGGGCAGCTCTGGGGCTGCCTGGTTGGGCTGCCTTGGCACAACCCCATCATCCGTCTTTGCTTGCCTGTGCCTGCAATGGCTGAGATGAAGTGGCCAACCAACTGGCACATCTAGTGGACCAGATTGTGTGTCTTCCCCCTACACCTCTTCCTCCCCATGCCACTTGGAGGGCAGGGCTGGTGGCCACAGCACTTGGATCCACCGTCCATCTTTGCTTGCCCATGCCTGCCACGGCCAGGTGGGTGGCTGGCTAGGTGGGAGGCCACTCAGTGCATCTGGGGGGATGGATTGCATGCTTTCCCCTTGCATCTCTGCTTCCACCTCCACCTGCTGCTTGGAAAATCACCCTGCCACAGCAAGATCCCAGGGTGTGTCCCATGCACTCGCTGTCTCCTGTGCACGCACCCAGGGGACACCCAGCCAGGCTGGGCCTGAGCCAAGACAGAAGGGGCCGGTCCCTCACTGTCTTTGGGGAGGTCCCACGGGCCAATCTTGGCAGATTGCAGGCTGGATCTGGCCTGTGGACCTTGTGTTTGACATGTCTATTATAGATGCATATGTGCTTATTGTGGAATACATATATTTATATCTACAAAATGATACATAATGTGTATATAAAACTTAATTATTATAATTATAAATTTGCAAGAATCCATTCTTTTTTATTCTGTACAGCGCTTTTTACTATATTCTTCACATTTCTTAAGTGCTAGACATAACGTTCCTATGCACCAAATTGTTTCTTTCATGGTACATAATACAGGAAGGGTTATTTAATGTCCTACTTTCCACCTTTGTTCTGGTGCTATTATGTACCTAAATGGGTTAAAGCTGGAGTAACCAAATCTACTTCCTTTTGGACCTTGCATGCTAATTATCCACAATAGCAGCTCTGGAAATTCTGTACCTTTTGAGACAAACATGATAGATAGATGGATGGATGGATGGATAGATAGATAGATAGATAGATAGATAGATAGATAGATAGATAGATAGATAGATGTTCATATCTCTATCTTTCTCCATATTTTCTGTCTTTTGTCTTATTTTTCCCATTTTCTTTTTATTATTATTGATGTTTGATAAACATCAAGTTATATGTTCGATAGCCGAACTAAACTTTGGTGTGTATGTTTGGTTTGATCTGGATAACTGGGATTAATTGGAATAAATTGGAAATTACCTCCAGTAATTTTTGCAATAATATCAAGAACAAAAATCAACAGACCAAATCAACAGGCATGTTTAAACAATATGCAATCTTACAAAATGTAAGGATTGTGTTCCAGTGTTAATGCCTTGATACTCTGTCAATCACATGTTTGAATTAAAACAATATACTATTTGGCCAGATGGCCAAGAGAAATAAATCTGTATTGCAACAAGGGAAAAAAAGACTTTTTATCTCAGAGTTCTCGTTTCTCATTAAATAATAAGTTGCTTTTGACAGATGTGCTGTAGTTGTATTCATTTTTAATCTCAACCATATGGTGGCACAGTCTAATGATAATTCAGGTATCCTTTCAGTTGACTATTAAAGCCTGGTGAGCACAATATCCATGAAAATTGGTATAATGGGGAGGGGGGAGAGGGATTTTTTTTTTTTACAAATGAGATTGGGGAAAAAATCCAAATGCCTAGTTACTCCAATCCATAAATTAAGCAAGGTGGCTACCAAGTTGCTAAAGGGCATGAAAAATCTAAAGGATAGCACCATTTGTCTAAAATTTGCAAGGAAAGTAACAATTTTATGGCAACACTGCACAATTGGCTTACACTGCTTCAAGGACTGGAGTGGCTAATAAATTGACTAAATAAATATTAGCGGGCATTTTCCCTTGGCCCTATCTGCCAACATTTCTTTACTTGAAGATTCCAAATATGATAATTTGCAATAAAGTGATCCTCACTAGTGGATATGAAGTGGATCTAGTCCCATGTCTATAACAACCTGATTGCTTCAGATGTTGTCTTTCCTAGGAAGGAAAGGGCGCTTTTAATAATTTTACTCAAATTCTTGGAGAGACAGAGATGTGTATCCAGGGCTTTTTTTCTCACAGAATGCTCAGAACGGAGTTCCGGCACCTTTTTTGGATGGAACCTTGTAGGGTAGGCAAGGTGGGTTGTATGACATGTGTGAGTTCCAGCACCTTTTTCTTTTACAAAAAAAGCACTGTGTGTATCTGAATGTATACAAACACACACACACACACACACACACACACACACACAATTTTAACTCTGCCTGCAATTAGGGAGCAAACCATTTGCTTACCCTAATCTCAGAATAAGAGGATCTCAGAATATTCTGCTCCAGAAAGCCAAGGTTTACAATGGGATATGAGAGAATTTGCCCAAACTCTTTCAATTTAAGTAGATCTGAAGTAGCCATTCTTTTTTCTGCTTTCATACATGTCAGATTTGCATGGGGTATAAAAAAAAATTTAGTCAAAGCCTTTCAAGTAGGATGTCTAATTTATAAAATCAGTGAGTTACAAAACTAGGCAAAAAAAGATATTGCTGAGGAAAATGCTTTAGGACACAACAGGAATAGAATGAGCCTACCCTTGCTCCCTTGCCTCATCACGGCATTCACAGCAGTGCAATTGCGTGAGTCCCAACAATTTTAAATCAAAATTTTTCCTGTTTGTTTACTGCATCCAAGAGAGCAGTTTTCTCAGTTGTTTGTTAAATGAAACAGCTGTCTACCAAACAGCTGTTACACACACCCCCTGCAATTAGCAGCTTGTGCAACAAAGGGTTAGAAGAGCTATTTAAACATAGACAAAGTTAGCAAGCTGGAATTATTAAAGGCAGAAGGTGAAATACATATTTTTTGTTTATTGAAAATGTTATGTCATAGGATGATTTCAGATATCTGTTGTCAGTGGGAACAGAGTTAGCCAGTGTGAATTTTCCCTCACCCACTCAACATGGGTAATCATGTCAAGCCACCACAAGAACTTCATAAAAGTTCACATGTATATTGGTCTTGCATTCCCGTGTCAGTGTTGTGGCTTGTCAGATAATCACATGTACGCTTGATTAGTATAACCAGTGCCTATTGCTTCTGTTTGTTCATTTTATTTAGCTAATATTAAAGCCAGTACTAAGCCCTCTTTAACCCTATTAGACCTGCTGCATTTTTCCCCTTTCAGTTCTCATTCAATAAGATGAAAGCAAAATCTTTTTAGTGAAGAAAAGGATGCCAGGGAAATTTCCACGGGTAAAGTATATATTCTTTCAATGTTTTTTCTATATATACAGTATATATGAAATGGCTGGTTTGTGCATCAATATCCTGATCATCAGTATGTAATTGCTTCCCTAATGGTCTGTTCTGGATCCTCTAATGGTTTTGTACACTTCAGTTATGTCCTAAGGGAAATCAGCATGAAGTAATTCTTCCTATTGGGAAGAATTTCTTTCATATTAGGAAGTGTACACTATTCACAGAAATTCCAGACAAATTCTAAGAAGTGTGGAGAAGATTTTGGCAGTGTGATAGTTTAAGCAGATTAGAGGTGTACCTAATCTGTTGAAATGAGTTAGGGGTTGTTACCTATCCTCAAGAAATTCTGGTTATATTAATGAGGAAGATTTTTTTAAAAGGTCATTTGCAGAAGTCAATGAGTAAAGCAAAAGATATCTAACAGAGTATGCTCAACATTTTCACTAACAATAGTTTGTAAGATTCTTTTAGGGAAAGGTATGGTTATTAAAATTGTATTATATGTATACAGAATACAATTATGGGGGGGCAGTTAATGTGTTAACGTCAATGGTTCATAAAGGTTAAACATTTAACAAACGGTACATGAGGTAAAACGTTGACAGCGGAACACGAGGGAGTTTGACAGCTGTCAAAACTCCGGACTCGCGCATGCGCACGAGTTGACAGCTCTCGGCTGTCAAAACAACACAAGCCGCCGCACGAGGATCCGAACTGTCAAACGAACCGCAAAGCTGATTGGAGGAGAAAAGAAGCGGGAAGAAGACCGGGTAGTGATTGGACTATTCGACCGGCACCAGACTATAAATAGCCAAGTGTTCCTATTACTTGCTCGCTCTGTTCTAATAAACGTGTTAAGGTTACCTGCTGTCTGGAGTGGTCTGTCCAGCCACTTTACTGGCGACGAAGGTGGGATCCGCTTCACGAGCTGAAGTCACGGCCAGGAAGGCAGTTCCGGCCAACTGAGCTAGTCACTGGAAGTTTTAACTTCCACAGTGAAGCGGACCACCGAACTTTGACAGCATGGCTAATTTCGGACGAGTGAGAGAATTTGACACTCACCACCCCGAGCGATGGGAATCGCACCTGGGGCAGGTCGAGGGGTTTCTCCTCGTCAGCAAGATCACGGATGACAGAGCCAAAGCAGCAGCCCTTCTCTACATAGCGGGCCACCCGTCTATGATGCTGCTGTCGGGCTATTCAGCCCCGTACCGATTACCGAGGTCCCATATGCTGAACTCATCGACCGGCTTAGCAAACACTACATGCCGGCTCGCTCGGAACTGTACTGGCGAGTACAGTTCGCCCAGCGAAGACAGCGGCCGGATGAAGCTGCGAACGACTTCATCGCAGGAGTCCGGCACGCCGCCCGAAGCTGCAACTTTCCTGATTTAGAAGAGCGGATCCGGGACCAGGTGGTCATCGGCCTGAGAGACGAACGCCTCAGAAAGAAACTCACGTCAAAACCTGAGATGACGCTTGCCCAGGTCTCACGGGAGATTTTGGCATACGAGGACAACCATAAGAAGTCCCTCAACCGAACAGTGACGGAACCCCAGAGCAGCGTCCACCAGGACGAAGCATCTTTCAGCGACGAAGAATCCATAGACTTGACCGACACGGATGCCATACAACGCCGTATGGAAAGAAGGCAAAACAGGCGCAGTGACACCAACGTCTGGCCCAAGCCAAGAAACTTCGCGCCAAGTGAACAACGCAACGCCTGTGCCAGTTGTGGGGGCAACCATGCCCGGGCCAATTGCCGGTTTAGGAGCGCTAAATGCCACAACTGTGGCAAGACGGGCCACATCAAACCCGTCTGCCGAAGCCGCCCCCGTGACAATCTGCATGAAGTAGAGGCTACCACCCCAGGTACGATCTCCTACCGAGCCAGTAAGGGAAAAATGCCAGAAGTGTTAATAGAGGCAATTGACAGGGTGCACAATTTGAGCCCTAAGGTAAAAATCAAAACTAGGCTGCAAGGGGTCCTTTGTGATATGGAGGTGGATTCAGGCTCAGCTGTAACACTAATCTCATTTAAGACATTTAGGGAAGTCTGCCGGAACAGTAAAAAAATAATACCGTTAGAACCTCCTCAGGTTCAATTGGCAGACTACCAGAAAACTCCAATTTAGCTCAAGGGTAAAGCTAAGGTCTGGGTGGAGTACAAAAAATTCAAGGGACCCCTAGAAGTAATAGTCACCAGTGGAAACCGCACTAATCTGATAGGGTTAAATTGGTTTAACCCCTTAGGAATCGCCATTACTGGCGTTAACGCGGTACAAACGTCAAACCTCGAGGCCGTCTGCAGAAAGTATGCAGACGTATTTGACGGTTCTTTAGGCAAATATACAGGTCCGCCCATCAACCTTAACTTGAACCCCGCCATACAACCTGTCAAAATTAGGGCCAGGAGGGTTCCCTTCGCCCTCAAACAAAAAATTGAGGATGAATTGGAACGCCTCGTCAAGCTGGGGGTCTTAGTACCTACGGAAGGGGGCAGCTGGGAAACCCCCATCGTAACACCAGTAAAACCTAATGGACAAATCAGAATATGTGCTGACTATAAAGGGACCGTGAACTTAGCGCTTAATGCCCATTCTTACCCCATTCCAGCAGTAAGGGATGTCCTAGCTTCTATTCGCTCAGGCGCCATTTTTGCGAAATTAGACCTCACGCAGGCGTATTTGCAATTGCCTGTGACAGATGACACTGCGGTCGCCCAGACAATTGTCACACACCGCGGTGCATTTAAAGTGACAAGACTACAATTTGGCATTTCGGCAGCCCCAGGCATATTTCAAAGTATCATGGAAAAAACTTTAAAAGGAATCCCAGGAGTTTCCCCTTACTTCGACGATGTACTCATCGCCGGAGAAACAGAAGCCATTTTAGCTGACAGGCTGTCAGCTGTTTTAGACCGGTTCAGAACGGCCGGATTTAAACTAAAGAGAGAAAAGTGCTCCATAGGAGTTCCGTCTACGGAATTCCTCGGGTATAAAATCGATGCCCAGGGCATCCACCCTACCAATGACAAACTAAAAGCTATTCAAGCAGCCCCCAGCCCCAAAAACAAACAAGAACTTCAGGCGTTTTTAGGACTATTAAATTTTTATCACGCCTTCCTGCCCCACAAGGCTACAATTGCTGAACCGCTTCATAGATTATTAGACAAGGGCAGCCCCTGGTCCTGGTCAAAAGTACACGAGAATAGTTTCCAGTCACTAAAAAACATTATTTGCAAAAGCTCCACTGTCACCTTATTCAAAGAGGACGCCCCTGTCTGCATCGCGTGCGATGCATCTCCATATGGAATAGGAGCCGTCTTAAGTCACCTAGACCAGGATGACACTCAAAGACCCATCGCATTCTATTCCCGTACACTTACTAAAACTGAAAGGAATTACGCCCAAATTGATAGGGAGGCTCTGGCCATCGTGGCCGGAGTTAAAAAATTTCACGACTATTTGTATGGCAGACCTTTCACTATCTTCACAGACCACAAACCCCTATTAGGCATCTTTACCTGGAATAAAACAACTCCCCAAATATTATCCCCTAGAATCCTGCGCTGGTCAACCTTCTTATCAGCATACTCTTACAAACTGATATACAAGCCAGGCAGGGAACTTGGACATGCAGACTGTTTAAGCAGACTTCCAATACAGCGCTTCGACCCAGACCCAGCCCCCGCAGGCGGCATACTGGCTATCAATGAACTACCAGAATGCCCCCTAACAGCAAAAATCATTGCTGACAACTCCGTTAAGGACAACACGCTCAGCAGAGTCCTGCGATGGGTCACAACAGGATGGCCTCACAAGTGCCCAGAGGAAAGGTTCCGTCCATTTTTTTCCAAACAATTAGAACTAACCTCACACTTAGGCTGTTTATTATGGGGAAACAGGGTGGTGATACCACATTCAAACATACAACAAACATTAAGAACCCTTCATGAGGGACACCCAGGGATGGTCAAAATGAAGCTTCTTGCCAGGAGTTATGTATGGTGGCCTGGGATTGACAAAGACATAGAACAACACGTAGGGGGATGTTATGCTTGCCAACTAACGAGAGGTGAACCACCCCAGGCCCCAGTTCATAAATGGGAAACGACAAAAAATCCTTGGTCCCGCATCCACCTAGATTTTGCGGGACCGATACGAGGACAGAATTTCTTAATAATAGTTGACAGTTTTTCCAAATGGCTCGAAGTGATTCCCTTAAATAAAATTACATCATACTCCACTATTCAAGCACTTAGAAAAGTTTTCGCAACACATGGCCTGCCAGACGTCATAGTTTCTGATAATGGGCCACAATTCACTTCTCGTGAATTTCAGATGTTCGCTTCGAGGAACTGTATTAGGCTGGTGACGTCAGCGCCATTCCACCCATCGTCGAATGGGATGGCAGAAATTATGGTAAGGTCTACTAAAGAAGCACTTAATAAGTTCATAAAAGGAAACTGGCACCAGCGGCTTAGTCAATTTCTCCTAGCCCAACACACCACGCCGGGCACCACCACCGGGAAAACGCCTGCGGAGCTTCGATGGGGCAGGAGACTAATAACAAGATTAGACCGTCTGCACCCTGATAGAACATCTAACCACCAAGAACCCCCAACACTACTACCACGAACCTTCTCTCCAGGCCAAACCATCTGGGCACGGAATTACACCAGCAACCAAAAATGGATTGAGGGGTTATAATAAAACAAACCGGCCCCATCTCATACTTAATTCATTCAGACTCACAAGGCCAGTTACGCCGACACGTCGACCAACTACGTATCCGCAAACCACAAATTACACCCCCACCACCACCACAACAACCCCTTTTACCTTCCTTCATACCAAGTATTCCACCTGCCGAAGAAGCAGGGCCACATCAACCACAAGACGAACCAGAACCCAGAAATCAGGCTTCCCTGCGACGATCCGGCCGATTACGAAAAGCACCCACATACTTGCAGGACTACGAATGGGGAGGAAGTAACAAACAAACACATGGGGGTGGAAACCAACCAGGGGATGGGTAAGGGGTGTATTATATGTATACAGAATACAGTTATGGGGGGGCAGTTAATGTGTTAACGTCAATGGTTCATAAAGGTTAAACATTTAACAAACGGTACATGAGGTAAAACGTTGACAGCGGAACACGAGGGAGTTTGACAGCTGTCAAAACTCCGGACTCGCGCATGCGCACGAGTTGACAGCTCTCGGCTGTCAAAACAACACAAGCCGCCGCACGAGGATCCGAACTGTCAAACGAACCGCAAAGCTGATTGGAGGAGAAAAGAAGCGGGAAGAAGACCGGGTAGTGATTGGACTATTCAACCGGCACCAGACTATAAATAGCCAAGTGTTCCTATTACTTGCTCGCTCTGTTCTAATAAACGTGTTAAGGTTACCTGCTGTCTGGAGTGGTCTGTCCAGCCACTTTAAAAATAATATGTCATTCCCATAGTATTGATTTTTACATGGCTATATTAAAGTAGTGTTGGAAGAAAAAACAGTTCCAGTTCCAAGCTGGGAATAAAATGGAGGCTGCTTTTGAAAGAAGGTCTGTTTATTGATGAGCAGAACCAGCAACAGCATTCAGTTCTGAGACAGCTGACAAGACGGAGTTGAGAGTGGATGGAGCTTTATAGGATCTGATTAAGATGCTCAAGGGGGGGGGTTCAATGTAGTGAGCCTTGTGCCTTTTGCTATTCTAATGGTGGTGGGTTAATCCTATTATGTCCTAAAGGTCATGTCCTGTCCATAGAATTTGGGTGAGGGGTGTAAATTATTAATCCCATCAGCTTTGGGGGCTGAAGGTGTTTTGTTTATGAATAGATTGATCCAGTCTTTCTTAATAGGTACAAAATATCCATCTCCTCTATTAAGAATAACTGGGGCTGCTTTCTGCCTTTAAGATTTTTCTCTATTTCTCCTTTGAGGAAATATAATATTCTGCCTTTTTAAAATATTCTTCAAAATATTTTATTCTTTGGGGGGGGTCCTGACTTCCTACAGTAAAGTAAAATAAAATTTAGAATCACCCACTTAAAAGAAGCCATTTAATCCATTAAGTCCAGCCCCCTTGATCATTGCAGGAATTAAAGTATTCCAAGAGACGAGAGGGGAATGGGAGTCCACCATCTCTCAATCAAGCTGTTTTCCTCATGCTAGCAGTCCAGCACAAATGACTCTGACAAAAGTTGTTTATTTAAACAATGAATCAATAATTTACAACTAACATGTATAAAAGGAAAGTCTGGGGAAAGAAACCGAAAGGTATAATTGTAAGTGCTGTATGAATTTGATAAGCTGTCGGTAAGTAATGGCAAAATTGTTCTGAGGTTCATGGCATTGAAAATTTCTGACAGTTTAAAAATAAAATCAGCCTATAATAACAAAGACAAAGGTATTCTGGATCCAAAGTCCTATATTTCAAGAGCAAAGTTTAAAAACCTTGCTTAGAAGTTAATAGTCAGTGCAATAGTCAGTGTCTGATTCAGCAAATATAAAATGGGAAAAAACATGCTGGTGTGCCAACATCTCTAGTATTTCTATTCCATTCATATATACAATTAACTGATTAAAATGATCTATCTCAGCTACATTGGAAAATTATGTCTACTTACTGGGAATAACATTGATTGAATTCAGTGGGATCTGTTCAAGAGTATACATGAATAAGTTCTTGTACTTCTGGATGCATGACTTTTAATCAGTTTTCTTTTTTGCATATAGAATCAAAGTAGCACAATATCCCTATGATTTCATCCCCAGGGAGCACATCTCCACAGCCTATGGATAAATTAAGCCAAGTAATCCATTCCTAGCACACTAACAGCCTATGCAAGGGTACCAGAGGTTAAAGAGACAGTTGTCAATAAGATTTATTACAATATAAGTAAAATGTATGGTTGCTGAACTTGGATTTCTAGACCTTTTCTCTGAGTTAAGACATATTTGTATATGTTGGCTTATGGAGAAGCAGTTTATGAAATATGATGTAATTTATGTAAACAAAAAAGGTAAAGGTAAAGGTTCCCCTGCACATGCGTGTTAGTTGTTTCCAACTCTAGGGGCCGGTGCTCATCTCCGTTTCGAAGCCGAAGAGCCAGCGCTTGTCCGAGGACATCTCCATGGTCATGTGGCCAGCATGACTAGACGCCAAAGGCACACGGAATGCTGTTACCTTCCCACCGTAGTGGTCCCTATTTTTCTACTTGCATTTTTACGTGCTTTCGAACTGCTAGGTTGGCAGAAGCTGGGACAAATAACAGGCACTCACTCTATTACACGGCACTCAGGATTTGACCCGCCAAACTGCCGACCATCTAATCGACAAGCTCAGCGTCCTAACCCACTGAGCCATCGCGTCCCTTTAATTTATGTAAATATAAGTGGTCAAATAACACTCTGCTAGAGAGAAGTTCCCTGAAGATGGGCTCCAGCATGAGTCTGAAAGCTCGGAAGTTTAACCTCTGGTCCCATGACCAATCCAGATTGGATCCTGCAACATTATCCTGGGACACGTATTTTCACTTTCATTGGGTCAAATAAGTCTACCGATGGGATGTTCATTTTACTGATAATGAATAGTAGTATTAGTCATTAACTTAATGTCAGATTTCAGAAAACAAGAAAGACATGTTGTGATTCTTCCAAGCATATTTTTTTTTATCATTCCAGACCTATTGACAAAATCTTACCAAAATGAAGCAAACTACTATCCATATGAAGCATTTACTATGGGAACTATTGGGAGGGGGGCATCTTCACCCTCTTACTCTCACACTAATAATCTGAACTGAGTAACTCTTTACTTCTCTGGAATGCACTCCCTCCCTCCTGAAAAGGCAGAGTATATTTCATTAAAATTAATATTAAAATATTTGATCCTGGTCATTTTTGAAACACGTAGATATGTCAGATGCGTATCTGGGAGTGCGGAGCACAATAGTCAAGGACATGTTTCACTTTTGCATTTATGGTTTTGTTTTACCTTATTTTGGTTAAGTTTTTAAAATCATGATTCTTTTTCTTTTTCTTGGCACCACCTGCTCCTTTATTCTTATCTTCAAAAGGCTTAATGCAAATATCAAACTGGAGGCGGCTCAAATTGTGAAGGGGCACAAGTGATACCATATGCACCATGATGTCATCATACACATATTGCAAGCTATGTAATTTGCATAATTTGCATCATCAAGTAAGAGAATGCATACCTGCGCATAACATTTCAAATGGTGGAACCAGTTAGTATATCCTCACTCTTTAGTCAAAGGAGTTTTCAAGTGGTTTGCTGATCAGTGAAAATCAAAATACTACTTATATTTAGACAAAGGAGAAATGTGAGATAGGGACAGAACAAAATACTTCTCCCCTTGTATCTAGTTTTTCAAAAAATAGGACAGGTTTTTCTGGAACTTCTGCATTTTGCTCTTTTACCACAGTTAAAAGAGAAAAAAGTAAAGTAGTTCTTAAATAATTTTCTCTCTCTGCTATTGCCGCTGCAGTTATATAGTGGGTTCACATTCATTTTGTTCTTCTATTTTCATGTTTTGCCTGTGTTACAGGAGTAAGGCTGCCTAACCACGAATATGAATGCTGTTTAGCTACAAAAGCAGCTCTTTTGTAATGGAAAATTTCCTGAAATCCTTACTTCTCAGGGGATTTTCCAGGCACATCAAGTGAAAATTCTGCAAAGGAACATCTGTTTAGTTTGTTAACTGTACAGTATCTTCACAGCCATATCAATTTGAAATATATACTTTTGTACTTTCTACCCATTAATTACAGAGTATATTACAGTCTCATTTTTACTCTGCATTAAACATCTGGTGCTAACAGAAGCAATGAGAAAAAAATGCATGATTATATTGTCAGACTTAATAATTTAGAAATATTAATCAGCTATCATAACCATCAGTAATATTTCACATACAAATAGCTCTTGATATTCATTTTCCCCAATGTTCCTTTTTCATAAAACAATAAAAATATTTAATGAACAACTTTTAAATCATATCAGCACTTTTTTATCAGTCTTCATGAATTTTTACCAGATGTATTTTTATAGCACATATGTGGTGCATAATCTGGTTCCATTTAAATCCATGTTATCATTGCATTTTCAGCAGCACACACAAAAACAACCTGCCATTGCAACAATTTCTTAGTTGTTTGCATTATTTCCTTCTGATCATTCTAATCAATCTGCAGGACTATACTTGATTCTCTTTTCCACTGGATATTACATTATTTGCTTCTTAGGACTGACCCAGTAACCATAATATTTTATACTCTGGGAGCTCAATGTATCTGAGATGAACTCTTACACTTTTAAAAGTTTTAACAAATAGTGGATGGCAGAACAACTTAATGTAAATGATCATTAAAAAAAGAATTTTAAAAAGTGGTCCTGCCTGAGAATTCTAGTCTTCATTAATACATTTCATTGGTATGATGGTATGGTGATACTTGATCATAAAGTTCATGGATCGATAGCCTTGAAAATCAAAGGAGCTTCAGATGAGACCAGTGGAAATAGGGAGTGTAACTCTTACTAACCCTGCAGTTAAGTCCAAAGCTGAAATATGTGAGAGATGCATTTTAGGATCTCCTGGTACCAATAGAATTTATGCTACCATGCAGATAGGGATTTCCCAAAATCAATTGTTCTTGAAATCATTGCGGAAGTAGAAAGTGTTAAACTTCCTTGTCTACCCCTTATGATCCTGAAGCTTCTCAGGTTTCTCAGCTGCTGCTATTAGCATAAAAATTATGTGAAAGTTAATTGCATTCATGAAATTAAAGCACATCAGATTTTGCCCTCAGCAAGCTGGCAACAGATGAATAATCTTGATGAATAATTATATGAGCTTACAATAGTACACTGAGTAAGAATGACCAACAGCATGGAAAGGATGAGTAAAGTTAGTATCAATTTGCTATCAATTAAAGATAGCTGATTGACTGGAATTCTGAAGCAGAAGCCTGCACTAAAATTTGAGACCTAATGATATCTAAGGTGTTGAATCAGTTATAAGAAACATATATTATTCTTAAGTATTTTTTTACTTGTTCTTAACGATGTTCTATTAATAAATATATGTTACTGTTTTAATTACCTCTTAATAGATTTTAAAGTCTATTCAGATCATCATATACATTATCAACTGTATAAAAAGGAAAGTCCTACTGTAGGGCCATGCAAAGTCACAGGAAGAAGAGTTTTGCAACATGTGAGAATGTTTATAGAGATCCATTTACAATTTGGAAATAAGTACATGCTGCTGTGCAGTTGAATATTAATTTAGTGAAGATGATAAAATCCTGAACTTCACTAAATCAACAGAAGACAGTGAACTATAAGTAAATTGTGTCCCCCAAGGCCACATTTAGCCCCTACAAAACACTTCTGGCCACATTATTGCCTACTGTATTGGGATGTTTGCTATGATGTCTGTGGTTGCTCTGCAATGCTTTATGAGCTCTGTCTTTAAGCTATATCCAAAGAAAATGTTTGGGGAAAGCAGGTTTTCCAATGGAAATTATATGCCATAAAAATATATCAACATTAAAAAATAAAATAAAATTCACATATGTGATGTTTCCCATTTCTTTGTCAAACTTCACCTACCATCCCACAAAGTTATATAAAGTTTGGATTAGTCAAAAACTGTCTATCCTTATCTACGTGATTCTATGTATGCCACAGAGATAAAAAACACAAAAATGTCATATTGTCTTTTTTGGGGACATCATTTCAATAGCATAAGCCCACAAATTGTATGTCGGTTAATAATAACAATAATAATAATAATAATAATAATAATAATAATAATAATAATAATAATAATAATAATAATAATAATAATTGCTGCAGACTGTGAAAACAGAGATCATTATAAAAATAACAGAAACAAAGGCAGAATATAGGGAAAAATGGCTGGATGACAGATTAAATAGATGGAAAACCAAAGCTTTGTATGGACAGCATTTGAAAAACACTGAAGGAAAATGTGATAACAACTTGACATGGGCATGGCTTAAGATGGGAACCATCAAGAAAAAAACCAGAAGACATAATACTGGCTGCTCAAGAACAAGCACTACAAACTAATGCCATGAAAGCAAAGATACAAAAATCTACTGACAATCCAAATTGTCGACTTTGCAACTACCAAGTTGAAACAGTTTTACATTTAATATGTGAATGCAGCAAAATCGCGCAAACTTATTACAAAGCTAGACATGACTGAGTTGCTAAACTAATTCACTGGGCATTGTGTAAAAATATGACTTGCCTGTGTCTGAAAAGTCGTGGGAACATAGGGTGGAAGAAGTTGTTGAGAATGAGAGGGTGAAGATCTTGTGGGACTTCCGAATACAGGCAGATCGCCATTTGGAACACAACACGCCAGATATCTCAGTCATAGAGAACCAAAGCGTACAGTTGATTGATATCGCTGTACCAGGAGATGCCAGAGTCGAAAAAAAAGAACTGAAAAAAATTATGAAATACTGTGACCTGGCCATTGAAACTGCACGATTATGGATGAAATGTGTAACAGTGATACCCATTGTCATCGGGGCACTGGGACCTATGTCCAAAAACTTTGCAAAGTACATCAAGAAAATTGCAGCTTCCTGCAATAACTCCAGCAAAGCTACAAAAAATCTGCGCTACTCGGAACATCTTATATTTTAAGGAGATACCTGGTTGATACCTAGGATGCTGGCAGCAACCCGTGTCAACCCTTAGTGCCAGTTAATCTGAGTGTTCAGTTGACTGAGTTTCATGTTTTATGAATAAAAGTTTTATATAATAATAATAATAATAATAATAATAATAATAATAATAATAATAATAATAGTAATAATAATAATAATAAACTGTAGAGAGCAAGGGTGATTGATGGGCCTTGATGGAAATGTACAGAACTATTACATAAATAAAAGGGTCTGAAACATTATTTTAGTTCTGGGAAGCAAGACAGTATTTGGAATTGACCCAGGCAGGCTCCTTTCTGATTTTACAGGGTATAAGAAGAAGGAGAAATAAAACATAATTAGGCTTGTGAAATTCTGCTTTATGGCCTACCTTAATAAACTTTAAAATCAGCCTTCCTGTGGAATTGATTTTCTAGTGTGGTCTACCTTGAAGGGCTGATAGAAGTCATAATAGCAACATAGTTCAATCTCTGACAATTCTGTTTGTACATCATAATATAGCTACTTACCACAATTCACTACTTATAACCACCATCATTCAATGGGTAGAAACCTACTGGATTCTGAAATTTGTAAATATCAATATGGTATACTGCAATGGTCTATTGCAATGTGCTGTACATTAGGTTACCCTTAAAGAGTATCTGAAAACTACAACCAGTGCAGAATGAAGTGGTGTGGACAGTTCTGGGTATCCCTAGAGCGGGGGTCCTCAACCTTGGCAACTTTAAGGCTTGTGGACTTTAACTCCCAGAATTCCTCAGCCAGCAAAATTGGCTGAGGAATTTTGAGAGTTAAAGTCCACAAGCCTTAAAGTTGCCAAGGTTGGAGGCCCTTGCCCTAGAGTTCACATGTAATACCTCTGCTAAATGAACTGCATTGGGGTGCAGTTTGCTTCCAGCTCCAATTTAGGGTATTGGTTAAAGCCCTTCATGACATGAGCCCAGGTTACCTGGGATACTGTGTCATTCCAATTAAATTGACCCATCCTACCTGGTCAAGCAGAAAAAAACATGTTATAGACCCTGTTGGTTAAAGCTTTGCAACTGGCTTGGTCTAGGAGGAGAGTCTTCTCTGCTGTTTTCCCTACTTTAAGAAACATCTTGCCCCTGAGGTGAGGCTCACTTTACTCTTCTGGCCTTCCAAACAGCATTAAAACCTGACTGGCATGGGCATCAAAGAGTGGCATGGGCATCAAAGAGTGATACACAGCCCTGGGGGTGGTTGGTGGCTTGATGGTGCTCTCTCTTTTTAATTTTGTCTTTGTAAGGATTATATTGGGTTTTATTATTATTTTTTATTGTAAACCACTCAGTCATTTAGTTAGATGGGTGGTGCATAGATTTGATAAATAAATATATCTTGCCTGATTCTGAATTAACCAGAGAAAAGTAAACTATAAAGATATCCTAATTGACCACACAGAACTACCCACTTTATTGAAATACAACATCTGCTTTTCTACATTTGAAATAACCCAAAGCATTGTTCGTTCCATTCTGCAGAATTAAGCTACCTTAAAATATCTCCGATTATGCTGCAATACATTCAACATCTGGTATCAACAGCCTAAACAACAAAAAAGCATGATTATGCTGTCAGACTTAATAATTCAGAAATATTAACCAGCTCTCATGCTATCTGTGGTTTTTTTCATGTGTAATTGGCCCTTGATGTGTATTTTGTACTTAGGAGACTCTGCATACCAGCAAAAGAGAACAAGCATTCGATCTTTCATGTAACTAACAGGGATCATTTCAGCTAAATGAAACCACTTCATCAGCAAATGTTTATTTTTTAATTGTTGGGGGGGGGGAAAAGTTCTTAACCAGCCAAGCATCAGTTAGAAACTAGCAGGAAACAGAACATAATAAGGAAACCCCTGTGGGCATAATTCTAGATTAGCAAACTGATTTAGTTTTAGGTGAACTTGAAACCCATGTATAAAGTGACCAACTGACTATTGTTTTGCTAGCTCGAAATTTCAGGGTTTTACCTTATTTGTAATTAAAACATTTATGTCTTCTATTTGACTGTTGAGCTAAATTGCCACGTATAAATCAAAGAGAATCCTGTTCTTCAATGAATTAATATTGATTTAATGAATATGTGATTACAGATAAAGGCCAAGTACAAAACACTGTTCATGAAATAAATGTATGAATTGTTGCATGTATAAGGTTTCTTTTTTTAAAAAAGAGTCTATTATGTTCCTGCTGTTTGGGTATATGTAATACACTAATCTGTAGATTATTAAGCACGAATGAATGGGTTTACACTTGTGCTGTGCTACAAATTCTGGTTTAAACACCATACTGATTAGGTTCTACAATATGCCTGCCATCAGAATATCTGTTACCTCACATAAAGGAGCCTATAGGCTTGAAAGTAAATTGCAATTCCCAAACTAAATTAAAATTATTTATTTTTTATTTAGTTTTTTTAAATAAAGTATTTAGTATTAATGTGATGCACAGCAACAACAGATATAAACTAGTGAATAATAAACGCATAACAGTACAGAAATGTACAATTATATATCATACTCTAATTGATATACATGATAATCTTTTTTCCTGTTTTCTGTTTATTTTAACCCATCCAGAGTCATTCTGGAGTTGGACAGTCTCTAAATTAAATTGGTTAGTCAATAAAGTTATCAATAACACCCCACTGATAAAGTCTCAAAGGCCTCTGGAACACTCTAGTTTCTTTAAGCTTCTAGAAGACCTTGATAGTGGAGGCTGCCTTTGTCTTGGAATTCTTGGAGGTCAAAGGGGGGGGGGAGAAATCCCACAGAAAATGCCTGTTTTCAGTTTTAGATATGCAAATACAATGGTACTAACTCTTCAACACTAAAGACCTATTTGCCACCCAGATGCCAAAGGTCTAAGTAGAATTAGGGATTTACTAGGCTGCATCAATAGAGGAATAGTATCAAGTTCATGTGAAATATTAGTACTGTTATATACTGCCTTGGTAAAACCACACTTGGAATACTGTGTCCAATTCTAGTCATCATGATACAGAAAAAATGTTAAGACTCTAGAAAGAATACATATAAGAGCAACAAAGAGGATTAGGGGACCAGAGGGTAAAACATACGTTGAACACTTTGTATGTCTAGTCTAATGAAGAAAAGGTCTAAGGATGATATGATAGCAGTCTTCCAATATTGGAGAGACTATCACAAAGAAGACGGGGACAACCTAATATACAAAGCACCTGAGGGCAAAATAAGAAGTAATGGATGGAAACTTATCAAAGAGAGATCTAACCTAGATTTAAGGAGAAATTTCCTGACAATGAGAACAATTAATCAGTGGAATTGCTTGCCTTCAGAAGTCGTGGGTTCTCCACCGCTGGAGGTTTTTAAAAAGAGATTAAACAGCCATTTGTCTAGAATATTGTCTAGAATATTGAGTCTCCTGCTTTGGACTGGAAGACCTCCAATGTCCCTTCCAACTCTGTTATTCTGTAATTCTGTAAGACAGATTCAGAGAATTTTTTTAAAAAAATCAGCATTATAGAAAGCAGCAAGTAAATGTTGAAGAATGGATGTTTATCCCAGATGAATTGTTGAATAAAAATGGCATCTTTTTGAGCCTCAGGAGCTGTCATGTGTACAATGGAAAAGATCTATTATCTGTTCTCAAAAATATTTTTTAAATTAAAGTTATATATCACAAGGCCAATTTGGGCTGATAAGGATGGATATAAGATAATTAAAGCAAGGTATAGTTACCTATATTGTAGTTCTGGCTTCTCTTTAACTGGAAATCTTCAATGCACATATACTGTATATGCATTTACACATGTATCAAGCAGGCCAGACCACGCCTGAGGAACAAGATGTTCAGACTTGAAATACTTATGCTATATGAATATGTGTATGTATATTGAAAGTATAAGTAATGCCCATACTTAAGCCTAAACACTTTCCAATTTGCCTCCTCTCCAAAATATTCCTATAATCCCAAATAATGAGACTATCCATCTGGCTAAAAATATTCAATAACAGATATTTTAGAATTAAAAAACCAAACAAAGTCTAGACCAGACATGTCAAACACAAGGCCCGGGGGCCGGATCCAGCCCACAAAGTGGTTTCATGTGGCCCACGAAGCCATCCTGGAAACAGTGAGGGAACGGCCCCCACTGCCTTGGCCCTGGCCCAGAGACCCTCCTTCTGCCAGAGACCCTCAGATCTGTCCCACTCCTGCCCAGGCCCCCATAGGCACCCTTGATGCGAACGATGTAGAGCTGGCCACGCCCACCCAGTAGGCCATACACACTCTAGCCATGCCCACCCAGTAGGCCGCGCCCACCCGGCCCCTTGAGGGCAACCGCAATGCTGGTCTAGACCCTGAAAGAGAGGCTCTGCTGGTAATAGCATTATAACTAGTGAACAGTAATTGTGATTGCTTCAGGTTCTTGGTTCCAAAGTTTTTTGGTTGATGAGAATTTAAAACTTAATCAGTGGGATAATTGAACTAAATGATCTACAGCCAACATTAAAGCCATCTCAAAGATCCAGACTGGCAAACAGTTTGCATGTTATGGTTTTTTTTTTCTTCCAAGAACTTACTTATCCAAAACTGTTCTCTCTATAGAATATATATATTTTTATGTAACTAGATTACAGTTATATAGCTTTCAGAGAATCAGAATGGTTAAAAAACACTGAAAATATAGATTTCTCATTAAGGTTTTAAAAAGTGTTAACATTTCCTAGGTTGTTATATATACAACAGAAAATTAAATACTTGTTGCTCAACATTCAGCCAAAATATGAGTTCTCCAATGAGTCAGAGACAGCTAGAAAAATGTGGGATAGACAGCATCACCACCAGATGAGTTTGTAACTGGCTGACAAATCATACTCAGTGTGTACTCCTTAACAGAACTACGTCCACATGGAGGGAAGTAAGCAGTGGGGCACCCCAACGTTCCCTTTTAGAACCAGTACTTTTCAATATCTTCATAAACGATTTAGACGAGGGAATAGAAGAGGAACTCATCAAATTTGCAGACAACACTAAACTGGCAGGAATAGCCAACACCCCAGAAGACAAGCTCAAGATCCAAAAAGATCTTGACAGACTTGAACACTGGGCCCTATCCAACAAAATGAAATTCAGCATACATAAAAGTAAGGTTTTATACTTAGGCAAGAAAAACCAACTGTCTAGGTACAGACGAGGTGAAACTTGGCTGAATAACAGTAACCGCGAGAAGGATCTCGGAGTCCTAGTGGACAATCACTTAAATATGAGCCAACAGTGTGTGGCAACAGCCAAAAAGCCAATGCAATCCTAAACTGCTATTAATAGAAGGATAGAATCAAGATCACATGATGTTCTAGTACTACTTTACAAAGCCTTAGTAAGACTATACCTGAAGTACTAGATCCAAGTCTGCTCACCACAATATAAAAAGATGTTGAGTCTTCAGGAAGAGTGCAGAAAAGTGCAATAGGTATTATTAGGGGCTGGAGGCTAAAACATATAAAGAATGGTTGCAGGAATTGGATATGCCTAGTCTAATGAAAACAAGGACTAGGGAAGACATGATAGCAGTGTTCCAATATTTGAGGGGCTCCTACAAAGATGAAGGGACCAAACTATTTTCCAAAGTACCAGAAAGCAAGACAAGAAACTATTGATGGAAACTAACCAAGGAGACAATCAACCTAGAGCTAAGGAGAAATTTCCTAATGGTGAAAACAATAAACCAATAGAATAAGTTGCATCCAGAAATTGTGGGTGCTCTATTACTGAAGGCTTTTAAAAAGAGACCGGATAGCCATTTTTCTGAAATGGTATAGGGTCTCCTGTTTGAGAAGGGGGTTAAACTAAGACCTCTGTGGACCGTTCCAACTCTATTGTTCTATATTCTATGTCCTTATGTCGTAAATCTCTCTTAGTGGTATGAAACCAATTGAGGAATTTTATCAGATTATATATTCAGTCTGGGAACAAGGCATACTTCATGCCTGTTTACTGCATGGCATTTGTGTGCATTAAAATCTTTAGACCAAGGACAAATGTCTGGTAATATTTTTGTGATCATATTTGGAAAGGATAACATAAGCATTCCATTCTGTTGCATGGTTTATTAGATAGTTCCAGTTTTTATTTTGGCAGAAACTGGGGGTGGGAGAGAATGAGAAAAGCACATAATTATCTTCTTTCTTCTTTCTTCCAATTGTTTGCCACAAAATGGAAAAATAATAAAATGAAAGGCTAAGAGTATTGATGAGAAGTGGAAACAGATTGTGTTGGAAGCTTTTTGCTGGAAATATACTATAACGTATTGCTACATGTTTTGTATTTGAGGATATTGTGCCATATTAGTCCCCACATCTGGGCTTTAGCAGGTGGGGGAGGTATGCTTAACCTCCTCCATTTCTGTAGTATTATCTTGCAATCATTTTCCATGTCGGCACAGATGTAGCTGTAAAAACTTGGTTCAAATTAGAGCTGTGAGAGCTGGGGAAAACCCACCTGGAAACACACATTTTGGGTGTGTGTATGTATTATATATATAAAAACATAAATATTTTTTAATACAAAGAAGGACTAAGGGAGAGATTATAGCAGTGTTCCAATATTTGAGGGGCTCCTATAAAGAGAAGGGATCAAATTATTTTTCAAAGCACCAAAAGGTAAGACAATAAATAGTGGTTGGAAACTAACCAAGGAGCATGTAAAATATAAGTCTGCATCCTTTCTGTTTTGTTTTTTGTTTTAATTATTTCCGCTATTTAAGAATAAGAAAATTGAACTCTAAATTGATAACTGTTGAACAGTGCCTGGATGACCGAGTATATTGATACTCTGCTATACCATCTTCAGTCTTCACGCAGAGAAATGTATATTATCCAATGACCTCCTGTTATATATGGACCACTGAACTATAGTATCAACCTGAATTTTGGCACCACCTGTTCTGAACCAGCCCTCTTCCGGCCTTGTAGTAAGGCAAACCCCTATTCTAACAGAAGAGACTGGAGAGCGTCCAAGGCTGAAAAGCGTCTGCCAAGATTTATTAGTCAATTAACAGAACAAGAAACAAAAACACAGGAACTTGAATCCTCAAGCGGAAGGGTTGCTTTCAGCAACCAGCCCCTCCCCAAACACTCCTTTTATTTAGAGTTCAGGGCGTGGTCTCCCTGTGCCTCCTCCCGAGGAGTCCCACAGCCTTTCTTTGTTTGTTCCTGCTCGACTGCCTCCTGCGTCGGGCGTCCTTGAACAGGGCCAGCTGTGGGTCATCATCCTCCGCACTATCGGGCTCACGCAGCTGAGAAGAGGTCCCCGGCTGAGGGCTCTGCAAAGCCTCCAAGCCATCATCAGCCGGTTCGTCTCCCTCCTCCCCCTCATCTGAGTCATCCGATACATCGGAGCCGGCTGTCGGACCCACAGGCTGGCCCTGAGTCACAACACCACCATAATAAAACTGGTTTTGTTTATTTTGGTCATTAGCCCAACAACTGAAGGCCAGAAGAGAGCAGTAAGGCATTCCACAAATAATGTTTGTGGCATAGAGCAGCAAAGGATAATACAATAAAGTTATGATGGTATTTTTTAGAAGGAATTCAAAATTTTACATGACATTTTGATTTTTAGTAAATATCAGCTGTTTATATTTGTGGGTTATTATTTTATAAACTCCAAACAATGACAGCCATAATTAAAAGACTAAGATGGCTGAGAAGCTAGTAGATAGTTTTTGTGACTTAGACTCAAGCTTTCTTGCAAAGAACTTTGTACTGAAGAGTTAACACACTTTTGATGAGGTACTTTATCGCCTGAAAGTGATGTTTTGCAAGTTATTGAGGCACACGGATGATCTCATCTGTTTGGTCACCACAGCTCCCAATAGATGCACAGAATTAATCAGTAAATAAAGTATAGGAGGCTGACCTGTAGAAATCGGTGCTTTAAAGGTGCTTCAAAGTTTTTATCAAAGTGAAATATCCTTTGCAATATTTGCATAGTCTTAAATCTGAACAGAGAACATTGAGATACACTGTTCCTTTAAGTAATGCTCCAGTCATTTGTCTGGTGATTAATGTTTAATCACCTACAGAAGAGAATTCTAATTCTGATCCCAAGAAAGAAATGCAAGAAAATCATTTGAAATGTGTGTGAGACAACACAATTGCATCCACTGTGTCTCAACTTTTTAAAACACTGCTTACAAAAGGATTGTTAACTTGCTGTTATGAATTGCTGATATCGGTTGACATTTTAACATAATTCTGTCTGCAGTCAAAGATTCTTATGTGGTCATTTGTAATATCACAATCAATCCTTCCCCAGTTTAAACTGTTTTGCAAACAAACTTTTTCCCCATGAATAATTGATGAGGGAAAACAGCTTGCAGTGTATGTGCTCAGAACTAATTTTGTTCTATGTGGTTAGTGAGAATAAAGATGTGACCCCAGCCCAGTACCATTTAAATACTTAGTACTTTGTTACCTTGACTAGTGTAAAGTTGGTTCCCAAGGTAAAAACTAAGTGGTCTGCTGGCATATGGTGTAACCTCCATTTGAGTGCTAAAAGCTGGAGACTGTTTTTGTGAAACAGATGTTGTTGAGTGCAGCAATGCACAACTGACTCTATCTAACAGCTGGGAATCCTCGGTGACCCATATAGCTGGAAATAAACATGGCCCTATGTTTGGCAGAAGTATAAAGAGGCAAATTTTCATTTGTTAAAAGGGCTCCACAAAATGAAGAGTAAATGTTTCCCGCTGTAACCTGATTTTTATTCACTAGAGTTAGCTCTCCGGCAGTTTTCAGCAATGGCTTTAGATTATTAGAGCCCCCCCTCCTGCCAGATGAAGGCTGCAGTTGCATTGACATATAGTGCAGATGGAAAATAAACATCTGCCTCAATCAAGAGAGGAAACCAGCAGACAAGGCTGACGGATATTCTCTGGCAAGACTCCCTTTTTCAGGAAAGCACATAAATGCTACAGGACCACAACCACTGGCATCGTCTGGTGCTGTCCTTATGTGGTTACTGACCATGAAGAGAGATGATTAGTATGCACTCTCTAAGGAGGAGTGCTACAGATGCTCAGAGTGATATGCTTCCAACTCACTAGGATGTGGTTTGCTATAGCCATGGATTCTAAGCTGCAGAGCAGCTTGGATTTATTTTTTGCAGTGTTTCAATGACATTTACCACCCATAAATCCTCTCTATCTGGGGGAGAGGAGAGTGGAAGGGGTTTCCGCATCACCAGCAAAAGAATATAGCTGGATAGCAGTAGTGATATATAGAACAAGGGAGGGAGGGAGAAAGATAGAGAAAGAGGAATGGAAAGAGAGAAAGCACAGATTATTCTAATATTTGATTAATATTCAGTTCCTTTCATATTTCAGGAAATCAAGCATTTTGTTTAATGGACAGTGAAGAAAAACAAAGAAGAAAGCTGGTAGACACCAAGGTAATCAAAGCCATTTAGTACTAAAAATAATCTTTTTTAAAAAAGGTTGAAATAAATCTAGATAGTTTACTGTACATAGTGACTTAAACCAAACAATCGCCATCACCTTTTCTAGGATTTTGCACAAAACATGATTATTAATAAATAAGTAATAGGAACCAAGCTCTTCTGCCACTAGCAAGGATTTTCTTATTTTAAAAACAGAATTATAATTGCTTCCAAAAGAAAACCCTCTTCCCATTTCCTCTCTCATTTGCTCGCTTTTCCCACAGTTGTCTATATTGCTACCCAACCCTGATATTTCAGTTATGCCTGCTTTGACTCCCATTCTCTCCTTTTTCCTTCCTTTCTATATTTGCTATCATTAGATAAAAATGTTTACAACTGGTGTGCTAGATCACTGTAAAATAATATCAATGAACTCACTTCAATAATTTGAATAATTCCTTTCTACGATTTTTATGTGTTTCATGTGCAAAATAAACGTGTGACGTTTGGTGGCTGCTTAAGACAGTTCTCATAGTTTGTAAACATGAATAATGATCCTTTATCTTTTGTTAGTTTCATCAGTGGGATAACCGCCACCTGTGAGTTAAAATTTGGAATATTCCCTGAGCAAGTGAAACTCCACTGCACAATTTAAAAGATCTGAACTTTTAAGAACAGGCTGTATCAGTGTCTCACTATACATTTGATATATATGTTTCCAAGATATTTTATGCTGAGGCATGGCTGAGTAAGTTTTCCATTAATTTACTTTTCTATTGTTTCATCCATTTGACTGAAATAGAGTTGCATCGCCTTCAACTTATAATAACAAGATTTCAGAGAATGAGATAAACTCTATAAGCAGTTCCTGAGAAAGCCAATATTTACAAGTCACATGAAAATTATCCCCAAAATATATCAGATTCTAGTTAACATAATATTTTTTATTTTAAAAGGAAGTAATATATTACTTCTAACACTACAGCTTGTTAATAATACTTATTGAATAAGGCCTACTATGCTTGCTTAGAAAAGCAGTATATCAAAACGTTATAACATAATTAGATTGTAAAGGTATAATAAATCTTCTCAATTAAGTGACTGCATTTTTTGAATTCCATATTCTTACAGTATGCATAATCTCTTCAGAGCAAAGTGAAAATAATGTAGGGATTAGAAATTAAGAGACATAGTCTACAATCATTACAAGTAAAATTTACATTCACACATGTATTTACCTACTTGAAAATGCAATAATCAATATAGACTATGGAAAAAAACATTAAAGTCATATTGCTTCTCCACTCATCATTAACTCTATTTTAAATTTTAGAAGACATAAGAATATATAGAGAAACCAGCAATTTTTCTATAGCCCAAATTCAAGTAGACATATTTATGTTCATAATTTTAATTATGAACATAAATGTTGATTTCACATTCCTCCTGGATGCATACAAAAACAGCCATCTTGTTTTGAAAAATAGTCTGAAGGTACATAGGTACTTCCATTTCTCTCTCTGATCTGCCATATTAGTCTCCCAAAGTTCTCGCTGCCATTAAAAGTGCTTCATCTGACTGTTGGTTATTTGTTTTGTTCTGTTGGTTTGTTTTGACAATAATTCTGCTTTATAGAACAGTTTTCATCAAGGAGCTTATACAAAGATTCTCTGGCCTAGTATATTTTATTGTCCCAGGAAAAAGGACATTGCTAGTTCCTATATTCCAGACACCCCATAAAGTCAAACATATTTTTTGGGGTTGAGGAGGGAAGTTGATTACTCAAAACTAGGGAGTAGGATAACCACCTACTGTAAAGGTGTACAGAGTTTGCCCAAAGATATCAGTCCAGTTTAGATCAAAATGGATTTCATGGTTTATATGGCTCTATCCTCTTACAGAAGGTGATGACTGTTGCTCTGGCTCCCAAAATCTGCCATCTGATCACTGTGCCTACTACTGTAGTAGAACAACCTTGTTGCAATACCACTACCTTAGTCAAGCCCAACCTCCTATATTTCCAGCATTCATTAAAACAATATTTTTTTTTCTTAGCAACAGAAAGGCCACTTTTTTGTTTATTTTATTTTTCAAAGGAAATGCCATGGCATAGTTCAGTCTCATTAATTTTAAACTGCCAACCATTTGTGTTAGCCCTCTCTACCTACATACACACATAAGCATTGTCTACAGTCTTGAAGCCAAAAGAATAGCTAAGTTTCAGAAGTTACACTGGCTATTGCAAAGGTCTGTGTAATACGTTTGTTCTTGTCTAGAGTTGTCTAAAGGACTTTTGAGAATCTCCACTTTATTGTCCAAATGCAAAAGAGATCTGCTAAGATCATTCTGTCCCAAATGTCTGTAGTTTCAACTGCATATACAACTATACTTTCATATTCTGAATGGAAAATTATTTCGTATGGAGAAAGCCTCTAGAAAGATAAAATCCCTATCTGACAAAACTTGCAAAAATCTGAACTGAATAATAGATGATGGTGATGATAGCAATAACAATAACAGAAGCTTTAGAGAGTCACACAAACAATTTAAAAAAACTGATTTGCAAGCTGCTCTGGGAGACTTTTTGGCTAAAGAACAAGGTTAAAATGCTTCATATAAACAAGTAAGTCATAACATTTTTGCCACAAGGCATTTGTTATTTAAATTTAAAATCAATTTTTACTAGAAATTGACAGAAAATACACATTTTTTTTCTTTCAGTGTTAATATGCACATTTTAGTAATTGAAAATTTCCACCAGGAAATAGAAAAGTTTATTTCACTACTTTCCCCATGAATTAGGCAATGAAAGTTATGCATGGATGTTGCCCAAGAGGCAATTTCAATGCAAAACAATGCAAAATGCATAACCTAAAGTAGAAAAGCATTGTCCTCCAACTGGGCCTTAGCTCAAATAGTTTAGAGTGTATTGAATATTGTTTATTTCTAAAAATGCTCCACAGGAGAGATTTAAAAAACAAACAAACCAAACTGTATTTGTTCTTCAGCCAGATAATATTTTACCTGGAGTACAAAACCTTGCCGCTATTGTGAAATATAAGATTTTGGCTATCACAATGTCCTTATTTGAACAAAGGTTAATGTCCTTATTTGAACAAAGGTTAAAATGAAAAAGAAAAAAATGTAACTGACTACTTTATACAGGGGTTATTTATTAGGAGGAAATTGGATACCTAGGAAGCTCTGTGGTATTGGCAATATCTAATCAGAGATCTTCAGGGCATGGTATCATTCACCAACTAGAGAAGGGCAAAGTCTGTCGAGTATCAAATGCAAATAAAACTACATCTATTTAAAGCATTTCTGTACAGCTCTTCTGAAAACCACTACCAACATTAGAAATAATAAGGCAATATTAAAATAGTATTCCTCATGTCCAACTTTATCCTCCATCCCACCTGATTTTCTTTATTTTAGTCTAATTTAAAAATAGGCTATTTCTGAGGCACAACAATCATGCTTATGCTTTTAGTTAAATGGGCAATTGCACTTGTATGATATTCTATGTATATTATACAAGTGCAATTACCCATTTATTAGCCTGCTTGAGTTCTGTGGTCCAGATCGATGCCAACAATATACTGTAAATATGGAAAATTGAATATGATGTCATTAGCTATGGAGAATAATATGCAGGCATGTGCGTGCATCTGCACACATGTAGATGACTTCCAGAAGAAAGTGAGGCTTTAGTTTCTTTGTAAAAGGCAAAGAGAGAGGTTACTGAAACAGTATTTTTTAGAGCAATATGTGGAACCAACAAAGCTGGGAAACTATTTTCCATATGAGTCCCTTGTGCCTGAAACTCTGGCAGGCAATAGCTTAGTACATTAGTATCTCCTGAAATTCTTCCAGCTACTGGGAACTGCTTCATTATTATTTAATAATATTTGGCTCAAATTGGCATATCCTTCGGCTGTGCAAAATCATGTTTTATGAAATAGCATGCTTTCTGACTATTGGACGTGTGTGTGTGTGTGTGTGTGTGTCTATGTGCATGTATGTATATATTTAAGTGTGTGTGTTTTACACACACAAACACGTGCACCCTTTCTATCCAAGCCTTACACTGTAATAAATGAAATAAAAGATGAACTTAACTATGAACTCAAATTAAATAGAAGTAATGATGAGGAATAGATGAAACTCTGCCATTTTTCACAGCACTACTCATGAGAGAGAACATACATTTATAATAATAAAAGTTGCCTATTTGGAGCAAGGCCAGCCCAGGACATATTGCTGCCTGGGATGCCCACCATCCCTTCTCACGTATCAAGCCCCCAAAACACCTCCCCACCAGCAATCAATGCCCAGATGAACATAGATTAACATCAGACCAACAATCAAGAAGTAAACAATCAAGAAACTGCCAAACAAGCTAACAATAAACAGCCCAACCAAAGATCCTGCAAGACCACTGCCAGCAACACTGACAGGGCAAACCACGAGAATATGAATTGAGGGCAAATTCTTCTCCTTGCTAACATTAATGATGTTACTTAGTTTCAGTAATGAAACATCTGCAAGAAAACAACCAAGCTCAGAGACCACGTCATACATTTTTCAATATATAGCAATGCAGATAAGGAAAACAAGGGAATCTTAGATTTGTCAGCAATTTGATTGAATCACTCTGTTGAATGAGTAGAATTATGAATCAAAAGGGGCATTTGTGTCAAACAGTGAATCAGGTGGCTTTGAAGCACTTTGTAGCCTTTTGAAATGCATTGTGGATTCAATAATTTTTCTACAGTGATTTACATAATCTGAAGAGTAGCCAGAGCACTTTTCTACACTTTCTGAAGTTGTTAGCAATGCCATATAAAGTTGCAGTTTTATTTTCACACACAGTGATGGCTCTTTGATATTGCCATGAGTATCTCCCTAATGAGATGTGCTGCCTTATAAAACTCTTTTGGGATAGCATAGCTAACTGCTCTGGGGCTTCATATATTTTCTCAGCTCTCAACTACTTTTCTGTGGCCAACTACATGCTATCAACTTGTTCTCTTTTATATTTTGGAATATTATACTTCAAAGCTGATTCTGTTATTGCGTTTGGGAATTTATGTTAGCTCCCATCACTCTCAATGTCAGCTCAAGAGCATCCAAATCAGTACTCATTTCTGAATCAAATCTTGTGTTTAAATTCTGTATGTCGGAGATATTAAAGTCTTTTGATAACAGTGAATTGGTTCCCAGCTAACACAGTACTGGTCTAAATGTTTATTACAAATATATACGATGTTGAAAGATATTTCGTGTCCATGTCTTACTCACCAGGTTGCCTAATTCTCTAGCACTATATATTTGGGGTGAGGCAATTTCAGTATACATAACCTTCATTATATCTTCATGCTGTGGAGTTTCTGTCTTAATAGTTGGAGACTATAGGGATCTGGATAGGGAGCAGCAGTCTTCAACTTAACCCTAGCAAGGCCAAGTAGTTCTGGGTTTTAGTTAGGAACCCCTGGTTATGGGGACCTTCCCTTTTTCATTCTGGTGTTATGTGGTGTGGCCCAGACTTAGCCCTATCCTGCTGTCCTTTTACAAAGCCTTATAATTCACAGTAAGGGTCCTTAGAGGTGTTGGAACCTCATAGGATGGTTATATTAATTATTGTGAAAAGCTGTTTCTTTGGCAGTTGTTTAGTAATTTATATTATTTTATTGTTTTTATTGTTTCTCAGTAATGTTCTAAAATCAGTAACCATGTAAATATCAATGTAAGGAATAATATCCTACTGTACTATATTTTTTCTGTTCTTTTGGTAACTACTTGCTTCTAACAAGCCACAACTTGACTCCACCTCTAGCAGATGTAAAGCTTGCCAGCTAGCTCTTCCAGTATTCTTAGCATGCCATATTATTGAGTGAGTGGACAATAAGGCACAAGAACAAATCAACATTCTTCTGAATGACTGTTCCAGAAGAGGCCAGATTTTGCCAAAGTACCATGTCTGGCTAGGCATTATAGCAAAATTAATAAATGGGGGCTCTTCCCAAGAAGTAACAGGCATAATAATAAGCTACATCAATCTTTCTGGCATCTATAAAATCCAAGGATCAGAGGCAATCATATCACACCCTATCAGGGCAAGGCAATAGTCATTTTTCTGTCTGATTCCATTTTTATTTTCTGAAAAGGAAATAGGAGAGTAAGATCTGACTTTAAAACATTTTTTTTTACATCTATCATTTGTGCTGGTGGCTGTGCAGACCTTTTCTGTTTCCTCTGCTTTAAAAGGGACACAGGAAAAACATTTTTAAAAAATACTGTAGTGATAGTTAGTTGAAACTTGGCAGGGTAAATTTATTCTGAAAGGCCATATATCATTCCTGCAGTTTTATTCTGATTGCACTAAAAAATGGAAAAGCTGCAAGCATTTCAATTCTTCCCCATTTGGGGAATTATTATTTTTTAAACTGAATTTTGAAATATCTTGAATTAAATTGGTTTGACCTAGATTCACAAGTCTAAATTTCCAATCTAATTGAACCAAGGCTGACTTGTGAATCTTATGAAAGATAAGTAATAATCAGTCTATAGTCAAATAAGTTCAAGAAGCATTTCAAAATGGGTCCTTTAACAAATTTTACGTTATCTTTCCTGGTTTAGGTCACACATTTTTTTAAAGGAAACAAACAAGTCTGGAATTTATTTATTCTTTGGGTAAAGTTTAGGAAAGGTTTTACACTAAAGCTTTCAGTTTAATGGGAAGTTGTGCTTGATAAAAATGTCCACATATCAGTGTATATTTTGTTGTCCCATTTTTTATTTAATAAGGCCCTGGTCTCCAAATGAGTAAACTGCATTCTTTTATGAGATTAAACATGCTGGAATGTATCACAGTTTTGTTTTCTAATTAAAAGACACTATTGGGACCCGCAGAACAGCAAGGGGCCTCGGCCGATTGGAGGGAACAGTGATTTCTCCATTGAAAATAAATGCCCCAGCTGCTCTACAGGCAACAAAATGGCAAGAAGAGGGATAGGAAAGACGCTTTCTCACAGATGGGACCACACCACATGGTCAGTGGAAGTAGCCCATTTTACTTCACAATAACTAACTCAATTATTTTGCATCAATATTTGAAGGCCTTGTGTTACCATGCCTTAGAAATAGTATCTGAGAAGCCAAGCTACTAATACCATAAGGGTAGTATAACAGAGCACTGTATTACATGGCATTGTATCTACTAGTAGAATCTATCCATGAAAAAATATTGCCAGCAATTTGGAATGATAGGTGATTCTTTCTTTTCCCATTTTGTGCCATCTAGAATTAAACATTGTTATAGGCAACCGATTCTTAATCAGTACATCTATGTAAGTCAGATACAGCAGTCTGAACCATTGAACATCCTTTTATTTGATCCTTTCTTTCCCTTTATCTCTGAATACTGGAAAATAGGGATTATTTCTTACCAAAATCCAAGTTTAGATACTTATGAGATAGTATTTCCATTAGAAAAATAACTACAAGGCACAGTTGGAGTCTTCATCAAAATATGAAGCCAAGAGCAAAACTATTGTGAACTGTGTTCACAGAGTAAGATCAAGAATTGCTGTTTTCTTTTTTTTATGCCTGCTGACAACATTCTGAGGTATTATGAAAGCTACTGTGGTTCTGTACAGGAGTGGCTTCAAATGTTCTAAACAAGGAGAGAAACAGGAAGTTGAAGTAGACTATGTTCCTTCCTCTCGTGCTTGCTTGAAATGTTTAAAGTTAAGAATGTACGTTTACATTTCCAAAGTTGGAGTTCCTCAGATTTGAATCTACAACTTCCAGAATTCTAGGAGTGACCATACGCCAATAATAATTCTGGACATTGTACTTCTGATATATCTGGAAGGTACCAGTTTGAAGCAGACTGCTCCCCCCTAAGCAGAAATGCATAATATCATGAACACCTGTGAAACCAACTAGCTCTGTTAGAGAATGATATGACTGCATTTCCCTTATGCGGTGGATTGCATCTTCTTTTCTCTCCTCTCCATTCTTACTATAACCTCTCTTCTCTGCATTATATTCAGTCTGTATGCTACAAAAATTCTCACTTTTAAGAATTTGTGAGATTCTTTGTAATTTTCAATTGAGCAAAATTGGAAAAATATAGGGCAATAGTTATTAAACTAAGATAACTCAAATGGGCTAACTTACAGAATGCTAAGATCCATGACTGCTGTGGGAATGATTTGGGGAAGTTGTGGCTGCTTCAGCACCACTATGCCTTCCAATTACAGTTCCCAGAAACTTACAGGTTGCATGGCACAAGTAAAGAGAGAAGGAGTGTATCTCCACTTTCTTTGTCATCTGGCTTCTAAGTCCAATAAGCTAGCAGCAAGGCCCAACAGGTGAGCTATGATTGACTGCTATAAGATCTGATATGATTTAGATTTTACACTAATTGCTTGTATTACTTGCTACAATTCTCCTAACTAGAAAGGATGGTATTAACCATATTGTGCATCTACAAAAAGTGAATATTTCTTCATAATCATCCAGAATAATGTCTCTGTGTATACCAAAACAAGGTAGACCCTTGCAGTAACAAAAGGCTATTCTGATCAAAATATTTGCACTATAGAGGCTGCGGGTTGTTCTGGGTGCTATCTATGCTGTTAGGCAACTGTATCCTGTAGTAAAGTATCATTTCGTTTTTCTTCAGAATTGTTTATGCAAGCCCTGTTGTTTTGCTTTCTGCCAGACATTCTTCATAGTTGCTAAAAATTCCTGCATTCCCAAATTAGTTCTGGAATTTCCCAGTTTTCCACTGACTATTGCACAATGAACTGTTGCAATTTATGCTTTATCCTCCAGTTTGTTTCACATTAAAATGAAAGAAAGAAACTTATTTCAATATTCCTCTTTTATATTATTGCCATAGCATGTTATTTTGTATAAGTAATGAAATGCATAAAGTGTGTTTATCTTATTTACCCATAAGATACTAAGGAAGGCAAATGCCATTCTTTATAAGCCAAAGATAAGATAAGATGATAAGATAAGATAAGATAAGATAAGATAAGATAAGATAAGATAAGATAAGATAAGATAAGATAAGATAAGATAAGATAAGATAAGAGTAAGGTAAGGTAAGGTAAGGTAAGGTAAGGTAAGGTAAGGTAAGGTAAGATAAGATAAGATAAGATAAGATAAGATAAGATAAGATAAGATAAGATAAGATAAGATAAGATAAGATAAGATAAGATAAGATAATCTTTATTGTCATTTTTCACTGTGGGCAGAACGGCACACATCAAGAATGAAATTTTGTTGCCCGTTCTCAAAGTGAAACATACATGACACACATCTAAAACATACTACATACTACATATGTATAAACCCATACCTTTACATGTACATAACAATAAAATATTAAATACTGTCCATCTTGAATATATAATGGAAGGAGAGTTCACAAGGTTAATGCTGTATGGAATGAAACTATAGTTGAATCTGGATGTTCTGCTACAGATACCACAAAGCCTCCTCCCAGAAGGTAACAAGGAAAACAGGTTGTGAAGAGGATGAGTAGTGTCCCAGATAAGCTTACAGACCCTGTTCAAACAACGCTTCTGTGCTATGTCCTGGGTGGGAGGGAGGGAACTGCCAATGATCTTTTTGGCCATCCTCACCACTCTCTGCACCGCCTTCCTGTCTGAAGCAGTTACGCTTCCAAACCAGACTGTGATGCTGTATGACGGGATGCTCTCAATTGTCCCCCTGTAGAAAGTGGTCAGGACAGGGGAAGGAAGATGAGCTTTTTTCATGCGACGCAGAAAGTGCAAGTGCTGCTGTGCCCACTTTACCAGTTTCTCACTGTTGAGCGACCAAGCCAGCCTGCTCGTCAGCTGCACGCCCAGGAATTTGATGCTGGTAATGAAGGAACTGTTCTAATTTACTTTCAAAATCACTTCAAAAGTCAACTTTTGAACATTTGTTTTGTCATCTCTGTTATCTTAATTATTTTTTTGAAACCAGGTGATTATTTTAAAAAGCTAATAGAAAATCAACCTTTAGGCAGAAGAATTTAGTTCAGAAATTGGTAGTCACCTATCTGAAATAATGATAATGTTGAGATTTAATCTGCTGTTATTAAACCTTTTCTCATCAGTCAAGAATTCATTGCTACTCATATACTAAGTGCATATATCCTTACCGCTAGTCATAACGGAAACCCACCACAATATTTTAAATATATCCAATACATAGCAGAAATATAGAAGTTGGATTGCTAATCTCATTTGCTTAGAAATAATTTCCATTTATTTCAACTGAATTCCATGTAAATAAATGTCTTTCTAATAAATTCTATACCATACATTGACTAAATTAGCTCAGCTTTTAAAACAAGTTTTTAAAAAGATAATTTTTAGCACATGCTGATTCCAAAGAATGTAAACTTGACAAGTTTCCTATTATGAATGCAAGTATAAAGCTTAAATCTTCTCACAGTTACACAAGATACCCTTTCCATTGCTTCCCTCGTCCTTGTGGTGTCTTCATGATCCAATTATGAATAATGTATAATCAGAGGGGGAATCTCATGTTTGTCCTTTTTATTTTGTGTCTTCCAAGTTATATTAAAACACCCCAGTGGGTGGCAAGCTGACTAAAGTACAATAGTCTCATATCTAATGCTATACAATGAATAATTCCTGTGCATTAATTTTAATTACTCTAATACTTCTAAATAAGTTCACTAGGAAGATTATCTTCATCTCTGCATTTTTAAATTTACAACTCTTGGGGGAACAACTGAACATTTGTTTCAAAAGCATAATTCCAAGCATCGTTTTGACCACTTATCAAAATTGTGACCTAACAGCTTTGTTCAGCTATTTTTATAATATTATTTAGTTGGTTCCTGTTATTATTTACTGTGCGACATTCTCACTGATGCACCTCAGGCTACAGGCATGAAGAAGCATCACTTAAAAAGTAATTTAGCAAATAAGGATGGTTTCCCATCGGTGAAAATAAAAGGAAAAGTTGTAGTAAATAGATAATGTAAGCAATAGGTGCCTTGGGGGAACCCAAAGACTGTCTTCTTTGAAACCCACAATAAGGAGGTCCTGAGGCAGCAGGAGCTGACATTGTTTAGAAATGCTCCCTTATGGCGTTCTCATTAATTAACTGCTCTGTTTGTTGATTCTAGGTTGATTCAGTTTGTTCTCGGGAGAGCATTTTTGGAAACTCAGTAATGCCTTGATGCAGAATTTCATCTTCAGGCCCAACATTCTCATGATGTTGCTTTACTAGGGTCACAGAGACAATGAAGTGAAAAGGAGAATTTGTGGGGTAAAAAATGATAATCAAAATATTTTAAAATTCAGATGTAATTTTTGAAGAGTCTCCCCACAGAGCTCAAACATTACCTGAAGCAAAGTTTGACTGACAGACAGGATGTAACAGAGAGCCAAACAAAAGGCATGCATAACCAGTAGGAAAGTATTTGCTTCTAATGATTTGAGAAGGCATTTAATTAAGTTGTTTGCCAATTAAATACTTCACTGTTAATGATTCATAAATATTTTAAATGGTTGAACAAACTTTTTCTTCTTATGGAAGCAATTATTAAAGACTTTCAAGATCACATGAAATTTTAGATTCCTCTTTGCCATTGCTATAAACAAATAAATTAACCAATTTTGCTATCTTCTTTAAGATGGATATAAAACTAGCGTGTTAATAGTGTGACTGAAAGCTAAAACAGTGCATCAGTACATCAAACTTTATTGTTCAGTTGTACACTGATTCTAATAATATTTTGCTAATATTTATATATAGTCCCACTCATTCAGCTATCATTTATAGTTACAGCAGCCCCGAAAAAGGAGAGATACAACTGGTTCTGGAGTTATGGCTATTGCAGCATCCCCATGATCATGTGTTTGTGATCTGAGCACTTGGCAATTGGTGCCCATTCGTGATGGTTGCAGCATCCCATAGTCACATGATTGTTCTTTGCAACCCTCATAGTCAATTTCCAATACGCAAAGTCAACAGAGAAGCTGGAAGAAAGTCGCAAGTCATAGACTTATGACATCATGCTTAATAACCTCCCTACCCTCTACTCCAACCCAGTGATTTTGGTGGTAAAAACCAATTCCTGGTCTATAAACTGTTGGGAGTCTTGGACACTGGCAGCATATAAATACAACAATGGAGTTGCAAGTTCCAATTGCAGACAATAAGTGAAGACTTCTGTCCTTTCTATTTAGAAATTCTCTCTACCCTCTACCCCAACCCAGTGATTTTGATAATAAAAACCAATTCCTGGTCTATAAACTGTTGGGAGTCTTGGACACTGGCAGCATACAAATACATATGACAAATAATGTAATCATGAATATTTTTGATGGCAACTGCATTGCACTTCACTTTCAGGGAGAGACAATTAATGGAGAGACAATTCAAATTAAATGTTACCATGAGGCAGGTTGTATAGTATCAGGTGGCTGGTGCCAAATTCCTGTAAGGAAGGCAGTATGGAAATCCATATGGGACAAATTATAAAATATCTGTGATAATATCACCATGGAAATTGCCTGACATGCTTTACCTGATATTACCTGACATGCTTAAGGTAATTGTGTGATTTTACTACTATGTACATGTTATAATTTTAACATACTGTAATTGTGCTTTGCTGCAAATGTTGCTGGATGATGATGGGGATTTTATCCACAGGTAGAAAAAGGAACATTTCTATATAAATATAATATAAATACAGCTCCATTTATATTTACCCCATAATCCATCTGTGTATTTATTTTCCCCAACCTGAATTATTTCTAACTTTTGAGTTCATGGACAAAGGAATCTCTAGTGATCTAATTCCAGGATACCTGTGACATCTCCCCACCCATTTTTTGATATTCAGTTGCAATTTATTTTCAACACAAAGATCTATCCCCTTCAAGGCAGTTTTTCTTTTCAGGATTTTATCTGTTAAATTCCTTGCCAAAGACTTAATTACATGCAACATTACACACACACATATACATTTACTGCACATGCCACATGTTTTTCAGCTCATCTTATGTCACAATGGCACTAATACCAGCTTATGAACCATTGCATAGCTGGGGTCACTTGAAGTGGTAACAGAAGAGTTAAAGAAGCATAGTTATGGTTGACTGGTTGACAAGAGAGTACCAAACTCTTGATTTATCATCTGAGAGGCCTCTACTCTACATCCAAGCCAAATGCTACTCACTGTGAGGGAGCAAACATTTGAATAAATAGTTATATTTAACTATAGGCATAAAATCTTTAACATTAATTGAAAACAAGTGTGATATAGTAGTTAAGGGATTGGTGTACTGTAGGAGGAAGGAAGTAGCACTCTGAAGCACTTAAAGCTAGTCACTCTTTTTGAGGTCAACTTACCTCATAAGGTGGAAAAATTGGAGAAGGGAGATCTATGCACGCTATCTTGAGCTCCTGAATGAAAATTGGGGCAGAATTCTAATAAATAAATATTGTGAACTTTTCAATTAATTGCTGAAACACAAGGTTTTATTCAGGTATTGAGTCTGCTATTTGGAAACTCTTTCTTGTTTTGGGTAAATGTTCCCAGAAATTCTTATTTGATGAAACAAGGATTCAAAAATGTAACTCTTATTAATGTACCATAAAACACAAAGCAAAAAAATCCTATAAGGCTTATCACTGTGTATAACCATCTTTAACCACCTGGATTCTTGCAACTTTTCTTACATTTTATAATGAAAAGCAGCATGAAATTAGAAGCTTCCTTGATAAAGATATTTGAAAACTGGAAACAAGAAAAGCCCTGGGAGAAACATGAATGTTTGAAAGAGAAAATATGCAAGTGGAATAAAAGCTATATATAACTTTTTTCTTCACTGTCTACTAATACATTAAAATAATGTGAAGGAGGAGAATTTGTCCTGGAAATTTCTTTCAAAAAAGAAGTTAAGTTTTGTCAACATTCCTATGTGTCAAAAGTGATGTTTGTATCCTTTTATAAGGTTCTTGACTTCTCTGCTTCCTTTCAATCCAAAGGGAAAACCTCATGAACATCTTCCATTGAATTTTTTCAGATTGGGAAGTGTGCTCATATTGGTGGAGTGGAAAATTTGTCTCAGAAATATCACAATATCAGCAATAGTATCCTTCAGTCCTGCTGACAAAATACACTCAAGAACACTGCCTGGGTGAAGTTGAAAGAAAGTCTCAAGGCAGGAATCCAGAAATCTTTTTCTCAATGGAAGACAATATTGGAGAAGTTGCAAGGCAGATACTACCACAACACTGAAGTGCAAAGAGCTTCCTCCATGTTAGTGAGATCTGGGGTGGTTGTAATTTACCACTTGTATGGTGGAGCCAAAGTGAAGCAGCTGTATGCTTTTGAAGCATACCCATTCGGCCCATCTGAAGCATACCCTTTATGGATGAATCTTTTGTTCAAAGTGAATGTTGTTCATGTGATGTTTAAGGAAAATAAATATACATCCACCCACCGCACATGCTATTGGGAAACAAAGATGTGCTCTGCACATTCACCTGGTCTTGGAGGGGAAAAACCACAATCAGTAAAGTATGCCCCCTCTGCCATCCTTTGAACAATGCCTGTCCCAGACATCCTTAAAGGCTTGATGCCCTGCAACTCAAAGTGCACAACTGAATGGGAAACAGCTGCTCTCAGAGGTATGCTGCACTTGGGAGCACACATTCTCCTGGGAGATATGTTGCAAAGTTCCTGCTGATTGAACCAGAAATAACTTTCCCTCCACAGCTGCCAGCAAGATCTTCAGGCACTCCATAGCTGGCTCACATAGAGAGCTTTCCTTTTCTCTTTCTTTTCTCTGCAAAAGGCAATCCAAAGAGATAGTAGAAATATACTTTCCTGAAGGTAGATTGGATCTAAAACTCTTTCCCTGTAGCAGAAAAATCACTGCACAATCAAGGTCATTATTTCATACAATTACTGTTTCTTTAAAACAAAGTCAGTGTGGAAATACCAAATGGATATAATTTGTGCCTCCCACACATACACAGAGGCAAGTGGAAAATTATTTGGATATACACTATAACCTCTTGATAATGGTGACATTTTCATAACTTTCAACACCCATATGAATTTAGCAGATGAGGTAAAGGTGAAAGCAATGATACAAGGAGGTTGAAGATTAAGGAAAACATGAAGAAGAGAGAATTTCTTAAGATAAAGGATAATTAGGCTACCCTTAGTTTAATGGTTATAGCTATAATACATTTCCTAATCAAACAGCCTAATCAAAAGGATGTTGGGTACTTTGCTCTGTAATTATGTTTAACTAATAATTTAGTTAACAATTGTGCCATGATCAGTTTGGGCTAGAATGTTCTCTTCCTCAGCAATGGTTCTGGCCCTTTGCACCAACCACTCATCAAAATTTGTGACAAAGAGAAAGTGATTACAGAAGTGGGCATGCATTTAACAACCATCCAAAGAAGGAGGAATGGCTGGGGACTAGCAGTGTGACTGGGCCATCAGGCAAAGCTGTTATGCAATTGATGTATTATTAGGTGTGCAAATCTAGCCTACTTTAATTTGAACTAGAGCAGACATGTCAAACTTGCAATGTCATGTGATGTCGCACAACGCATCAGGACAGTTTTGCCATTGCCAGCAATGGGGTGGGCATGGCTTCCATATGATGCATCCATTCCCTTGGGTTGGAAGTTTGACACCCCTGAACTAGAGATTCAAAATTTGAAGAGGATGTTGAGTTTGTGATTTGAAATTTGAGGATAAACTGGATTCAAACTTCTTCAAGATTCACTTTGAACAAAAGATTCATCCATAAAGTTATGCTTCAAATGGGCCAAATGGGTATGTTTTAAAAGGCAGGCAGCTACTTCACTTTCTTTCTTTCTTTTTTTGGCAGAATGGGATGATATACTCTTTATACAATTAGATATTTAAACTGCCAAGTTTCCCTTGGATATATCTAAGATGTTCAATGAAGTAATTTTTAAATGCTTTCCTTATGTCAATGATAGCATGGGTGATGAAAAGTCAGCATAATAACTTCCAAATTGTTCACAAAAGAATCCTAAGCTGTCCTGAGCTAATGATTCAACTTTAAAAGTTTTCTCCCCCAGAATTATTTAAAAAGTAACTTTCTTCTTTACCATTTGCTTTTCTGGGTGTCAATTTTGGCATGACCTTAAAAATGGCCATTGATGATACTTGAGTGGGTAGTCCTTTGTTGTCTCTAAGCCGTGGTAGTGCAGTGGCTAGAATGCCGTATTGCAGGCTAATTCTGCTGACTGTCAGCAGTTTGATTCTTACCAGCTCAAGGTTGACTCAGGCTTCCATCCTTCTGAGGTCAGTAAAATGAAGACTCAGATTGTTGGGGGCAATATGCTGATTCTGTAAACAACTTAAAGAGGGCTATAAAACACTGTAAAGCAGTGTATAAATCTAAGTGCTATTGCTATTGCGATCACTGAACTGTCTGGTAAAAACTTTTGGGCAGGATTGACTTTCCCATTTAGGATGCCTTTGATCATTATGGATTGCCAAGAACATTGACATAGCTGGTTGGAAAGTTTTGCCCTTCCCAGAAGAAATTCAGTTAACATTGGTGGAACTTAACTGTGTCCGGTGTGTAGCTTCCTGCAATATTGTACCTTAGCTAGTTAGTAGAGACAGAAATCAAGATGGTACAGTAAGATACAGTGAAATAGGCAAATTGTAAAGAAAGAGGCTAGGACAGATTATTCCCATATCATAATGCTTGATTAGCACCTGTGAGCACCACTCACATATTGTCAAAACATTTAAGACTGTCCAATTGTGCAGACCGGTTTGATCACTTTGCAGTCCAAGGGACTTGCAGGAGTCTTCTCCAGCACCATGGTTCAAAGGCCTCAATTGTGTGGCGCCCAGCCTTTCTTATGGTCCAGCTTTCACTGCCATACGTTGCATCTGGGAAGACCATAGCCTTGACTATATGCACTTTTGCTGACAGGGTGATGTCTCTGCTTTTTAGTGTGCTGTCTAGATTTGCCATGGCTTTCCTCCCCAGGAGCAAGCGTCTTTTAAATTCTTGGCTACAGTCCCCATCTGCAGTGATCTTGCAGCCCACGAAAATAAAATCTGTCACTACCTCCATTTGCCAGGAATTGAGAGGGTCAGATGCCATGATCTTGGTTTTCTTTTTTTCTTTTTTTATACAAGTTTTATTGATTTTTAAATATTTACATATACTTGTATTTGTGAAGCAATATGGTGGTTGGGTAGTCAAAATAACAAATCACAAGTTGTAAATAGTTCAGGTTGCATCAATAGGGATTCCCTCTCTGATTCCCTTAATTATCACATAGTCAAAATAGACAAGTTAATACACTCCTACTTGTAACCTAATCAATTAACAAAATTTTCAATATATTTTCACTAATACATATCAATATCCTGTTTTTTAAATTTTAACTAATTGCAATAGAATATTCTAGAATAGCCTCTAATATACAAAAGAAAGCTTAATTTTTGGGTAACCCACAATTCCCTATTTCAGTAAAGAATAATTCTCTTGTCTACAAAACTTACATTGTTCATTATAAAACATTCTTATGTTTTACCATTAAAGTCTAGTTTTCATCTTAACAAATCATCAATTATTAGAAAGATATTTTTATATATAAAATTCTAGATTCTATAATAAAGTTCAAAATTAACAACTAATATATTCTATAAGTCGTTTTAACCATACATCAATTGTTAAAATACTATCTTTCTTTTGATATATCATTCCAAATTCTATAATATAGTTCAGAATTATATTCTAAAAGCTTACTTTTGTTTTCCCTTACAGATCTAAAACCTAAATGTAAAATCAATTACATTTTTAAGAGATTCCCCTTAATCCATTGAAAGGTATTTTTACACTCTATCTTTAGGAACCCCAAAAAAGAAACAAGTTCAGTTTTTTAAATCTAACTCTTGCCTTCCTTTTGTGCCAATTAGGCTTCCCTTTTGGCATCTTTAAATTCTCAAATGTATCTCCCTTTCTTCCTATACACCTTATTTGAATCCAGGGAGCGTATCCAAATGTCAATTTTGCAAGGAAAGTGTCCCCTTTGTAACCATTGTAGTTTTGCTTTGGTAATTCAGATTTTGATGATTGATGTAATATAGTTGTCATTAAATCAGTCAAGTCTTTTTCTTCTTCCAATTCTATCTGGGTTAGGTAGAAAGTAGTAGCTGATGTTATGGTTGTCATTTGATTAGTTGAATTCTCAATATAGTGTATTTGAAGGCCTTTAGTATGCTGTTGCTTTTTGAGTTGTAAGTTTTGTAGTTGCCATTAAAGTTTGGACTTTAAGGTTTTCTGTACGTTGCATTTGTTGTTCTTTGAAATCTCCTATTTTAATGTTAGTTTCCACTTCTTCTATTTGGTTTTGGATTATCTTTTCCTTATTTAAAGCCAAAATTTGATTTGGTGGTTTTACGTTGTAAGATTTTTCTTGCAGTTTGGCTTTAATTTGCTCTGTCATTGCCAAAATCGTGTCTAGTATCAGTTTATTGTCAAGTGGTGGGATATATTCATCCATCCATTTCGTTATTGTTTGCAGCTAAATCTTCCATGGAGGCTGTTTTAATAAAAATCAAAGATTATCCACCTCCGAAAGAGTTGTTTTCAGTGCCAGGTGTTCCCACACATATCTTTAAAAATAATGTCAAGGACAGCTCTGTTATTCAGTCAGCTCTCACAACACAAAAAAAAAATTACTTGCTGTACCAGGTTTCGCCACAAGATGTCATCAATAGCATATAAAATGCAATGTAAAAACTTTCTCTTTTTTTCCAAATTAATATAGAACTTTTGTAGCATTAGTCCAATTTTTTTCCTTAATTCACAGCTTCTAGAGAAAATAGGATAGTGGATCCCCAGCAAAAATAGGAGCTTTTTAGTAAATACAGATGGAATTGTTTAATTTCTTTGCTGAATTACTTGAGTTTCTTTTGAAGCTTTAAGGCTTTAAGATTTGTTCCCAAAGTAAATATTCGCCGTTTTTTTTTTCAAAAAATGGGGAAAAAGATTTTCAAGAAAGTCCCACAGGAAGATGGTTAAGGGAATAGGAAAGGTAAAGGCTCACCCAGGTCCTCCAGATTGCTTCTTAGTGCTAGTAGTGCTTTTGGCTTTCGGAAGGGAGCGGCTTAGTGAACGGCCATCTTTATGGCCAGTCTCTTCTTCTTCGGGCCAAAGGAGATTGTCCCAGATTCAAGCGGAGGGCTGCTGCCCTTCTGCAATTGCAGGGAAGGCCTCTTCATGGTAATCACCCCTCCAGGGTGATTTTTGACCCTTTTCAGGGTCCTCCAAAAAAGAAAGAAACGGATGGCAGGAAGCAGACTGTTCCTGCGCGTCCGGAAGTGCCACGTGCACAAACTGGAAGCCTGATCTTGTTTTCTTAATGTTAAGTTTGAAGGCAATCAAACCAGTCAGTCCTAGAGGAGATCAACCCTGACTGCTCTTTAGAAGGCCAGATCCTGAAGTTGAAACTCAAATACTTTGGCCACCTAATGAGAAGGAAGGACTCACTGGAGAAGAGCTTAATGCTGGGAAAGATTGAGGGCAATAGAAGAAGGGGACAACAGAGAATGAGGTGGCTGGATGGAGTCACTGAAGCAGTAGGCGAGAGCTTAAATGGACTCCAGAAGATGGTAGAGGACAGGAAGGCCTGGAGGAACGTTGTCCATGGGGTCGCAATGAGTTGGACACGACTTCGCAGCTAACAACAAATTGTGCAGAACATCAAAGGCTGACACAAAAGTACAAGCAGAATTGTTCTACTTTAAATGATGAAAGATTAGATGAATGCTTAGCAGTGTTGGCAAGAGCAGTTTAGAAGTATGCATTCCATTATCTAAAGGGAATGCAAAATTAAGGCCAGAGTAAAGATGCTGACAGCTAAGAATGAATGAAGACCCAAGTACTGTTATTCTTGCTATCCCACTATTGCTGCAATAGCCCACTTAAAATTGCACATGTGTACAGTTGGATGCAAGTTTAACTACAATTTGAGGCAGGAAGTAATAAATTGTGGAATGGCATAATGGCCAACATTGTCATTCGCAGGGTCAGGCAAGCGATTGCCCCTGTTGTGGCTGATAAGCACATAGATTAAAAAGCTGATAAATCTCACAGGCTGGCTACTCATAGCAATGTCAGAAAGTCTACCACATTATTAGCTTTCCACCCCATCCTGTGCTCTTTATTTAATTTATAATATTTTACAGTATTGCATATGCTACAAACATAATGTACTTACAACTACAAACATGAAGAACTTACAAGTCATCTGACTCAACTTGCAGATAATTCTCAACTTACAACCGTAGTTGAGTCCAGAATTTCCATTGCTAAGCAAGATATTGTTTAGTGAGTTGTGCCTGGCTTTATGATCTTTTGTGCTACAGTTAAGCAATTCACTGCAGTTGTGAAGTAAATCATGTTGTCATTGAGTGAATCCAATTTCCCCCATTGACTTTGCTTTGGGAAGTAACTGGGGAGATCACAAATAGCAATCACATGATCCCAGGATGCTGCAACCAGTGTAAACTCATGCCAGTTGCTGAGTATAGAATTTTGATCATATGGCCATGGAGATGCTGCAACAATCGCTTTTTTCACTGCTGTCATATCTTTGAGTGGTGGCTAAATGAATGGCTGCAAATCAAGGACTACCTGTATCAATTCAAGGTAAATGCCTTGGTGAATACATTGATCTGCTTCAATGAGGTTATACAGTTAAAGCTTCTGTGAATTAAAGCACCTTTAAATATACACAATTTCACAAAGATGGAATATAATGAAGATGTCAACTTAACTTTACAAGTTAAGAAAAGATACATTCCTAAGGTACATTCATCCTGTTGTAACCATACATAGAGTACTATGACCTGGTGGATAAACTAGGTTCGAGAATTCTTGTGAAATAATCTGGCCAAAATGAATTAGCACTATCCTTACTGTCAGCAGTGAATGAAGTATATGACAAAGGTACAACACGTGCTGGTAAGCGAGTACACCATCTTTATCTTACTAAAAAGTATTATGTGAAAGCCAAGATAGAGGAAACCTAGTAATGAATGAATAAAATTAAAGAAATTTACCCAAGTACATATGCTGCTTGATTATGAGCATAGGCATTACTTCCAAGCCAAACAATCCAAAATGCTGAAACAAATATCATGTTGCAACACTACAACACAAAACTCCACCCTTTCCTATGCACGTTGTAATGTCACATGCAAGTCTGATCACAATGTCATGATGCCTATTTGCTCACTTGTCTCAACATCCATAGACTCCTATGATTGTGGAAATAAGACAAAAGAGAAAGATATAGTACAGGTGAATAAATATATCCTATTTTGCAGAGTAAAGTTCATGAAAACTGTATATGAATGGAATTAAAAGTATAGGTGTAGTTATGAATGGCACAACTAAAATATCTGCTAAAAAGTATCAGCTGATGCCATCTAGACTGTTGTAGATGTATGTGAAATTTGAATGTTTATGGTAATTTCATGTTAGGCTTTAGCAGAACCTGGGATGAGTTTTTAAAATGATTATAAATCATTATGAATCATTATGATCTAGAAGGGGGAAAAACCCTGCATAAATGGATTTTGGCAATAGGACAAGAGAGAACAGAAAAAGCAATGGAACCCAAAAATGAATGACAATGGGCGAGGGTTGATATTCAGGAAAAAGTAACATCTACTTGGGGTACACTTTGTTGGTCAAGCAGCAAGACTTTCCAGCCCCAGCTATCCCTATATTCAAAAAGCATCAAGCTGAGTGTTATGCCCATAATTTAAAAAGAAGCAAGATAAAAATCATGCCAATTCCATACACACTATAGAATGTAAAAGAAAATATGGAAATTAATTCTGGGCCCATCTTTTGTTCTGATCTATAATGCTCTGTATTAAGATTGTCCTCTTTTAATGGGTTTCGAAAGAATTTCTTGCAAAATGGCACTTTAGTGATTATGTTAACGTCAACAAACAAGGCAGATTAATGTTTCAAATTCTGAGCTGTCTCGTGGATGGCTTATTAGAATTACAGGCAGATCTTCATTAGAATGAATGGCATCTGATTTTCCCAGCTCGCCACAACAGGGGCACCGTCTTGCCTGAGTGTCACCCTGCCGATGACAATGTTGCCCATTATGAATGACACTCCACAATTCGTTACTTCCTGCCTCAAATTGTAGTTAATCTTTCATCCAAACTGTACACATGTGCAGCTTTAAGTGGGCTATTGCAGCAAGTACCCAGTAATGTTGCAAGCACATGGAGACTGACAGAAGGTAAATTGCTTGTCAGGAGGTCTGTATTTCAATTCACAGCATATTCCAAACACGTCGCAGCAAAAGCTCTCCACAACAGCTGCTTTCATTGCTAACTATTTTTGATGTAAATGTCAATAAAGCTCCAGGCTCTTTCATATTTGGGGCCAAAACTGTCCATCTTTCCCTATGCGGGCTGGCAGGTTGAGTTCCATTTATCTACTCTTAGGAGCATGTCTTGTAATAATGATTGTCTCCAGAGACTGTTTAGGGTGATTGAAAGCAGTGATTGGGACAATAGACTGCTGGATTTCATTGCTGGAGTGGGCTGACAGGTGACTGCTTTTGTATCCTTTCATCTGGTGGAAAAGGACTTTTTTTAAAAAATAGAAAAGTGCCACATGTTTATAGCTGATCAACAGACAGATACAGATTGCTACCTTTAGGGCACCTGTTCTACAGTTCTCTTTACAACTATTTGAAATTCACTTATACTCCACAGCAAAGTCCAGACTTTTTGTTTTCTTTTTAAAAGAAGAGTGGTACTTTTTCAAAGAGATCATTAGAAAATGGGAATAAATGAATATCCACATTGCAATATATGGCATTATGGTACTTAGTCATCGTAAATTACAAAGCTTACACATGTCTCAGCCATTTTTTGTATTAATACTCCTATTACAGTCCTCCTATTGTGACAATTAAGGAAATCTGCACACTAATAATCCCTAACTGCAATTCAAAAACCATTGGAGCAATACCAAAAGTTGTCTCTTGTATTAAGTTTATTTAACTCATTTACAGACCATCCTTCAAAGTTTCAATTTCAAGTAGCTTGGTAAGAGTGGTCACTCTTGTTGAGGTCTGCATTTCCTACTGAGTAAATTATTGTCCTTCCAATCCCTGCTGGTGGTGAGAAGGACTGAGACAGATAAAAGGTGGAGCTAACCCTTTTCTTCTACTTTCTGTCTTTCTGACATTTTCTTCTTTCTTTCTGTGAAGAGCAGGTTGACCAGGAAGATGATGGATGTAACGGACAGAAGGAATAACACTGAAAAAGAAGAGCATGTGGCACTATCAAGACAATAAGTGGATAAAAGAAATTTGAGTATAGGTTAGAAATGCAACCTAAGAAAAAGTCTCAGAAAAGATTCTTACAAAGATAATGGGAGGGAAAAAGCACAACCAGACCTGAGAGAACCTGTTTCCATAACCCTATCATAAAATTAGCATCTGTATATGCAACTTTGGTTTCATAGTCTGGTCTATGTTATAGGGCTGACAATAGTTAATTAGCTTCTTAAAGTTGGATAAGGGTCTATATTAAGTAACACCAGCTGCCTGCCATTAGTGCAGGTTCGAGCCCCACCAGGCTCAAGGTTGACTCAGCCTTCCATCCTTCCGAGGTAGGTAAAATGAGGACCCAGATTGTTGGGGGCAATAAGCTGACTTTGTAATAATGCCGCTTGGGGTTTCTGTGAAAGCCCTAATAAGCAGGCATGTACATAGAATGAAGGCTACTGCTAAGCTTGTAAGCCGCCCTGAGTCTTTGGAGAAGGGCGGGATATAAATGGAATTAAAATAAAAAAATAAAATAAATATTAAACACTGGATTAAAATTGTTGGGAACTGCTGTCGTGAGATGGGCACTAGTCAAACAAACAACCTATAGGTCATATAGCATGCAATGAATTTACATTTACATAACAGGAAGGAAACTCAAACATGGGCTTAATAAGGCAGCTTTTTGCTGTTTGGAGCCTTATGATGATAACAACTGTTATTTTCATGTGCCATGGTCAACAACCATGCAGGCTAAGAACTTGAGACTGATTCGGAAATACTAGTAGGGAAGTGCAGCTATCACATATTCTTAACTGAAGATTGGTACACTCCTATTTGGGATAGTTGTCCTCTTCCACCAAGCATGCAACTTTGGGTAGGATGTATATGGAGTGGTAAGGGAGGAAGGGGACATCTGGCTAGGCAGCCAGATCAGTTGAATCAACCCTCGTGATCAACGGGGTGGTAGATGTCACAACCAAATTGCCATCTCATCCAGGCTAAGAACTTAGAGAGCTCTTCCCTAAGATATATGGAAGAGAACAGGCTTGTACAGGGACCATATTCAAAATTCAGTATTAGTATTTTTTACATGATGAATTTTACACACACCCTGTGAGAAATAGTAACATCAGCCTCATTCACAGAATATTTAAGCTTTGTATGCTATATATCTACTCTCGGCTTAATTTGTTTCTATGAAGTTATGATGTAGTTTAGTTTTCTGCTTGTAAATAAATATTCTGATTTCAGTGGTATGCAAAAAGATTTGCAGTTTTAAATTCATTTTAGAAACAAAATTCCAAAATGATGATGACCCTTTGCTTACCACCACATAGGAAACTTATGCTGAAAAGTCTATCAATTAGAATTCTAGAAACAATATGGTAAATTGGTAAGAAATTATTCACTCCAAACCAGCATCTGGCTTATTGGCAGCCCCAAAGGCAGTTGTGTTGGCACCTTTGAAATTCCCAATGAGTCTGTGCAGTTGCCTATGGTAACACTGCAGATGGGATCTGTCCCTTTTTTTCTTTTCTCTTTCCCTTGCTTATTATGTTCATCTCCATTCACTTTCACTTCTCCACAAGGCTTAGGCACTCAGTATTCCCACTTTACAGAATGTTGTAGAATCCTCCAACATAAAAAAGGCAATTTTTAGAAGGCTCTTTAACTGTTCTTCATAGGCAAGAAAAAAGAAAATGATCTAAAAGTATACTTTATATTTTAGGCAGAGAAATATACCCTTCTTTGTTTCTGCACTGTTGAAATTATCACCTTAGCTTTTAGAAAAAATGTTATTAAATGACTGCCTCGTAGAGCAATGATGGTGAACCTTTTAGAGACCGAGTGCCCAAACTGCAACCCAAAACCTACTTATGTCTCCCCTATCTATCTTTTCTGGTAAAATACATGGGAAAATCCCATTGGAGGAAAATTCCACTTAGGGTTAGGGTTAGGTCACCATGAACTCAGAGAGCAAAATTGACATTGCCAACAAACTAGGAGTGCTTGGGTATGGTTAGGAGGGCACTGATTTTTCTAGCCTGCCCTATCTATATTTCCTGGTTAAAAAAAACATGGGAAAATCCCATTGAAGGAAAATTCCACTTAGGGTTAGGGTTAGGTCCCCATGAACTCAAAGAGCAAAATGGACATCTCCAACAAACTCAGAATATTTGGGTATGGTTAGGAAGCACTGACTTTTCTAGCCTGCCCTATCTATGTTTCCTGGTAAAATACATGGGAAAATCCTTGTTGTTGTTGTTAGCAATTTGATCTCTAGTTCCTCTGCCTCTTCGAGATCCTGCCTGTACTTCTGGTAGTTCTCGATCCACATACTGCTGGAGTCTAGCTTGTAGAATTTTAAGCATAACTTTACTAGCATGAGAAATGAGTGCAATGGTGCAATAGTTTGAACATTCTTTAGCACTGCCTTTCTTTGGAATTGGAATGCAAACTGATCTTTTCCAATCCTGTGGCCACTGTTGAGTTTTCCAAATTTGCTGGTAAATTGATTGTAGCACTTTTACTGCATCGTCTTTTAAGATTTTTAATAGCTCAGCTGGAATATTGTCACCTCCACTAGCTTTGTTGTTGCTCAGCTTTCCTAAAGCCCACTTCACTTCACATTCTAGGATGTCTGGTTCGAGGTCAGTGACCACCTCATCGTGGTTATCAGGGACATTAAGCTCGTTCTTGTATAGTTCTTCTGTGTAATTTTCCACCTCTTCTTAATCTCTTCTGCCTCTGTTGAGTCCCTGCTATTTTGGTCCTTTATCTTGCCCATTTTTGCATATCTTCATATTTGCAATTTTCTTGAAGAGATCTCTGGTCCTCTCTATTCTATTGTTTTCTTCTATTTCTTTGCACTGTTCATTTAAGAAGGCATTCTTTTCTCTTCTAGCTATTCTCTGGAATTATGCATTCAACTAGGTGTATCTTTCTTTTTCTCCCCTGCCTTTCGCTTCCCTCCTTTCCTCAGCTATTTGCAAAGCTTCCTCAGACAACCATTTTGCTTTCTTGCATTTCTTTTTCTTTGGGATGGTTTTGGTTGCTACCTGTTGTACAATGTTGCAAACCTCTGTCCATAGTTCTTCAGGCACTCTGTCTATCAGATCTAATTCCTTAAATCTATTTGACACCTCTACCGTATATTCAACAGGGATATGATTTAATTTATACCTGAGTGGCCTAGTGATTTTCCCTACTTTCTTCAGTTTAAGCCTAAACTTTGCAACGAGAAGCTCATGGTCTGAGCCACAGTCAGCTCCTGGTCTTGTTTTTACTGACTGTATAGAGCTTCTCCATCTTTGGCTGCAGAGCATATAGTCAATCTGATTTCTGTGTTGACCGTCTGGTGATGTCCATGTGTAATGCCGTCTCTTGGGTTGTTGGAAAAGAGTGTTTGCTATGACCATCGTATTCTCTTGACAAAATTCTATCAGCCTGTGCCCTGCTTCATTTTGTACTCCAACGCCAAACTTGCCTGTTATTCCAGTTATCTTTTGGCTTCCTATTTTAGCATTCCAATCTCCCATGATGATAAGGACATCATTTTTGGGTGTTAGTTCTATAAAGTGCTGTAGGGCTTCATAGAACCAGTCAATTTCATCCTCTTCAGCACTGGTGGTTGGGGCATAGACTTGGACTACTGTGATATTGAATGGTTTGCCTTGGATTCGAACTGAGATCATTCTGTCATTTTGAGGGTTGTATCCCAGTATTGCTTTTCCTACTTTTTTATTGACTATGAAGGCTGCTCCATTTCTTCTGAGGGATTCTTGCCCGCAGTAGTATACCTGATGGTCATCTGAATTAAATTCACCCATTCCTGTCCATTTTAGTTCGCTGATACCTAAGATGTTGATGTTTAGTCTTGTCATCTCTTGTTTGACCACGTCCAGCTTTCCTTGATTCATGGATCTTACATTCCAGGTTCCTATGGAGAAAGAATCTTTACAGCATCGGACTTTCCTTTCACCACCAGACATATCCACAGCTGAGCGTCCTTTCGGCTTTGGCCCAGTCGCTTCATTCTGTCTGGCGCTACTAGTACTAGCCCTCTGCTTTTCCCCAGTAGCATATTGGACGCCTTCCGATCTGAGGGGCTCATCTTCCAGCATCATATCGTTTTGCCTTTTGGTACTGTCCATAGGGTTTTCATGGCAAAGATACTGGAGTGGGTTGCCATTTCCTTCTCCAGTGGATCACGTTTTGTCAGAACTCTCTGCTATGACCTGTCCCTCTTGGGTGGCCCTGCACGGCATAGCTCATAGCTTCATTGAATTATGCAAGCCCCTTCGCCACGACATGGCAGTAATCCATGAAGGGGGGGAAAGTCCTACTGGAGGAAAATTCCACTTAGGGTTAGGTTTAGGTCACCATGAATTCTTAGAGCAAAATGGACATCGCCAACAAACTCAGAGTGCTTGGGTATGGTTAGCAGGGCACTTACTTTTCTAGGCTGCCCTATGTTCTGAACAGCCTGCTACCGGCCTTGCAGAAAGGCAACCCCTGTATAAACAGTAGAGACTGGAGAGCGTCTGAGGCTGGAAAGCATCTGCCAAGATTTATTACACAAACAACAGAACAAGAAACAAAACACTGGAACTTGAATCCTCAAACGGAACGGTTGCTTTCAGCAACCAGCCCTTCCCCAAACACTCCTTTTATTTAGAGTTCAGGGCGTGGCCTCCCTGTGCCTCCTTCCGAGGAGTCCCACAGCCTTTCTCTGCTTGTTCCTGCTTGACTGCCTCCTGCGTCGGGCGTCCTTGAACAGGGCCAGCTGTGGGTCATCATCATCCGCACTCTCGGGCTCGCGCAGCTGAGAAGAGGGCCCTGGCTGGGGGCTCTGCGAAGCCTCCAAGCCATCATCAGCAAGTTCATCTTCAACACCCTCCTCCTCCCCCTCATCTGAGTCATCCGAGACATCCGAGCCAGCTGCCGGACCCACAGGCTGGCCCTGAATCACAACACCCTATCTATGTTGCCTGGTAAAATACATGGAAAATCCCATTCGAGTAAAATTCCACTGAGGTTAGGGTTAGGTCACCATGAACCTGGAGAACAAAATGGACATCGCCATTTTTTTTTTTTTGCACACGGTGGTGGAGGCCTAAAGGAAAAACGTTTTATAAAACCTAGTTGAAGGCCTAGGGGCTCCGGGGCACATGCCAACAGAGAAGGCTCTGCGTGCCATCTGTGGGATGCCTGCCTTAGGTTCGCCACTACGGTCCTAGAGTTTTAAGCATACCTTTTTCTCCTGATGGATTTTTCCAACACACATACTTTTCCAGCAAAGTATGTCCCCTTACATTTATATTTATTTTTTGGCAAAAAATCCAGTGTAGCTTTAAATATTCTTTTCAAGTATTAAGGAAATGTATATACTACAAATTGAAACACTGCAACCTCCCACAAACCTTGTATTCTCATTTTAGTGTAACTTCTCAGCTTGAAATATCTCATCTGAATATAGCATTATCTGCTTGGGTAGATGTGCTGTTTTTTCTATCCCAGAATAATAAAAAGATGTATTTTCTACCACTATTTCTCTGCTCTGTTTTAGTTTTTAAAATCTTTTCTTGGAACTAGGAATACTCAAACATTTGATTTTGTCCTTTTAATATATATATATATATATATATATATATATATATATATATATATATATATATATATATATATATATATATATATATATATATATATATATGTTTAAGTATTTGTCAAGGCTTTTTGAATGGACCTTGCTAATTAACTCTTTCATTCCTGTTTTGGCCCGGCTCAGGGCTTATCCACAGGACATAATCAACTATGACAGCTCATTATTTGTGCAAATTATTCAAATTGCTAATAAAGAATTTGGGAGGCTAAGATGATCATTTCGAACTCATTTTGTTCTCATCAGTTAGTCATACCCTTTATCTGAGATTCGAAACATATATATATAATAAAATTGGGATAGGATACAATTGAGGTTAGTCACAAGGACCAGAGATTTTGTCTTGGGGATAGTACAGAAAGTACATATGTATGAATAAAGGGATTAGAAATAGATAAAAGCTAGAAATAGATTGATCCAGCCATCTCTACAGAGATCCAACAGATCAAAGAAAACAGTGGATTTGGTAGACAGAACTCATTCCTTTTTTACTTCCCACAATGTTGAAAGACTCACAACAGTATAGTAGAGTATAGTCTGAATCCAACAATATGGTCTTTCTTGTGAAGTTCAACTTCAAGTCATTAAACATTCACACATCCTGGGCCATCTTCACACATTACCATTTTTCCTACAGGGAGAATATTTTTTTCCGACATGGAATGAGTGAAGAAGCCTGTAGTATGTGGACTAGGATTAAGACAGATGGCTTGAGTAAGTCCATCTGTCCTCTCCAGGATTCCTATGAGTAGCTATAGTGTCATGCCTCCGTATGACCCTGAATCTGAGGAGGAAATGGAGCTGGAACAGGACCCTATGGAGGCCGAGGGAGAGGTGTCTGTGGCTTCAGAGGACTGTGGGAAAGAGCATGCTGAGGCAGGCCAGGGCCCTTCAGGTTTGGAACAGGGGAGGCAGAGCTCAGGCAAGGAGCAAGGGCCACTCCCACCTAATCCTAGAGCATGGAGAGTGGAGAGAAGGAGGGAACAACACAGACAGGCTCAATTACTCAGGAGGAGAGCATCCCGCCCCACTCCACAAGGAACACCTGGAGACTGAGATTTAAGGAGATGCTGTGGGGTGGGGCATTTGTCGGGAACAAACGTTGAATCCTGACAGGGTTGTGTATTCTTGCTCTTGTTCTATGCCTTCTGTTTGGAAAACCTGGACATCTTGACTACCAGACTGGCTGACCATGTGGATTGAATGGTTTGTGACCTCAGACTGTATTTTGGATTCTCTCTTTGAAAACTGCTCAGGCAAGCTGAGATCCAAACAGACTTGTTAAGTTTATGTTATCTTGTTTGTTATCTATATGGTCTTGAGTACATTCTTATACTAATCAGGCTGTATTGAAACTGCTTTCAGTCATAGTCGGCGGAGAGGTGTGTGTGTGTGTGTGTTCTTTTGTTGGAGGCTTGCCAGCAAACATGGCAGCATTTGGAGGAAATTTGCAGCAATTTAAGAACTGTTTACATTGCCAGATGACTGCATTGCCTTTGTGCTGTGCCCTGGGTCATCACATTTAGGTTATCTCTGTGGTGGTGAACCTATGGCACATGTGCCACAGGTGGCACGCAGAGCCCTCTCTGTGGGCATGCATGCCATCGCCCCAGTCCTAGGCCTTCAGGTGGGTTTTATAAAACCTTTTCGCTTTAGGTCTCTGCTGCTGTGTACAAAAAAAAGGTTCAATTAATCAATCAATTTCAACTTCTTGTGAAAGATCGTGAAGTTAGAATTGATTGACTGACCTTTTCCCCCCCAAAAAAAACTTGCTTTGTTTCCTTGCATGTGGCAGCGGCAGCAGATCATGAAGGAGAAGTGGCAGTGGGAGAAGCGTGCTCTGCAAGGGTTGGGTCGGAGTGGTGGGAGAAGGGTGCTCTGTGAGGGTTGGTTCGGAGCAGCATTGGGCGCAATATGCAAGGTGGCAAACAGCCGTGCCACGCCAAAACCAGCCATTTGCCACCTCCTGCCCAATGCCATTGCCATGAGGCCATGGAACAAGCCACAGTTTTTATGTTCCAACATCCACATAATAGCTTTACTTTATTTCCTCTTCTTCCAATAATATTCTCTTTGCCAACCTTGAATTAATACAATTCAATAGGTAACAATTTAAATATAATTTTTTCTGAATTTTCTACCGATAATAATCACATCAAGATCATGCTTCTTTTCTGTTAAGTCATCTTGGTTGCCTCATCATGAATCCTGTTTACAATTCTTATTTAAATTTGTTTTCCCTACAATGTTCAAAAGTTTCTTACTGGTGAAACATTTCTCAAGGTTAGTTACATTTAAGTATTTAAGTCTATTTTCATATCTTAACAAGTAAATGAAAAAAGACACCAAAGAAAAATAAAGAAAACAAAGAGAGGGAAAAAAGATTAAAAAGGAAGAAAAGAATAAGAAAATAATATACTACTTAAAATACATATCCCTCTTAAACTACTATACATTTATTTCCAAGTTTTTTTCTGTTCTTTTTACCCTTAATTAAACCTATGTTTAACCTATGTTTAATTAAACCTATCCCTAAATAGGGATGCAGTGGTTCAGTGGGTTAGGACACTGAGCTTGTC